>NC_000068.7:41901714-42651714 GCF_000001635.26 Mus musculus
TGGGGGACTTTTGGGATAGCATTGGAAATGTAAATGAAATAAATACCAAAAAAAGAAATTACTATAATTAAAATTAATTTCCAATTTAAAAGGCTGTAAACAAAATGTTTTTTAAAAATCCACATTTTGTCAACTTTTAGCACTCCTCAGATAAAATAAGAAATATTATATTAACAGAGCATGAACATGGATTAACTTTTAAATCAGCTACATATTCCACTGAATAGCAGTTATGATTTAAATCTGTATCAACACTAAATGCTATAAATCAGGTTCGTAATAGAAATTCCACATCCTTTACCATAATTTATATAAAAAAAATATCCTGAATCTTGAAAGATTCCTCTCTTATAAGTATCAGACATTTGCTTCTAGCAGTGCAGGCATCTAGGGTAGACTCTCAAGATTTGGGAATATCTAAGTGCAGTACTTATAGTCATTATAAAGCATGTGGTTTGAATACTAAATGATGTATCAATGCCAGCACATATTAAAGAGAATTTTGAAACTGATATAATTGGTCCTCAAGGTGCCAATCCTTTCAGTTATATAAAGTTTCAAGTTTCAACTATAAATTAGAATAATTATTTTTTTAAAAGTGCACGTTTGAGCATTAAAACTTAGACAAACTAGCAGAATCTTCCTAGTGCTTTAGGATAACAGTGTTTACATGGCCGGTGTCAATCTCTAGTACTGGTTATGAGCCCGGCATTCTCTTATAACGAAAAGGTTAATTGCATCAATATAAAATTTAATTTCTTGAATCAAAAAATAGGATATGCCTAGCGTAGATATTAAGACTTTTACTTAAATAAATACTCGTAATTTTTATGGGGCTCCCAAGGTCACCAGAAGAAAGTCCATGACTTCCCATAGTCTTGAAAGAATATTGTATCTGAGGAAATAGTGCCCTGAGAAGAGTAAAAAAAGAGAACCAACAGTTGGTTTGGGGAACTACAATTATGGAAAGGAAGGAAAACTCTAGTACGTTAAAACAACTGAAGAGACTGGAAGCAGAAGCCACACATACTGCTCTGGTAAGGGAAAGATTTCAGAATAACTGCTTCAACAGGAAACAGAGGAGTGGTCCCGTGTGTATACTTACTGAGGCCTTGGTTTACATGGGAGCCAATTTTAGGTATGTACCAGGCCACGAGTGGGAGAATTGTTTTAAAGTCTGAAAAGATGAACACTTTTCATCATTTTCTCGAATGTTTACTCATAAGCAAGCACCTGTAATTGCATGTCTTATATCACAGGATTTATTTCATAATATTTCATGATAAGTTCAAAGGAAGCTGATAGGAAAAACATACAAAAGAATCACCATTAGATATAATGGAGTTCAATAAAAAGGCAAAGACCCAGGTTGCCAGGCACAAAGTGTTTAAAGTAACTCTAATAACTTACGATTCTTGTGGTTACAGATAATCCAGTGACCTAATATTTCATCATAAGCCAATGCCGCTCGTTCATTAAGGGACTAAATTAAATTACATTATTTTTCTTATTCTCTGATATTTAGACTTTTAAAACATTTTTATTCATTAATTATTTTATTTATTTATATCCCAAATTTTACCCCATCCTTTTCCCTCCCTCCAGAGATCTTCCCTTTATCCCTTTCCCCTTCACCTCTGAGAGGGTAGCTCCTCCACCCTCACCCCACATGTAAACAGGCACCCCCCCCTTTTGTGGGACATCAAGACTCTACGGGATTAGGTATATCTTGCGCACGCCGGACTGGCCAGCAGTAACGACACTGCAACAGGATCCTTCTGCACACGTTTATTGGGAGAGCTTGATTGCAGAGGCGAAGAGACCATGAGCCCAGAACTGGTGCTGTTTATATAGGCCTAGGAGAGGCGTGTCTCACACCCGGATTGGTTATGCACTACGCCTCATTTGCATATTCCTCATCTGATTGGCTACTCTCTCTCTCTGTACCTCACAGAGCCTCATTATCATATCTTATTTGCATGTCTCACATCTGATTGGTTATACTCTCAAAGCCTCATTATCATGCCCGGGCCAGGCAGTGTCTTTGCAAAAAACTTTACTGCATATGTACACATTGGTTGTTTGTCCAAACTTATGCGTGGTGGCCAGCAGTAGTCAGCGCCACTCTGCAACAGCACATGTGGCTTCCCACAGGTATATGCACTCTCACTGAGACCAGACAAGACAGCCCTCTGCTACATATGTGCTGGGGACATTGGACCAGCTCTTCTTTATTTGGTGACTTAATCTTTGGGCTGTCCTAGGGGTCCAGGTTGGTTGACACTGTTGGGTTTCCTGTGGGGTAGACTTATTGTAAATAAAGTTTGAGCACTCTTATAGATGTGTATTTGATTTTTATACATATTATTGTAGCTGTCATATGTAAATATTAGATGAAAAAGAACAGAGTATAAACATACTAAACATATATACATACAAACACTATTGAACATTATGGTATTGTGGTGTTTTCTTCTATACATAATGGCAAAAAGTTGCCTTGTCCTGGTAGCCATGGCTATAGCTGAACAAAATACTCACTTGATATCTACATCTATAGTAACATTAACAGTAATGGAGTTATTAATATTCCTAGCAGAAGGAAGAGGATAGACGGATTTATGCAATTTCAGTCAGTTGCAAATACTCTTGAAAAACACAAAATACATAGGATCTCTAGGGTTAACTAAAGTGGGATAACATGATGTGGTTGGTATTTTTAGATAAATAACCTGAACTAGGAACACCCATGCTACTTCAAGTATACCTCAATATTGCTTAGTAGGAAAGTTCAAAAGACTCACAGATTCAGTGTGTCAATTTTAAATATCAGTTTGTCATATTGCATAATTTCCAGAGAAGATAATATTAATTTACAGGTTGCCTAGATCAGGATAGCCTGCAGGTGATTATCTTCCTTGTTAACTCAAGTAGAAAACACAGCCTATGGTTGATGGCACTATTTGATAGGCACGGTATCCCAATTTATGTGAGACAAATGAAAGCTATCCAGCAAGGATTTGTTCTATGTGAATATCCTTTTCTGACATTTAAATTTAACCATAGTATTTTATCAATAAATAGGCAATAAATACATGGAAAATGAATATATATATATCCAGAGAGTGTCTACGATAGATAAAAAGAAGAGCAGTAAATTGATTAGACATTTATTGAGACAAAAATTGTAAATGTTTATAAGTCAACTAAAGCATTGTCTTCTATTTTCAGAATCAGACTCATAAAAATGCTTCCCATTTCAAATAAGGAAACAAAATATCTGTAAAATTTTGTCTACAGGGGGTTAAATACACCAATTTGACCCTTATCTGTAAATGTATGCATGTAGATGAGTATTTCAGAACTACTTAAACTAACGCTAGACAAAGCGGTAAAGACATTTTGTTTATTTTATGTGAGTTCACTGTAGCTGTCTTAGGACACACCAGAAGAGGGCATCAGAACCCAACACACATGGTAGTGAGCCAACCTGTGGTTGCTGGGAATTGAACTCAGGAACTGTGGAAGAGCCATCAGTGCTCTTAACTGCTGAGCCATCTCAGGAATAGGCAGGGTTGCCCGTTGAGGGATGGGACCACCCACGCAGCTGAAAATTTTTAACCCAGAAATGTTCCTGACCAAAGGAAAAACGGAGACAAAAATGGAACAGAAACTGAAGGAAAGATCAACAGAGATTCACCCACCTGCTGATCCATCTCATTTGCAGACACCAACCCCCTATACTATTGCTGATGCCAAGAAGCACTTGCTGACAGGAGTCTGATATGGCTGTTCTCTGAGAGGTTCTACCAGCTCCTGAACAATACAGACACAAATATCCATAGCCAACCATCAGACTGAGCCTGGGTATCCCAATGGAAGAGCTAGGGGACCTGAGGGGGATTGTAACCCCATATAAAGAACAATATCAACTAACTGGACCACGCAGAGCTCCCAGGGACTAAACAACCAACCAAAGAGTACACATGGAGGAAGCCATGACTCCACATCCATATGTAGCAGAGGATGGCCTTATCTGACATCAGTGGGAGAGGTGGGAGGCTTGATGCCGCAATGTAGGTAGATGCTGGAGGCAGGAGTAGGTGAGTGGGTGGAGAAACACCCTCCTAGAGGCGAAGGGGAAGGGGGAGAAGTGGGATGGAATGGGCAGTTTGTGGAGGGGTAACAGGAAAGTGGGATATCATTGAAATGTAAACAAAATGATTAATAGAAATAGACAATTTTTACTTTAAATTCCAACTCAATTCTATGAAAAAACTACTAATACTCTATTTTAAAGGTAAAAGAGATGGTTAGATAGTGGTTCAGGTGTGTGGCTACTGTGTGGTTAGCCACATGCTTCTGTTTACAGAACCCACACTATTCTGGTGACTGCATATAGATTGTGCATCAAGTGTAAGGAGTCCTCATTTGTAGTAATAATGCACCATCGTAATTCTATGACTTATTAATCTGTCTTCTATGTGTATGAGACTTAGGCATTTGCTAGACATTTTTTTAGATCTTTGCATCAATCTTGCTGTTTAAATATTATTTCTACAAATTACAGTAGAAGAAATATTAATTTTAATTGTGTACTTTTGATTGAAGTTTGAACTGAGTTGATGAGAGATCTAAGAGTTGTTTTGCTTTGTAATCTAAATAGGCTCTGCGTTTAGACTTCAGGCCTGCCTAAGGAACAAGGTTGTGACTGTTAAAATTAGGAAGTGCTTGTTTATAATTAATGAATTTAAAATGAAAAGATGCACTTGCCCTAGATACATACAATATCAAAGCTCAGTATTAGCTTTAAGTTCTTCATTGGAGAAAGTTCGTGGCAAGTAACCAGATATTAGCTTTTTTAACATGGTAATAAGTTCCTCAAAATTATTTGTTTATCTAAAAAAAATACCATCATTTTGTTCCAGTATAAACACGTACATAGGCAAAGAATTAGACAAAAATCTCTCTATATTTGTGTGTTTAATTGGATACACACTTTGCATTTGCATCGTCTCATTAACTCAGTGATATCAAGGTGATCTGCACAGCCAGGCTTGTAGGCTTCCCAGCCTGCAGTCCCTTTGTGATTAGAGGAATGTTCCTGCCTACAGCAGCATGGTCACTTTGTTTCATTTCCAATCCACCAGTTACAGCATTCTAAATTTTCTTATCCGGTTTCAGTTTAAAGTTCACAAAGTACTTTACTTGAATCATGGTTTTGGAAATTTGTAATTAGTTAAAATTTTAGAATGTTTTGGACAGTCTTATATTCTATCTGGCAAGGCCATAAAAGTTTTTATTTTTTTAAAAATTACTACTACCTAGCATGCATAAGCCTAATGTGTCATTCCCAAAACTGAAAAACAAACAAACAAACAAACAAACTATCCTCTTACTAATATTAAGGGGCTGGTTCATAATTACTCTTTTAATTTTCTACTTAAGGCTTTTAAATATCCTTTGAGAAATATTTCAGTTAAGGTTGCTGTATGAATCATTATTTAATAGATGAATAATTATTACACAAATAATGTTCAATACTGTTTTACTCTAGAAATATGATTATGGAAGAAGCAAACCCTCTGTAGAATTTTGGGATAGATTTGGAATACTGCTTTTTAAAATACATCATTAACAACTTTGCTTTACTGAGTTTGTCAGAATACTGACAATGTTCCATCTATCCATCATGGGACATGACGATCTCTTGGAGTTATGTACTGAGCAGATGGTTGGAGTCTGCAGCCAGCCTGCCTGCCAGTGTTCCATGGAACACTCCTACATTGAGGGCCCTGTGATCCATCCAATAGCTGACTGTGAGCATCCACTTCTTTGTTTGCTAGGCCCCGGCATAGCCTCATGAGAGAGAGCTATATTAGGGTCCTTTCAGCAAAATCTTGCTAGTGTGTGCAATGGTGTCAGTGTTTGGAGGCTGATTATGGGATGGATCCCTGGATATGGCAGTCTCTAGATGGTTCATCCTTTTGTCTCAGCTACAAACTTTGTCTCTGTAACTCTTTCCCTGGGTGTTTTGTTCCCAATTCTATGAAGGGGAAAAGTGTCTACACTTTAGTCTTCTTTCTTCTTGAGTTTCATGTGTTTTGCAAATTGTATCTTGGGTATTCTAAGTTTCTGGGCTAATATCCACTTATCAGTGAGTACATATCATGTGAGTTCTTTTGTGATTGGGTTACCTCACTCAGGATGATGTCCTCCAGGTCCATCCATTTGCCTAGGAATTTCATAAATTCATTCCTTTTAATAGCTGAGTAGTACTCCATTGTAAGAAAGTATTTCTAATCAGCCTTTGAGATTATACTCTTTGGACAACACGTTAGAAGCAAACATCTTACAGTGAACTAAGGAAAGCTAGATGTTCACATTTATCATGCTTCTACTTTCCCTGCTCTACAATGCGTTTGTTATGCTCCTATAGATATAATTAAGAACCTTCCCAATCTGGGATACCACCAACATATTAATAGTATTGTTAATGAGAGCGTATTCACAGACTTCTCCAGGTAGGGTAGTAGTTTCAGTTTGGGACACCAAGACCTTCCAAAGTGTTTCATTCCATTACAGAAAGTAATGGACTTTTAGATAATACTCCTTTGTTCATCAAAAGATAGGCCAAATTTGTTCATATGAGTGAATCCTCCATTCCTTTATTGATGTCAGTCGATGCTAGTTATTAACTAGGAGGGAGGTAGCAAGTCATAGCTCCTTAGAAAAGAGGACTTGTCACACACAGGTGACTATCTGCCTTACTTTAAAATTTATGAAGCAATCGGATCAATTAATTAAATTCAGTGTTTTTGGAACTAAATGCAAACGGAATGTTAAGACCTGTGGTAAAAAGTCAAAACTGTGATCCAAAAGTTAACTACTATGGGCTAACAGAAAAGTTAACGGAAATTTTAGACACTGGTGATCCTGATTGTATCTTTTTTAGGTTAAAGATTATTTTGCTTAAAATACTTTAGAATAAAATTATCAGCATCTATCCATTTTAATTTACTTGATAGGTACTTTAAAAAATAATAACTCTTATATTTTACATTATTAATTTCTCTTAATTTTTTATAAGAACACAAAATTAGTAATAATAATCTATTAAGTAATAAATAGTAAATTAATTGTTTTTATTGATTAATTCAATATTAGTGTTTGTTAAGCATCTATGTATTTTAACAATATAAAATATCTTTCCTTTTTATATGCTTAAGCTTAAATTTGAAATGAAAACAAAACCAAATTGGATTTTTCTCAATGATGTTTTTATACATAAATAGAGTTTGAGATTTCTATCTCAGTCTTAAAACAATTATTTAACTGTATACAAAGTGATAGAATTAACTAAGATTTGCTTCAATGTGATAAAACATGTGTAGACCTTAAAACCGTGACAAACCTAATTACTTTTAGAATAGTAATTTATTTTCTGCCATAAGTAGTATTTTAATTTGGAATCCCTATATAAAGACTGTGAGGAAACTTATTTTGAAGTTATCTTTGGGTTTGGTTGTATAACCCCTCATTTAGTTTGTTGTATACAGACACTCAACCTCTCTGTCAATTGTTGTGTGTAACAGTTAAACCTCTTTTGCCTGACTTCTGACTCTATCTTCTTGTCACTCTCCTATCTTGAAATACATTTATATTTACAATACTTCCAGGAAACAAAGATGCATCCTTGCCTATTCAGAAATGTTTTTTGTTTTGTTTTGTATTGTTTTGTTGTTGTTGTTGTTTTTTAATCTGCAAACCTTGCAGGTCATTCACAGACATTGGGTATGGCTTACAAGACAAAATCAACAACTCAGGAAAGAGCAAGATGCTTCTAAATTACCAAAACAACATAATGTATGATAAAGTATTATAGACAAAGTTGAAATCATTTTTGCTTCTATCCCTAGCACCACAAAACCAACAGAGGGCAGGGAGGGAGGGAGGGAGGGACGGAGGGAGGGAGGGAGGGAGGGAGGGAGGGAGGGAAAGAATGAATAAGAAAAAAGAAAGGAAGCTGAAAATAACTTTTCAAAACAATTATCCAATTTCATTTTATTTGAGATTCGAGGTGATTAAGTGTTAAAAACACCATCACCAACATTTAATTTATAGGCTTGAGGCTACATTCCATAATAAAGCACATAATTAGAAAATCGGACAATCGTTTTAATTTGTTTTGATGCAGTGAGCATGGTAGGAGTTAATGTACATATAATCAATTTTCTTTTCCTTGCTATTTAATTACTATGTGTGTTTCATGGAATTTTACAAAAGTTAGTTGATATTCATAATAACAGTCTAAAGACAAAATTTCTACTAAGGAAAGTAAATTGTAAGTAAGTAAAATGCCCAATAAATTCTAGGAAGCCTCTATTATATGCATTTGCTATGCATTTTGCTTTTACTTGAGGCTTCTTTGATAGATGTGTTGGGTTCTTTTTCCTTGTAATACAGGTTGAAGTCAGAGTTGTGTCTCCAAACTGAGAAGAGGTTGGGTAGATATAACATTATAATAGACCGGAAACATATAGTAATAGAATGTGATTACATTGAGACTTGTTTAATCTTTGTTAGATTTAGTGCTATTTACTTATTTATTTGCTTGTTTTTGAGATGGAGTTTCTTTATGTTGATCTTGAACTCATTCATCATCCTATTGAATAATAGGTAGCAGGATTTAGCATTGAAACCGTAACACTAGGGAATGTCACTGCCATGGGTGAATGTAACTTTTATATTTCTAGTCAAGTATAGTCATACACTGAAAGGAAATAATATGAGATCAGGCCAAGATCTGAATACCTGGATTCATTTCCTAAGGCAATGGGATCATCATATAATTGTAATTAAGTAATTAAGTCATTCAGAGGCTGATTACATAATCACTGCATTGAGAAGCTGATAGTTGAAGTTAAAATGCTAATGGGAAGGTAGGGTTTTATATACATATATAACTATATTATATCTATATAATATATTTATATATAATGTCTATTAAGCATTTATGGTCAGAATGTGGGAGGACTTACTGTATTTCCTGGTAAGAAACTGCACAACTAAACAATAAAAATTAGTTGGCAAACTTTTAAATTCATGAGTAGTTAAATAAATTGGATGGATAGATATAAAGACTTATGACTTATCAGATACATTAATACAATTTTAACAGTCTATTTTCAGTATATTACAATAGCACAAAGTAGGTGAAATTATGTCAATATTATAATAAATTATTTGCTTGGAATCCATGAGTAGATTCAATTATCATGTATATTCCATTTCTCAGTGGTGATTCATAAATGAACGTATGAGTAAATATTACTTTTTTATCTACTTATATTTGCTGTGGACATTTAAAATCAACCTAGCCTAGGCATCTTACCAGAGAATCCTTTTGTGCAAAAGTATTGTATTTGAAATCTGTAGACTAGAATCAAGTGATTGTTACATGAAGCATTTAAGGGAATTCCTCAGGAAACCTTCCTCAAAGAGTAACTCATGAAACATTTCTTAGTCATAAAGCTATAAAAATAGTGTTTAAGTTTAATGTTAGTGATATTTTTCTTATACAAAATATTTCTTGTCCTATGCATTTTACATAATTTTACAAAGTGGTATAATCTCTGGACAATTAGTTTGCCTATCTAGAGTCCAGTGTAAGAAAGATAGCTTAGATTGATGTAGGTCACAGTTACATTTACCAATCTAAGTCAGGGTTTGGAATGAGTGAGTGATAACCTTGAAGAATTAGCTACCACTGCAGAAATGATTCAGTACTAAGCAAAATACCATGAGATATCCAATAAGCCTGACAATAATATGTTGTAAAACTCATGTACAGCAAAATCTATTAGTGAATCAGGTCATATTATGTACAGTAGAAAGAATGCAGATATTTCATAAAAATAATACTTAGCTTTGAATCTTGGTCCTATTACTTAGTGACAACGTAGACACAGTTTATTTATAAAACAGTATGAAATCCCCATTTCTCCACTATAAAAAAATGCAAGACAGATAAAATAGATTTATTTAGAATATACATGACACAACATATGTATTGTAGAGAGAGTCTCTTGTACTATATGGAAGCTTTACCTGTCAACAAAATGCTGTTGGTCTATTAACTTAGGCCAAGAAGAAGGTAAGGAAGAAGAGAGAGGCTGTTAGAAGGAAGGAGGCCTGGGAGATTTACCTGAAACTCTCAGGAGGAGACAGATGAATGAAACTGAAGACAAAGTAACCAGCTATGTGGCACACTTAAAATAGAACAAACTGGACTATTGAAAGCTATTCGCCTGAGCATTTTATTCATATATAAGAAGTCTCAGAATCATTATTTTGGGGAATGAAGTGGATGGGTGGGATTATGGGATGTTACAGATGGCTTTTAACAACAGTGTATTATATATAACATAATTTATTATTATCATTACTATTATTAGTTCAAATGAAGTATTTGGCATATAGACTAATAATGTTATTACACTTACATCCTGAGATACAGTCAGGAATTAGAGATGGAAGCATACATTTGCATGTATAGATAAAGGGACAGACTGATGGCAGTTGTAAATATCTTCACTTTGTTTCTTTTCATATAAGGTTTGAAAGGCTAAGGAGGCACATGCTAGAGAAAACTTCTATATTCTTAGTATTTGTTTAATCTTGTCAAAACAATTTAAATTGGTACCTTGCCAGTCCAGCTTTTACAGCTGGATGAGGTATGAAATGCCAGATTGATTTGACCGTATTTAGATTGACTTGAAAAAACACATATGAGTGTGTGTGTGTGTGTGTGTGTGTGTGTGTGTGTGTGTGTGTGTGTGTGTTCAGTATTGTTAGTAGAGTTGGTTCAACAAAATCAGTTGGCTTTCATTGGTCTTTCTCAGACTTCCAGTGTCAAAAATTGATTTCTATCAGAGACAAGAAAAATAATGGCTTATAAAGCACGCCTGATCGAACATCACTCTAAATGCACAGAGAGGAAAGGTAAAAGCTGAGCAGAGAGCTAAGATGTTAATGTATTGATCCATTAAAAACACGAGCAGAAGATCTTCAGAGGAAGTTTTAAAATACCTTTTCCATGTGAAGAATTTTGTTTGGAAGCAGAAGGTAAATAGAATGAGGTCTTCACTGTGTTTTCTATAAACAACTTTGCCTCTTGTCAATGTCTTGAAATATGAATGAAACTATTGCATTACTTTTAAATATACCTCCTGTTTTACAAAATTAGCCTTCTCAAACCTGCTCCTAAAACCAGTTTTCCCACTATAAGCAATAATTTATAAATCATAATATTCTCAGTTCTTCATAATAGCTTAAATACTTAAAGAGTCTTTATCCTGCTCGAGTCTGACTTGAGTCCAGGACACAGTGACCTCCTCCTCTCAAAGAGCCTATTATAGCTTAAATCCTTCAAAAATCATTTTCTTAAGTTAACCATATTTCCATATTGGAGAGCCACAGTGGGAATAAAAATTTATACAAATGAGCTCTTCCCTGCCTGCAGTTTTTCCCTGCTTCAAAAACGGGCCTCATGGGATAACTTATTTTAGTAAAGAAATATGATAAGGCAAAGGCAACTTTTCTCTGTGGGAGCATATTCACTATGCTAGATCTTTAGCTCCCAACATTTAACAGAAGGATGGTAAATTAATTTTACTTCCCTATAATAACATTACATCTCTTTTTTGTCAAATGGTGTATGTTGACTGTATTCAGCACATTTTGAAATGTAGTCAAAATATTTCTCATGCTTTTTGTAAAAAATTTAAGGCTTCTTCATAGAAAATGTTTTTTAAAATAGTCTTTATACCATCTCATTGTTTTCCTATAGATTTAGGAATGGGAAACTGAATAATAATTTGAATCAGGATAATTAATAACAAAGATACATGCATTTAAAGTAAGTCTAAAGATCCTAAAATTTCACTTTTCTAAAGATTGAGTATGGTATGTAGTCAGCACCATAATGCTGCCTCCAACATATCTGTAATTCAAGTTGGGAATCTGTAAATAAGTAGTTGGATGCAATGGAGTTGAGGAAAGATAACCGCTAAAGAATTGGGGAGTATGTTTGTCCTAGAGTAAGACTACCAGTCTAATGTAAACTTGAACATGAAGAATTTTATACCACGGAGGTTTGCCACCAATGAACTATGAATTATCTTCAGGGCATTTTAAAATCAATACATATGCACATATTTGGACATTTCAGGAGGAAATTTGATGAGTCTAATCAGCATAACTCTTTTTATTTTCTATTCCTAGACATCATTCTTTGCTGACTTCTCATATTTAGACTCACTTTAATTCTTGACGCTGGAACTCGCTGCTCCTTTTCCTTTGAGAGATGAGTATTACTTGGTCCTTCCTGTGATGACTAGTGTTGACTCCACCACTGGTGTGATACAGAGTAAGTGAAATTATATATCCTTTTTAGCACTTATTTTGGAAGAGACCATTTTAAAATGATATTTTTTTGACTTCATGAAAAATGACCTGGGACTTAAGAAATAATAACTCCCATTATAATATTCTTTGAGAAAAGTCACTTAGCTAATATACAAAATAAAGATATCAGGGAAAGATTATAAATATGTTCAGGAAAGTTAAAGAAGATATCCATACTGAAATTGGAATAGAAGATTTCTGCCAAATTACCAACCATAAATTAATATTAAAGACATGAAAACAATGAATTCTCTTGCTTCAGAATTTAATGGATTCAGTCTTCAGAATTGGCGAATGTTCTTTATGACATGCAAATATTGAGACTGGAAATTTAAATGGAGTAGGACTTGGTGGTAAAGGATGAAGGAACACAGATGTTTCCAGTGTTCTAATTCCAGGTTCTTATGCCTTTCTCATGATGTCTCTGTAATGCTGTCTGTCTCCCAGCAGACAAGTGAATGTGGATCAGTGTGCTCTGTGAAGATGCTGGACCAGTCTGTTGTATGGACTCTATGCCAACTCTTCACAATACACATGTTTGTAAGTGTCTTCTGTGCTAAAAGTAAATTCTCACAGAGTGTACCACCATGATAGAGACAACAGTTCCTGCAACAGGAGCAATCAGGAACAGCAGACTGAGGCTGGACCCAACACTATGGTTGAATGCCTATATAGCCTGTCACATCAAGAAAGAATCATGAAATTTCTTCAGTTACAATCTACCTTTCCTGTCTCATTTGGCAATGCACTCCTGCTTGTTGTCTGCAATAAGGAACCCTCTTGATCTTGTTTGTTTGTTTGTTTGCTTGCTTGCTTGTTTTTTGAGACAGGGTTTCTCTGTGTAGCTCTAGCTGTCCTGGAACTCACTCTGTAGTCACCAGGCTAACCTCAAACTCAGAAATCCATCTACTTCTGCCTCCCAAGTGTTGGGATTAAAGGTGTGTGCCACCACTGTCCAGCCTCTCTTGATCTTATTCATTTACCAGAGTCAAATGTTTCTAGGATATTAAAATAGCTATGTGGGATATAAAACCATGCCAGGAAGTCTGGTAAGGTAGGTAGGTCGAGAACTGGTGTCTCAGTGGACACACATTTGAGGCTTAAGTGACTTATGCTCCCTGCCAGACTCCTGACTTGGAACATTGAAACACAGAAAATAATGTGACTTTTATAGAACTTTACAACTAGATTATATACATGTTTAATATAAATAGATTTTAATATTGGATATTTTAGTATTGGATATTAGATATTCTTTTATATAGTAATTCTTTATTCTTAAAAAAGGTAATATATTGTGCATTAAAACTTTATAAACATATGTTGTTACTTATTTTTTAACTTTGAATTCTGAATAATATATATTTTTATTAGTGGGCTTGAATGAAAATTGTAATGCATCCATATTATCATTGTTTCTTAGCAGAAATGTATGTAATAGTGATACAATATAAACCATATAAACCCATGTAAGACCATAAATCAATAGAAATCTACACTAGAAAATTAACACAGCAGATCAGTATTGATTTGGAATTTTTACAATTTTAAATTTAATTGCACTGACAACAGAGCTGAACAATTGTTTGAAAATTAACACCCTGATTAACACCCTGCTGGTAAACAGCCAGAGATTTTAACTATTTATAAATCCTGTTCATCTGTGTCCTATTCTCAGTCATGAGACAATTTAAGGCAAAAAAAAAAAAAAAACTTGCAAATTTAAATTTCCATTGACAATATTACCACGTAATATTATATTTATAATACTAAAGCATCCACCTTTTAAATGTCCAGATACAACTTTCCCTATCACTCCTGTATAAGAGAGTCAATAAAAAATAAAGAATTAGCTAACTTCATGTAGAATTGTTACATGTTTTACCAGAGGGTAAGAAACTTAGATGGCTGTTTGGAGGAATGTTGTCCTTGTTGCTTCAAGTTTTAGTTTTCTTAGGTAAAAGGGGCACAGTACATTAACAATAGATCAAGTGGGATTGTAGGACGTATGGAAATGATAGAGTAATAACAAGGAAGCTAATCACCATTATGAACCAGTATTTTGTCAGTCTACCCAGTGACTAGAGTCTTGTGTATTTTTTTCATATTTGGTTTATTTTTCGCTATTTGTGGATTAATTTCTTTTGAATAATATATACTATATAAACATAGCACATGGCTTCAGACTACAACTCTAAGGTCTACACAAGAACTGTGGAAACTATCAAAGAAGGGAAATGCTTTCTGCGAGCCTTTTGTACTATAGGTTTTCTTCCCCTGAATAAATGTGACCTGAGCTATGCCAGCATGGACATTAGCCTAGCTCCTGTTTTGTTATTTAAGTAACTAAAACCAGGCTTATGTGTAAGATCTAATTTAAAAGTAATCGATAGGCAATTTTAAGCTCTCAGGCAATTAATTACCAAAGTTAGCCAAAAATAAATAAATAAATAAATAAATAAATATGTTAATCTGTGTTTAAACAGACCTTACATATTATATTTTACATTTACTGTGTATGAAAGCAATCCTGCAATATATGGAAAGTTCATTTTTCCACATAATCAGTTAATAGTTTATGGACTTATTTGTTTGAATCAATTTTTAGTAACCCAATAATTTTAAAAGATTTTGAAATGTAGACACTTGTACACTTCTATATGTCAAAGTATAGTATAGTAGTAAGAATATTAAAGCCTATTCTCTGACAACTCTTTGCCCAGTAAAAAAAAAAAAAATCTCATTCAAAGTGCTATTTGGGAGGGGTTTTACAAGAGGAAGGAGGTTGCTAATCAGACTTTAATGTATAAAGAAATATCCTATATTTTCGGTGGGCTAATGTAGTCCTAGAAAACCTATAAAGTAAAGGAGAAATATAAAGAAGGAGATAGCATAAAGTAAAAATATTCTCCATGCCATTTTTGATTCTGAAATTTTTATTAATTTTATGTTGGCACACAATACAATAGAGTTCCAAATTTCTTATTTAAAAAATATTTTATTTGAATTTGCTTGCTTCCTTAGGTATTGTCCAGATATTCCATTCTAATGTATGCATATGGAGTTGTTTTGACATGCTGAGTTGGGAGAGTTTGTACATTATTTTGTCTTCTGGGTGTTCTCCAAGGATTCTGACAGATTCTTTATGATTTTCACATATAATTATAGATATGGGATATGTTGTCCTTTTATATTGAGAATTCTTTTAATCTTTACTTACATAATGGGCTTAGGCTTCAAGTACACTGAGGTAAAAAAGGAAAAGGGCAGGCAATTTCCAATCTGTCTTGATGGGTATTCTGTCAGTATTGGGTTGGTAAATTCCATCTGCCTCTTGTTGATTGACCATGCCAAGGGAGAAAACACTGTGAATCCTGTCAGGCATTATTTTCTCAGTCTGGGGAGATGATCATATGCTTTTCTTTCATTTGGCTGACTTTAACACTGATTCTCAAATAACAATCCAACATGAATTTCTAGCAGAAATCCTGCTTTCATTTCAAAGAATCTGTTAGTACAATTTTTCCACTAATATTTGGTTGATTTTTTTTGCATAAGCAGTTGAAAGAGATCATCCTATTTCCCCTCTCTCTGACTACTAGGATTGCCAAACTGAGCAGCTATACCCAGGCATTTGAAGATTTCTTTTAGGGTTAAGTGTATGGATTGGGCCATGTTCACAAGATTGCTTATGAATTGGAAGGCATTGTTTTTCTTAGATCCTTAATCACATTCGCAATTGCCTTCAAGCCTATATTTCCAAAAGTACCATCTGGATACCTTCAAAAACAGTTTTTAGAGCCTGCTTCTCCACTCAGTATGTATATGTGTGTGTGTGTGTGTGTGTGTGCGTGTGCGTGTGTGTGTGTGTGTGTGTGTGATGAGTATGTCACTGTTATGGTTACTGTTTTGGTAAAAATTATATATTATATATACAGTAGTAACTCTGCCAACTAATAGTTGTAAAAGGGGCCATTTTTCTTGCCTTGATTTGATATCTTGTCTACCAAGTTAATCTCCCAAAGTGTAGTATCTAGTGTTCCTACCGTGGTGTTTCCCCCATGCTTTCTGTTAATCAGGCTATTGTAAAATCATTTGTGGATCCATCCAAGCCATGTGTTCATTGGTCAGTGGTTACAGAGTGCATTCAATATGATTTACCTTTTTCATTGTGTTTTGTGTTTAGATTTCATTTATTGTTTTTATTTCATTTTTATTGCATTTATTCCATTTATTTATTTTCTAGATTGCTTAGCTGTGTTGCTGCAGAGGAAAATACAGTCTTGAGCATACCAAAGCCTTTCACAGAATGGGAATCTTGGTTGCCTAGAAGGCACTCCAGGAACAGCTTCTTGATCAGTTAGTGGTTGCTACTAAGTCTTACACAGCAGTGAGAAGTCTATCTCATGCTGGCACATCCATGTGTGCCTTTGAGAATGGTTTTGAGTCCAGCTATTGGTGCCAGGGTTTGATTGTAGCCATCTGTATAAACACAAACCTCACATGCCATTACTCCCTTGTCCTTCAATGTTGGAGCTAGTGGGTTCCTTTACATAATTATCTATCAATACTTTTATTATTCCTCACAAAGTGTTTTGTCTGTGTTTTCAGCTTGGAGTTTAGTTCTCTTCATGAATAGAAAGGCTAAGAGTAGTGCTTGAGTGAGTATTTACTTGGTATCTACACTTGGGTAGACACATAGGGTGGGTTTAATGGTAGACCCTCAATTTTTGCCTTTGTGTGCTTACATAAGAATGCATGTGTTGACTGAAGACTAAGTAAAGGACCTGTTCTTTTGACCATGTTTACGTATAGCAAAGTCTGTACAAGGTGATTTTTTAGGAACAGAAAACACTGACAGCTTGATTCAGTGAGTGAAATTATAACGCAAATATAAAAGAAAATATCCTTTCCTCTGATAGTTCAATGATAGTATGATTTCTTTGATATACAGGTGGAAAGATACTGGAAAGAACTGAGTCCAGTAGTGAATGTGTTAGAGCCTCAATGTTGTTTTCTTCCTTTCTTTTGTTTTCTTTCATAAATTTGTTTGATTAATACCCAGTTTGCTGCCATTATTAAAGTTAATATGACAGTAAAAATATTAAAGGATCTATACAGGTATATACAGTATACAGCCAACACTATTTAAATGCTATTATTGCTTTGATGCCACAATATACTTAACCTCTAGCCTGCAATCAAAAGAAAGTCAAATACTCTGTGATATAAGTTATATATATATATATTACAAAAGCTAGAAGACTGAGAAATAGAAAGTTAAGAAATTAGCACCAAGCTTGATGGGGAGAAGTTGGTCTAGGACTCAACACTCAGCAGCAGCTATCCCTGAATTAGCATCATTCCATTTGGCTTGTACACATAGAGCAAATTGAAGAAAATCTTTATAACTAGGATGCTGTTTACGCTTTATTTTCTACATTTGGACCAGGTAAGGATCTTAAGAATAGTCTCCATATGTTGCAAAAAGAAGTTTCCTTGCAGAGGGATAAGAGCAATACTTAGCCTTGGCTATAAGAATTTAGAATGTTATTAGAATGTTATTAGAATTTATGTATTTAGAAATGTTATTTAGAATGTTATTAGAATTTATGCTGTTTTAGAAAAAGGACTGCAACAGTCTCTCCTCTAGGCTTGATCATTTCACAAGTCCCAGGTAGTAGGCTAGGATTAAAATACCAGACCACGTGCTAGATAAACCTGATTGTTACATCTAAAATATAATCCTTATACCTAAAACTCAGGAAACCCTTGAAAGAAAGAAGAAAGATTCTAACAGTCAGAGGACTACAATATCACCTGGGTGTTGCTCTCTTATATATATGACAGGGAACCTACACCCAGAAAATCTTAGTAATATCACCACCTAGACAAGATCAGCAAAATGACAATACCAGTTGACTTAATAATGCTTTTTGGGGAATCTCAAAAGTCTTAATTCTGAGATGAAGGGAAATGTATGACTGCTGAGAGATGGAGAATAAAACTTCTTTAGGGATGAGCCTCCTGTTAGGTTATCCTTTTTCTAAGTGACATGTATGTCCCCTCAACATATATATGCATGTGTAGTACTGAACAGACTCAGCAGAGTGTAAGTATTAACAATAACAGTGATAATGATAGCTTAATGGTTAGAGGAATTGGGTAGATACAACATGAATTGGAGAGAGATGGGGAAAGGTTGAAATAACACAAATCCTGTGTTCCAAAATGATATTCTCAAAAAATATTTAATAAATTTTAAAAATCATGGATGGTTTCAAATTTTAAAAACTCAAAAAACCAACCTAACAACCTAATTACAAACCTAAAATTTATTATTTCATTTGAATTCTGAACTGACTTTGAAATTTACTAGTAGGTGGATGTTTTGATGTATTTGTTTGCTTGTTTTTCAAGATAGGGTTTCTCTGAGTAGCTTTGGCTAGCCTGAAACTTGATTTGTAGACAAAGCTGGTCTTGAACTCTGCCTCCTGGGTGCTGATTAAAGGTATTTGCCAGTACTACTACTAGTACTGCCTAGCTACTAGTATTTGAGTTATATTGTGTAGTACAAAAACTTCAATTAGACGTTCACATATAAAAGCTTTAGCTTCTGTGGGGAAGATTGCAGGTACACAAATAGTGTGGGAACAATAAGCCTTGTATTCCCTGATCTTTCCTACTAAGTTGTTTGCATTAGCAGCTAGAGCTGTACAGGATAGATGGCATTGCTCTCTGCACAGAGACGTTCCCTCTCTGGAGAAGCCTATCACCCATTCTACATCATGATATCTCATCTTGGTACCACTGAGAATCTAATGATGTGTAATGGCTATGTGTAGTGGTTACTAAATCACATAGTAGTACATGTAATATTACCTATGTGTAGTGGTTACAAAATCCTACTAATTGCATCAATGACCCACATTGGACTGTGTCTGAATACAGCAATATCTTTAGAGCATGCCCAGGCTATTTGAAACTTTCTTCCCTGCTAAGATTACAAAAGAAAATGATCACATAAAAAAATTAGTGTTGGGTGTGAAGATAGACACATAATATCAACATTAACTCATGAATATCCTCCCTTCATTCTGTTCAGAACAGCCTCCGAAAAAGTGAAATTTCTTCCATTCATATTAACAGAAACTCTGGGATGACATGCAAAGGAAAATGAGTGGTAGAAAGGACTTTGGTGGTAATTTTAAAGTGTACAAGCTGCTTGAATGGCAGGGAGATTCTGGAAGGTAAAGATCATGTGTCCATCTAGTTAGATGCTTCTTTATGAGGCAGTGAAAGCTAAGACAAGGTTTGCTTTCATTGCAGAACCGTCCATACTCCTAGTCTGCCTCTTGAATAGTGCTTTGAATAGATTTCTAAATACACCGAGACTAATTGTGATTTGTTGTCAATATCATTGATATATTTTTGTCAAAATTTCTTTCTTCGGGAAATAGCTGAGAGCATCAATATGTTGTGGACTGTATGAGCATTAACAGTTGCCGTGAGAAACCAAAGTAGCACTCTTTCTCAGTATCCTTGCTCAGTGTGCGTTCCTGTGAGAGTTGCAAAGCATCTCAAGCATAAGAGAGGAAAAAGATAAACGTTTCATGTGCAGTATGATGTTTGAAATCTTACAGAATTTCTTTACAAACTTTTATGTGCAAACTTCTAGGCCCAAGAGTTCCTGAAAGGATGACTACATTTAATTTTTCCATTAAGTGTTTTTAATGAGTTTATATTTCAAATGTAAGTAATTATTTGCATACTATAGAGTGTTTTCTAACTTAATACATCATGCATAAAATTCTATTCACCATGGGGTTTCTGGGTGGCAGGGGTGCATTGATTGTATCCCATTCTAGAAATGAAACATCTAAATTAAACTATTTTACCCAGCATGAAGAAAGGATATTTCTAAATTAACATTTAAATGCAGATGTTTTCAATAATGAGCTAGATACCTTCTATTTCACCATATTATGAACAGTGTGGAAGATTTAAATAGAACAGAAGAGTGAATGTCCAAATCAGTAGCAGAGTACTTTATCTGCGAGTCCATGGGAACCTTTTCCTGTCTTTTATCTCTCTAAGCTTTGTTTGATGTGTGCTATGTATATATGAGATATATGCTAAAGTATAGCAGTCATCTAGAATACATATATGATTTAATAAATTAATAAATAGAGAAAGTTTCCAACCAGGAAACTTATTTTCTCTAAGTCCAGTGTTGGGACATGCAGAGTTATTCCCTGTCAGTCAAACAATTATCCGACATTTGTTACAAAGAATGTGACAATGCCCATTTCTTTTGTTGTATTTGTGGGAAAGACAAATCAAGATGAAAAGATAATAGGCAACATGTAGGCAACACATGTGACTATGTGGTATGTAATAAAGACTTAATAATTCACCCATGAACACAGGGTATATCTATTTTTGGACAAAAACCTGAAGAAACCATATTGTCATGAAAAATTCAGTAACATAAACAGATTAATTCACCCAATAACCATGGTGTAGTCAAGTAATTATTTACTGCAAATTCACAACCCAGTTAATTGTTTAAAACTGGCCATTAAGACCCTAACATTAGAGGTAAGTAGTTAACAACTAAATGGGTAGTTTCATGTTTACTTTGTTTAAAAAAGACTTCCTGATACTTTAAAACGACAATTGAATCTATTAATGATATTTTTCCATGATTTCAAAATGTCAGTATGATGTATAAAAAATCATAAAAATCAACATAATCATGATGACTGTTTGATGCCTATATATACTTTTAAAAGCAGATTTCAACGGTATCTTTAATAAATGTTGGTCTCTAGGGGTTGCATATTTTGTGTAAAGAATTTTTTTCTCTTTTTAAAAAAGTATATTCTTCTCTCCTACAATGCTACTCAACCTCAACTTCCCTTCCTTCCACTCCTCTTCCCCCCCTTCCCAACATCCCCCTCCCCCTGATCCACTGCTCAGGGTTTCCATTCAGAAGACAGTAGGCCTCCCAAAGACATCAGAAGAACGTGATAAACCTGAATTACAGATCACCCAGCAAAACAGTTTAATGTTAGGCTTTCTCTTCCAGTAGTTTTCCCTTTTAAAAGGTGAATTTCCTCTCAAATCAGTTGTCCTACTTTGTAATAGGAAACAAATTATTATGGGTTACATGACCATATTAAGTAATAACTTCTTTTTAATTCACCATAGTTTATTCTCTTAAGTTAATTCTTGTTTTTGTTGTTGTTGTTTAGTTTTTTTTTTTTTTCTGGGCTGAGCAAATTAACAAAAAAAAGTTTTAAATCTAGTTTTTCATAAAGTTAAATTAATTGCACTTTAGCAATTCATATAGCTATCTTTTACAATTTCACTTTAGAACAAGGAACATCAAGTATACAAAGAAACTTAATAATTAAAAAACAATTTAAAAATCCTTACATTGGAATAATAAGAAGAAAACTTAAAACCTTAGCAATTTGCATATATAATTATATGTTTTTTCTATTAAATTAACCATAAGACTTATATTTGCTTAAAGCAATACCATGGTATTAAAACATCAATAGAAACAGTTTATGCTAAACTCAGGTAATAATTCAGACACACTTAATTGCTGTGAAGAATTAGCAGTGAATTAAGTCACATTTCCGTAGGTCTTGTAGTTTGAATGCGACATGTTCCCTATAGGCTTATGTGTTTCAATATTCACTCCCGAGAGTGTAGAACCTTTAGAAGACAGAGTCTTACGAAAGTGTTAGTGGGGTGTGCCTTGAGGTTTTATAAACTGCTTGTAATTCTTATTCATTCTATTTTCTGTTAGTTTAAATACAGTGTGATTGATGTCTTTACACAGAGGCTGTTGCATCTTAGGTACAAGGGGTCCATGTTCTGTGCTGTGATTTTAGCAGAACTTAACAATGCTGTTCGCATAGCACTGGTTTTACAGGTCAAGATAGAGAAGGCCACAAAGTCTTCCTTCATGGTTTCAGAAACTCAGCCCCCCACCCCCAGGCAGGCAATGCATGCTAGTGATAAATTTGATTACAAAGTCTCAGACAAGCCAGTTCACAAGCGTGTGAAGTTTTTTCCCATTTTTAATGGAGAAGTAACTTTCCCTGGGCAGTAAGACAGGATGTCTGAATTCATTCTTTGTTAATATGTGGGTGTGCTCCCAAAATTCAGCAACACAGATCAATACAATGTATGTGTGTTTACTGTTTTTATCACTTTCTTCATTGTCCCTTTTTTCTACATTTTCAGTGGAGAACACAGGACACTCAAGTTGACAGAACCATTAGACATTTGCTGAAGAAAGCTGGAGGTCCCCAGTGGAACCAGCCTATGGAAAATGCTATGTGTGCTGTGGGCAAAAGTGCTACAGGGGCAGGACTACCCGACTCCTTTTTGAACTAAGATAATATTATTATTAGCCCCAAATGGCAGGTGTGTGATGGCAGACTTTGGAGTTTCCCCTGCTGTGATTTGGTAATGTTAGGTCTAATTTTTCTAAGTTATGAGTTCAGAATGTCCTTTCACATTGGAAATTCTCCTCCATTTTATGTTGAATTATGCAACTTGTTTCTTGGTTTTATAGAGAAGTATAGCTAAGAGATTATCTGGTGTCTCTACATTCGCCTTTAGAGACTCAGTCTCATTCCGTTGTCCTAAAAGTTCTAGAACTGATCATGTTGACTAAGCCAGGCTCAAACCCATAGGCATCTGTCTGCCTCTGCCTCCTAAGTGCTACTGTGAAAGGCATGTCCTGCCCCGTCCTCACCGCCTTGAATCTCAAGAGGCGCATGAAATTCAAGAAGAACAAAGACCAAAATGTGGACACTTTACCCTTTCTTAGAAATGGGAACAAAACACCCATAGAAGGAGTTACAGAGACAAAATTTGGAGCTGAGACGAAAGGATGAACCATCTAGTGATTGCCATATGCAGGGATCCATCCCATAATCAGCTTCCAAATGCTGACAACATTGCATACACTAGCAAGATTTTGCTGAAAGGACCCAGATATAGCTCTCTCTTGTGAGACTATGTCGGGGCCTAGCAAACACAGAAGTGGATGATCACAGTCAGCTATTGGATGGGTCACACGGCCCCCAATGGAGGAGCTAGAGAAATTACCCAAGGAGCTAAAGGGAACTGCAACCCTATAGGTGGAACAACAATATGAGCTAACCAGTACCCGGGAGCTCTTGTCTTTAGCTGCATATGTATCAAAAGATGGCCTAGTCGGCCATCACTGCAAAGAGAGGCCCATTGGACTTGCAAACTTTATTTGCTCCAGTACAGGGGAACGCCAGGGCCAAAAAGGGGGAGTGGGTGGGTAGGGGATTGGGGGTGGGTGGGTATGGGGGACCTTTGGGATATCATTGAAAATGTAAATGAGGAAAATACCTAATTAAAAAAAAAGAGGCACTGCTGCTAAAAGCTATAGGAATGGTATAAGTGAGCTAAATAAGCTTGAACTATTTTTGCGTGATGAGATGTCCATATGCCTGTGGGAGTCAGATGTGGAAAGATGAGGTTTGAATATGAGAAGTTCTTCAAAGGTTCATATATTGAACACCTGGTCCCCAGGTAATCATACTGTTTAGGATGACTATGGAACCTTTAGGATTTGGAGGTTCACTGGAGGAAGTAGGCCTTGATGTTTTGTCTCCCAACCTCATTTCATGTTCATTCTATTACTTCTGAGTGTGGCTACAATATAAGCAGTTGGCTTCTTGCTTCTGCCACGTTCCATCCCCTCCTGCTGCCAAGTGTTCCTTGTCATGATGGATGCTAACCCTCTGGATGAGTAAGACACAATTACACCCCAGCTCTCTTGAATTTCTTATATCAAGGCATTTTTTTACAGTGACAAAAAGAAACTGAGACAAGTGTTGTATGGAATAAAAATCAAAAGAAAAGAAAAAGCACTTAGTGCAAAGACTATGGATATGTAACAAAGTGTAGTTCAGAGACCTTGACTAATTGCAGTCGGTAGGGGATGAGGGAGAGGCAGTTGCATGATAAAAAGCTGGAAGTGTTTGCTCTACCTTCAGCATATCAAACTGAGTAGTCATACAAATAACACATTTTTCCAATCTAAAATTGAAGAGCACAAAACACATTACAGATCCTGTTCCAAGTGTCATTTTAATGCCCTTTTACTGAAGGACCAAGCAGGACTAATGAGCTCCAGTAAGATCACACTATGATGAGGGTAAGTTTTGCACTAAGCCTAGCCATTCAATTCTGAAAAAAAAAAAAAAGAACAAAACAGCAACAACAACGACAACAACCACCTTACTTTTACTGTGCTGCTTGGCTTGGCAGTGGAGAATAGTATCATTTTGCACAGAACCACTCTTCTCCTTTTGTCTCCAACATAACAGCACTGGCAAGTGATCATGTCAGCTAGCCTATCATCAGCCTGATGAGATCGGAATGGTCTTACCTCTGCTTACCTCCAAACCACAAAGTGAGCACCTCAACAGACCTCAACATGCATGCTTGTGCAACAGTGCCTACGCATCTGGTAAGAAACCATACAATGTGCTAGGTTTGGTGTAACCTAAGACAAATTTAAAGGGCTTGATTTACTATTTGTATCTGCAATCTCAGCTTTAGTCTGATCTAGCATTCACTCTTTCCTATGTTCACATGGGGACCTCTATATTAATATACTTTATGCACCTAAATTAACCCTCCTTCTGGGTTAACTGGAGCATTATAAATCCCTCATTTTTAAACCACAAGTCTATAACAATGGAGAAATTTTATTTTATTTTATATGCTCTGGTCATAATAAACCACGTGACTTGTGCAAGGTGGGATTTCAACAGGTTGCTTCATGTTACTCAGGAGAGCTCTTCCTGAGACTCATCCCTGTTCCTTTATTTAGTTCTGTGGTCAGAAATGGAAACTGTCCTGTGCTATACAGATTCTGTTCTGTAAGGCACACAGAACAGCTGCCCATGAGATTAACACACTGTCCCTGGTAAGAGGCTCTAAAAGTCTGGAATAAGAAGCCCTTGCTCACTGAGCTCCTGTTTTCTGTTGGGTATTCAATTGATCATCAGATTCTCTGGAAACTGAATCAAAAGTACATTTGGAATCCAGATGCCTTTGGCCATATTGACCATATTTTTCAATTCATTAGAAATATTCCATTGAAGTATGTTTTTAAATAGCAAGACAATGGAACTTGAAAAAATTCCATAATGCAAAACACTTCCTATTTTTAAAAGCTGTCAAATGTTAAATCTTCCTAGAATAAGCATATTGTTTATACTCTAACAAAACTCTTTAATGTGAACAACCATATGAAATAATTAACACAGATGGCTTCAGGAGAACCAGAGAAACAGAATAGAACCACTATCACTGTCATCACTTTTAGTGTGTAACAGTTAACATTGCTCTAGAAGTTTTCAATAATGAAAGACCAAAGAACCTTTTTAGATAACACTATGTTAAACAAAGAAAGCAATTTGCCAGGGCATCCACACCTGGTCAATTTTTTTTCAGTTAGTTCATATGACATTTAATTCATAAAATTCATGTTTGCTTAAGTAAAATTGGGAACTTCAAAATGCTCTTAAAACATTGCTTATGAGCCGCTAATCTACCTTTGCAGGCACACAGGAGTCTGATGAAGGGTGTCATAGAAATCTGTCATTGTTACTAGTCATTAAAAATATTAAATATGATTTACAGTGGGGAGAGGGAACTTGTAGAGCCCACCTCCAGCAGAAAGACAAGACAGCAAGTGAGGGATTGGGTTGCTATCCCACAGTCATAACCTCTGATCCATAATTGTACTATTCTGAAAGAAATGCAGGATAAAAATGGAGAAGAGCCTGAGGAAAAGGAGGTCCAACGACAGGCCCAAATTGGAATCTAGGTCAAGGAGAGGCTCCAAGGCCTAACAGTATTACTGATGTTATGGTGTGCTCACAAAAAGGGACCTATCATGACAGTCCCCTGAAAGACCCAACAAGTAGCTGATAAGACTCAGATGCAGATATTTACACCCAACCAATGGACAGAAGCTGCTGCCTCCTGTGGTTGAATTTAGAAAAAGCTATAAGAATCTGAGAAGGAGGGCAACCCTGTAGGAGAACCAGCAGTCTCAACTAATCTGGACCTCTGAGATCTCTCAAACACTGGGCCACCAACCAGGCAACATACACCAGCTTATATAAGGGCCCCAATACATATACAGCAGAGTGTTTCTGGAGGTGGGCTCACTAAGAGAAGACCCAGGAAACCCCCAAGAGACTGGAGTGTAAACTCACATTACGCACAATTGCATCAATTTCCCAAATGCCAACTCGATAGTCATAATATTGTAATTGAAATTCTATGAAGAGGTTTGGTGTGGTGTGGGGTGGGGAATAGGTCAGAGTGAGGACATCTAGGTGAGGAGGTAAGAGATGTGGAACAGTCAGAGGGTGGACCAGATGGAGTTAAAATATGGACTGTAAGAAAAGATTAAATATTTCTTTTAAAAAAGGAAACATATTAAATGTGATTTTCTTTCCCATGTGTTAACTTATATCTTACAAAACAAATGCAAAAGACCATTTTCAATAAATTTCCCACATTCAAAATAGAAATCTATTTTTAGCAAATAA
This sequence comes from Mus musculus, assembly GCF_000001635.26. Lineage (NCBI taxonomy): Eukaryota > Metazoa > Chordata > Mammalia > Rodentia > Muridae > Mus > Mus musculus. The sequence goes on from NC_000068.7 coordinate 41,928,819, forward strand.
CAGTTAAGGATTTTACAGAGTTTATTTTTCTCCAAATGAGCTAATCTTTGTAGTACAAAAGATAAAATAACAAAACAGTATAAAAGAACGAGGAAACAAATAAAATTTGTTATATATTTCTAGAAGTTGTAAGTATTTTAATTTTCATGTACTTTTAAGAAATTCAAACTTTGTGTTTTGAAGGAGCTTTTCAGCCTCTGTATCTGCTTTGAAATTTGCAAACTATTCAATTTACCAATGAAGTGGCTAGAGGTCCGCAGAGTGAGATATATGCTGAAAAACCTTTGTTGATAAAGATTTGTGGATTAAAATGACATATTGTCGGTAACATTTACATGGTAATTAACAAACTATGAAACATTCCCATGTTCTTAATTTTCACAGCTGTTATCTTTTTGTTAAAATAAGCTATATGTTATCTAGCAAATATGTCCTCCTCTGTTATTCCAGATGGAAATATACACAGCAAGTATTAAACGTGCTCGATAAAAACTTCGCTTCCTAACATTTTGAAACACACTGTTTTGCAGAACATTTTATGTCATTTGCCAACATAGAATTTCAATTACAATATTATGACTATCGAGTTGGCATTTGGGAAATTGATGCAATTGTGCATAATGTGGGTTTACATAAATTTATTAAGACGCTAAATTAGTGGGCAAATCTTCTTGGAAGACATGTTTGATGGAACCCAAGAAGTTCCCCTGATTTAACACTTGTGCTCATGATATTTGACTTTGCTCATTTTTTCCTATGTATAGCTTCCTTTGTGTACATATCCCCACAGCAATGACTACTGGTATTAGAGAGAGTCATTATGTTTCTAAAAAGACGTAAATGAGAAGACAATGGCATAGTTTTAGTTTAAGCAACATTCCTGCATTTATTCTACAATACGAAGCATATACAATGATCTAGGCCAAAACATGCCTTGCTTTACCTGACACATGATAATATGGACAGATTTACCCTATTGGTTTGCGGAAAAATAGGCCCCAAGGGCTACTACTAAGTCTTGATAACAAAGTCTTATTTCTGTAATGTATATATTGTGATGTACATTGCACAATGAATAGCAGTATCCTATACTTTTATTTGTAGGTATCTCTGAATCTGCCTTGATATGGCCATGTCCATTGCAATTAGACTTTGAAAAATGCTTTGTAGATAGAAATGAGCCACCCCTAGTGCCTTTACACTAATACATTAATCTTACTTGAAAAGAAATGTAAGAGGTATAAGAAGAACAAGGAGATGGATGCACATATAAAGAATAAACAGGATAAAATAAAATGACAAAAAGAGATGAAAAGTGCAGCCCAGACGGGCATGGTGGCACACGCCTTTAATCCCAGTACTCAGGAGGCAGAGGCAGGCAGATTTCTGAGTTCGAGGCCAGCCTGGTCTACAAAGTGAGTTCCAGAACAGCCAGGGCTACAAAGAGAAACCCTGTCTCAGAAAACCAAAACAAACAAACAAACAAACAAGAGATAAAAAGTGCTATCTTAGGACAACTCCTTAATACTTCTATTCATTGCCTTCATTTTTTTATTCGATATTTTCTTGATTTACATTTCAAATGTTATCCCCTTTCCTAGTTTCCTCTCCGAAAATCCTCCCCACTTTCCCTGCTCATTGCCTTCATTCTTAAGAGCTCTTCCCTAACACATAATGATTCTGCCGTCCAGTGAAATTCCTAGGCAAATGGATGGACCTGGAAGGCATCATCCTGAGTGAGGTAACCTAATCACAAAAAAAAAAAAAAAAAAAAAAAAAAAAAAAAAAAACTCATACAATATGTACTCACTGATAAATGGATATTAGCCCAGAAACTTAGAATACCCAAGATATAAGATACAGAAGTGGATGCTCACAGTCAGCTAATGGATGGATCACAGGGCTCCCAATGGAGGAGCTAGAGAAAGTAGCCAAGGAGCTAAAGGGATCTGCAACCCTATAGGCAGAACAACATTATGAACTAACCAGTACCCCGGAGCTCTTGACTCTAGCTGCATATGTATCAAAAGATGGCCTAGTCGGCCATCACTGGAAAGAGAGGCCCATTGGACACGCAAACTTTATATGCCCCAGTACAGGGGAACGCCAGGGCCAAAAAGGGGGAGTGGGTGGGTATGGGATTGGGGGTGGGTGGGTATGGGGGACTTTTGGTATAGCATTGGAAATGTAAATGAGCTAAATACCTAATAAAAAATGGAAAAAAAAAAGATATAAGATACAGTTTGCGAAACACATGAAACTTAAGAAGAGGGAAGACCAAAGTGTGGACACTTTGCCCCTTCTTAGAATTGGGAACAAAACACACATGGAAGGAGTTACAGAGACACAGTTTGGAGCTGAGACGAAAGGATGGACCACCTAGAGATGGCCATATCCCGGGGTCCATCCCATAATCAGCTTCCAAACGCTGACACCATTGCATACACTAGCAAGATTTTGCTGAAAAGACCCAGATATAGCTGTCTTTTGTGAGGCTATGCCGGGGCCTAGTAAACACAGAAGTGGATGCTCACAGTCAGCTATTAGATGGATCATGGGGCCCCCAACTGAGGAGCTAGAGAAAGTAACCAAGGAGCTAAGGGGATCTGCAACCCTATAGGTGGAACAACAATATGAACTAACCAGTACCCCCTGGAGCTCGTGTCTCTAGCTGCATATATATCAGAAGATGGCCTAGTAGGCCATCAGTGGAAAGAGAGGCCCATTGGTTGTAGAAACTTTATATGCCTTAGTACAGGGGAACGCCAGGGCCAAGAAGTGGGAGTGGGTGGGGGAGCGTGTGGGGGACTTTTGGGGTGGCATTATAAATGTAAATGAAGAAAATACCTAATAAAAAAACAACCAAACAAACAAAAACAAACAAAGAAAAACAAAAAAATAAAAAATACTGAAGGCAAGCACTGGTCTTCTCGTTCTATGCAGGAGTTTAAAATTATGAGTTTTATTATACCTGGAAATTAATCTGTGTATACAAAATGCTTAGTAAAGGTATACAGTAAATTCAAGATTCATAATTGTGCATCCAATACCGCTGCTGAGTAAGACTTTTGTTCAGAACAAGTGTGTGTGTGTGTGTTTGCAAAAACATAAAAATATTAAATGTTAATGATTTCCAAGTAACACTACTGTTAAAAATTAATAGACCCACAATGTCAATTTATACATTTAAGAAAATTAATCTACATGTAAATATTCATCTCTGGTGAGGTAATTTAATTTATCACAGGATGGTGTGCTGTAATCAACTCTGTATTTAAGAGAAATTTTTCAGATAAGATAGATTTTTCCCATTGTATTCACCATATTTATTAGATCTGAAGGCACAATACTTGAACTTGTCATACTTGAACTTTCCTGTTCCATAACAGGAAAACTGAGCTCACTTGTCTTGTAGGCAAAGGTCAGCTTGGAGAAATTTCCTTAACTGAAGATCAGTTGCTGTCAAATTTCTCAGTCTAACTGGAAACCAGTGTTTCAGATATGAAAAATATTGCTACTCTTGATAATACAGGAGGACTGATCAATTCTACTTCACTTGAGTTCTTTTCGGTTTTTTAAGGAACACAATTATCCAAGGCAAAGGAGGCTACAGAAATCCTGATGTATCACTCATTTAGCAGAAAGTACTCAGCAAGGTCAGCATGGAATTTGAAGTATGTTTTTCTTTAAGATTTTTCTGTACAAATTGGCATTTAAAATCAAACAGAAAATGACTAGTCACAAATGATCAGTATACCTTCCATTGCTCAAATAAAAGCATCAAGCTTTTTTTTGGTGAATATAAATTTAAACTGTCTCCTATTTTAGAAGAGAAAAATGGCTGTATCCTATACAAATGTCTGTCTTGTCACAACCCTTTCCAAAGACTGACCTACTTAGTCTAGTACAGCTTGTAGCTGATGTCCACCTATTTGAATAATTATCTTAAAGAGACCATTAAGAAAAAGGAAAGAACAGAGACAAATTTACCTGTCCTTACCAATTTCCCTATCTCTGTCCATCTCATCTCCAAGCTTTATTATTCATATCTAACAAATGGGAAGCCAGATGCCCACGGCTGAGCTCTGGCTGCAGCCTGTCCCACTGTTGGTATCTCTCTAGAGCTCAGTTGGAAGCGTCTCAGCCAAGAGAACTTGGCTTTGTTCAGGAAAAACAGATCCTGCTCATGGCTTTAATTCATAGTGCAATTAAAATGTTGTCATGTTTGTGATGTTAAGAAATAGCTGAAATGGTAGAATGACAGGGGAGATGAGAGCAATGGCCTTCCAAGTAGTCTAAGGGCACCCCTATTCCAAGATAGAGGATGTATTCATATCTTGAACACTGACACAGGCCATGGCTGAAAACTATATTGCAAAACAAGCAAATAATTTCATATTATTTTAAAAGATAGTGGTCCTCTGGATACTCTGTAAGGGGAATGAAGCAGAGCAATAAGTACTCTTTTGAAACCTCTTTTCAATATAAAGTTAAATATGCTATCTGTCATTATAAGAATACTGTTTATTCTAGCACACTAGAAACAGTGTTAGCCACATTAGCACTGATTTGCTTAACACTTTATCAAGACAGCATTACCACTCCATGTACTGAAGGAGAAAACTCAAAGCATGAATCTGTGTTTCTAGATAGTAACATCCAGTGACCTGCCTAGGTTCGGAGAGTCAGTAGCAGGGACTGCAAAGGTCCTGAAAGCATCTCTGTTCAGGACCTAGTGAAGATGACACAGCCTGCCCTCACAATTTGTCTTCCTTGATGCTGCACTGAGCATAACTTTCTGCAGTCACTTCTAACTTATTTAACCATTTTTTTAAGATGCCTTTAAAACATTTAATGTATGAAACAGTTTACCTAAGAATCTTGCCAAATGTTTAATTTTCTTTTCTGAAACTTTCTTTTAATTTTCTTTTTTTTAAATTGTTTCATTTATTTTTTTAAACTTATTTTTTAAAACTTTTTAAAATTTTTCTTTTTTTATTGTTTCATGTATTTACATGCCAAATGTTACACCCTTTCCGGTTCCCCTCCATGAGACCTCCCCCCTCCCCATTCTCCTCCCCCTTGCCTCTGAAAGGGTGCTCCCCATACACCACATATCTACCTCCTCATCCACCTACCCACCCCCAGATCATATCCCTCTCCTCCTTCCCTGGGCATCAAGTCTCTACAGAATTAGGTATATTCTCTCTTGCTGAGGCCAGACAAGGTATTCCTCTGCTACAAATGTTCCTGGGGCCACAGACCAGGCCATGTATGCTCTCTGGTTGATGACTTAGTCTCTGCCATATCCCAGGGTTCCAGATTAACTGATACTGTTGGTCCTCCTCTGTGATTGCCATCCCCTTCAGCTTACCTAACTATTTTTGACTTTTAAATAAATGCTTATGTTCCTGTCTTTGTCTGGGTTTCTAAACACAGAGGACTAAAGAGCTTCTTAGCATCTTGAGACATAGGATTACAAGAAGGTTGAGCCACCAAATGTGAGTGATACTAACCAAATAGAGATCCTTTAACCATCCCTCCAGCCCCAAAATATTTTGTGAATATTTTCTCCTTAAATGAGGATCCCTGGAGCTTACGTGTAATCACATGTTACTTCTAAGTCTCATACACCCAACACACAGTCACACACATATAACTTTGATAAATATCTCTCTAGCGAATGAATAAATACAATGTTACAGCAAGATAGAAATAAGCAATGTGAGAAATGATAGTTTAGTTCACTCAAACATCATTAAGTCATTATCCTTAATAGAGCTTCCCAGCATTAATATCTATTCTTGTGATAGATAGAAATATCTCAGTGTAAATTGCTTTAAATACTGAACACTGACAAACAAAATTCAAATGCCCACTGTGTAAATGAGTATGATCAAAGAATTGTGTTTTAGCTGAAATAATGTTAGTACGAAAACAAATGCTGGAGGATGAAGCTGAAAGAAATGGAATATCATCTCTATAATGGAGTTTGTGCTTTGCCCAGTAGGCTAAAACATGGAAATAGTAAATAAATTTCATAATAAAATCAAAAAATATTTAGAACAGAGAACCAAAATAATAACAAAGTTACTGTGTTAAACTTATTGAATTCTGTATGAGCTAAATTTAAGCAGATGTAGATGAGATAGACAAAAATCAGTACAATCTGAAGTTATCTGAGAGGAAAAACAGAAAGTGACCTTTTCAGTACACATAAGGGGAAAGAAACAATGTCCTGTGGCCTCAGAAGCCTGAATATGGTCACTAAGTGGATGGTGATGCAACTGAACAAGATAAAGAGATTATCTTGTGAGTTGAAATATATGATTTTATATTTGGAAATGAGATTGATATGCCCTTAGAGCATCTGTGTGAGGTGTGTAGAAAAGAGTCTCTAGGGAAAGCAGGGAAAGGGGATACAGGAGTCATGGGTATGTAAGCATCAGCAAAGTACTTAGGAGGTCAGAATTTTAGTAAAGGAAAGCAAAATAGGCCCAAAGAAAAACAAGTGTTCGAGAGGTGCTGGTGTGAGAGGTAGAAACTTTCACAATACAGAAATTGTAGATATTCATAAGCCTCAAAAAATTCAGAAGAGTGTTTAGCCTGGACAGTGGCAGATAAGCAATCAAAATCCTTTGGTTTAGATTTGGAAGGCAGAGGCAAGGGAATTACCACAAGTTTGGAAGCAGCCTGGATTACGTAAATGGTTTTAGGCCAAATAATTCTACAAGTCAAGACCTTGTATCTAAGAAAATAAAAATAAATTGTAGAGAAATTTTAATCCAGCAACATGGCTGCTCTGGCAAGGAATCACATCCTAAAGACATGCTGGAATGCATATACACCTTTAACTCCTCTGACTCGAATACAGACATACCTTTAATTACATTCCTTTAATCAGAAATAACAATAATGAGATAAATTTAGTTTGGAGAAGGAAACAGCTGTCTTTGAAAGTGGCATCTAATTGAGGGACAAAGAGAGAAACCAGAGAAAGATTTAGCAGAATGAATCAAAGATAGGATACAGCCAACTCTCATGCAAAGAACATAGGAAATAGAAGCTACTAAGACAACAGCACAGGAAAGAGAGTCGACTTAAGAGTGTAGTACCCACATGCCACACACACACATACACACACACACACACACACACACACACACACACACACAGAGAGAGAGAGAGAGAGAGAGAGAGAGAGAGAGAGTGAGCAGTTTTAGTGGGACAGTTTTACAGAGGTTGCAGGTGAATACAGAATAAGCCAGAGTATGAGAAGGATCCGGAAGATCAGAACAGATTGCATGAGGTAGTTTGGGTAGGCAGAGAAATTCAGTCAGAAGCTAAAACAAGCCAGTTTGAACTAGTCAGTTTGGAAGATTAGAATGTAAAGAGGCTAGAGTAGAGGCTTATAGGTCTAGGACTAGGAATAGTTAGAACAGAGAAAGAAATGCTCTGAGCTCAGCCCAAGCAGTATATTCATATATCTTGGGTATGATTCTCATCTCATGTGTTCCTCTGAGAAAATAATAGTTACTTTTACAATAAGTAAGTAAATAAATAAATAAATATAATTAAAGATATCATTTTTAAGCATTAATACATTTTAGGACTCACACATGGCAGTTGATTAGATATTTATACTTATTTATCCTCATAGCATCTAGAACATAATTTGATTTTAAGACTCTAGTAAATTGCCAATAAACAGCTATTACTTAGATTCCAAAAATAGATTTTAAAAAAAAAGCAAACCAGCAACATCCTAATACATAAATTTTGTTTCTGAACAAGAAAGTTGACCCAAATTTTTTCTTGTAACTCTGAACAGGTTTGTGTCAGTATCACATATTTAGCTGAATAGATGCCAAAGAATGTTACTTCTCATATTTGACAGTTCATGATATATGCTGATTAAATTATACAAGTACCTTTAATCCAGTCTGTAGACAATAGAGACACAGAATAAATAAGTATGATATATATATATATATATATATATATATATATATATAAATGTGTGTGTGTGTTAAACCAGCACATTATTAATGCATTCTTAGTAACAAAATATTATAAAATGAATATATAATTAGTCTTATACTATGGCATTATCCTGGTCTGCTCCAATCAAAGCAGAAGTGTGTGACAGTTTTAATCTAGCTCGTAGGTCTTGTAATGTGCTGAACTGCTGGAACCAACCCTGAAAGTGAAGTGACTACAATTGTTTAAGAGTTTGAAGAGGGAACAAGTGTATCAGTATGTACAGTTTGCTTTCAATCTTCACTTCAATATAAGAAAATAGGATAAATAGAGGATAAAGGAGAAGATCAAAATTTGTACAACACACACACACACACACACACACACACGCCCCACCTGAAGGCAATGAACTTTTATCTGATATCAGAATCTTAAAGCAGAATACAACACAAAAACAAATGCTTGAAGATAGTAAGAAAACTATTTCTAATCTGATTACTAAAGCTTTTAATAGTATTTAATCCAGTTCTTGTGAATAATTGACTTAAAATTTCACGTATTTGGTTGATTGTCTTATTTTTCTTAAAAAATGCCAATTTAATTATTAACCAAGATAATCAACTTCCACTATTGTCTTCACACATTGGACTATTTAATTCATCCTGAAAACAATCATGTTTTAAGAATCTAACTTTTATATCCAAAATCAATTTTCTAACCTTTATGGAAAATTGATGAAAAAAAAAAAAAAAAACAACAAACAAGTCAGGTGTATTTAAAAAGCAAGCAGAAATCCACAAAAGGAAAAGAAGAAGCACTTTGGGGGCTGGGATACAGGAATGTGAGATGTGGTCAGATAAATAAATAAATAAATAAATAAATAAATAAATAGTTTGTTGGAGGTTCTTATGTTGTCAGATGACTATACTTCTTAATTTGAATGTAATGGAAATACTTGGAAATGCTTTAAACAAAATGTGTGTGAAATTCCTTGCAACAACTTGGCAACTGTTAAAGGATAACCTTAATACTTAGTGAGATAAAATATTAGAATGCTAATGCTAGACTAAGAAAGGTCACCTGTATGAGTATTCCACTTAGTTAAGTTCAGTATAATCTTGGGTTTATCCTAGACAACTTCACAAATAGGAAAAATCTCAGCGTTCTGTATATATTTAAAAAGCAGAATTAATATTTAGATGATTTAAATGGAAAATTAAAAAGAAATATATTTTTCTGACCTTTTGGTGTGATAAATGCAGAGGAGTACCACCAAATTAGAAAGAATAAGCTATATTAAAATGATTCTGGACAGCAGAAGAGAGCTTACATGTAGAGATTTGGTGAAACTTGTCAGATATTCCAGAGAGGGTTGTAAGCAGACAAATGTACTAGTCTAGAATTATGTTCTAGTGTGAATAGAAAATGTGATTGGTAATCATTGGCTAAAGATGACAATGTTTGGGATCTGACTGGGGAGCTCATCAGACCTATAGAGGAGGAGGGCAGGTACAGTGGAAGAGCAAGAGAGTGGAAAGTGGATAAGAAGAGAGGAAATGATAGACAAAAATAGGGAGGAGTCAAAGGGAACGGGAGGAGAGAAGACAGGAAAGGGGAAGGGGAGGGGAGAGAGGAGAGAAGAAATATAAAATAGGAAACAGAAAACAAGAAAAAAAAAAAGCAAGAAAATGTGGATGTTTCCCAGTCAGGTATGAACATGAATCTAAGAAGACAAAATGTCTGATGTCAGAATCTACTGAGGGCATACTTAAGAAGAAAACTTTCAACTGAATGGTAGACTCTGCAAAGGGGAGTGCTCTCCTCATTATATGCGGGCATTACCAAATGTTTTGAGAGCACGAATAATAAAACATAGAGAGTTGAAGAATGCACTTTGTTACTGTGGAATAAAAGCCCCAAAGTCTTCCCAGTTGTCAGACTGTGACTCACTCTGGCACCACTACTGTCTCTTGTGCTTTTGAACCGAGACAATTTAACTTAGCACAGTTGGTTTTACGGTTTTTAGAAATTTTGACTACAAAAACAAATGTTTTCTTTTGTTTTAAATAATTTTCCTGATTCTAAACTTATATTTTCACTGTACAGGCAATTTAGCTATAGCAGTCTTTAAGATGGTAATTCATACAACTACTTAGCTTTCTGGTCCTATGAGCAAATGTATTATAATCTCTCACTCCCTTCTTCCTGCCTCCCTCCTTTCTTCCCTGTGTGTGTGTCCATAGGTGCCCGTGTTTGTGTGTGTGTGTGTGTGTATGTTTTATTGGTTCTTCTCTTTACAAAGGCCTGCTGGGGGGAAGATATTATAGTCAAAGAATTACACAAAGCAAGCAATGGATGATATGAAATGAGAGCGATCATTAATTGGGGCAGAAGGCACACTATCCACTGTTGGCCCAGATAAGACTCTGGTAGTTCATTTATAGTAACAGGTCAGAGATGTCAGATGTGTGTAAATATAGATGTCAGTAGTAGAAAGACAGAGCTGGTGGAGTCAGCATATTTTCTTCTGATTCCTTCAGTTTCTCAGACAGGAGAGAATATCATTAGTTGAAGGCCCAGTTAGATAAGCATGCCAGTTAAACTTCATGGGTATCTTGGGTGATTTCAAATCATTTGGGAGATGTACATCTTTGTGTGCCCATGAGGGCATTTCAGGAATATTTCAACTAAGGACTGATAATCACTTTTGAACATGAGTGGTTTCATGTTATGAGCTCATATCTTGTGCTGATTAAAAGTAGAAGAGTAGAAAATGAACCAAGCACCAGGCTTTGGTGTTCTTTGTTTCCTCCCTGTGGATATATTGTGACCAGGTCCCTCACACTCCTGATGCCAAAACTTCCCCAATATGATGGTTTCTATCATCAAACTAAGAGTCACAATAAACTCTTTTATTCTTATATTATTTTGTGTCCAAATTTAAATGTAAGTAAAACATGAACAAATGTGATAGAACCAAGATTAAACAATGGCTAAGAATGAATGTGATATTAATCACGTGGATTTCTTGTACATGGCTACAGCTTCTGGTAGAGTGTGAGAGTGAAATGTTCCCAACTGACTCTTTGACTCTTTTTTTTTTTTTTTGACATTTGACCCCTATCTGATGGTGCTGTTTTGAGAAATTGTAGAAAATTTGGAACATGTGCTAAGGCAATAGGAGTTGTTCACTAGGAGGTGGCTTTGACGATTTTACCAAACATGGTCCCTACCACATGTTCCCTGACGCCTGTTATGCTGCCATATGACAAGTCATTCCAACTGCCATACTTGTTGCTTTTGTAATTTCTGTCACAATGGAGTATGATCCTCAGAAATTCCAAATCAAAATATGTAATCCCTCTATTAAGTTGTTTCTAACATGTATTTGTCAAGGCAAGAACACAGGTATCTAGTGAGCTAGGAGAATAGCTAGAGGGTTTATTTTAGCTATGATTTTGGATTTCTGAAGTGAGAAAGGAAGAAAGATGCTGGGAGCTGGAGAACAATGGCATACATTGACAAAGGAAAACTATTAATTTTAAGAAAATTAGGGAGCCAGATGAGTCTCTGAAGGGCCCAGGATCCACAATCTTCTGAAATGTTAAGAGCATAAGTAGAAATGGTAGTATAGAGATAATACAATACAAATTATGTGAGACCAATGACCAATGAACAATTTACCATGATTCTAAATGTAATTAGTGTGATTAGCTGAGGTTTCATAGAAAAACCTAAGATTGAAGTGTTAGAAATATTATTTGAAATCATATTGAAGTTAGTATGCAGTAATGCAGAAATAATGTTGAAGAGAAAAGCTGTAATAATTGAGAAATAATAGGGTATGCCTTGAAAGACAGTCTATGATAATAATAATAATAATGATGATGATGAAGAATAGTGTATGAAGTAGTATAATGGTGTGAGCTATGAAGCTCATGAAATCTTCACAGGGGATATCAGGATTCCTCAATGATACTATTAAAGGAAATTATCCCAGCTTCAAGACAAATCACTGTAAAACTACAAGAGAAAGAAAAAAATAATTTTAGCCATCTGTAGAGGAAGCAGAGGAGGTCAATTGCTCTTTGACAAGAAGCTGATAGGTGAGATGTTTGAGACATCAAGTGGTTTATGTCACAGTTTTATAAATAAAGGGTATTGAGTTCCAGAGAATAGAACAGAAGACTGAGGAACGTGGACAATTGATGGGGCATGTGGGCTTTTGGTGACTTTTAGAATTCTATGCTAAAATCAATAACTGGGATAAGCAATATAACAAGGTGTGCTCTGTGTGACTGAAAATGACAGAATTTGAAGCAGAGAGCTGTGGTGTTCTAATACACTTTGTCTACAGCATGGAAGTTGTATATGGGTTTGAAAAGCTCTACAAAAAGAGCAGTGTTTCCCCCACACTTTCCAAAATTGTGTTATATGAGCTCACAAATCTTTGATATTGCATTAGCCTTAATATATTTAAGGGTTAATGGTCAACTGTGTTATAAAAAGGTATGATAATTACATCTTTGCAAAGCTCACTGTAGATCTACTGGTTATGCAGTGCCAAGATAAAGGGATACAATAATAGTGTGCTTGTGACGTAAGACTCCAGGCAGGGAAGAAGGACTTGAGAAAGCCAGAGTTTGACATAGACCCAAGTGACTATAGGCAAATGAGACATACACTCACAACAGAAGCACAGCAGTACGTATATCTCATGACACACATGAAGGCTGTCATAGTGACATGTGCATGCTAGGTAAAGATGTTAAAACTGACACATTGACACTTATAGGATGTCACATACATACAAAATCTGGCAAAGGAAAGACACATGTATGCCTACAGCATTTGTCTTGATCTCCAGGGCACATTCATACAAGATTTACGAAAAAGTAGCTTTTCTTAATGAAATGGTTATATAACAGATTATATCAGTTTATATTGTGTTACCTCTATGTCCAAAGTCAGCTACCACTAATCACTTCTAGTGCCCTGGAATGGCCAATGTAGCCCATATTTTGGTCCATTATAGATACACATACCAGTACTATGTTATCTCACCCTTAAATGGTCATTACAGACTTTTGTTCCTTTTAGCAATTCTAAGGAATACTTAGTTTAGCTTGATTTCTATTCTCAGACTGGCTGAAAGATTTATCTTCTTTCCTTGTCATTATTCCACTAGAGAAGTTAAAATATTTATCCTATTCTTGTTTCTCTAAGTACAGGAGGTAACCATATGAGTCCATGGTCCATGTGATGTTACATTCACATACTATAGTAATAACTGCCCTAAGTATGGCAAAGCCCTAACATCTTTAGGTCTCTGTGACATGAATGGAACCTATCAACCGTGCTCCCTACAAGAATTATCCAACAGGCAAATAAATAATGTAAAAGAAGTGACATGTTAAGGAATATTTTATGAATATGAAACTAGGATAAAAGTGCAACTCAAAGAATTTAACACTCTGAAACATGAAATAACCCACATCCCCTTGGAAGACATGTATTATTTCATTCCACTGATGATGCAGTTTCTCTAAAAACAGTTTTGCTCATTGAAATAATAATTTTAAGAAAAGAGAGTTTAGAATAAGTCATTGTGTTATAATCATATGGAATAGTTGGCCTAAATTGAATCAATATTGGAAATTATTTTTATCAAACTAATATTTCTTTACTTAATTCAGATTAACTTGCATGTAAATAACAATCCCTGAAAGGAATTGTGTTTGTGCAGAGGATGCTTGACTGATGAGAAGTGCAGTGCTATAGAGAAGTAGAAAAGATGAATGCACAGGAGCTAATACCTTATCTTGGGCTAGTTCTAGCTTTCCAAAAAAGCCTTTTCTTGTTCGTCTCTGTGTCATGTAGACACTAACATCTTGTTACTAATAGATGAATAAAGTGTTATAGACTATCTGAATTTATTATTAGATCTACTACAATATATTATGTAGGTAGACCACTAGATCCCACTAATTCAAAATCTCAGATAGAATTCAGCTTATAGAAAAACCTTCCCACCTTCTTGCTATACTTCTCCCATCTATTTTAAAATTTCCTTGAATTACGACTTTCTCTCTTATGTAAAAATATAAAAATCCATGAAACTTCTTCCATGTTGAAGCATGGAATTTGGAGTAACCTAAATCTGTGTCTCCAGGCAACGATCACTGAAAATGGCTCCTGAACAATCTACCTCTTATTTCCTTTAAAATTAGAGCTGTGTATTTTGTGTTGGTACCCACAAAGCACAAAAGGTTTCATCTTTTCCCATTTTCATGCTCTTTGATTTTAACTGCACTCTAATACATATCTTCAGGACTCATTTGTCAGGTTTTAAATCTACCTTATTAAATTTTTATAAAGTTTCCCTGCAACATCTATTCCTGAATGAACAATGTGCTACTTTTAATTTTCCAGGCCATCCATCTATCTGTGTTCCAGTGATTTCTTACCTGATTTTTTTCAATTGTGACTTGATAAACTTCACCTAATATGCTCTAAATTACTAAATCTGGACTTCAAAGATAACTTAAAAAAAAACTAGTATAACATAAAACCATTATTCTAGAGCATGGATGTGCGTTTTAAACACATCATTTCAGAGTTTTGTATTTACTCTTAGTTGAAATAAATTATTTTCCTGTTAGATAATAAGAATGGGCAAAAATACTCTATCTTCTCCATATATTTTCCTAATGGATAAGGTTTAACAAATAGAAAAATAAAGTTTACATTTCTGTGTCATGGCTTGCTTGTGGCTTAGTAGTAGCTGTTTCCCCTAACTAACTAAAAGAGCACTTACATAGGTGAATAGAAAAAAAAACATATTATGTAAAAATGTTGTACTTAAATATGAGTCTAAGCATTAATGGCTACTACATCTATGGCATAAGAATGTCCTATAAATTATAATGTAAGGATTTGGAAAACCTGAAATTATTTTCCATTAATGGCTATATAGATTAAAATAGAGTTGAAAGCCAATCTTAATAGAGTCAGTGATAATGAATTCACTTTTCTGACATCAAAAAAGACACAGAGAGACAAGTCTGTGGAAAGTGCAATGTGTTTAGAGGTAATCTGCTTTAGAAACTGAAATTTAAAGAATCTTTCAAAGCAAAGCAAATTGAATTAGGGGTAAATATCAATGATTGGGGGTTTGCCAAGGATTAAATTTTTAGGACTACCACAACACAAACAAACAAACAAATAGTTGGGCTATATGTTTAGTTAAAAAAAATATCCATTGAGAGAGAAAAGCATAGTGAAACAGAAATTTTAACATTGGAAGGAGAACAAAATCAACAATACATATTTTAGCATATTTATAGCTTGCTTATCTTGTTTTCTGTCTATACAATCCAAAAATACCTGCTCAGGTGTGGCATAAAGGACAGTGGGATTTACCCTCTCACGTGATTCATTAAGCAAGAAAATGCTCACTGACATGTCCACAGGGAAATTTGATGGAGGCGACTCCTCACTGAAGTTCACTCTTACTAGATGACACTCATTTGTGTCCAATTGTCAAAAACTAACCAGCACAGGACCCAGGTGCTTTCATAGCAGCCTTTATGTACTTAAAGATTCCATCACTTAGGTTTCATACTAGCAAATGTGTCTGTGGTTTAAGATCCAGACCAAGGAAACGAAGTTGAGTATTTTCCATTCGGTTACAGGAAACATATTTCAAAGGGAGAGCGCTTTAATGGTAGTGATATTTTAGTATGACCCTGTACTGGCTGATTTTGTATCAACTTGACACAAACTAGAGAGAAAGGAGCTTCAGCTGAGGAAATGTCTCCATAATATTCAGCCATAATGCATTTCTCAGTTAATGATAAAGGGGAAATACGAGTCTATTGTAGCTGACACCATCCTTGTGCTGCTGCTCCTGAATTCTATAAAAAAGCAGGCTGAACAAGCAAGGTGAAGCAAGCCAGACACACCCCTCCATGGCATCTCTGCATCAGCCCCTGCCCCCACGATCATGCTCTTAATCAGTTCCTGTCCTGAATTTCTTTGGTGATGAATAGAAATGTGGAATTATAAGTCAAATAAACCCTTTCCTCCCCAAGTTACTTTTTGGTCAAGGTGATTTGTTGTAGCACTCGAAACCCTAACTAAGACAGACCCTGTTGTATTGGCATATGGATGTGATATTTTGAGCTTCAGTGACAAGTTTTTACCACAAGACTTCTTTGCAGATGAAAATATTAGAGAATCAGTGGGAGGGAGAAAACAAAATGTAGAAATGAGCCTGGGGCATAGAATGCCGTGGGGAACAAACTTGCTACCATAGAGTGTACTCCTTTGGATACTACATGAATAGGAAATAAATCTATCTTTGCTATTAGATTATGAGTTCTACTTTTTCAAGTCAATCATAATTTCTAACTGATGTGAAACAGGCAAACAATACTAAACGTAAAAGCAAAATTAAAAAAGAAAAGTTACAGCATTCAGGCTATGAGAGGCAATTACCCAGAATACTAGTTTATAAACCATATCTAAATTATCTGGGAGGCGTGGTTCACAGATTCAAAAGTCTGGAGAATTTTAGGTGATGTGGAGAGGTGCACCAAATATGATTAAGCAGCAGAAATATAAAACCTGTTAGGAGGAGTCAGCAGAAACATAGAGCATGGTGAATTTATAATACAAAACGCAAGTATTAGCAAAAAGTACAAATTGCTTCACCTTGGCCAATTTCTAAAGATGGCCATTATAGGTTTTCTCTCTGGAGACTTTCCAAATAGTATAGAGATGGCATACCTGGAGGTGAGTTTGGGTTGGGTCCAGCAGAAAAGCTGATGGGTGAACTGTACCACCTCTGAAAGTCTCTCCTGGCCCTATTATCGTAATATTTCATTCCTCAGGGAGAAAGGCATGACTGTTTGTTATTGTGTTTTAGTTCTAGTCATCCAGGGCCGTTGTTTTCCTTCTGCATATGGAAGCTAAAACTAATAAATAAGGAAAGGGATGGGAGGCACAAGCACATTTTGTATTACTCACAGCCATGCCAGATTTCTTTTAAGCTTGATCAGATGACTTTACACTAATCTGATTGAAGATTATTCAAGGTAGTGCTCCTATTCTGAGAACATTGGAGAGCAGGGACCATTTGCTGAGCTACAAAGATATTTCCGTTGCTAGATATTTTCTAGCTTCATACCTGCACACTATGTGGGAACATGGCACGTTTTAGCTAATGGAGCTACAAACTGCTCTTCTGTGCTTGTTTACTGTGCAGCTGGCACTCAGATGGCACAGGGACCTAATCCGGAGACAGCTCATGAAACACAGTTCTTTCTACAGCTGTGACAAGATGTAAGGAATTCCATAGGGCAGGAAAATACCACTCATTTGATTTTCTGTTCTTCTTAATCATACGTGTAATTGAGGAAACTGTATCAATTCTCCATGCAAAAACAAACCTTGTTGATTTGCTTTCATTGAAATATTACTCTCAAATGAAACTTATTGTGTCTAAATCTAAAGATGAAAATACAGTTAGAAAAGTTTTGAGGACATCCATATTGCTTTAACTTCTGGGCAATTAAAACTTTAATGACTCTGAAACAAATGATACTTTGGGTTTAGAAGTCACTAGTCTTTGAAATGTCTTTATTAATTTTCATTTCTGAGTATTACTTATTCTTTGTGATATTTCATTGTGATGATATTCTATCAAGGTGTTGTATTAAAATGTTTGAGCCTCATCAAATTTAAAAACAGAAATGTATCTGAGAAGGCAGACTCCAGCTAACACTATCTTTAGTGTATGATACGCCTCTGTTCCTTTATCTCTTCTTACAAAGTTTTAATCATCTCATTACTGCCTACATGCCCTTAGATGCTTTGAAAAGCCTCTTGAACCCAGCATCAGAAAAAGTATCTAAATCAGAAAGTTTATTCCAGAAAGGGAGGTCATTGCTATTATGATAGCTTATATATGGTTGTTAAACTTTAAAAATGGTATATAGACCTTGTTCTTGTGTTTCTCCTGACCCCTCTGGTTTCTTAAAGATCCTTCTTTCCCCTCATCCTTAAGACCTCCCACACTCTAGCTAATGTTTGGCTGTTAGATACTCCATCTGCTCCTCTCCATTGCTGGATGAAATCTCTTGGTCTTCCTGATGATGATTCTCCTAGTCCAGTGCCAGAAGACTCCATAGGCAGGATAAACTATAAACTAAAGTTTTGTGTCTGGGTTGGTCTCCCAATCTCCATTTGAGTTCTTACCTGGTTACAAAATATGATCAGTTAGGCTCTCAGTCGCCCATTACAAGGAATCTTTCTTAGGATTACTCTGGTAGTTTAAATGGAGTTTCCATTGCAGTAGGTTTCTACCTTGCAACTAAAATGGTCCCCGCCCCGCCCCCAATTCCAGTCATTTCTCCCAGGTGTTTCTCTTTCCCTGCAGCGAACAGGATCCATCCTGTTTTACAACCTGCCCCCAGTCAACCCAGAAATATCTGTTTTATTACCAATGAAGAGCCTCTCCTCCCTTAAGCCATTCTTTTTATGTGGTCTCTGGGGAGTCTGTAGATTGTAGCATGATTCTCTTTTACTTTCCAGCTAATATCCACAAATAAGTAAGTACGTGTTGTGGATGGCTCTGTGCTGCTTTTGCTTTCTCGGAGAGGCTATCGGGGATGAGGAATGAGTCACGTACTCGGGTGGCTTCTTGTGAACCAATCCCCCAATGAATAAAGGAGATACTCAGTGGGTTTGTAGGCAGCACTTCTGGGTTAGACAGAAGTCAAGAGGACACAGGGCAGAGTTAGGCCTCCTCTGGAACAGGACAGCAGAAGGGTAAGATGTAGCTGCTAGATTTTTCCCATATCATGGTGGGTCTGCAAGTATTACCATCAGAGGAATCAGATTTTGATAAGGCTTAAAAATGAGGTTTTAGATATTGTGCCTAGATATTGAGTTACCATTGTTTCTTTTTTTTTCCCCATTTTTTATTAGGTATTTAGCTCATTTACATTTCCAATGCTATACCAAAAGTCCCCCATACCCACCCACCCCCACTCCCCTACCTACCCACTCCCCCTTTTTGGCCCTGGCGTTCCCCTGTACTGGGGCATATAAAGTTTGCGTGTCCAATGAACCTCTCTTTACAGTGATGGCCGACTAGGCCATCTTTTGATACATATGCAGCTAGAGTCAAGAGCTCCAGGGTACTGGTTAGTTCATAATGTTGTTCCACCTATAGGGTTGCAGATCCCTTTAGCTCCTTGGGTACTTTCTCTAGCTCCTCCATTGGGAGCCCTGTGATCCATCCATTAGCTGACTGTGAGCCTCCACTTCTGTGTTACCATTGTTTCTGAACTAAGTGTGTGTTGTGTTATTCTTCATGCGGCAGCTAGTCTGGGTTCAAGAGAGAGAGAGGTACAGTGGCCAAGTGTGAGTTTGCCAGATGTGCACCACAAAGGCCCTGGGGAATTTGAAGCATGAGGTTGACTTGGTAGCAACTTGCCAGTGGTAAATCAGAGAGCTGGGTGGAGACATTGTGGAGTTCAGAGTCAGAAACTCCATGAGAAATCAGATTGCCCATTGCCTGCCAGTGCATGCATGGCCAGCCAGGCCACTGGGGCAGAGGCACAAGAGTAGGGACGAGCCTATCATTTTTTTTTTTAATATTCCCTGCAACAAGTACACACCATGTCTGTCTTTCTTTGGTTGGGTTACCTCCCGCACTCAGGATATTTTTTAGTTACACCTATTTAAGTGCAAGTTCCATTCTGCTTTTTTTTCTAAGAGTTGTGTGCAATATTTTCTTCATCTATTCTTTAGTTGAGAGGCATCTAGGTTGTTTTCAGTCTCTGGAAATTAAGAATAAAGCTGCTATGGACATGGTTGAGGAAGTATCCTTATGATAGGATGGAGCATCCTTTGGGTATATGCCTAGGAGTAGACCTATTCCTTGTTTCCCAAAAAACTGCCATATTGACTACAAAGTGGTTGTAAAATTTTCACTCTCATCAGCAGTGGAGCAGTGTTCCCCCTGATCCACATTCTCATCATCATGAGCAATCACTGGTGTTTTTTATTTTAGCAATTCTAACAGGTATGTGATGAAATCTCAAAGTACTTTTGATTTGCCTAACCAGTAAGGATGTTGAATAGAGATCAGGAAGCCTGGAGTTTGTACCTAGGTCTTCTGTATATGTGTTGTAGCTGACTAGCTTGGCATTCTTACAGGATTGCTAACAGTGGATGCAGCATTTGTCTCTGGCTCTTTTGTCTGCTTGTGAAACTGTTTTTCTCATAGTGATTTGCCTTACCCAGCCTTGATATAATGGTATGTGTCTTGTCATATTGTAACTTGTGATGCCGTGTTAGTTGATGTCCCTGGGAGGCCTGATCTTTTCTGAGGAGAAGCAGAGAGGGACAGATCTGGAGGAGAGGAGAGATGATGGGGAGAGACTGGGGTAAGTGGAGTCAGGGGAACCTACGTTTGGGATAATATATATATATGAGAGAGGAAGAGAGGGATAGACCGGGGAGAGGGAAAGGGAGAGAGAAGAAAAACCTACAAACTTAAAAACCAAAAACAATCCAAAAAATAGTAAAAACAGCACAAAATCTGGTTTATGGAAAGAAGGTGGGAGAACTTGTCAACGTGTACAAGTATAACCACTTCACAGCGTTAGTGAGGCCGAATGGGCTATTCTGACAGGAACATGGAAAAGCAGAATGTTTATGGGATGACTCACTGTGGAAGACTAGGTCCAGGGGTTTCCAAGGAGAACTTGATACTTCCTGGAACTAGGTTAAGGGCCATTAATATGAAATTTTAGTCGATAATTACATTTCATCTTACCTATAGTCTGATAACATGAGTGAGGTTGAATTTTTCAAAGATAATATACTACTTTATTTGGTGGGGATACTTAAATGAAGAGACTTTGAAATTGTGAAAGGAGTGAAATGTTTGAGAGCAAAGGATAAAACACCTGGAGTTTGCTGAGGGGGTAAAACATGAGCAGGTTAACCTTCCCAGCCATGTGTGTGACAGACAGGAGGTTGTAACTGATAAAATTGCAGCCTGCTTGGACCTGTGCTAGGGCAAAGGTACTGTGAGGGCAATGCTCCACATCAAAAGCTCCAGCTTGGGAAAATAAAAATGAATCTGATAAAAGAGCCAGGACTGAGAATGCAACTGCAGGGGTGTCCTGATCATTGATAACAACTGCCTAGTGAAGTGTTTCCTCTGCATCAGCATCCAAAGGGGTCTCCCTACATCTGAGCTGGAAGTAGAGCTTATCTATCTATACGTTACTGTTTTGTAGTAGTGAAAAAAAAACCCACAAGATTAAAGGAAGTGTCTGCAGATTCATAGAGGATCTAAGGCTAGGCAGCGTGTGTCACGGTCAGAGTGCTTATAAAGAGGCTTTTAAAGGCCACCAAGAGAACCCTAAAGAGCAGGGGAGATCCCAGGTCATTGGAAGTGTCTGCAGCATGGGATGTCTACTGAGGCATTGTGTACTGAATGTGGCAGAGCTGGAGGGTATAGGCTACTGAAGCCCTAAGGAATACATGCAATTGCCTTATATGTCTCACTTGTCAGAGATGGAGCCACTGGGCTTGGCGTTTGCTCTGCCAGGCTTCAGTCTTTGCTGGGTCTATTATTTCTATACTGCTATTTTTACCTCTTGGAATGGAAATGTCTATTGTGTTCTATCATATTTCAGAAGTAGGTCACTTTTGTTTTATTTAATATTCACATAGAGTTAGGAGATTTTTTTTTTGAGTTTCAGATGAGGATTAGAATTCATTTCTACACAGGACCAACACTATTTAAAACTAAGGAGGACTTTTCAATGTAAATAGAAAGCATCTTCTTTTATAGCATGGCCACTAAATTATGGACACAAGGAAGGGAGTGTTTAAATAGCTTAACCTTTTTTTTTTTTTTTTTGAGTGTTAAGTTGGTAAGAGGCAAGCTTTCAATAATTAATATATCTCGTCAACAGGATCTAGAGTTCTCTAGAAAACAAGCCTCTGGATAAACCATGGAGATTTTTTTAGATGTGTACAGGCTCTGTATATCCCTATGAGATATTATCTTGAGTAGGTTAGTTGAGGTGAGAAGACCTATGCTAGATAAGGGTAGCACCATTCCTCGAACATCAATCCTAAAAAACAGGACAACAAAGGAAGATCTGAGTAAGGGCACTCTTTAGAACCTTCTTCTTGAATGTGGATGAATGATGTCCGCTGCCTCATACCGGTGCCACCTTGACATTATCTCCACAGTACCCTATAGCTGTGAGTCAAAATAAACCTTTCACACTTGAGTTTCTATCATTGTGCTATTTACTCATAACAACAGGGAAATTAATTCCTCTTAATGCCAGATTTCTATAATTTCTATAATTCCAGATTTGGCTCAGCAAATTATAATTATTTTAAATAATTATAGGTTAATTCTTGTCAGAATGATATCATGCTATTTTTAATTCAAAATGTAAATTGTTCTTCACTGAATAATTATTTTATTTACAGATTTTTCTATGAACACTGAATTCCTAAGTTTGTGGAATCACTGATTTTTTTTTTTAAGGGAACAGAACCCTGAGTCAGGTGATAACCCTGCATTATACATGTTTGATATTTGATTGCTCAGTTTGTTGTTTAGCCAGCTTTTTTTTCATTCAATTAATAAAACTGACAGCAAATACACAGTTAGTTTAAATTGTCACTCAGTTGATTTCCTCCATGTCATCATTTCTGGTTGGAAAAAAGGATGCTGAAACCTGAAGATTTTAAGTGTTTTTCACTAGAGACAAACTAGCAAATGAAAACTCAAGGTCATAGTTTAATCCCTGTTCTTAAGTGGTGTTCTGTGTGACTCTTGAGGATACACTTCAACATCAGCAGCCTGCTTTAATTCCTTGCTCTTTAGAACATCATGCTGTGTATGTCAGAAACACAATAATGAGTCATAGGAGATTTGGTCTCAGATTTGGAGGTTGAGTGGAGAGTTGAGTGACAGTTTGTTTCAACTCATACTTTTGAAAAATATTAAAATCATCAATTATTTTTCAAAGTTGAGGAACAAGAAGATAAAATGTCAGCATTGTAAGTCAGCATTTTAGTTGCTTACTGACACTGGGATTCTGGTGGCTATAAATAGCAAATATATTTTTAAAATGATCTTTTTCCATCTGAAAAAGGATTCTCTCAACATGACAGCCCAGGACTCTGTCTTTGACCTTCACTTAATGTTCTCCATCTAAGTGACAACATTAATGAAAAATATGTAAGATGGGAGCTGAGGAGCATCAGAACAGAGGGCTGCTCAGCTCATTGTCTTATGGCTATAAAATGTACTGATTCTCTTTCTAAGAATAATCAACCTGACTGGCTACAAAGACGCAAACATCCTAGTCTCCATCTGCTCAGTATTTAAACACGATAAGATGGCACCCTTATAATTCTATTATGCATACATTATACTATAACTTTTTACTCTCTTGCCATTTTCTGTTATATTCAATGCATTTTAAATGGGTTATGCTGCATGCATCTTTATTCTAATGTAATTACTCTTTGTCTGATAATATTTCTTTTCAGCTTCAAGGTTATAGGTCTTCGTTTTTATCCCTTCATCCTTCATCCTTTCCACAGATCTCAGCTCTCCTGAGCTCTTAATGCTCAGTCATACATTCATCCTTGCAACAGGCCCCTGGTTTTGAATGCTCAAATTTTCTTCATTGCCATACACAATTCTTGGAATGACATGCAAATCAGCCATCGGCACTCTCGGGAAATCTCTTTGCAGTCCTGCAAACAAAATTAGATATTCCTCATTTATTCTTCCTCAGCAATTTTTATCTCTCCCCATTACACCACAAAAATTCCATGCAGGAACTGTCTGTATTCCTGAGTCAGATAAATGTGTGGATTATTGTCAGTGCTCAAAAAGTTTAACTCATATTGATGAAAGAATTACTTATTTTTTAACTAAGATATTTTAAACACCATTTTGTCCATATGTAAATTACATGTTACAACTTTTTCTATCTTATCATTATCATATCAGGAAGAAATTCATGATGAAAGTATAAAGATTAATTACTCCCATAGTTAATGAATATGCATATGAATTAACTCTTCTAAAATGCTGGAAAATTAACATTTTTTTCTTTTAAGGAATATGGCTGAGAAAGTTGACTTATGTTTATTCTCCACATAAGTTTTTCAGTTCTCTCTCTCTCTCTCTCTCTCTCTCTTTCTCTCTCTCTCACTTTCTTTCTTTCTCTCTCTCCTGAATCAGATCCTGACCCACAAAATTGGTAAGTTTCCCCAAACACTGAGAAACACTTTAAGATTTTATCTAAGGATTTTGCTATGTTTAGAAAATACCAATAATAATAATAATAATATAATTCTTCCTTATTCAGAGACTAAAGGTTCACATCAAAGCAATTATTAGAAATACTCATGCAGACACACAAAGTAACAAATACAATGGACATTCCACTGATGTAGGTGTGACACATTTCTATATGTGTACATTAAAATAGAACTTAAACCAAAGACATTTCAGCAAAAATTGGAAATACTTGATAGACAAGGATTTTTATATAGCTAGTGAGTTATACAAAACACAGAAATATGTTACTATAACTAATTTGAAAATACTGTTTTAATAAAGAGATAGAATCTAAAGACATTGTTATAAGGAAGATATTGTACAGAACTAAAAAGAGAATTCTCAACTGAGGAATATCTAAAGGCCTAGAAGCGCCTAAAGAAATGTTCAACATCTTTAGTCATCAGGGAAATGAAAATCAAAACGATCCTGAGATTCTACCTTACACCAATCAGAATGACTAATCAAAAACTCAGGGCACAGCAGATTTTGGCAGAATGTAGAGAAAGAGAAACACTCCTCATTGCTAGTGGGATTGAAAACTGATAAAACCACTCTGGTAATCAATTTGATGGTTTCTCAGAAAATTGGAAATAGTTCTACCTGAAGACCTAGGTATACTTACTGCTCCTGGGCAAAATATATACCCAAAAGATGCTCTACCATATCTCAAGGACACATGCTCCACTATGTTCACAGCAGCCTTATTTATAATAGCAAGAAGCAGGAAACAACCCAGATGTTCCTCAGTGAAAGAATGGATACAGAAAATGCGGTGCATTTACACAATGGGATACTACTCAGCTATTCAAAATAAGGACATCATGAAATTTTCAGGAAAATGGATGGAACTAGAAAATATCATCCTGAATAAGGTAACCCATATCCAAATGGATATAAATGGTATGTACTCACTTGTATTTGGATATTTGCACAAAAGCTCAGAATACCCATGATACTACCAAAAGACAATAAGCAGCTTAAGAAGCAGGAAGGCCCAGGTGTGGATGCTACAATCCCACTTAGAAGGGGGAACAAAATAATCATAGGAGACAGAGAGAGGGACCTTGGTGGGAGAAAGGTGAGAGAACGAATAAGATAGGGAACAATCAGGTATTGGGGGAGACAGAATAAAAGGACAGATGGCCAGAATTGGTAGAAATAATGAAGCAGTGTGGGGTGGTAAACAGGGGGAACCACTAGAAAGTTCCAGACATTAGAAATGCGGGAGATTCCCAGGACACAATGGGGATGTCATTACCTGAAATGTCTAACAATGGGAGATAGAACTTGAAGACACCATTTCCAGTAGATTGACATGGGTCCCCAGTTGAGGAATGGTGTCACTTACACTTCTAAAATTATTCCTTTGTAAAGGTACATGCAGGGACAAAAAAGGATCAGAGACTGAAGAAATGGCCATTCAGAGACCGCCCTACCTTTGGATTCATCCCACACACAGACATTAAACCCCAACAGTATTGCTGATGCCAAGATGTTCTTGCAGACAGGAGCATGACATGGCTTTCCTCTGCGAGGCTCTACCAGCAGCTGACTGACACAGATGTAGATACTTAGAGCCAACCACTAGACAGTGCCCAGGGACCACAATGGAAGAGTTACGGGAAGGACTGAAGACACTTTAGGGGACTGCAACCACATAGGAACAGTATCATACAACAGTATCAACTGACCAGACCCTTCAGAGCTCCCAGAGAGTCACCTATGAACCAAAGAGCATACATGGGCTGGTCTGTGGCCCCCATTGCATATGTAGCAGGGAGCTTCCTTGTTTGGTCTCAGTGTGAGGGGATGTGCTTGGTTCTGTGCAGGTTTGATGCACCAGAAAAGTGGGATGCTAGAGAATTAAGATGGGAGTGGGTTGGTAGGTAAGGGAGCACACCCTTAGAGGTGAAGGGAAGGGGGGAAACATCTGAAATGTGAGTGAAAATAATAATTTTTTTTAAACAATGGGATCTTGTTTGAGGATGAGGTACACTTAATACAATCCTTGAGTTAATCTCGGAATTGCAGAAAGGAGCGACCTTGCCTAGGATTTATTTTAATTAATGTATTTGATGAATAAAAATGCTTTTTCTGAAAGTATGTTGTAAGTATTGTATACCTGATATGTGCCTCCTGATTGAGCAAGTTAAAGGAAAGCATTTGATTCCCTGGAGTTGGAATTATTGGTGGTTATGAATAACCATGTCGGTGCTGGGAATTACACCTGCTTTTGTTAAAGTGAGACATCTCTACAGATCTGTCTTGTACTTTACACCACACATAAATTAATATGCATATGTTTCAATGTATATCCATATTCAAATGTGGTTATATAGCAAGTTTTCAATAGTGCATAATTCTAATCTTACGTTTCGAACTTATTCCAATATAAACAACATTACCTTATTATGAAGAATACTAGTATAAGGAATAACACAAAGCACCATTAACATGCAAATTTTATGGACTAATTGACACTTCTAGAAATAATGATTCATTGAAAAAGAATGATTGTCCTTTGTGCTATGTACATATGGTGTATATCCCTACACATGCTTGTGCATGCACTTGTGCAGAGGCCAAACATCACTGCTGAATGTCTTCTTCCATCATTATCCACTTCATGTTCTTTGTTTTAGGCTTTGTACTGAACCTCTTGACATTGATTCAATTAGTCTGTTTAGTCAGGAAAATCCAGGAAACCCTCTGAATCCTGTTACTTTCTTCTTTCACAGTGCTGAAATTACAGGTATACATCATTGTAGATCTGACATTTTGCAGCATGCTGGGGCTTGTGTTGCAAGGTCCTTGTGTGACAGCAAACATTTTACAGGATGAGTCATCTCCTGTACACAGTATAAGGATTATTGTTTTGTTTCTGGGACTAAGGCTGTTCTGGAAATCAACTAGGATCAAATGTCATAGCCTTTCATCTAATTCAATTGCTAACAGTAATCTGTAAGAAGAAATACTTAAACCTGAGGCTGACTTTACAGTCTTACCACCTTACTACAACTAAACCCAAAACTCAAAAGACCTTTATAAGTTGGAAGTGACCTGACCACAAAACCCTGGGTCTTTATGGCAGATTCCATCTTACAACTG
This sequence comes from Mus musculus, assembly GCF_000001635.26. Taxonomy (NCBI): domain Eukaryota; kingdom Metazoa; phylum Chordata; class Mammalia; order Rodentia; family Muridae; genus Mus; species Mus musculus. The sequence goes on from NC_000068.7 coordinate 41,956,318, forward strand.
GCTTTTTTATTTGCTAGCGTCTGTCTGTTTACTTTTTTCTTTTTTCTTTTTTCTTTTTTTTTTTTTTTTTTTTTTTTTGATTGGTAGATTAGATGCTTTTGGAAACAGAGTCTCCTCTACAGACCAGGCTGCCCCCTAAATACATCATCAGCTCTTTCTCTCCTTTTCTGTGATTATAGGTTTATGTAGCCATGACTAGCAGCCTACAAGCTGTTGAATGATTCATGGCACTTGAGCAGACAACGATGATTTCCCTTCCTGGGGTGAAAACAGTTATGGCTGTGAAATTTGTCTTCTCTAACATTATTTTCACATATATTACCCTCTATATTTTTTGTTTTGAATTCTGAATATTTCACATGGTAGTTGACAAAGATGGATTGATGTGAAAGTGAAGGTAAAAACAACTCATATGTCTTCACCAGTCCTGTAGTCCCCTCCCTTCCTCTCTCACATCCCCGTCCTTACTCAGTACGTTCCATCCTTTCTAGTAGGCTTGGACTAAATCTTACCACTTTGCAGTCAGCGTTAGAATTACTAAGAATGGTAATGCATCCTCAGCCTTCGCCTCATAGCAGCCATAGGCCTAACTTTAAGCTGTCACTTGGCTCTATCTCTAATCTTAACCAGCATCATAACCCCAACCATGAGTATCAAACCTCACCCATGACCATAACCTTAACCCAAGTCCTAAGCCTAACCCCAGCCTTAATCTCATGCTTAGCTTTAAACTGCCCTGATCAATAACACTAAACCTAATATATTTTAAAATAATAAATAAAACGGTTGACAAAAAATAAATCAAGACAATTTTTTTCCATGTGAAATAAGGAGAGGAAATATTTGGCTTCCAAATTATTTTTAGATTAATTTTGCTTTAGGAGAATTGAATATATATGAGTATTAAACATGGATGACTAGATTCCCAGTGATGGGTCATAGAAAATAAAATCTATTGCCATTTACCTTGGTCAATTCTCAAACAGATTTTTTTTGGTTATAAATATATCCAGAAGGTTTTAAAACCAATTTAGCATCAGATTTAAATTTTGTTGATAACAAAGCAAAAGATAAGACTAAAGCTATATAGTTTAAATGTTCTGTTTAATTTCTAAAATCAATGAATTTGAATTCTTGACAAGTGACTAAAGATTAAGGACTGCATATTACCAAGGCTGAATTCCACCAGACGTCAGTTAAGGGTCAGGTCCAATTAAAAACATAATATTATTTCAAGAAAATAAATGTTTATATAAGAGACCTTTTTCTTTATAAATGTAGCAATTATGTGAATTGGTAGACTCAAAATTACATAAAATAGTCAAAACTCTTAAGAGGTGTCTGTGGGATTTTTGTGCATACACTGTGTGGTAGGGGAGGTATTTGGGTTTGCTTGTTTGTTTTTGTCCGAATGTTTCATTTTTTAAGAATTTCACTTCTTCTCATATTTAATCTTTGTAGGTTTCAAAGGACCCTGCCCACTGAATGGAATTAAACTCTATGGATGAAATAGTTATGTTTTTCTATTGACAGAGAAATTGGAACATATTTCTCAATGACTTAACTGAGTTGTGATGTTATTTTCATAGGATAGGAGCAGATTGTGTCTGGAGAATGCCCTTCCCACTTGCATTCCCATGCTTTGGTTCTTTGGGTAGTTAACAAAATCTAACTAGGGTTAGAATTACCAAGAATCCTTTCAAATGAGTACATAAAATGCGGACATAAGCAATGATCTTTAGAAGGTCAAATTTAAGCTGCATTTTTATATATGCTGTGGTTTAATCTCTGCTAGCTCCTTCTAGCACTCACTATACCTGAATTCATATCTCACACTTTATTGTATGCTTTTATTGCTTCTGCATCTTGATTAGGAAAAAGGTGCTACTACTTTGAAATATTGTACAGGAAGAGATGAAATTTTGAAAATACAATGTGGTTATTTTGCCAGTGGTTATTGTTAAACATCTTACAAGCAAATTCCTGTATATTACTATGCCCATATAAAAATCCATTTTTTCATCAAATGGAACCAAATTATGGAGATTAAAATATCTGTGTTACAGAAAATCATTAATAATAGATTATTTTCTTTATTATTTTGACTAGAAAGGAATTGATTTCGCCAGGAAACATTCAGAAAACAATTCACTGAACACAAAAGTACTTCCAAGAACATAATGTTCAAATCTTTAAGCTTTACTTATTATTAATTTTAATAAAAACTACAAATATCCCACCATTTATTAGAAGAAAGAGCCAAACTCATTTCTGAGTCATGGCTTGGGCTTTGTGTATAATTATTTAAATTAGAGTACATGCTCTGAAAGCAACAAGAATTAAAAAAAAATAATGATAGAAGTAATTTGGATGGACGTCACAGCTATCACTGCAAAGCGGACTTAACCATTTCTTTTCTTATTTTCTAGCTATAAGACTAAAGTACCTAGACTCTTGATAGGGGTGGTGCTTGGTAATCTTTCAGAAAATTTGCTTTCATTAAGTATCAATAAGACATACAGCACTCAGAATGTAGGAAAGTTGCTGAAAACTAGCCACTTTTGTCTAAGACACAGAACATACATTAAGAAATGTTCTCTGAAAGATGTTTTCTTTTTTTCTGTTCATATCTTGGAGGTAAACAGTTACATACAGTTCTTAATTAATCTTCTCAATGAAAACATATTTAGTCACTCAATCTGGAATGGCATATATTTTAGTCTTGATTCTACTATTCCATATTATGCATTCAGACAGGCAATTGGGGCAACTACTTTTGAAATAAACCACAAATGAAAATTTATCTGTATTATTTATTAGGACTTAGTATATCCATATAAAAAGTAGTCTCTAAGTGTGAACAGTTCACAGATATGTAGATACTGAGTTTCTCTCAGAAACAGGGAATTTGTTGGTTGGTGCCTTTTCCCATGTCAAAGGCAAGTCGCTCCACTTTTATTATACTGTATTTTCTTTATGTGAATGTTTATATATATATATATATATATATATATATATATATATATATATATATATATACATATGCCATCAAATTGCATGGATCTTGAGTTATATGTAGCTATAACATCTGTGGTAGAAATTAAACTCACATCCTCTTCAAAATTAGCAAGTGATCTTAGCCACTAGTCCATCTATCCACCTCTGTCTCTACACTTTTTTAAAACCTCCACTATTAAATGTATTTCACTGATCCTAATGTGAGGAATATATTCTTGCTTGTGTCCTGGGTTCAGTGTCCCACTATGGAAGTTGTTCCTTTCCTGGGCTAATCTTTCAAACTCTCTATATAGAAATCAGACTCTGTCCCAACCTTCCAACTATACTAAATCTGCTTGAAAAGTTTCACTCACATTTTAAAATCCCTTTCATGTATGTGTGCCTCCTTTATATTCCTACAATATTTCCCTTTGATTGATCCTGAAGGACTAAATATTATCAGGAGAAGTAGAAGTGGCTCATCAAACTCTGTCCCCAACCCTACTGTGTTGCTTCATATGAGGTGATGGACAGTCATGTTCCAAATACATAGAACAGAAGACTGGTGCTAAGACTTAAGTACAGAGAATTGAGATTTGGAGCAAGTGTCCTGGCACTGGCCTGTACTATCTCAACGGGTCTGAGGACAATTGGGAATAGGGACAGGGTGGAAGATTTCTGCTTTTGCCCAAGGCTGGCCTGACCCCCCCCCTTTTGTTCACATGCTTTTATGTTTCTTAGTGTCATGTTTCAATTCCTGCAACCCATCCTTGGATTTTTTTTCATAGAATGTTCCAGTTTCACTTACATTTTATTTTTTCTTTATTTCAGTTTTGTCTCATATATTCATAGAAATTATAGTCTGATATTTAAAAGCACATTAAATTTTCAAAAAACTTAATAGCATAGTAGGAGAAAAATAGTACTAAATAGATAACTTCCTATGAATACATCAGTTTAAAGATAAAGCTGTAGGAGTGTTCCTAATGATATTTTCTTTAAGACAAAGATTGAGTAAACAGGCTGCAGAGTGTCAAAGTATGATGATAATGTCTCCTCCCCTCCCCTTTGCTCAAAATAACAATTGCATGTGAAAGAGTGTTTCAAAACCCTAGCTTCAAAATCTGGATGTATGTTTGCTAATTTGTTTTCAATAAAAAGTGATAATTACATCTTTGAAGTTCATACTGAGAGACTGGAAATAAAACCTATGCTCTTTTGATAGCTACAGTTACAGTTGAAAGAAAAGGCATTTAGACTTCTCATTGAATTTTATGATTGTACAAATTTGAATACTTCAATTACACTCTTCCATGACAGACTCACCCTGGCAATGCCCTCCTTCATCAAAGCCATCTGGGCAATCGACCACTCCGTTGCACAGTTTTGACAAATGGACACATGCGCTAGAGCCATGGCAAGCAATGTGATTCAAGGGGCACTTGATCTCCACCTCCTCGGGACCTTTAGGTGAGAGGAAGAAAAAGTCCATGCATTAGCTTTGTTTTTCTGCATGTAAAATTTAATAGCTTTAATTAGGAAATAAAACTGCAGACAACTCAGTCAGAGCACAGTTCTGATCACCAAAAAACATAAAGATGTTCCGTGTGAATAGAAATCTCATTTTGTAAGGTGTATAGCACATGGCATTTTATATTTTAACTTCAAACAATGTATTGAAACAAATACACTTTTCACCCATTAAAGCGTTATGGATTGCAAGCCCAAGAAAGGTACTTTCTCACGTTTCTTTCCAGATGAATTTGTCAAGGATGTCAAACTTTTTCAGTCTCAATTTTCTTAATGATGAAACATTTTTTTGGCAAAATATCATTTAGATTTAATTTGAACATCAAATTAGTGGTGTTAACATAGTTAATGAAGAATGCTTTAACAATGAGAGTTGCCCTTTAAAGTATTCTTTTCTGTTGTTAACTAAAGGAGGAAACCAATGCTTAAATGTTTACTTTCATCACTTAAGATGAGACTCAGTAATAATGAAGAGTCATGTGAAATTATGGAAAGTGAGCAAGAAGGGACTTTTATAGAATGAGAAAACAAAAGGAAAAATTACAATATATAAGGAAATAGAAGCCAATATTGCTAACAGCAAAATATAATTTTGAATCCTTATCAAGTATAAATTGTAGGTTTATGTGATTTGTTTAATTTTTTTAAAGCTGTTTTCTTCAATCTTTTGCATATTGGCTTCTGTAAGATGACTCCTAATGACTTCTGATTATACTCATTGACTGATACATTAATAAAATGTTTCCTTTTTTCACTAGTTGGTTATTAATACATGACTCACAGTTCTAAAGGTGAAAAGAATACGAAACTGTGGATTGCTCAATCTTTAGTAGGACATATATATCCCATTCTCATATCCCAGGGCTTAGAGTCATTGTTTTAGGGAAAGCAAAAAGGGTGTAAAATTTGAAGGCAGTAATGACTACAACATACCAAGGCTTTTGAGATACTGCAGGGCAGCTACTACACGTGTAAACTCAGTTCTAACTACAGCATGCACAATACCAATGCAAACTCATACCAGACTGGATACCATAAAGGAGTGAAGAGTTAGGCATTACGTTCTACATCTAGTCATGAAGTTATTAGCAATTAACAGCTGCTAGATGAAGAAGCAGAGACAATTTTCTTTAGAGGTGTGGTTGTCCAGTGGAAGACTACCTAATCCAGTAAAATAGGAGCAGGATAAAATGGACTTGATCAAGAATGTTGTAACACCTATTAAAAACAATGAAACTATGAATTTCTTAGGGAAATGGATGGAACTAGAAATTATCATCCTGAGTGTGGTAACCCAATCACAAAAGAACCCACATGTTATGCACTCACTGATAAGTGGATATTAGACCAGAAGCTCAGAATACTCAAGATACAATTCATAGACCACATGAAGCTCTAGAAGAAGGAAGACCAAAGTGTTAATACTTTGGTCCTTCATAGAAGGGGAAACAAAAATACCCATGGGAGGAGTTACAGAGACAAAGTGTGGAGCAGAGACTGAAGGAAAGGCAATCTAGAGACTGCCCCACTCAGGAATCCATCCCATATACAGTTAATAAACCCAGACACCATTTGGGATGTCAAAAGTGCTTTCTGACAGGAGCCTGATATAGCTGTCTCCTGAGAGGCTCTACCAGTGTCTCACAAATACTGAGGTGGAGGCTGTCAGCCAACCATCGGACTGAGCACAGAGTCTCCAATGGAAGAACTAGAGTAAAGACCCAAGAAGCTGAAGGGGTTTGTAGCCCCATAGGAGGAACAACAATATGAACTAACCAGTAACTCCAAAGCTCCCTAGGACTAAACCACCAACCAAAGAAAACACATGGTGGGACTCATGGCTGTAGTTGCATATGTAGCAGAGGATGGCCGGGTTAGTCATCAGTGAGAAGAGAAGCCCTTGGTCCTATGAAAGTTATATGCCCTGTATAGGAGACAACCAGGCCAGGAAGCAGGAATGGGTGGGTTAGTGAGCAGGGGGAGAGGGTAAGGAATAGGGAGTTTTCAGTGGGAAAACTAGCAAAGGAGATAATATTTTAAATGTAAATAATAAATGTAAATAAGAAAATATATATTTAAAAAGTAAGCTATAGGGTAAGTAGGGAAGGTGGTAGATCTGGGAAGAGTTGGAAGGGAGGTAAATAAAATCAAAGATGTTCCAAATTCTAAAGAACTAATAAATATATTTTATATTCTCTGCAAGGTTGCTATTAACAATTCTGAGGTATACTCATATACTTTCCATATATCTTTATTAATTTGTAACAAAAGTATTACCAAATATGTGAAATATATTTAACTATAATATTTCTTTAGCTTGAGAAATCATTATTTCTAAAACTACCTCTTCATCTCAACTGTGCATAAATATATTCATATTCATAAGTATAAATGTACTTAATTTCAGAACAGATAAAGGTAACTGAATCACTGATATTCTAAATACCTTAGTAATGTTTGTAAGATAACCATGACACAAATTGACATCACTTCAAATTAATATTATGAAGCTCTAAATACCTATTGTCACCAGTTATAAAAGAACTATTGAAAATTAAGTGACTTACTTTAAAAGTTAAAATTAGGCATAAATGTCAAAGTGGTGTTTAGGCAATTAATGTATAGTTATGTTTACATAAATTCCAAATGTGTATATGTACACATTGGGGATATTTTAGAAATTCTATAATAGGAAAATAGAAATTAATTAGTAATTAAAAATTGTAATTGCTTCACCATCTAGAGACTGCCATATCCAGGGATCCATCCCATAATTAGCCTCCAAACGATGACACCATTGCATACACTAGCAAGTGTTTGATGCAAGGACCATGATATAGCTGTCTCTTGTGAGACTAGGCCGGGGCCTAGCAAACACAGAAGTGGATGCTCACAGTCAACGATTGGATGGATCACAGGGCCCCCAATGGAGGAGATAGAGAAAGTATCCAAGGAGCTAAAGAGATCTGCAACCCTGTAGGTGCAACATTATGAACTAACCAGTACCCCCAGAGCTCGTGTCTCTAGCTGCATATGTATCAAAAGATGGCCTAGTCGGCCATCACTGGAAAGAGAGGCCCATTGGACAGGCAAACTTTATATGCCCCAGTACAGGGGAACGCCAGGGCCAAAAAATGGGAATCGGTGTGTAGGGGAGTGTGGGCGGGAGGGTGTGGGGGACTTTTGGGATAGCATTGGAAATGTAATTGAGGAAAATACGTAATAAAAAAAAAGGTAATTGCCCTGAGTAGGTCAATGGAACTATGACATCCTATTTAAGATGCCCAAGAAATTAAAAACTGCAGAAGAGAAAGGAATATTTGGGTACAGAGTAAGGCTCACTCATCTTTTTGCAAATTGAGACAATAGAGACATATCTCGATTATTGACCAACAGTGTACAGAATGATGAGACCCTTCGTAGCACTAAATCACAGATGAATGGCAAAGCTGTACAGGCTGCCTAACTTGTACACCAGCTGGGGGAGTCTTCACTCTTGTCTTCCTTTGAACTGTTACCATGGAAATTACAATGTAGCTAGAGTTTGGCTGGGGATGTTTTAGTCAATCTTCCTAAGACTCTCATATTAAAGTGTATTAAGAAAGTCAGTATAAACTCACAGGTTCTTTATAGAAATGCTCCTCTGTTTAAGAGTTAAGTACACAACTAGGTATAATAATATATTAAATACTTTGATCAGCGTCAAAATTATGTCATTGAAACAGAGCAAATCCTATATACATTTGTACATACTACACACAGTCCCTCTATATAGATAAATATACATACTTATATACATATATGTATTAACCTATACATATATACATATGTGTGTATATATAAGTAACATGATAACCTTCAAAATTATAACAATCCGAAATCTATTCCTCATTAGAAATATTTATATTGTAGCCATTATCCAAAACAGTGTTTGTTCTTGAAATTATACACTTTCATCAATTACTTGAAATAAACATTTTAAAAACTAAGCGTTGATTTACAAGCAAACCTCCTAGGAGGATGTGATTCTTCTGAATTCTTATAAAAGTTAGATTATGTTTTGAATATGGAGAAAATATTTTTGTCTGTTTCATAAAAAAAAGAACAAGAGAAGACATGTCTCATCTAATGTTTTGTCTAACTAAAGATGCTGAGTTTGCTTTGTGTTAGACAAATGTCACAACAGAAGCAACACATGAACCCAAAACTAAGCTAACCCTGCACCCTGCTGTCTCAGACTACTTTCTGCTCTGTCTACCAAGAATCCCTCCTGTTGTCTTTCCTACTTATATATTTCCAGCAATCGTATGCCTTCTTTCTGAAATCCAATTAATTTCTTTTAACCTGTACACAATAATAAATCTTACTGAGTGAATATTTTTCAAATAGCAACACCGTTTCCTACATAAAAATAATACGGCTAGACATATTTTCAGAGTTTAGATTGTGCATGCAGCATGCCTGTTCACAGACTCTGTTTCACTCTCAGCATCCTCCTGATTTAGTCTTCCTCAGCATAGTGAAGTTTGATCCTATAACAGGAAAAAAAAAAAAAAAACCCTAGAAGGTCTAGTGGACAAATAAAACTACTCATCCTTATGGGAACTTAAGTTGTATCAAACATGACATACTCTGCATTATTTATGGACTATCTTCAATTACTAAATATAAAACTAAATATTAAATTGGAGTTTTGTACATTGTGAAAGTGTGGAACCCCAGATTCCTTCAGAAACTTCCCTGCTTTTCTGTCTAAATGAATATCCTACTTTGTTATCACCTGCCTCTCAGACTCAATCACATTATTTTGGATCTTTGTGGCTCCATTGCTCCTGGCATACCTACATAGAGTACACATCATTTCCCACATGCAGCTCTACACCTGACCATCACCAGTCTTGGAAGCAGGAGCTTCAGTAGTGCATGTTATTTATGTTTCCTGAAAGCTTTCCCATAACGCTCCACACTCAACAAACTCTATAGTCCATCACTTTGGATTTGTTCATGACTACAATTTTTAAGCATTTTGTTTTGATATTAGAGTGTGAGAAATCTGTTATTACCAGTTGTTTCCTTTTTATCTGTATACTACAATCTTCTAACACAGCCAGATACACAATGTGCACTTGATATTCAGTTGCTGAAAGAGTATAAAACATTGCTAATTAACATTTTTTGACATACAAAAACTTAAATTTTTTCTCCCATTAACACAATTAATTGATAAATTTGCACTAAGAGAACTTTTACCCTGTGACCACTTTAATTTATAATGATTCTTAATTTCAGGCCAAATTTAAACAAAAATGTCTTGGCTTGTTTTCATTATCTAATTGAAATTTAATGAGCACTGCTTGCAACTAATATTGAGATTTATAGGATGCTTCATTCAGTGGCCATTTCCCTCCCATGACATACCATATTTACTCTCAATTATGGAGTTTTCATTATGTGATACCATCATCTAGAATACAAACCTTTACTCTTTCTTTGTCCAACACAATCCATCAGTGTAAATTCCAGCCCTGCTCATGGAGTCTGTTATTTCTGAGAGACTAACAGAGTAGAAAGAGCACTAGTTTTGAAGACCAATCCTTGGGTTTGCTTTTATAGGTACTCAGTAGTCACCTAAACTGAGTGCAGTGCTTACTTCACCAAGATTCTTGCAACAGTTGAAAATAGAAATAATAAGAGAGACATATGGATTCTTTCTAGCTTCTGGCTTTTATAAATAAGGCTGCTATGAACATAGTGGAGCATGTACCCTTATTACATGTTAGAGCATTTTCTGGGTATATGCCCAGGAGTGGTATTGTTAGATCCTCTAGTAGTACTATGTCTAGTGTTCTGAGGAGCCACCAAACTGATTTCCAGAGTGGTTGTACCAGCTTGCAATCCCACCAGCAATGGAGGAGGGTTCCTTTTCCTCCATATTCTCGCCAGCATCTGTTGTCACCTGAGTTTTTTATTTTAGCCATTCTGACTGGTGTGAAGTGGAATCTCGGGGTTGTTTTGATATGAATTTCCCTGATGACTAAGGATGTTGAACATTTTTTTTAGGTGCTTCTCAGCCATTCGGTATCCCTCAGTTGAAAATTTTTGATTAGCTCTGTCCCCAGTGAAGGAGCTAGAGAAAGTACCCAGGGAGCTGAAGGGGTTTGGAGCCCCATAAGAGGAACAACAATATGAACTAACAACTACCTCCAGAGCTCCCTGGGACTAAACCATCAACCAAAGAAAACACATGGTGGGACTCATGGCTCTAGCTGCATATGTAGCAGAAGATGGCCTAGTTGGTCATCAGTGGGAGGAGAGACCCTTGGTGTTATGAAGGTCATATGCCCTAGTATAGGGGAATACCAGGACCAGGAAGCAGTAGTGGGTGGGTTGGTGAGCAGGTGGAAGGGGTAAGATAGGGAGTTTACAGAGGGGAAACTAGGAAAGGCGATAATATTTGAAATGTAAATAAAATATCTAATAAAAAAAGAAAAAGGTACAGAGATTCACTAGGCAGAAAGGAAAAATGAAAGAATAAGAACATCTATATGAAGCTGGGAGTGGTGGCACACACCTTTAAACCCAGCACCCCGGAGTCAGAGGCAGGTGGATTTCTGAGTTCCACACCAGCCTGGTCTACAAAGTGAGTTCCAGAACAACCAAGGCTATACAGAGAAACCCTGTCTCAAAAAACCAAACTAAAAAAACAAAACAAAACAAAACAAAACAAAACAAAACAAAAACAAAACAAAACAACACGAACAAACAAAAAAAGAACATCTATATGCCAGGCAGTGGTGGCACATACCTTTAATCCCAGCACTTGTGAGGGAGAGGCAGGTGGATTTCTGAGTTCCACGCCAGCCTAGTCTACAGAGCAAGTTGAAGTTGCAAGACAGTCAGAGCTACACAGAGAAACTCTATATCGAAAAACAAACTCAAAAAAAAAAAATCTATATTAGTGAGCTCCAAAAGATGCAAGTAGAATTGTGCCTTTAGTTATGTTTTTTTAGAATAATGTGAAAATCAGTATTAAATAAATTTTAATACTGCAGAAATATAGGACATTTCTATTTCTAGAGTGTCTCACAGTACTGAGTTGGTGGAATATTTAATGTTGGGAAATTTTTCTCTTTATTAGTTTAAGATTCCAACACTCCTGACAATTTATGAGAGGTGTCTGTAAATTAACTTCATGTATAGACATTGTAAAACATAATTAAATATTATGATTTCCAAAAAACTAGTGTTCAAATTATTATTAATACTGTCTACCTATATTTTTACTTTTATTATAAAGAATGTTTTCCATCAAAATATAGTTTTTTGAATATATTACTGAAGAGCATCTTCTTAAATTTTAGTGTTGGAAATATGATATAAATGCAAAAAGATGTATAGAAATATTACATCAGTGTACTATTATAATTATCCAAACAGTAGAACCAAATAACTATGGCTGTCTAGGTCTTTAAAATCATCACATGGTAAGTGCATGATATTATTTTGAACATTGTTTCAGATAAATGGCATACAGTATAAATGTGTTTAATGTATACATGTATACTCAATGATATTAAACAGAAACTATATTATGTTCACTTGTACACAAGCACATCTAAAATTATTAAGCAGCAGATTGATTTATGTTCACATGTTTATAGGTTTTACACACAGCTTTTACACATATTTACTGATTTTACACATAGCATTAGTTTATGTACACCTTCTGATATAAAAGAGTACACTAGACAGTGTACTACCTTTACTATATGAACATACATTTTTAATACTTGTTTGCTTACATTAGATTATACTCTTATCTGTAATAACAAATTAACTATATAATATATTTATTGTATAATATTTTTTAAATTTAAGATGGAACTGAGGCTAGTTTACACACTAGCTACATCCCCAGCTTCCCATAATTTAGTTCTGCATATGCTGCCCCAGCAAACAAACTGGTATTTTAATTCAAGGGGGAAAACAAAAGATGTTTATAGTATTTCACATGTAATTAAAATTAGATTTATGAACATTAGCTCCTAAATAACACAGTCTTGTTTCATCATTTGTTAGAACAATCTATGTGACTACACTCTAGGAAGGAGAAATAGAAATAAACTCTTCTAAGTCCTCGTGTGCACTCAATCTAGCAGTAATTCCAGGACACCAAATCATTTCTGAAAAAAAAAGTTTTCTCTAATAATTTCTTTACATTTACATTATTTCAAATGAATGTTGTAAGATTCAAGAGCCTGAGGAGTTTGAAAAATGATTGATTTGTCTAGTGCCTGCCTTTAAGCCATCTCTGACCTCTTCCTGTTTTCTTCAAGTCCTGGAAAAGGAACGTTTGCACTTTGATAACATGTTCAAGATTTCAAATATTTTCTCTTTACTCCTAATGTTAAGAAGTCTCAGTGATAGAGAGACTCTGATGCAGCATACAGAGCTGTAGAAGTTTAATGAATAAAAAACATGTCTTTGCACTCAAGAAAACAAAAGCCATGTTAAAGCAATAATGCCATGACCACAGACCACACAGCAGACTATGGTGAATCTGTAAGTAAATAGATGACAGTACAGTTTTTTATTCAGAAACTCTAAATCACATTTAGTGACATTACTGTGCTAAAATAGTGTCTCTGGGCACACAAAATAGTTCAGATGGTTAGGAATAACTGCTGCTCTCTAGAAGAGTAGTTCTGCTATTAACGCATGCATCAGGCAACTCACAATACTGTTTTATTTCCAGCTCCAAGTGACCGCCCTCTTTTGGCCTCTGTGAGTACACATATATATGTGGCCTTCACACATACACACAATAAAAATACTAATAATAAATCATAAAAATAGTCTCAGGCCGGGGCATAGATATATGTGTTTTGTGCCAATTTAGAATATATCAAGTGATTTTTCAAACATTGTATTGACTTTTGGCATTGAAATAGTACATGAATATGAAGTTATAATATTCTCCTGCACTGAAATGAAAAAATAAACATGCCCCCAATTGACAAAGAAATATTAGGATACAGTCATGGTCAATATTTGACATTAATTATGACATTCAGAATAAAAATTGATTAGACCAACTGCCTTTCTGCTCTTTGACCTCCAAATATATAAACAAATATACTAAAAAGTAGATGAAATATTGTTTTATATGGGATTGTCTCTGCATCACTCCCTTCATTAAACTCTGAGCTAATAGGGCATTACAAGTTCAATGCTTATTTAATTATTTCAAATCCTCATTTCTTCCACTACAGACATTATTTACATAGTCTTGGAATGCTGAATACTTTCTGGAGAGGAATAGAGGACAATCTGTATAGCTATAAAGACTAAACAAGTATGGTCAGGTAACTAGATCTCTAGAAATCCTAAGGTGTAATTCAATCATAGATTACTTTGTTGAAAGGTATGACCCAACATTTCTTTCTTTAGAAGTTAAAACTCGTAAATCAAACATTAATTTTATTTGAAATAGTATACATTTTTCGTTCCCCTCATATTAAAATATAGCCTTGATGACCACATTAGCACATGCAGAAGCAAATTATAGGAGACTGATTACGTAGTTAATTGTCTACAAAATCCTCAGTTCTATTGCATAGAAAGTTATAAAGTAAATTTGTGATCAAACATAAGAGCATAATTTCATGTAATCAAATAAATATAGAAAATTTGTGATCCTACGATAAAAATACATAATTTTCAGATAATATAGCTCTGGTTTGGGCTAAACTATTCAGTTCGAGACTGTCCTTAATACACACAGAGCAGAAGCTCCATATTTTCCCAGGGAAACAAGTGTTTTGCTCTCTTTTTCTCTCAGTTTGCTTTACTATGATAGCCCAATAGCTCCTGCTTATGAATGAGAAGTTCAGGGACACCTATTGCTGATAACATCATACACTTCAGACTCCTGAAAAAAAACCTATTGCTATTACCCTTCGCTGTCCCCGAGAGGGAGAGGTGAAAGGTAAGTCCCTACTGCTGATGACATCATGCACTTCAGAAACAGGACAAAGAGGCCTTTGAGATGGGACTGACTCTATTGTTTCCTCCACAGGGACTAGCTTTCATGGTACCAGAAAGTACCATGCAAGCTGCCAAAGGAGAAAGACAGCCAACCACTCTACCCAGCTATGATGGCTATGTTCTGTATCATTGACCTGTGGGACACAACCCTAGAGGCACAGCAGTGCTATGCAGACGTTAGTAATAACCAAGAGCTCTCCAATTGAACTTAAGACTGCTCAGCAAGAGATATATTATACCTTGTGCTGGCAACCTAGCCTACTAACCAAGGATAGTGAAGTATGATATGAATCTTAGGAGGAACTCTACAACCACCACTTCACTAAGAAAGCATGATCATTAAACACAGACTAACTGTCTGTCCTTATACCCATAGATAGGTGTAGGTTGCATGGATTCAAAGAAGCTTCTTTTAGAAACAGAGAAATCACTACAGAAACTCATAACCAATCAAAATGCAGAGATGTTGAGACCAATCTTAATGGATACAACTACCAAACTGTTCCATTTCTAACGCTCAGGGAACAGTGTGAAAGAGGAGGATCACAGAGTTTGCTCTGAGAGGATCATGGTGGTTAAAATGAAAGTGGATCCCATAACTTCATAAATCAGAACGTCTGGTTCCCCATTGGCGCCTGTGTCACCGGCGGTAGGCCTAGGGATATGAGGTTTCAAAAGCCAACACCACGGCCACCAGTTTTTCACTGCTTCTTGGCTATGGATCAAGATGTAAGCTCTGACTCACCTGATGAATTGCAAAAGAGCAGCTGAATAGAAAACCTAACCCCATTTTTCTACCAAGTCATCCTCCCTGAACCTTGGCATGCACCATAGAAAACTATCTGAAAAATTGCCACCAGGCCCTTCTATACATTTAAGAAAATATTATTATTAGTGAGCTCATTATGGCTCCTGATAACATAAGATTGATGATATTTATTAAAGCAAAATTCAATATCTTAAAAAAAAAAGAGATGTAAGCTCTGTACCAGAGCCATGCCTGTTTGCCTGCTGCCATGATGCCATGATGGTCATGAACAACCCTCTAAAACTGGAAGCAACTCCAAGCTAAATGTTTTCATCTACAAATTGTCTTACTTTTGGTGGTTCCTCACAGCCGCAGTAGTCCTAACTAAGACAGCTCTGTCTCCTAGTAATATCGGAAACTACATAATAATGTTGCATCCATATGACTGTCTAAACATTAGGCGGATCAGGACTACACCAGTTTATATGACAGAGTGAATGTGGAAAATCTCAGGAAGCCTCAACCCTAAAAAACAAAACCCTACAGCTTTACAGAAACAGTCAAAGAATTCTGAGATCTGAACAAATATTCTTCCTCAGGAAGAGCACAGCAATTTGTTCTTAAATGCTAATATATATATAACTAAGTATTGAACGTATTATACCAATATGCACATATATGCATGTAATAACAATTTTTGAGGAAAAGAGTTCATGAATTTGATGAGGGCAAGGATGGAAGGAGGAAAAGGAAGACCAACATGTAACTTTATTATATTCTCAAAAAAAAAAAAAAAACAAATTAAGGAGATGTTTAAATAAGGTAGCTTACAACTGTGAGGAAGATGCACTGTTAAGAGCTGTGGGTCAGTACAAGCACTCTTACATATGTAAGTTCTGCTGAAGTTGTAAATTGTATATCTGTTAGAGAAAAAGGTGAAATGGTTTAAATGAACGACGTTCTTCAAAATTTAATTTTAATGGAATTCAAAGCGGTGTTATCTCTGAAAATGACTTCATGATGCACTTTAAAAAAACAGTTTGTTCATGATTGTATTCTATAAACGTCACAGTTATGGGATAATTGCGGTGTATTGAGTGCTTCCTCTGTCCCTGTCTCTGTGGTAAGCACATAATGTCCATTATCTAATTAAATTCTTGCAGGAACACCATGAGCTAGCTATTATAATTGCTATTATATAGATGATAAAATTGAAGATTGGAAAGGTTAAATACTTTATTCAAGGTCACAAAGTAGCACTGTTATTTGAATTTCGATACTTTACTTATTGAAAACCTGGGATCCTTCTCACGGTATTATATTGTGCAATGATCTCAAAAAAGACAATGAAGCCACATTATGTGTGTTAGTCTGCTTGACTTAACTTTGTCTCTTCTTAATTAAGTTCAGTACAGAAACTCTTGTGCAAGAGGAAAAACAGGCAGGTACATATCCTCATCATCGCCTCAAAGTTATAACTTTTATATTTCTGAGCCAAAGGCTTTATACACAGATACTGTCTGACCACTGTTAGCATATGACACTCTGTACAGATTTTTGTTCCTCTCAACAACTAGAGGAAATAGAAGGAGAATCCATCCAGGTATGGATGAGAATTGCATCTTGCATTCTGTTTGCTTATTTCAGGTTTTCTGGACAATTGTAGCACAGGATGGGGAAATGAGACCAAATGATGATAAATGGGAGGCAGAGTAGGCAGGCTGATAGGTATGTAACATTAATGGTACCAGGGCAGCCTCTTTCACTGCCTGCTTATATATGAAGGTGCATGGAATTATTTTAGAAGTCCTGTAAATGTACCAAGTGTTTTCTGCTTGTAATAAAAAAAATAACTCCATTAGCACTATGACTACCATCCTTATTGTCTTATATTTATTTTTTAAATATTGACTGTGGCCTCAGGTATTGGTCTTTGTTGAAAACAAACCCTAATTATCGATCTATTTCCTATGTTTTTGCCTATCTCACAGAACCTTGAATGTAAATTGTCCTACAATGTACTGAATTCAAATCCATACCAGTGGTATAACAGGACAGCTTAACTCCTTAAATGGTCAGCTGGCTTCTCCTTGCACAGCAATCTTTTTTTTTTCCCAGCAAATCAATGAGTCTATTACCAGGTTCATATGTCCACACTGATTAGCTACATACAAACTGCCTCCTGTCTGTGGAGAAGCCATGCTCGTCCTGCCACTTGCTCCAGTCTCATTTATAACTTGTTAGTTAAGAAGGCCAAAATCCAGCAGAAAGAAGGCCATCATTACAGCTCCAACACCAAGACAAAATCTGCCTCTTTGTATTGCAGGCCCTGGCATCCGTCACTAACATGACCTCTACATATTCCCTGACACAGGGCAAATGAGTATTTTTGAAGCAATCTAAAATCCTGAGAGGGGAGACATCATTTAATTCATTAGTGAGTCATCAAAGACTGGTCTCAACTAGGCTGAGTTTAGTAGAATACTTTACAGTTAGCACACATTTAGATTGATCTCTGGGAGATCCCAGAAGAATACTCATGTGGGCTTATCACGTGTGGCTTATAATTGCCCAGCAACGTAGGCCAACATTCTGGCTTTCTTGGTTCAACACATTTGAATTTCTCCAATTTATGTGAAAAGTTAATGGCTAAATATAGAGCATGCAGTGAAGGAGAGGAACAGCAAAACAGTCATCTCTTTCTTGATAAATATCATTTAGCAATAGTCACTGTCTTCAGATTTTATCAAATGACCAACCCTTTACACTATAGGATATAAAAGGCTATGTGTTGTTCAAGGATAATACAAAAGATTCATATAGAAATGCAAACATGGGCTCTTAATAGGATAATGGTATCAGTAACATCAGCTCACTAATCAGAATCCAAAGACCTGAGAAATTAATGAACTCAATGTATGTGTTGTTTAGATTGCTCTGAGGAAATCTTTATATTTAAGGATAATCCTAGTGATTTGTCATCTTCAGGAACATCCCTCTGTCAAGAATTAAAAATAAAATGGAAACAACAAGGGGGTTTTTCTTGGTGGGATTAAGAAATATGGAAAAGGTGTGAATGCAAGCAACTTAAATTCACACATTATCCAAAATACCAGGAAGCCACTGGGCCAAGAGCAGGCCCACTATGTGTCTGCTCTGTCCCGTGGCTCAGGCTGCGCCAAACTTATGAGTCTCCCATTACCTCACCATTTTCTCAGCTATAGTTTCAAAATAAACCATGGATTCACTTCAGTGCTAACTGTTCTTTATGGAGCTTTTATAACCAAGGTAAAGCATAGACGAAAAGCACCAGGATGTCACTGAGAAAAGAAAAGGCAAGCATCAAAAGAATTTTGCAGGCATTGTTTAACAGAACAGGCCAGTATAAAATGGTCCTAACTTACAAACAGTATCAAGCCTGTGGCCATTTGAATATATACACAAAATTAATTTTTTAAAAAAATTCTTTTATACTCTTGGTTGTAAGCCTAGCCTTTAACTTCTGTGTCAAAGAGGTCCCCAGGATCCAATAGGGATGACATTAGGGGAAATACCCAACAAAGAAAAACAAGAACCTGTAGAGACCATATCCAGATGTTACGCACAGCCCCTGGTTGAGGAATGGGGCCACCCATCCATATCAAAAATATCAATCCAGAATTGCTCCTGTCAAATGGAAAAGTAGGGACAAAGAGTAGAGCAAAGAGTAAAGGACAGGCCATCCAGATACTGCCCTACTTAGGGACTCCATATAGAAACCACACAGATACTGTTGCTGATGCCAAGAGGCACTTGCTGACAGGAGCCTGGTATAGATGTCTCCTGAGAGGCTGTGCCAGAGCCTAACCAATATAGATGAGAATGCACATAGTCAACCATAGGACTAAGGGTGGGGAACACAATGGAGAAGTTAGGGGATGGACTGAAGGAGTTGAAGAGATTAGCAACTCTACAGAACAAAAATATCAACCAGCCAGACCCTCTCATTTCCCAAGGGACTAAAACACTCACCAAAGAGTCCACATGGAGGGACCAATGGCTCCAGCTGCATATGTAGCAGAGGATTACCTTATCTGGCATCAATGGGTAGGGAGCCCCTTAGTCCTGTGAAGGCTTGCTGACCCAGTGTAGGGGAATGCTAGGGGGCTGAGGCAGGAGGGTGTGGGAAGGTAGGGGGAGAAAACTCATAGAAGGAGGGGGAACCAGGGAGAGGATAGGGGGGTTAACTGGAAAGAAGGATAACATTTGAAATGTTAATAAATAAAATAACCAATAAAATAAAAAAATATTTTGCATTTTGCTACATATGATGCAAATAAATTTTAAATAGTTCATTTGCCAATTCAATATTGTTAGCATAGTTAAAATCTCATGAAAGATGAACCCTTGAAGACCTGAGTATGAGAAAGTTCATAAGCACACATTATTGATGAAGAGAAAATAATATTCTGCTGCCAGAAATATAAAGAATGTAAAAAAAATACCCAAGTTCACTTCTACAGGAGTCTCTCTGTGTTCTCCTAAATCCTATGACGATGACAAATGAGCTCAATTACAGTAAAATTGCACAGAAATGAATACCAAAATAAAAAAAATAGCACTTCTTTATAGATGCCTCATGTATATGTAAAATTGTCTTGGAAACATTAGATTTTATTAGTCTCATGGATTAACTCTGACCAACATTTCCTCCCATTCCATATGAGACATTTGATTAGTTCTTGCCTCCCCACCCTGCTGTAGAATCTAAAACATTTCTTCTCATATGAACTCACAAATAGCTCCATTTTACTTTTTTAGTCCGTGGCCAAGCTTGATATAATATATTTTATTTATTTTATATTTCAATAGCATATACAGTATCAGGTTTTATCAAGGAGGAAGCCAATAGGATTAGAAAGTGTTATATTTAGTGAAGTGACTGACTCAGAAGTGTCACATTTATTTATCTGATGTGCAGCCTAGTGATCCTCTTAGAGTGCAGATTGTGATTCAGTAGGTGCTGGCTGGTGCTGAGAGTCTGCATTTGTGTAAAATCCCAGGTGCTGTATGTGATGCTTTACTGGGAAACCACAACTGGTCTCCACAAAACAGGCAGCAGGAACATTTCAAAACCATGTCTTTATATGTCAGAAACACCACACCCCCTCTGCTGCTTGCGTTTATCTTCAAATAGAGTAAGTTCACGACTCTCTGAAGATCTAATACTTCAGCACTATTATTTTCCCAAAGGTATATTTATGACATAGAAATCGAAGAGTTAAATTTCTTGGCATAAATCATCTACTGACATCAGTGCCCAAGGTTAAGTTACTATAACTGGCCAAAAGCTATTAGCATCATTTTGGCTAACCAAACAAGGTCATCATCTAAAGGCTTGGGTTGTTAAAAAGAAATTATCGAATCTTGCAATTTCTTTTAAGTAATATTGATGTTTTGTTAGTCTGAAATTAACATTGTGATTGATATTAATTTTTATGGCTTATTATGTGTAGAAAAACTCCACTGAGGACTACAAACCCCAGATATTAAAAGGCTATCTGTGGTTCCTTTTCTTCCTTTTAGTTAAGGTTCTGTGCATTGCTGCTCTATAGACGACAACTCTAGACCTGTTTTCCTCAAGATACTTTTTTTTATGTGCATTTTAGGACACTGTCATTTTGAAATATAAAGCCCCTTACAAGTTTCCTACCTGGTGAAATAACTTTTCACAATGGTATCCCTTTATATTCTTCACTGTCTATTATAGCATCAGTGAAACTGCTAGGGGAATAAAGTTTTAACAGAGATCCAATCCTTCAAAAAGACTCAAAACCATTTCTAAACACCCTCCCTCAATCCAGCAAAACTGCTCCTTCCAAGTTGCCAATACAGTGACTGTATAACAGTCAACACCCTGTCAGTTATTGCAAGCATGATTTCTCCACACCACAGATAACCAGTCCCTGTGTTGTTCATCTCAGCAACAGACATCCTCTGTCTGGCTCATGCTGTTAAGTGGGATCCGTTTCATGTCCTGTTGTAAATACCTCCAGAACACAGAAACAGCCTCCATAAAATTGCCCATGATTTTTCTAAGGAGATCTCACCACTCAATCTGTTTCCTTCTACTGCCCTTCCTTCAGTCCCTGCAGATGCATCACTACATACACTCCATTTTCTGCAATGGCTACTATCATGGATTTGTGTGTCTACTCCAGCCTGAAAACAAGAAATGTCTTTTTAAGTTTAAATGTGACTTTACTCTTGTTAATAATGTAGCAAATATTGCATGTTGCCCATCCATTCATGAGTGGTCTAAAGGCATGGATTATTAACCTATTTCTGAAGAAAAAAAAAATTATGTTGCATGTACCCACATTGTCATTTTATTCAGGCATAAAGAAAACCACTAAAGAAATAATGACATTTAAAAAAATGATTCAATTAGGAAATTTTAAGCAAATATTGTAGTTAGTTTATCTGTCTGTCTGTCTATCTACCTATCTACCTATCTACCTATCTACCTATCTACCTATCTATCTATCTATCTATCTATCTATCTATCTATCTATCTATCTATCTATCTATCTATCTATCAAATCTATCTATCTGTCTGTCTATCTATTTATTGACTTATTGACTTTATATCTGGATCACAGCCCCTCTCCTATTCCCACCCTAACAAAACTGTCCCTTCCTTATCCATGTCCCTTCTCCTTAGAGAAGTAGAAGCCCCCATGGGTATTAACCCACCCTAACACATCAAGTCTCAGCAGGACTAAATGCATTGTGGCGTGACTTGATAATACCGAGTTTCACTAATGAGGAAACAGACTCAGGAATGAAATGTATTATATAGAGCCATCGCTGATAGTTTTGAGGTCTGGGAGTTGAATTTAGATATTTTGTCTCTGAAGTCATCACAGTTATCCACAATAATATACTGCTATGAAATAAATTCCTGGATGCACGTAGCTTCTACTGGGCATGCTGCTCTTACTGGCCCTTTTGTACTTTGCCTCACAGGTACTGATGCCCAGATTCATAATAACATTTTCTTCTCTCTTTCTCTTTTATAGGTTCTTGGCATTGCCATGCAAAAATGATAGCTTGGCCTCTATCAATAAATTACAGTACAAAACAATTTAAGTATCTATCTTATTGTTTATTTTCTAAAATAAGTGTAGATTGTAAACTTAGTTAATATTAGAGATGATAAATTATTTTTTAAGCTTTGATAATTAATGAAAAAGAAAGATTCTTTTTCTGTCCTGTTACACCTTGCTAATGTAAAAATAATATGTGTAAATTTAAAATAAAATTAAAATATATGTTTCACGCCAGATGGTTAATAGATGTAATTTTTTATATTTTAACTTTATTTCATTGCTAAAAAATACAAATGTCTTATATATTTCCACTTTAAATGTGTTGCTTTGACATACAATTTACTTTGACCTGGTAAAAGTAAATAGCAGATGTAATAGAAATCTCTACTTTATGTTTTTCTACTTAAAGGTAAAATGTGAATTTCATTTGTGAAGATTCCTTGCTCTCTCATGTCCTACTCATTCATATCTTCTGCACCAGGATTTTTTAAATTTGCATGTGGGATGCATGCCCATATAAATGTATATGCATTATGTGTGCTTGTTCCCTGGAGTGGGCATGTGTGGGAATGTGCCACCACACAAGTGTGAGATTTTACAACAACCTTGGATTTTTTTCCAACTGGCTCTCTGCTGTTTTCTGCTATATCTTCCGTCTTTACCCCCTGCCTCTTTGTAAGGGCTCTCAGAACACATATATTGAAGTTGTGTTTGTTTATTTGTTTGTGTGTTTGTTTATTGTTGTTGTAGTTGCTTCAAGGTATTTGAACTTGGAATCTCAAATGTTCTGTGCAAGTATACTTACCCACTGGGTCATCTGCCAGCCCACAAGAAGATTTCTTTATCAATGTGGAAGTCTTCTCTATTAAAACACCATTTGAGTGTAAGCATCCTTCTCCCAGAGATAGATACCCATATAAGCATGCAATCCCTTCCTTTTCTTTTATCCATTTCCATTCCCCAAAACATACTTGTGTGAATATCATATTTGAACTCCCAGTCTTAGCAACTTCTGTGTGGATTCGGGTCTGTTTATGAAGCTCCAGAGTAGGTCTGAAATAAACCTTCTAACCCATTACTTCTCACATTCTTTCACAGATGTCAAACACTCGATTAGATATATTAGATGGATTATTACATAAAATGATTTTCTGTCTTGCCTTTGTTAGGAACTATGTTAAATAAAATCCACAAATAATGCTCATTCTGTAGAAGAGAAAGAAAGAGGTTGAAATCTAGAAATTGTTCTCTAAATCAGTAGCTGAAACTGAGAAAAGCTTGCCTGGGGAGAATCACCTACAGAGGCAAGATTTCAAGTATGTAAAAATCTGGCAAGAGTGTCAGGATTGAAGATGGATTTGGACAGGTTAAAGCTTTTTTAAAAAAAGAAATTAATGTTGCAAAAATTGCTATCAACAAAGCTTATATCCTGAGGAAAAATTAACACTGAGCATGCTTGAAAACTCATAAAATTATATTATATTTTAAGTTACATATATTACATGTAAGTATACTTGTGACAAAGGACTCTGATGATCTGAGCTCACTCTTACCTGAAAGCATCCTCGCTAAGGACTAGCTTTCAAAGTACTGCACGTTTCTATGCAAGCTGACAAGAGAGGGAAGACACCAATAGTGCTACTGCACTGTGATGGCTGTGGACCACAACAATGATCAGCATAGCAAGACTTCAGAAAGGGCACATTAGTGACATTCATTTCCTGTTGATACACAACACTTGTCTAACTGGGTTTAAGGCCTGTTCAATAGGAGTATAATTAGGCCTGGAACTGGAAACACTGCCAACTCCCCTGGCCTAGAAAACTTGTGGATTGTACAGGAGAACCACCCACTGCCATGTTATAAACTGGTATAATTCCTAACTTCATTCTCAACACATATCCTTACACCCATAGGTAAGTGTAGCTATACCTCTTATCAATTAAACTTTTCTCTGTTATAGAGATCTAGATCATTGCAGAAAATTTCAGCTGAACAGAAGGCAGAGAACACCTGATCATGACTCATAAGGCTCAGGGAACTGCCAGACTGTGTCTGCCTCAGAGTACAAGCTGCTCAGGGGAGGCAGAATGCAGGCTTAACAGGATTCCCACTCTGCGTTTCCTGGATGAGAAACAGCAGAGTCTGAGCCAGATGGTGTGGTTCCCATTCTCCCATGTACTCATGTGCCTTCAGCTTATTGCTGGGAGTTGGGAATGGGAGTCCACAGCTCCATGCTTCTTCTTCGGGCTTATAACCACCAGGTAGGAAGGAGAAGGCTGATCCCAGGATGGAGGCCTCTAAGTGAGTGATAAGTTGTGTAGGGGTTGGAAAAGAGAAGGCTTCTCTGGGAGATTTAGGCATGGATCTTTACTAAGAAGCCTCACCCCGACTCTTCACACCCCACGTGGTTTTTGATAAAAGAGAAGGTCCTTGCTTGTCTAAACTGTTTTATTTTGATGGCAGATGTGAATGCATAAATCGTACTCAGGATGAACCAAGAAAGGTTGCAGGAAAGAATGTCCAGGAAAGGAAGCTCATTGGCTGACCACTCTGGGTCTCTCTAGATACCTCATTAGCATAGAGAACTTTCAGTTTTTTGGATTTTTTTTTTTTTAGATATTTTCTTTATTTACATGTCAAATGTTATCCCCTTTCCTAGTTTCCCCTCCAAAAAAATCTCCTATCCCCTTACCCCTCCCCCTGCTCCCCAACCCACCCACTCCCACTTCCTGGCCCTGGCATTCCTCTATACTGGGGAATAGAATCTTCACAGAACTAAGAGCATCTACTCCCATTGATGGCCGGCTAGGCCATCCTCTGCTACATATGCAGCTACAGCCCACCATGTGTTTTCTTGGATTGGTGGTTTAGTCCCAGGGAGCTCTTATTTATGTCACATGCTTATGTGTTCTGTATCAGGTAATTTGGTAGGGAGCTGTCGCAATGCCTACCATTTTCAATTCTGAGATTCCCCAGGGTTCATGGAGAGATCTTCTATTCATAAATACAAAGAAACTGATTAAAGAAGGCATTCAATGTCAATGTCTGATGTATACATACATACACACACACTTAGGCATCCATGTGAGAGCACTCATATACACATGAGTGTACCCTATCATGCATTCACACATACAAAAAGGATAACACTCTTAAAAATCTGTTTTTGGCAAAGGCGCAATTTACAAGAGTACACTTAAACCTTTTATTTTTGGTCAAAGAGAAGTGGTCCCTTCTCAATAAAACTTGTTACTTTTATTTTGGTGATTTTATAGTCATTTTATATGTGTATTTATTAATGCAGAAATAAATACCATAAATATGTAAAATCATATGTTTATTTATGTCCCATAGTATAAAAATCTAGAGATTAAAATTTAAGGCCAAATTAATTACATGAATTGAGTGGCAGAGATGTCACAGTATACAATGAGGAAAAAATAGTGCACTGTTTCCGTGTTAATAGCTTCCAGTGTCCAGGCACATACTTGGCATCAATTCTGGCTTATGTTTCAACTGTTACAATACAATTAAGTCATCTTAAACTTTGAAGCTAGTGATTAATCCAAATTAATTGAAGGAGGAAAGATATACAACTTTTATTATTAAGGTTGTTTTTACAGTTGGTTTTTTTTTCCTGGTAACATGATTTTCTGTAATATTTGCCCTTAAAATCATGACAGTGGTACTCTACACAAATGAGGCTATACACCATAATTAGCAACCATATGGGGTATATTTAGGATGCTTACAGAAAGCCACTGAGGAAATTATGCTTTGAACAGAGTGACATAATACAAGGTACCATTTGTGAACAATTTCAGATGTACCTGCAACATATTCTCAGACTTATGGTTCAGTAAAAATAGCAACAGACCTGGTGTCAGATGCTTGGCTAGAGCATCCACCAACTGGCGGACTCTGAGAAAAGCCTTTCAGCAACCTTTGTCTCATTCCACCATCTGTCAAATGCTGTGAAAAGGTGCTGCAGAAGTGGGTGCCTGCTCAAATGACAGTCCAACATCACTGCTAGACCAGCACCAAGGAAAATCTTAAGTCAAAGATCCTATCTGAAGAATTCATTTTAGAATTATCTGTATCTTAGCATAATAACAAACATTCTCTCAAAATAATCTGTGAGTCCACAACTCTAAAGCAATGCAATGTGGAAGGAGACATTATTTCCAGGATTCCTTTCTAGGAGAACATAAATAGGTTAACTGTGTTTGATCAAGCCTTATATTCCAAGATGTTGACACAAAACTTAAGTGGAGACTATCCCAAGGGTGAGGTATTGGCTTTTTTCATTATTATCTGTACCTTAGCCTCCAATTTATTTTCATCCATATAATGTAACATAATTAAAACCTCAGAAATCATCAGGTTCTTATAAAATAGTATTATATGTTACAGAAATGGTATAGTTCATAGATTATCAGTAGATGTAGCTAAAAGCATTAAGAAAAATTTTAGTCTGTAAAAAAAAAAATCATTTAGAAGAATTACTTAAAGCTACAACACATAGGGCCTAGCAGGTTCAATGGCATGAAGCTCTAATTACACTCAACTTATTATGAAAATCAACATTTAAAATTTTTAGAGTTCTCTGCACTTTAGAAATACTGTCAAAAGGGTTGGACCTCACCAATGCTTTATTTGAATTCACAGAGATTTTTTTTTATTTTTACCTCAGAACCAATACATCCTCTCATTATATGAGCAAATAACATTCATCTGTTTGTATAATACACATATATGTTTGCCCTTTAGTTAGAATAAGCAGTTAACCTATTAATTTGGTTGCTCTACAATTTTCTCGATATTTGATGCATACAGTGACTGAAATTTAACTAGAGATTGCTAGTATTTTATTTAATTGCATAGGTACTATTGATTATTAATATAATGATACAGCAACTGTGTTAAATGTAGTGACAACTTCCAATTAGATTCTGGCTTTATTAGTAGTATTGAAGCCCTTGTTCAATGTGTATGACCCACCACATGCAAGAATACAGTCTCTGCTGGCTGTATCCGTTTCATTCCTAACAATGTGTGATCTCTACATCATGTCTCTTCTATAATACAATATCCTGAAGTAGCAACATAATGTCAATCTTCTACTACAAGGAGAAAACCTAGTAACACGAATAATAGCATTACTGGGAATGCTAGCGGTAGTAAGATACAGAATAGAGACTGGGTTAGTGGCAAACTTTGCCATACTAAAACCTTCAAAACAAAAAGATGAATAAAATAAAAAAAATAAAAGATAAATAAAAATAAATGTTGTTGGATATAATTAGGCATTCTGGATGATGTTACTGTTAAGTACTTCTTTTCAAGTGAATACAGGATAGATTAAAATGTAAATTTTTTCAGGTGTACATTAGCTCTCAAGGCTACCTTGGAACAGTTTATACCACTGGATTTTTGCCAACTTCAAATAGTATCTAATAAGTTAATAATAGTCATAGGGACCAGGATGTTCAACAGAAAGCTATTGTGTGATGAATAATCTTTGCTTGCTGGCAAATTCATATTCTTTGTAGATGGATTTTACAGGGGCCCAATGTTAATTAAGCCTGCCTTGGGAAATAAATTGGGTTATTTACAGGATTGTGACACTTAAAGATTGTAAGTTCCTCAATAGTGAGGGTGACATCTTAATCATTTTAACTCACTAGTGTCTAGTGTGGGTTGATAGAGCATTAAGCAATGTTAAATATTTACAAATATTCTGGCAGGGCATTATTTATTATATCCCTTAGTTTCTCATTCTGGCTGCTGTCTTGATCTCTGTAAAAGTAGGGCATAAGAGAAAAGACTCTATGAAACAAACCTGCACAGGCTCTGTTCTGGCCACATGTCTTTAGAAATAGCCCTAACCCTACACAGTATTTTGAAAGTATGAATTCCAATCACCCAAAACCTTAAGACAATTAAATCAGTGACTAAGCTAGCTGCAATTTGTTTGCAATAACACTGGGGCTTCAGGTACAAAAGTGGTTTCAAGAATCTCACAAAATATATGTTCCTAAAAATCAATAATGTGCTCATTTAATATTACAGTGGACCAGGAACACTAGAAATCATGTCACAGATTTCTGAAATGGATACAGATGACAATGTCTTCTGGCAAATGTGGAAATTACTAGTTACTTGTAGCTGATTTAAAATTAGATTTGATTTTAATTATTGAAAACAAATATATGATAATTAAATGGAGTAAAGTTTTAACATCTCTTCATTGTTTTTACTAGCCATGTTTCAACTGTGTATCACCTAAATGCCTCTAATGACTAACATATTAGACAGTGTCACATTCATTGAATCAAAAGAATTTCAAAATAGTTTCTTCTGTGTGTGATGATGAAAATTGGGCTCATGGCTTCATACATATTTGGCCTGTATGACATCAGTACTTGCAGACCTAAACAAATCGTTAAAATGACTAGTTTTCACATACATTTTTAAATAGCAGGATTTTTATTGGTATGTTTGTCTTTGATGCTTCCTCCATTTTTTGTCCTCAAAATTGGAAGGAAATGCATATGAAGTCATCCCTGCGTCTGGCTTTGCTTTCTTTTGTCTTGTCAACATAGCAAACTCTAGAGTTAATTGTGAAGAGAAACCTGAACTGAGAAAATATCTGTACAGGTTTATCTGTAGGTAACTCTATAAGTGTTACCTGGATCAGTGTGGACTATGTCATTCCTTGGTAACTGGTTAAGTCAAAAAGTAGGCTGAGCCAGCCATGAGGAGAAAGCCAGTAAGCAACATTCTTCCATAGATTGAGTTCCTAACTCCAGCCTTCTGCTTTAGAATCTTGCCCTAACTTCCCTTCATTATGGATGGTAATATGACATAAATACTTTCCTCCTAAAGATATTTTTGATTGGAGTATTCTATTACAACAAAAGAAAACCAAGACACACTTTTCCACTAATGCAGCATAGAAGTACATCTATGAATCTTACCATGACTAATGATGTCAATCAAAACAAGCATAATAAATGCTTTACTCTGTTTAACCTACTGTTTCATTTTTTCAAGTTCTCCATTAATCACTTTACACTTCCCATCTAATGCTTTGTCTTGTCATGATTTATATGCATAGACAGATGTATATAGATGTTTTAAGTCTATAGTTATCAAATGAAAACATAGGTAATGTTTGTCTTTCTTATTTTATTTTATTTATTTTAAATATTTTTGTTTTATTTTTACTTTTTTTTTGAGGCAAAGCAGAAATGATATATATTTAAGTTCTTCCAATAAATAATGTAAATCTCTGCACTCTGGTTAAACACATGTAAGCAGCTCCCACATTTAACTGTTACAAAAATCAGAAAGTCATAAAGGTTCTACATTCTATACCAGGTTTACACACAATGTATTAATTTAAGACATCTAAATGAGGTTTCATCCCAGTCAGGGGAGAGGGTCTTCACCTGATCATAGCATAGCACATACATCAAATTTGAGTCTTGCAATCAGTCTGCTGAAGCTAGTGCACAGTATGAGTTCCTTCCACCTTCCCCACTGTATTTAAGTCATCTACCTTCTTTGGGGAGAAAAAAAAAAACAAAACAAACACCAACAACTATGTGAAGGTATCCACCCTTCTAGGAACTTTGTTAGACTGGACCAGCAGAGCACACAGAATGGCTTGCTGTAAATACATCTGAGCAACACAGTTGTGCCGGGATCACACACCTAAGTCTCAACTAACACTATCACATCAGAGAAGCCCACCCTACTCCTCAGCGGCAGTAGCCCTAGCATTTCCTCTCCTGCACAACCTATATAAACCCTATGGGAGAAAAAAAAGATCAGCTGCTGTAATATTGTAACAGCCTACCATGAATTTTTTGAGACGGGTCTCTCAGTCCTGGAACTTGCTCTGTAGACTAAGGTTGGGGGCAAACTCAAGAGATCCTCCTGCCTCTACCTCCTGAGACTACCACTCAATATAGGAGCCAATATTTGAAAGCAGAGGACATCTTAGAGAACCAACATTAGACATGGAAATGAAGAAATGTAGTCCATCTCAGAAAACCATCAAGCTTCTGTCTGTCAACTGCAGTTCTAACTTCTGAAGGCCTAGGTTACAGAAATTGTCAACTGCAATCCTTAAACATCTGATGCGTACATACTTAAATCTTTAGTTTTACACAAAGTCTTCTCGTAGGTTAAACTACCTGGCTAAATGCAGGTAGGGCAGATATCATCCTAGCTGAGTCACAGACAATCTAAATGTTTATGAAGGTAGGCACAAGGAGAACATAAACTGAATAGACCTCAGGTAATAGCAGAAGCATTTTAAACTATAATATGGCACAAGCTCCCTCGTGTTAGTGGCTTTAATAAGCAAGGGATGATTCACTTGTTTAGATTATTTGAAATACAACTTTATTCTGATTCTAAACGAAAAGAATGGGAATGACAGTAACAAACAAGATTTCCCCACTGGATATTGCGATGGGACTGCAGCAGTCTTATCTTTGAAATTCAGAAAGGAAACAACTCTGTTCAAACAGCTAAATATGCAAGTCCAAAAAATGAAGGTATGTTTAACTGCCACATTCACTCGAAGCCCATTCATCTCCTTCAGCATCCCAATGAAGTACACGATCTGCTTAGCTAAATAAGGTGGCACACGCGCTGCACCGCTGACATCACAGGACAGTTGCCTATAAAACTAGACTTCTGACGCAGGGCTCCAGCTTCACTTTCTCACAGGTCATCATCCTCATCTGGGAGAGCAGTCGTCTGAGCAACCTCTAAATCATGCTCGTACTGTGCTGCCAAAGCTGGGTCCATGACCACCTCAGGTGGGGCAAGAGCAGGCATGGCAACAAACTCCAAGTTAGGATCTCCAATGAGCTTTCTGGCAAGCCAGAGGAAAGGCTTTTCAAAGTTGTAGTTACTTTTGGCAGAAATGTCATAGTACTGAAGATTCTTCTTCCGGTGGAAGACAATAGATTTTGCCTTCACTTTCCTGTCTTTAATATCCACTTTGTTGCCACACAATACAATGGGGATGTTTTCACACACTTGTACCAGATCTCTATGCCAGTTAGGTACATTCTTGTAAGTAACTCTTGAGGTTACATCAAACATTATAATGGCACACTGGGCTTGGATGTAGTAGCCATCGCGCAGGCCCCCGAACTTCTCCTGGCCGGCTGTGTCCCACACGTTGAACTTGATGGGTCCTCTGTTAGTATGGAAGAGGAGCGGGTGTACCTCCACGCCCAGGGTGGCTACATACTTTTTTTTTTTTATCTTTAATTTTTTTTTAATTTTTTTTATTAGGTATTTAGCTCATTTACATTTCCAATGCTATACCAAAAGTCCCCCATACCCACCCACCCCCACTCCCCTACCCGCCCACTCCCCCTTTTTGGCCCTTGCGTTCCCCTGTTCTGGGGCATATAAAGTTTGCGTGTCCAATGGGCCTCTCTTTCCAGTGATGGCCGACTAGGCCATCTTTTGATACATATGCAGCTAGAGTCAAGAGCTCCGGGGTACTGGTTAGTTCATAATGTTGATCCACCTATAGGGTTGCAGATCCCTTTAGCTCCTTGGGTACTTTCTCTAGCTCCTCCATTGGGAGCCCTGTGATCCATCCATTAGCTGACTGTGAGCATCCACTTCTGTGTTTGCTAGGCCCCGGCATAGTCTCACAAGAGACAGCTACATCTGGGTCCTTTCGATAAAATCTTGCTAGTGTATGCAATGGTGTCAGCGTTTGGATGCTGATTATGGGGTGGATCCCTGGATATGGCAGTCTCTACATGGTCCATCCTTTCATCTCAGCTCCAAACTTTGTCTCTGTAACTCCTTCCAAGGGTGTTTTGTTCCCACTTCTAAGGAGGGGCATAGTGTCCACACTTCAGTCTTCATTTTTCTTGAGTTTCATGTGTTTAGGAAATTGTATCATATATCTTGGGTATCCTAGGTTTTGGGCTACATACTTCTTCTCAAACTCGCCCGTCAAGTGGCGCTTCACGAAGGTTGTCTTCCTGGTGCTGCCGTCGCCCACCAGGACGAGCTTGAACTGGACCTGCGGCTCTCCCTGGGCGGCCATCGCAGCGGATCCTTCCAGAAGAGTCTCCACGCCTGTCTTATTTTTACTTTTTATAGTCCACATTTTATTCCTCCCCACCCCAATCCACCCTCTGACTGTTCCACATCCTATACCTCCTCCCCAACCCCTGTCAGTGGGAAGCTCCAAACGCCAGTACAAGATGGCGCTGGTGCTGGCTACCACTGGCCACCGCCCATGATTATGGGTAAACAACCAATGTGTGCATGTGCATAAGAGTTTTTTTGCCGAGTCACTGCCTGGCCTGACGCATATTAATGAGGTACTGGTAGCATGACCAATCAGGTATGGACATGTCACTCCAAGGCCTATATAAGCAGCACCATTTCTGGGCTCAGGGTCTTTCGCCTATGCAGTCAATGCTCTCTCAATAAACGTGTGCAGAAGGATCCTACTGTGGCATCTTTCTTGCTGGTGAGTTGGGAGCTCACACCTGTTTCCACGTGTATGTCCCCACTCCCAACCCCACCTGACCTCTAAACTTCCTGGGGCCTCTAGTCTCTTGATGGTTAGGTGCATCATCTCTGAATGAACCCAGACCTAGAACTCCTCTACTGTATTTGTGTTGGGGGCCGCATATCAGCTGGTGTATGCTGTCTGGTGGTCCAGTGTTTAAGAGATCTCAGGGGTCTAGATTAATTGAGACTGCTGGTCTTCCTTCAGGATTGCCCTTCTCCTCACCCTCTTTCAGCCTTCCCTAATTCAACAACAGGGGTCAACTGATGCTTCTGTCCATTGGTTGGATGCAAATAAATAAGTGCATCTGACTCTTTCAGGTGCTTGTTGGGTCTTTCAGAGGGCAGTTGTGATAAGCTGACTTATTTTTTCCACACATTTCTTACTTTGTGTGTGTGTATGTGTGTATGTGTGCATATCAGAGAGAGAGAGAAGAGACTTAATGGAATTCTATTGTTTATACACACTGTATTATACATGCTATATTTTCTTTATCCTTTCATCTGTTGATAGACAAGTTGACTGAAGCCTACAATTAGAACTACCAAATGATTAGGAACTATCATGCTTGACCTTTCATGACTGAGCCAACATGCCATAAGCATTGCTATGCATCTAGTATGAACCTACTCAGAGTAGCCTAGACAGGAGAGTAAAGATACCTTTTGACATCTAGCTTTGTGATAATAGACATACTTGCTCATTAGAGTATGTGTGAATCACATTTGAGAATTTTAAAATAGGTGATGTGCTTGTGAAATACTGACAATGAAACATGGGCTTCAGAACTCTAATGATTAAAAGTTATTTCACTGTGCTTCCTTGTTTTGTAAAGTAATCCATTAACACTCTTCAGTACATACTGTTCAGGCTTACTATAATTCTATAGTAATATAGAATTCTACAATTCTTCAACCAAAAATTTCAGTCATGTATATCTTTTTAGCTACAGAGGAGCCAATGCAATGGGATTATGTACTAATCAAAACCTCTAAATAATATTGCTTGTAATTTTTTCCCAATTTTTATTAGGTATTTTCTTCATTTACATTTCAAATGCTATACTGAAAGTTCCCCATAGCATCCCCTCCCCCACTCCGCTCTTCTACCCACCCACTCCCACTTCTTGGCCCTGGTGTTCCCCTGTTCTGGGGCATATAAAGTTTGCAATACCAAGGGGCCTGTTTTCCCAGTGATGGCCGACTAGGCCATCTTCTGCTACATATGCAGCTAGAGACATGAGACTAT
Organism: Mus musculus; assembly: GCF_000001635.26. NCBI lineage: Eukaryota > Metazoa > Chordata > Mammalia > Rodentia > Muridae > Mus > Mus musculus. The sequence goes on from NC_000068.7 coordinate 41,990,552, forward strand.
TTTTCAGATGTCATTTGCATGCAACCATAAAAAGCCACAAAATATATTTGTTAATTTCTTGAGATTTTCACAGTGCATTTTGAACATACTCAGTCTCTCAACATCTCCCCTTAACACCTTGTCAATCCTGCCATTCTCTCTACCAAACTTTGAGATTCTCAAAATCATTAACAGTCTGTAAAAAAAAAAAAAAAAAAAAAGAAAAAGAAAAGAAAATATCCACATAGGCCTTATGTAGAGTCTCTAAATGCTCTAACCATGCAGATACAGTATGCTTGTCCAAGCTTACCTTGTCATCCTATGAGCTATAGTGTATAAAACTACTCTCAGATCCATATACAGATCAATTTCTTCATGAACAACTTTGCAGTGACTTGGAACTCAGCAATGATTCTCAGACTTCTAAGCAAAGTTTTGTGTGTGAAAAACTCATCTTGCCATAGCTATGTGAGGACTGCATCATTTCAAACCGCACTCAAAACAAAAATCCTTAGTCATATTAGCTGAAATCCCCAAAAGAGGGGAGAGAGACCTGAAGAGACCACCTCTAGTAGATAGCCTCAGCCCCTCAGTTGATGGGCTCACTCACCCATCTCAAAATTTTTACCCCAGAATTGTTCCTGTCTAAGGAAACATAGGGGATAGCACTGGAGATGTGAATGAAGAAAGTACCTAATTTAAAAAAAGGAAACATAGGGACAAAAAATGGAGCAGAGACTGAAGTAAAGGACATCTAGAGGGCACTCCACCTTGGGATCTATCCCATTTACATACACCAAACTCTAATACTATTGCTGATGCCAAGAAGTGTTTCCAGAGAGGAGCCTGAAAGACTCCTCGTGCATCTAAAACAGATGCAGATAATACTCACAGCCAACTACTGGGCTGAGCCCAGATTCCCCAAACGACGATAGGGGTGGATGCTCACAGATAACACAGGGTCCCCAATGGAGGAATTAGAGAAAGGAGCTGAAAGAATTTGCAACTCCATAGGAAGAACAATATTAACTAACTAGAACCCACAGAGCCCCCAGGGACAAAACCACCAACCAAAGAGTACATATGGAGGAACCCATGGCTCTAGTAGCATATGTAGCAGAGGATAGCCTTGTTGGGCATCAATGGGAGAAGAGGCCGTCAGTGCTATGAAGACTCAACACCCCAGTGTAGGGGAATGCCAAGACAGAGAGGGGGGAGTTGGGGGCAGGGAACATCTTCATAGAAGCAAGGGGAAAGGGCATGGGATATGGGGTTTCGGGGTGGGGAACCGGGGAAGGGAATAACATTTGAAAGTTGATTAAAAAAAGAGTTAGGGAAAGACTGAAGACTGAAGTAGCTGAAGATGATTGGGACCCCATAGGAAGAACAATATCAACTAACTGAACCCCTCAGAGCTCCCTGGGAATAGACCACCAACTATGGCTCCAGCTACATATGCAGCAGAGGATTGCCTTATCTGTCATCAGTGGGAGTGGAGGCCCTTGATCCTGTGGAGGCTTGACGCCCCAGAATAGAGATTTTTAAACGGGTGAGGCAGGAGTGGGTAGGAGGGTATAGGAGCACCCTCTAAGGGGCAAAGGGAATGGAGAAAGGGATGGCGTGGTTGCACAGGGAAGACCAGGAGGGGGAACAACTTTTGAAATATAAATAAATAAAGCAGCAAATTTAAAAAAAATCCTTAGTCATTTGTCAGTGAGATAAACTCTGTCTACTTTAGACTTGAAAAAAGGTCAGAAAAAAAAAAAACCAAAACCAAAACCAAAAACAAAAAAACAAAAAACCTAAGGCACTATCATTTCCTTTGGAATGGCAGACATTGTTAATGTAATAGCAGATCTTTGTTAATCTATTTCACTGTGATTTAATGCAGTATATTAAAATCAGAACTTGTAACTCTTGAATATAAAACTAAATGTTGTTTTGTGGTAGTAGTCGTTCATCATTAGTTATAAAAGCTCTATTTACAATTTGAAGTTTCAATTTAATTAGTGGCACATGCTTGAATCTGCCTTCTGTCACCAGTAGTAGTGACATGCTATCTGTTCCTTATAGTGGAGGATGCTAATAAATATTTCAAGTGGAACAAACCGTAGAGAAGAACAACAGAAGTGTTAATTACCTATGCAATTAAAGTGTCTGAGATGAGCAGGAATGAAACAGTCTACTATACTTACATTTCTAACGGCTATTAGCCTTCAGATGAAAAAGCTTATTGCCATTAGTTAAAACTGCATAGAAAAATCATGGAGCGAGGTAACAGGCAACACGAAGCCTGTGTTTACACATCTTCAAATGGCAATGCAGAATCTTCACAACAGCATTCTCACCAAGCCCTTTGCATCAGAGAGGCACAATACACACACTGACCCTATAATACACGGAATGCTATTTTGCCTTGTAAAGGGGGCAAGTAACTCTCATGAAATTCCCCATGAAGTCCTTATATATTGTATATATTTATATCACATAAATGTGTACTTAACAGATGAAAATGGAGTATATATACAAAGGGGAGTTGTATTTATCAATGGAGAACAATAAAACTACATTGTCTTGTAAGAAAATGAATGGCACTGGAAATCATCCTATCAAACAAAGTAAATCAGACTCTGGCAAAGAGCATGTTTTCTGATTAGTTGACTCTAGAATTTTGTATAAATTCACAAGATTACATTTATCTATCTATCTATCTATCTATCTATCTATCTATCTATCTATCTATCATCTATCTATCTATGAAATGAAAATGGAATTGAGGCTTATTGAGAATAAATGGTAATAATGAGAAACAGGAAATAGAAGAATAAAATGGAAAATAAATATGGTCGAAATTTATAAGATATTTATTAAAAAAAATCTTTCTGAGTCCAGTGAATTAGCTAAGCAGGTAATTTACTTGCTTCAAAAGCCTGGATACATGTGGTCAATATCTGGAACATATATAACAGGTGCAATTGCACCATGACAATTCCATGCACACATACCACATGGACACAGACACACACAGAGAGACACATGCACATGCACACAAAGATGCATGCACTCATATATACATATATCTAAACACACACACAAAACGATACCCATAACACAAACACTATACACACAAACAGATGCAAACATTCACACACACTCAAAGATAATAACTAAATAATTTAAAACTATCTTTATTTGTATAAAACCCATAATGAGATATAATGAATATGCAGCAATAATGAACGTGGGAAAAAAAAGGAGCAGGGAGACATTTTCTGTTCTAAACTTAACATTCTTGAGAATGAAAACATATAACTCTAATAGATTTTGTGATGTTTGCTAGCTAATGAAAATTTTCATGTTCCTTGAAACTGGGTGTATTTTTTCTTCTATATCATTCCAAAATTCTGATGACCTAGGCTGTGTATCTCTAGCATTTAATAACCAATAACCCAATGATGCTTTTGTTAGATACAATGTTTATATTGTATGCAGTGTTCAGATATTTTCCAGAGATTTAATAACTAAAGAGATTGTCTTGTTCCTTAGAATCCAGCCAGTTCTTCATAGAGAAATTTCACTGCTGCTTTTCCTCAAATGGTTTAACCAGAGGTATTTCTTTTTAGTAGAGTACAGGTCTTCAGAGGATCTTTATACTTTGAAATACATGCTTTAAAAAAAAAAACTTTATGATTAAGTAGGCATACAATGGTGTTGAACCCAGATATTTGTTCATGTTGGTATTTCTTTAAGATAAAAGTGTTATTATTAAACCCAGAGATCAATGTATGTATAAAATTATCACAAATTTCATGTAATGGCTTTATAGCTAACAGTTTTCAAAATGATGTAGGTATTTGCAATTACAAAATTATCCAAACACAAAATTACTCATATCTGTGGAAGGAAATAATATCGAATATAAACTCCTTTCCATTACCATAAAGGATGAGATTTGTTTCTTCCTGTGCATTCATGCAGTAAAGCTTTCAGAGGGTTTTCAGGGGATGATACATTAGCATCCCAACACTCTAAGCCCAGTTTTTATGACATGTACTAAACTGTGTTGAAAATGTGCACTCTTGTGCGTACCTTAAAAATGTGAGCCTCAGCCTTTTTTTAAAAAAGCTGTCCAAAATTTAAGCATCCATTATGTAACATGCCATGAGCTTGGTGATTTCCCAGAACTTGTTTGCTCCGCCCTAATTCCACATTTTCTAGCATATAAAGGAACCATGGCTGCTCAATATTCTTTATAAAACAGCTTCACATTTGCACAGTCAGATTTCATTGTCCAAGTTTATTCTGGAACTTTCATATTCTATAATAATGTCCTCTTTTTCTAGTAAATATAAAACCATTATTAATTTAAAAAATATTTTCCCCCTCGGGTTATTTTTTTTAATTAGGTATTTTCCTCATTTACATTTTCAATGCTATCTCAAAGGTCCCCCATACCCACCCCCCCAATCCCCTACCCACTCACTCCCCCTTTTTGGCCCTGGCGTTCCCCTGTACTGGGGCATATAAAGTTTGCAAGTCCAATGGGCCTCTCTTTGCAGTTATGGCCGACTAGGCCATCTTTTGATACATATGCAGCTAAAGACAAGAGCTCCTGGGTACTGGTTAGTTCATATTGTTGTTCCACCTATAGGGTTGCAGTTCCCTATAGCTCCTTGGGTAATTTCTCTAGCTCCTCCATTGGGGGCCGTGTGACCCATCCAATAGCTGACTGTGATCATCCACTTCTGTGTTTGCTAGGCCCCGGCATAGTCTCACAAGAGAGAGCTATAACTGGGTCCTTTCAGCGAAATCTTGCTAGTGTATGCAATGGTGTCAGCATTTGGAAGCTGATTATGGGATGGATCCCTGCATATGGCAGTCACTAGATGGTCCATCCTTTCATCACAGCTCCAAATTTTGTCTCTGTAACTCCTTCTATGGGTGTTTTGTTCCCATTTCTAAGAAAGGGTAAAGGATGTTTAAATTAAATTATTAATTGTTAGGGAGGAGTATACATTTTCTTTTCAAAGGCTAAGAGATAACAAGATCTTATTCATAAGTTTTAAAGCCCAAATAGAGATTGTACATTAGTGAAGAGTAAACATGACAAAAATTGGTCATTTCGTCCTTTAAATTGGACTTATAATAAATGATGTTCGTTGAAACCCAGTTTGTCCCGATACAAAGCATGCTCTTTAACAAACAGAAAATGTAAAGTGGAATCAACTTCTTTCCTGAGAATCCAATTCACAAAACTTTAGTGACACACAGAGTATATTTAATGACAACAGTTTCAGTACGTGCTTGAGACTATGTAGAACAGAGCCTAGAATAAGGCATAAAAAGGACTCTTTTTCCTGGGTGTATATTTCAAATGCAGTAATATTCCAGACAATAAAACAATTTATGAAAAGAAAATCATAGGGACAATGAAAAAAGTCTCAAGTTATTTGATTGATCCAAATTTTACAGAAAACTTGAGATATGGTAAATTGAAATAAGTCATGAAAAAAGTGTAATCACAAAGTCGAAATGAACAGAATTTCACGGAAATTTATTCCTTTAAAACTAATTTTGGGGTTGGAGAGACGGCTCCCTGGTTTAGAGCACTGGCTGCTCTTCCAAATGTCCTGAGTTCAGTTCCCAACAAACACATGGTGCTCACAGCCATCTGTGATGGAAACAGATTCCTCTTCTGCTGTGTATCAGAAGAGAGAACACTCACATACATAAAAATAAATAAATAAATACATCTTGAAAAATTATGTGTGTACAGACTGTTTTTTAGGCCATTGCCATGGCTTTGCTACTCAATATGCCTAGGGAGGAATAATTCTTTATAGTTAGGTAGCAATGATTTGAGGGTTAATATTGATGATCAATTTGAAAGGATCTATGATTTCCTAAGGGACATATATCATAACAAATCTGTGAGTGAATTTTTAGGTTGCATTTGTTTGTTTGTTTAAGAGGGGAGCAATATCCTTCATTGGGATTGAGCCCTGGATTAAGTAAACAGAAAAGGGTAAACTGAGAACCAGCTCTCATCTTCTTGCTTCCTGCATGTGAACCCTATGTGACCAGGTACTTCTTGGTCCTACCACCAAACGTAACCCCTAAAATGGACTGTACCATGACATACTAGGAAACTATATTTCCTACAGATGCATTTTACAGGAATTTGGTCCCTGCAGTGATGTAATATTTGATACAAATTGGTAAACAATAGGCTGGTTATTGGCACGGGAACCACTGAGAGTTATATCAATGATGATCATATTATTTTAGTATCCAGGATTATTGCAATTTGAACTTTTATTCTAAAAATGAGTGAGCAACTGGCAAGTCAATCTTACACTATCAGTTCATTTTATAGTTTAAAAATGCTCTTTCAAATCAGCCTTTCAGATAGTGTTTAGAATGTAGTGAAAACAGGTAAAGCATTACAGTTAATACCCACTTTACTCAAAAACAAAAGGCACTGGCACTGGGGCTGGTATTTCATGAATGACAAGTAAATCTACAGTATAGTTTATAAAATCAGTTATTTTGGGATTTATGAAATTAGGCACAAGGATATTGGTAACAGTGAGCATGTTGTAGGAGAGTGGTCTTTATCCATTCTATACTGAAGGGTTCTGACTGCTGAAGGAACTCGTGGAATGTGGGAGTTTAGCTAGTATTTCTTTTATAAACTATTTTATCCTACTGTCCTCCATAGTTCCAAAGAGCTGAGGAAACGAAAAGCTGAATCAAATGATTTAAGAACAACAACAAATGACAATTCAGTGAAGCAAGAGCTCTGTATTTCTCTTAGCTACCAACTCTGACATCTCAACCATAGCACAAAGATAATAAATCTACGTGAAATAGTCACTTGATCAAATGCATCCTCTTCAGTTATCAGTTCAGCAGTTCACAAGAAAACACATGCTAATATTTGAGGATATATGCATATAATTTTCATATGTTTATGTAAATGTGCATATGTCTAATTTAATAACTCCATGCATTTACATTTCTGAAACTTTCTTTTATGCTGAAAGTAGAAAGTACTATGTGTGGGAGAACTCACTTTAAATGTTTTGTTTTTTATGGAAATCTCCTGAAAAGAATAGCAATTATTGACTATTTTTATTAATAGTCAAACGTTTCTGATGTTAAGTGTTTATGTCTTGTATGTCAGAAACGTTTGAACTTCATGAATGAGAAGAATCCAAGAATCCATTCTGAAACCCTTCACATAATTCCAAGTCCTTCTTGCACCACTATTTCCTAGTGCAGAAATGAATGGGACATTGTCCAGCAAAACCATCTTTCTTCAAGATGCCCTCACAAATTACTATATCTAAAATAATATTTGTACCAACACATTGCCTCTCAAGTACTGCTCCTTTACTTTTGTTTTTCTATGCTATATAACAAATCTCACATTACTTATATATTTCCTTGTGTTTATGATATAGTTTCTACTTGAAATATATATTTCTTGTTAGTGTGTTTAAATATGAATGTATCCACATGCAAATGAGTTCTATCAATGTATGATCCTTATTGTTCTATTTCATACAGAGACTAAAGTATGACATACAGCACACTCTCATTTAGCAAGCTAAATAATTCTTCCACAGGTTGGAAGTTCACAGATGCTAAAACTTCACTTCCTAATTTAATGAATCAATGTTAAAAATTGTCTCCAATATACAGGCAGAGTGATCTCTCTATGTAAGGGTTGAAGTATGAAGAACATTAAAATATGTTTTCAGTTACAAAAGTATGTATGATTTTTGTGACACAATTGTAATTTCTCTAATGCATAGGTTGTAACTAATGATCTGGATATACAAGGTTTTACTTTAACTCAAAAAACAATTCTACTAATTTAGGAGCACTGACACATGACTTATTCATTTCTGAAAGACATTATTGTAACCTGAGAAGACTCCTCAGTTACTCATAATGCAAGGTATACTTCCTTGTATTTATGTTTGAGATTAGTAATGCATGTCATACTTTAAGCAGTGCACCCAAATATGGCTCTATTTTAAAACTTAAAATTAAAGTTATGTGATGGAACATATTCAAGGCATCTATTTCTAGTGTGTATTTTTTTAAGCTGCTTTATTTTAGAAATAGTACATTATGACTGCAATAATGACTTGTGGCTGTTTGTGAACTTACTACTTTCTGTGTGCTTACTCAGTACACGCATACCCCTAGAAGAGCTTCCACTGTGGCCTAACAGAACTACAGATGTATCAATGCCAATACCCTGTTAAGAGAAATGAAACTTTTTAAGGAAAAGATGGTAGTCTCAACTCTGTTTGTATTTTAATTTATAGTCTTATAATAAGGTAAGAACTAACTTCATTCTTTCCAGTTGACTTTGAACTGCTGAATTATATCTTTCTGAACATTACATATATTCTGATATGCCAATTATTCATAATAATAGCAAGTTAATGAATCACACAATTAAAAGAATTTATATCCTATTGGACACAGTGAAAGTGGAAGTAAAGAGGTACACACAAGAAGAGAGAAACTCCTGGTGCCTAATTATTTAGTTTCTTTCCCTTACTTTGAAGAGTGTGTTTCTTTATTCAACATGCAATGAAAACTATCTCTAATGGATTCCTTAGTCCCTCCACCTGCCTCAAGAATGATGAGGCCAAATGCTTAAAGCAGAAAACTCTCTGTGAGTCCTTCCTATGTCTGTGGTCCATAGTCAATAACCGTATATAAATTTTGCTTCACTCAGTAGCTCATGAGAGGAAAAGCCATTAACCTGATAGGGAAGACTGTTGGTTGTTTTCTCCTTACTATCCACTTTTATTCTGGACACAAAACCATCTGTATTACCACTAACTTGTCATTACATGATATAATCATGCCAACCATATCATGTGATATGCAGATACAGTTATATATATATATGTTATATATTCCCAGATGCTAGTCTAAATACTTTCGCCTCAGATAAACTTTCCATTTCTTTCTTGGTATGATAAAACAGTGGAACCATTATTGAGTTTGACAGACTTGCACTGCTACCCATACCTGGCTTATTAAATGACATAATGGAGTTAAACTTGCCCAACTTTCTCTTGTAAACTTTCAGGAGGAGGAAACATAATTCTTTTGATGTCCTATACTTTAGAATTTGTTAAAACAGCACAGCTTTTAACTTAGTCAACCTGCTTGACAACAAGCCTGAGATCAAACAGCACATCTATGCACAGTGTACCCTTGCGCCAAAGGGGGCTGGGGGGAGAAGAACTTTTACTGAGCAATTGATCAAGGAAAGCCAACACCAGGCTTTCACATTCAAACCTTTCCTCGGTCTCTGATGCCATAGTTTGATATATTCTCACAGAAAGTACAATCAAATTAGGTCATCCTAACTGATAAATTTTAAAAGGGAGGACTTCCTTCAAATGGTCAAAACAATCTACTTGTGGGATAACAGGAATCTCACTTCCTATATCTGCCTCCTGCGTATCCATCTCTCATGGTGGTGTTCAGCCCTCAGCTTAGCAAGTAGCATGGGATATAGCACAAATAAAAACCTTGGTAAGAGGATTTGAAGGAAAAATAACAACTCATCAGTAACTCTGGCATCAGTAATCCATTATGTAAGTTGCAAAGCCATTTAAAGCTCACTTAGAAGAGGAAAAGTAGGATCACACTAGCTTTCCTTTGATATAATTAACTTTCCAGAGTTTTTTAAAGTTATGATATCTTCTTCGCTTTCCTGCAAATAACCGTGTAGCTTTGAATGATTAAAAGTAATTTTCTACCTGAATTCCTGCTACAGGAAAAGAAAAACAAAAAACAAAAAACAAAAACAAACAAACAAACAAAAAACCATGGAAAAACCCTATAAACAAGAAACTAAATGAAAGCTGACTTTCTACAATCTCATTTTTATTGCTTTGAGGATGACGTCTCCAACTGACAATCTGTTGATTTTGGGGCTCTACTTTGCCTTTCCTCTTTGTAGATTGACCTCAAGAGCAGCGTGAAAGAAAATGGATCTGGGTTTTAGCTCAATAGCACCTTGCATTATAGAGGTTCTGGGTTTTATCCTCGCACTTCAAAACTACAGAAGCCCCACGTCTCTAAAAGTATTTCAGGGACCCAGTAAAAAGACAATATTGACTGTTACATTAATTAACAGTAGCATTATGGTAATAGTCCTCAGATATTGAAAACTGGGGTTGTAGGGTCATTGCCTCAATGGGTACAGAGCTAGTGTCTCTTACATGGCCACCCTGAAAGTCACACTTTGGCAGAGAATATCCTTATCTGCACACACAACTTATCTGCAGGTTTTTTTTTTTTAATACTAGACATCTTTTCTTCTTTTAAAACACATTTTTAATTTCATGCACAGAGGTAATGGGTTTCAAAAATCAAATCTGGATATACACTTAGTCACGTGTACCTTTCCTCTCTTTCCTCCCACAGCCTCCCCCATTTCCTTCCTCCAACCCCCAGAGCCTCCTCATATTTTTATGAAAACAAGTAGAGACTGGCTCAAAACATTTAGAATAGGTCTCAGCTTTAAAACAGTTAAAAAATAAAAAATAAAAATAAATAAAAAAGATACGAGGAAGGATTCATGTAAACAGATGTGACTGCCTCCTTTTTTGGGGCCAAGGGGTTAAACATGAGTTGGTAGGAAGGGTTGCCATTTTCTTGGCCTCCCCATCAGTTTTTGTATAATTGCTGTGTGTTTAGCAACTCTACGTTCTGATGACAGAGAATTTTATGTGCAAAGTTTACAAGGCCACAAGGGTCTCAGTTATCTGACTAAGCTGCCTTTGGAGTGTCTGTGTGTTGAGTCTCTGGGGAAGATCAATTGCTGAGCCTGTAGAAAGATGAAGATTGCCTTCTCCAGTGCAGAGAAACCCACTCTGTCTGTTCAATGACTGACTTAGAGAGAGGGTTGAATAAGAAAAGAGTTCCTCTTTCAGGTTGATTATCTTTAAACTGAGACAACACTCTTCAATCTTCACACTCAACCTGATCCTAGACCATGCAGTGACCGACTTCTTACTGACTGGCGGCTGTCACTCAGATGATTCCGTTGCTTTCCTGGACCTGAATACTACGAGTAGCTTTTGATGTCATGAGCCAACTTCTTACAAGGAAAATACTTGTCTACACATTCTGCATGAAATCATTTTTTTCCCATTATGAAATCATTTCTAAATGGCTCTTTTTCCCAAAAAAATCGCGACTGATAAGCACTCACTCCCAAACTCTGCCTTTTGATTCTTTGTTCTTGGATACTACATTTCTACTTGAGCAAGGAAGAGTTTAAAATTGAAACAAGATCAAACACAGAAGCTCATTTTCTGCTTCAGAAACATACACAAGCTACTTGTCAGACTACTTGCTCCAGATATTTTTGACTTGTAAAATACTGATCGTGAATTTTCTGAGTTTCTTTAAATGTGAAAATAGTAACACCTAACATAAAATTGTTGTTGCTCAATAGAAGAATAAATAATGAAAATCTGGTGCATATATAAAATGGAAAACTTTTTAGCTCTAAAGAACAAAAAAATGAAACCCCAAATTTGCAGAAAAATAGATGGATTTAGAGTGTGTAATGTCTAGTAACACCATCTCAGAGTAAAAAGAATGTTCTTTCTCATATGGAGATTCCAGTCTGAAATATATACATGCACATGTAAACAGATGTCTGTGTGGGGCTCCTGCAGTATGCAGAAAAGATATCTAGGCCACCCCATGATCAGTCACCAAACACAGATACTATTGCATATGCCAGCAAGGTTTTGTAGAAAGGACCCTTATATAGCTGTCTCTTGGGAAGCTATATCAGTACCTGGCAAACACAGAAGTGGATGCTCACAGTCTTCTATAGGATGGAACAAAGGCCCCCCCAATGGAGGAGCCAGAGAAAGTATCCAAGGAGCTGAAAAGTTTCCCAACCCTATAGGTGGAACAACAATATGAACTAACCAGTACCCCCAAAGCTTGTGTTTCTAGCTGCATATGTAGCAGAAGATGGCCTAGTCGGCCATCACTGGGAAGAAAGGCCCCTTGGTTTTGTAAACTTTTTATGCCCCAGTACAGGGGAATACCAGGCCCAAGAAGTGGGAGTGGGTGGGTAGGGGAACAGGGTGGGGGAGGGTATAAGGGACTTTCAGGATAGCATTTGAAATGTAAATGAAGAAAATATCTAATAAAAATGGAAAAATTAAAAATAAAAAAAGATGCTCTGGGTTTTGAGAAAGGACAGAGCACATTTACAGGACATATGAGTCATGAAGAAGATATAAATGTGAGAGCTTTCCCAGTCTTATCTGTTGTTGATTTCTCCTCTTTGTTTTCTGTTTGTTTTCCTTTATTTTCTTTACCTTTTTACTTCATCGTTGTTAAAAATTACATTTTTAGTGTGTAAGTGAATAAAAATGCAGCTAATCACGAAAGTGTGAAATCTGTGACACAGCTTCTAGGCTTCAGAGTAGCTGTCCTGGTGTACAAGTTCATTAATCTGTGTAGACCTTGGGTCTGGGTCAGTTGTATGAGTGGATGTGTCAATCTAACTGTGTGCTATTTTTAACTTGCAAGTTAATTTTTACATTAAAAAGATGTTTATAAAATATTCTCTTATGCTGTATGTGCTTTTCCCTGAAGCTTCTAAAAGTCAGTGCGCAAGAAAGACGAAGCGCTATGTAGTTAGCATGGCTCTCATAGGCAAAATTCTAAGAGTTCTCCATGAACAACGGAGCAAGGTGCTAATGAGAGAGGAGTCAACCAGATATGGATGCCTTAGGGAGCTGCATTTAAGGTTTACTCAATCACAGACAATACTGAGGGTTAGCATTGCCAGAACGTGTGAGCTTCCTGATGCTGTGGAAGGTCTCCTGTGTGGGAGAGACATAGCATGCAAGTAAGTGTCCTGACGAACTTGTGATTCAATTCTCATTGCTAAGTCGAAAAACAAACTCTCAGGATCTCTCAGTTTATACTCTTGTACTTACGTGATAATTCAGTTATCATTAGAGAGACTTCAACTGAAATCTCTGCCTACCTGCCTACCTGCAACTCTTTCCGAAATCAAGCAAGCTGCTTTTGTTGTTTTAAAATGATTTTGCTTAGGGAGTTTTTAAAAACTTGAATGGTCTCTCTGATAATGTGCTTCATACGTTTTACCTTCACATTCTTACCTCTACAGCTATAGAGAGATCTAAGACAAAAATACTTCTCCACTTAACTTTCTTGTTGCTATGCCTTAGGGTGCATCATTCTTAAACTGGACCCTTCCTTGAATGGTATGTTTTGAGGGTGTACTCATGGAAATATTGGTTATATTATATTATATGACAGATTTCCATTTAGCTTTAAAGTTCCTGTATATCTTACACTGACTTCAAACTTCTAAATCTCCTATCTCTATTTCCTGACTGCTATTGTACCAGACCTGGGCCTGTATTTAGGTGGTTCATACTATAAAGCACAAAGCTTTGCATGTGAGAAAAACACTCCAAAATCTAACCAATACATCAAGACATATTTTAAAAACAAAAACAAAATAAAACATATCCAGACATGCATTTATTTAAATTAAAATGGAAGAATAATCGCCTCAATCTGATATGATTTGTTTTTGTTAAACATGTATGAAATATCATAGGAGAATGAAACTAGGGAATTAATTAAACTAAGCTCAATTTTCTAAGAATCAGTCAAGTTTCCTTACTTTGCTTTTCCTTTCTTCCTCCACCTTTATATGGCTATAGCATAAACATACCTACCTCTAGGTATTGCTTATAAGATTGTACTTTTTACCTTAAGGTACAAGAAAATCCAATCAAGAAGTTCAAATTTTGCCCTTATTTGTTTTCTTGGGAACCTTTTTGAAATAATTACACCTTCAGTTTGCACATGGAAACACACAGAAGGTATGAATGAAGGTATATTCAGACACATATAAACTCATGCAACCTGCAAACACATAGAGATTTGTGTGGGGTTTTTAAAAAGATGTGGAGAAAAGATCCCAAGGTCTTGATGTCAGCCTTCTTGGCTCCAGTCTTCATGTTGTTCCTTCAAGGCAAAATCACAGTTGAATGCTTACTCTACCCTGTACCGTGTCTAATAAATTCTCAGAGAGCAGGTGCCTCATCTATGGTAATTACTGAGTGTTGTGATATTCTCTATGAAATACTGGTTTTGATTAAAAATGTAGATTAAAAGTGACTATCTTCTATGTATGTCAATTAATTTTTAGTTCCATTAGATCTCTCATTAAGGACGATAAAAAGCTGGGTATCACAGGGTCCTGGGTTCAATATTCAGAACCCAGTGATAATATGGCTGTGATGGCCTGTACTTATTACTCAGGGTCTGCAGAGTGGAGTCAGGTAGACCCCTCATGCTCACAGGCAAGCCAGTGAGAGCCACTGTCTCAAAATAACAACAACAACCAGAAAACATGATGCCTCTGAGGGTTAACTTTCCTGCATTGATCTCCTCATGTTAGCCTCTAATTTTATTCCAACACACATGAATGCCGACCCACACATGTGTACTTGGATACACACAAACACACATTTGCACTCACATATACGCAAAAAGCATGACATATGAACAATGAAGAATTTGGTATTTTGCTTTTAAATAATTGGTGTTTTATTTTTCTTCCATAAAGCAAACACACACACGTGCACGCGCACACGTACACACAGGGAGAGAAAGAGAGAGAGAGAGAGAGAGAGAGAGAGAGAGAGAGAGAGAGAGAGAGAGAGAGAACGAGAGAGAGAGATTAGATGTTGAATCCTGGTGTCAGTACCACCCTCATATACACTGGCTAGTAAGCAATTCAAGCAATTCTACTGAAAAGCAGACAGTTTTGCTAAACGCATGAAACTCAAGAAAACGAAGACAAAAGTGTGGACACTTTGCTACTTCTTAGAATTGGAAACAATCACCCATGGAAGGAGTTACAGAGACAAAGTTTGGAGCTCTGATGAAAGGATGAACCATCTAGAGACTGCCATATCTGGGGATCCATCCCATAATGAGCTTCCAAACTCTGACACCATTGCACACACTAGCAAGATTTTGCTGAAAGGACCCAGATATAGCTGTCTCTTGTGAGACTATGCCGGGGCCTCGCAAACACAGAAGTGGATGCTCACAGTCAGCTATTGGATGGATCACAGGGCCCCCAATGGAGGAGCTAGAGAAAATACCCAAGGAGCTAAAGGGACCTGCAACCCTATAGGTGGAACAACATTATGAACTAACCAGTACCCCGGAGCTCTTGACTCTAGCTGCATATGTATCAAAAGATGGCCTAGTTGGCCATCACTGCAAAGAGAGGCCCATTGAATATGCAAACTTTATATGCCCCAGTACAGGGGAACGCCAGGGTCAAAAAGTGGGAGTGGGTGGGCAGGGGAGTTGGGGGAAGGTATTGGGGACTTTTGGGATAGCATTGGAAATGTAAATGAGGGAAATACCTAATAAAAGTAAAATAAAAAACAGAATAAAGGAACTGAGCTCCTGGAAATCGTGCTTTGTGGAGCAATGTGATTTTCATGAGTTTGTCTTTTAAAGGAATCTTCACAATTAGGAAAAAAAAACCTGTCAGGACAATAGGCAAGTTATATTAACTAAAATAATGCATTTGAAATGTTCAAGTCAGCCAGTGATTTCACTTACACTTAACTAATGATTACTGCTTTAAAGTGTCTGTCTCTCATGTCTTCAGGTTCTCCATGCTTCAAGGTGTAACATGATAACAAGCAGGAAACTGTCAGTCATTTGCATGGCAGCAATCAATGTGACAAATTTTTGCATTCTGTTCCTATGTAAGACTTGTCTACTTCTGATCTAATGCACTTTTAATTGTGTTTACTGAGTTTTCAGTGAAAATGTCCTCAATTGTGAGGGTCAGGACCATAGTTATGACAGGCAATTCAGGAAGATGGAAGAATCCAAACATACTTCAATTCTACATACTTAAGGTATGAAATCCTGGGAAAGCTTCTAGCATCTAAATTCTTGCACATGTCCATGATAGAAAATCTTGAAAGATAATTGCAAAACTGAATGAATAAATAATAAAAAGTCTATGTTAATATCAGCATATGTATGTGTATAAGCTGGACCTCCATGTCTTATTTTTGCCTTAATGATTATGGAAAAATATGAGCAATAAGAATATGATGCCTTGCTTTGATATTTTCTCTCTTGAGCTAAGATTATCAACAAGGCATCCTTAAAAATAACAGGAAATTGTTACTCTCACCCATAATCAAAGAAACTTCTCTTTCCAGAAGGAGAAAAACATTAGAGAAAGCCACAACTAGTCAAAACAAAGAAAATAACTGACCATGGGGGTGGCAGCCCCTATGGATATACCTACAAACAACCTCCACATGTAAGGCTCTGTGAACATCCATCCTAATAGGGGGTGGAATGATTCTATGAGCTAGAGGGTGAGGAAATCCACTGTGAGATTGTCCCTTCTAGATATGACAAGGATGCTACACCCAAGAAATCTCTACAGTGTGGTTGCCTAAATACCTGAACAACTTGACATCAGTTGTTGACGAAATACCTGAACAACTTGACATCAGTTGTTGACAGGGAAACCTTAAAGTTCCCTACCCCTAGATAAAGAGTTATAGGCATTTAACAACTGTCCAGGGAGGGAGACTCAGTCTTGTCCAGGAATAAGGCCCCAGATTGGTTATTTAATACCAAGTGGTCATCCCTAGATATGCATACATTTAGTCAACAATGAATGGACTAAGCAGATTGTATTTATATCATTATTAATTTATATCTTAACATTTAATGATAACATAAAATTATATGGAACAACAATTGTTAAAGTAACGATTTGAGAAGGTAACGATTTGAGAAGGAGTTGGGAGGGGACCGACGTGGGGAGGGGATGATGTAATTATATTTTAATGAAAATTTTAAAAGAAAAAAGTAACAGGATTAGCAGTAGGAATTTAGAGCAATTATGTACTCCATCTTCCTACCTTCAGTAATTTATTTAGTAAGAAGTTCTTTCCAAGGATAAAAGCAAACACTAGGCAAAAATGATACAGCAAGCATGGATCTTATCCTGAAAATGAAGGCATTTCCTACTTCAATTTTGGAGGAAGGCTGTCACATTTCTTTTTTCTTGGTCACTTGCACCATGCAGCTGCCATTTCAGGCGACAACAATGAGGCCAGTGTAAAAGCAGGACATGAAGCCAGCACACTGGCATGAGGACAAGTGTTTCATTCATGACTGTTTTGATTTAGAAGAATAAGAGACCTTAGTAACATCGTAATTGCTAAATAAGAATAAGGCAAATAGATCTGCCAGGGGCCAACTCCAGTAGCTTAGAAACGCTATAATTGGCTGTTACATCTGTGATAGGAAAGATAGGATGAAATGCCTTCAGAAACAACCTTTCTCATAAAACTGCAGTCCCTATACTATAAGCATCACAATGACTTCCAATAGTGGAGAGGGGTTTGGGTATATTTAATGCATTGTTGAAATGGCTGTTTATTTCACCTTTGTTATTTTTATCTGGTCTTATGGATGCTGAAGTCCTGGAGCTGGATTCAGAGTGGATCTCTTTCCTGATCTCCATCTATACCAATAACACTCTGGAAGTGGGAGAACAAGAAGTTGGATTAAGCTTGGATTTGGATTTGCAAAATCCTTGCTGTCCTTTTACATAAAGGTCATGGATTGCGCACAGAAGCCATCTGTAAGAATCTGCAGCTTCTTGTGATAGTCTTGCCTGAAAGGGTGCTGATTGAGATGATCATGCAGCATTTGTAAATCGTTCTTTTCTCTTTCCTTTCATCCCTTTCCTCTTTCTTCGTTGCCTAGATGCTTTTATGAAAAGGGAGCTAGGTCACTGTGCTCCTGACACATTTTCTTTGTCCTTTTATCTGATCTCAGTAGGGACAGCAATTTTCTCTGGTTTTGCCTATGTAATAGGAAAAGAAGGGCACTTACTGTGCTAATGTTTCAGGGTGCAATTCATTCTCAACATCATTTTCCCCAACTATTCCTAGTCTTGCTAAAGGCACACAATAAGGTTTGAACAGATAACTAAACTAATCTTAGAATGAATATCACACCAACATCAAAGTGAGGCAGGGTAATTACTGGAGAATGTTACACTCAAAAAGTTGTTTCACATTCTTAGGTATGACGATTCACAAAGCCTTCTTACATTGCTGATTACACAATTACATCATCCCCTCCTCCTGTAAAAACACAGCCAGTCTGCAAAATCTCAGACTGACTATATCTGCTGCTAGACATCTTTTTGTTCTTTTTTTACATAATCATTAAACATAATGAAAGGTTTAGTTGTTGGTTCCTTTTACCTTTCTAAATGTTCAAAGATAAGAAAACTACCATTCAAGGGGCTGTCATCACAAGAAGTCAGCTCAGAGGCAATGATTTGAATGCCAATACAGTGAGGTGCCAAGGCATGAGCATCTCAAGCAACTAGTTCTAAATCTCGTAAGAAAGCTACTCAGGCTTGAGTTTTTGTTATCCAATGAGTAATTAGGAGAATGCAACAGCCATGTCTTACACACTGTCAATCAGCTCCCTGGAGTAGGATTCCAAGGACATTATGCACCACTGTAGAACTGGTTTGGAACATAGCTCTTAGTCTCTGCCCCACATCTTTGGAACCAATATCCAAGGGGTAGACCTGTCACTACTGTTTGTAAAACATATCCATTGCCCACATGGGGGTATAAAACCCACAGATAAAGCATACAGTCATTCTAGATTATTCCTTTTTATAATTTCTGTTGCAGTAAGCACACAACATTCACAGCTGGACTGGATTGCTTCCAAAGGGATATTGGAAAGTGACTGATCCATTGAAGCCAGGGGTTTAAGTATTAATGTATTGAAAGGTTAAATCATGTCAAGATGGGGCTAAGTGGGGAACTAGAAATTGCCAAAAGTCAGGAGCCAGGACTGAACCTGTGAATAATTGTTTCAAAATTCCAGCTTTGACAGGCTCATTCACTCTCTGCTAACTGCTCTTTCACAGGCTGGAACTGCTTTCACCTTATCTGTGAGCAACACCACTTGAGCAGTTGACATCTGTTTTCATCCTGCCAGAGAACCTCTTGTCACTAGTGAACTAATGACACAGACAGAGATCCAAATGACTGTCAGATATGCCAAGTATCAGGATTTTTTTTTTCAGGCTTCAGTAATCTCCCACACCCTGAATGCCATAAGTCTCTAACATCTTCTCTAACCACTGCTATTTCCATCTCTTAACACAAACTCGATATCTAACATAAAAGGTCATGTAGAAATCAGAGCTAAAGTGGTTATTAAAAACATAATCATGTTAGTGCTGTAAATTTTCCCAGAATCTAAAAGTACTTGAGGCATGAAAGATAATTGGTTATGATAAGAGTACAACTCCAATGGAGAGTAGCACATTTCAACACTTTCTGAGGATATAAAATATAAATACTTAACATTGGGCACTAGGTTTTAAATGAAATTTAAATAGCTGCAGATTTGAATTACCAACTTAAAGGAGGCAGCTTGAAACCAAATCTTGACTCCTTGCTTTCTACTTTTTCTTTTAATTTTCCATTAATTTCATCTGCCTATCCATCTAGTGAGAAATTGCCAAAGGTTACAATGAGTAGATGAGTTAATGCACAAAGCACATTCAACAATGCTTACCATCCAATAAAAATCAATATAAATTCACAGAATAGGTGCTGACTAATACTGACAATCCAATAAAAAAATCAAGAAATACTGAAAAATAAATGTTCCCATTTAAACCCATACACAAGCTGTTCAAGTGTTGTTGCTCATAGATAAGCTCTATTTTATAACAAAATAAAAATGAACAAATAATAAAATATAATCTAATTTAAAATTTTTCCATTTTGAGTATGTGACTACAGACATGAATGTGGAAATGAACAGGGTGAGACAACTCTAATTAGTTATTCAGATGCTATTTTATGCCTTTGTGTCTGCTTAGTAAAACAAAGGCTTTTACTATAGTCAGGTGAAAGAGATTTTTCTACCAAATAGCAGCTACCAAACAGCTACCTGAATCCATCCAGGCCTCAAGAGTCAGCCATCCTACCAAAATTAGCACGTGCTAATTGAATACCTATTGTGTCTTGTCATTGACCAGCCTCGATATCCAACCAGGGACTGCTCATTTAAAACTATTTTCAATGGAAATCACAAGAAGATCATTTATGTGGTTAGAAACCATCAGTTACATGGACCATGAAGTATATAGTTACTGTCAGGTCTTTTTAGAGCAGTTGGGGACTTCCAACTACTAACTTAGAAGCACTCACCATTATTTTGTTTTAAACGTTTTGTGAAAATTTTCTCCATTAATCATATTGTGTATTCAAACCTGTGATCTTTATATCCCTTTTTCCTAATTTAGAGCTTTGCACAGTAGATGTTTGATAAATGCTACATATCTGGCTATAAGCTTTCCATAAAAAGTTATAACAAATATAATATAATGAATAATGCACACAGTCAAAATATCATCATTGCTTATGGACAGATCAAGTTGCTGTTTATACTTAGCAACTGCGTAACTAACTTACCAAGTATTCTTTTCTATTGCTTTCATGTGTATACTGACCATATCGACAATGTTCTGGAGTCCCATTAGTGTTCACTGGAGCTCAGTACAGCTTTTAGCTATCTCTGCACAGAAATTATTAATTCACTATTAAAAGATTTTATGTGTATGAGTACTTTGCCTACCTGTCTGTACAAGCACTGCATGTATAACCAGATTTTGAGGTCCTTCACTACCAAAGGACTCTAACAAATCTAAGAGAATATCTTAAGAGCTAACAGGATGAATTGTATCTTGAAAGATCAAGGAGAAGGGTGTTTTCTTTAACTGTGCACTCAGGTGTGCAGAAGAGTCTGAATTGCAGCAGGAACTGTGGTTTGTTTTTTAAAGGCTTATTTACTGTTAACTAAACACTGTTAACAAAAAACAACTATTATGTGTCTGTTAACACTAATGTTTATTTTCTACAAAATTATTTTTGTAAGAATCTCAGGGGAGAGAACATTGTTTTTTAAGTGCTTACACATTCAATTGATTACTCCATGCATTTCTCAGGGCAGGTGAATATGTATGCTTCACTTGTATTCACTATCCAATGCTGCATGGCTTATAGACAAGATCCTGTCTATCATGTGAAGTTTCTTCCTTGGTCATTGAGAAAATGCCTAAGTGGTATTGACTAAATGGGTTTAGCAAGTTTTCCTACGAACAAGTAGAGTGTAAAGCTAAAACACAGGGAGTTCAACTAACTTTCAATTTCTGATGAACAACAGTGTTCAATATAAATGTACATCCTATAACTTGTAAAACACTACCTATGATTTTATCTGAAATTTATGTTCACATTGGGGATTTTAGTTTTGTTTATGTTTTAATTATCTTTGCCACTTTACATAGACACCATTATATAACTTGATAAGTAAATTATATAATTTTCCATAGCTATTAAATGAGAGATTGTAATATTAGTATTTTATAGGTCAAAAGTAGACAAATTATTTGTGAAGATTTTTATGAATCCTTTGGAAACCATATTTAGCCAATGTTTGTCTTCAATATCATATAAAATATTTCTTTTTATCCTAATGGTGAGTTATATTTTGGCTCAAGAGGAAACACAAAATAATCATTAGAAAGTAAAGTTTCCACTTTTTTAGTCCTTGCAAAGTTGTGTTGGATCTAGGATGAATGTCTATAACATTTTTGTGGCACAGAAGTCCCCTTCTTACAGATAAGAACTAGAGAAACCAGGATTGTCAAACACACTGGGTTGTTTCTTGGAAGGATGAAATGTTTTTCACACACAAGTTTGGAAATGGAGCTGTGAATAACTGAGGCTGAGCGAACTTTAAGTCGAGTCCATTCCCTTGCTTGCTGAGACTCCCACAGGATGAACCAGATGTGGTGAGCTCTATGCTATCTGTATCATAGGTTATCTCTCTGATATCTGTATCCTAGGTTACCACTAATCTATTTCTATGGCTAAGATAATGTCAGATCTTTCTCTGGGCCCTTAAGATAACACATGCAACCTATCTCTAGAACCCATCTTCATGTAATCAGTGAAATGTACATTCAAACATGTCTTGATGCAATTATGCCTTATTGTGAACACAAGATTGTGTTATACCAGGAAGTTTTCTTTCAAATTATATTGTATTGAAACATGCCTAATATAAATTGGCTAGGGTCAGACTCTAGGAGTTGAATCAACATGAACTACTGAATCACATTGAACCAGATTTTCTTCTTGCCTCTTGTGGATTGTTATTCTGATAACATTGATGTGTGAGAGATATCCACAGAGTAATTTCTAAACTTTGGACCAACAAATGCTGATTATCACTTAAGCAACAGTCTCTTTTATTCTGCTATGGTAATATCATCGCAAAGTTGTGATATCTGCTCAGCTTGACCTTCGTATCTCTCTGCTTTTCCTCCAGCAGTGCCCTGAACTATCTTCATTACAATCTATGAGCCCTCTATCACTGGGACAGTCTGAACTCCTTATTGTTCCAACTGTGTTTCATCCTGACATCTTGATATTTCCATTCATTCTATGTGCTCATATCTATCTATCCTATCCTGTGGCTCATCTATTATCTTACTTTTGTTTTTCCTTGTCTGTCATCTTGATCTGGATGCAATTTTTTCATTTGCAAAAAAAAATACCTGCTACCACCTCATTTCTTTTCGTAATCAATTTGCTTCACAATATTTAGCAGCGATGTTGATTTCTGTATCCACCAAGTTGTTCTTAAGTACTACTTTGGGATCACACCTTTAAAAAAGAACAATGGAGCAAATTCTATTTCAGTTCCCCAAACCATCTTGTACTATTGGGTGAATTTCAAGGTTATCATCAAGAAACTTAAGACTTGAAAGCCTATTGTAATCTTCTTTCAACTTGCTCTCAATTTAGATGTATGTTTTTATATAGAGCTCACCAACACACACATAAATAATACTTTTTTTTTTCTTCATAATAGAGTCAGTGTTCGGGAATGGCTATTGTAAGTATATGTCCGCACAGTGCTTGCTTCTTTGTCCAAGCCCCTAAAGGCAGCATTACTTAACTGCATTCACTGATCTCTAGATCGTCTTTCTTTTAATTCATAAAAAGACATGGGAGGCTTGCAAACAGTTTTGCAGAGTTACAATGTTGTTAGTCTGTGTGGACACAGTTCTTGGAAGGCTTTGGGAAGCAGTCACAGAAGCAAACACAAAATGTTACTGCAGCTGCTGGAGATCGGCAGCTAATTGCCGCTAGAATCATATGAAGACATTTTAAATGTCATCTCGATAAGTGACTGCTCTGGCTCATAGAACAGCAACAAATCTGGGAGGGTTTTTATTATTACTGTTGATTAGTTTTGTTTGCTTAGTCATTAATTTTAGACAGAAGCCAGTTGCTTTTCCCTAAGACAGAAATAATAAATTATCTCCCCACTGCCCCTGAAGATAGATGTGTCTTGGGTTAAAATACCAAGGTATTTCTCTCCTAGTGGTCTTGCAAGGCATGCAATATATTTTGAGTGTGTTTGATTTATATATCTCTTCTAGATTTCTCTATATAAATGTACAGAATATCAGAAATTCAAACATTGTTTCTGACTTTACTAATAAGGACACGGTGTCATTTTTAAATTTATTTTGAGAATTTCATACATGGTTACTTTATTTATATGCTTTCAGTCCATCCCTCTCCTCTCTCTAATTCCCTCTGTTATCTCAACTCATATATATGTATGTGTATGTATATATGTATATGTATATGATGTATATCTATATCTATATTTATATCTATATCTACATCTATATGTGTGTATATATGTATAGATACACACATATATGTATATATTATATACAGTTACACATACACATATGTATATTCCTCCTCCCCATCTATTAATACCCCCTCTTTTATTTAGTTTTCTATTCCTTCTATATTTCTAAATGTACATATACAGAAGATATTAATTTTGACCTTCATTTGAAAACATAGAAAGATGTAAGTGTTCAGTATATCACCAACACAAGAACTAATCAGGAGCAAAATCTGGATCGGCTTATGTATTTGCCTTCATTGTAAGTTTATTACATTGATATAAATCTGATAACATCAAGACTGTAAATTGTAAAAGGAAAATTCGAGTAAAATCTGGAATTGAATAAGATTCAATCTGACAACTAAGTCAATAGGCATTACTAGAAGCTTGTATGTCAGATACCTATTAATTCATAAAAATGAAATAAGGATGTATTTGTAGCTGCAATTATAAAACATATGAAAATTTACTGAATATACAATGAGTTCTTTGCTGTAGAAAATTGAATTCTTGTTACTGGGAAACTAGAATAAATCCCTTTTCTAAAGAATGAGTTTTCTAATGTATACAGCTAACTAACATGGTTGTACATAGTTCATAAGTATCCTATAATGTTCCCAATGCTTTTAAAAAGTATATGACAATAACCATAAATTCTTGTTGACTCAGGGCTGCAGGCTACTGGTATGTCATATTTAAAAGTAAATCAAATACTATGCCTTATACCTTTATTTCTATCTCTTGTAAAACATAACTCAGAAAATCAAGTAAGTCGAGTAAAATATCTCTTTATTCTATAATTAGTCACATACTTTATAAAGTTGTGCTAATAGCAGTGGACATTTTACCCTTTGCTTACTGTGCTTATTTATTATTTTTTTAACTCCCCTAGAGGGATCAACTTTCTCTCCTCAAACCAGTGGTATCACCCTGCCCTATTTTGACTCAAAGGCAAACTAAATGGGTCTTGTAGTGTATATTTTGAGGTTTCCCAAACGATTTATTTAGATCTCTATAATATCTATAGTTGCCTGTAAGAAGGACTTGAACTAATGTGAGTCATTAAGTGGCCCCTGAATGATGTTCCCTCCAAAAATATGTCATTGTTCAAAGACTACTAATGGAATCTTACCATATAATGTAAGCAAGGGGGCATGTCTCACTTTCTCTTTCTGTAATAAAATGCTCTAGCAAAACAACTTGAAACATGCGTTAATCTAACTCACAGATCCTTGTTACACTCTATCATGGCATGAGAGGCACTAGAGCAGGAACCTAGTGTGTGAGTGTGTGTGTGCTAGTGTGTGTGTGTGTGCATGTATGCATGTATGTATGTAAGTATGTATGTATAGTACTGTGCCTCACATTGAGATTTTGGTTAGAAGACTGTAAAAATGAATGAACACACACATGCTCATCCTTAAAAATCTGTATCAACATGTATATAGTTCAGAATTCATAGGTAATGAAATTGTGATGCCCACAGCCAAGAGGCCTTCCCCCATCAAAAAATAAATAAATAAATAAATAAAAATAAAAAAAATAAAAAAAACCTCACAGTGTTGACTCTCTACTCTGTAAAATTGACACTGAAAACTAACAAACAGGGAGCACGTTGTAAAGTATATAACTAAAGGAAATACAAGAATGTCAAAGTCATTGTGCAAATCACTCCTGTCCTACTTTAAGTGATATCCATTGATTTTAAAAAGTTTTTAGACAAAAATAAACATTTTAAAGAAGTTAACATTCAGATGCAGAATTAATATAGTAAATTTGGCTATCTTGCTGAAATCAATCTACAGATTCAATGCAATACCCATAAAATTCCAAATCAATTCTTCATAGAGTTAGAAAGAGCAATTTGCAAATTCATTTGGAATGATAAAAAACCCAGGATAGTGAAAACTATTCTCAACAATAGAAGAAATTCTAGGGGAATCACCATCCCTGACCTAGACCTATATTACAAAGCAATAGTAATAAAAACTACATAGTATTGGTACAGATCATTGGAAGACCTATTACACTGGAAGATCAATGGAATAGAATTGAAGACCCAGAAATGAACCCACACACATAAGGTCACTTGATATTTGACAAAGGAGCTAAAACATTACAGAGAAAAAAGTCAGCATTTTTTGACAAATGGTGTTGGTTCAACTAGTGGTCAGTTGAAAAATGCAAATCGACCCATTCTTATCTTCTTGTACATAGCTCAAGTCCAAGTGGATCAAGGACCTCCATATAAAACCAGATACACTGAAACTAATAGAAGAGAAAGTGGGGAAGAACCTCGAATTTTTTGGCACAGGGGAAAAAAAATTCCTGAACAGAACACCAATGGCTTGTGCTGTAAGATCAAGAATCAACAAATGGAACCTCATAAAATTGCCAAGTTTTGTATGGCAAAGGACACTGTCAATAAGACAAAAAGGCAACCAAAAGATGGGGAAAAGTTCTTTACCAATCCTAAATCTGATAGAGGTATAATATCCATTATATACAAAGAACTCAAGAAGTTAGACTCCAGAAAACCGAATAACCCTATTAAAAATGGGGTAAAGAGCTAAATAAAGAATTCTCAACTGGGCTATCTAATGGCTGAGAAGCACTTAAAAATGTTCAACACCTTTAGTTATCAAGGAAATTCAAACCAAAACAACCCTTAGATTCAACCTCACACCAGTAAGAATGGCTAAGATCAAAAACTCAGGTCACAGCAGATGCTGGCAAGGATGTGGAGAAAGAGGAACACTCCTTCATTGCTGGTGGGATTGCAAGCTGGTACAACCACTTGAGAAATCTGTTTGGTGGTTCCTCAGAAAATTGGACATAATACTACCTGAGGACCCAGGTATAACACTCCTGGGCATATACCCAGAATGTGCTCCAACATGTAATAAGGACACATGCTCCACTATGTTCATAGAAGCCTTATTTATAATAGGCAGGAGCTGAAAAGAATCCAGATGTTCTTCAACAGACGAATGGACAGAAAATATGATACATTTACACAGTGGAGTACTACTCAGCTATTAAAAATGATAAATTCATGAAATTCTTAGGCAAATGGATAGAACTAGAAAATATCATCTTGAGTGAGGTAACATAGTCACAAAACAACACACATGGTATGCACTCACTGATAAGTGGACATTAGCCCAAAACCTCCAAATAGCCAAGATACAATTCACAGACCACATGAAGCTTAAGAAGAAGGAAGACCAAATTGTGGGTGTTTTGTCCCTTCTTAAAAGGAGAACAAAAATACTCATAGGAACAAATATGTAGATAAAGTGTAGAGTAGAGACTGAAGAAAAGGTCATCCAGAGACTGTCCCATCTGGAGATTTATCCCATAAATAGTTACCAAGCTCAGACATTATAGTGTATGCCAAGAAGTGTATGTTGAAAGGAGCCTGATATGACTGTCCCCTGAGAGGCCCTGCCAGAGCCTTACAAATATAGATGTGGATGCTTGTAGCCAACCTCTGGATTGAGTACAGGGTCCCTAATAGAGGAATTAGAAAAATGACTGAAGGAGTTGAAGGGGTTTGCAACCCCCTTATGAAGAACAATATTAACCAACCAGAACCCCCAGAGCTCCCAGGGACTAAGCCATCAACAAAGGAGTACACTTGGCTCCAGCTGCATATGTAGCAGAAGACAGCTTTGACATGCATCATTTGGAGCCCTATGAAGGCTCCATAGATGCCCTAGTATAGGGGAATCGGGTGCAGGGAAGTGGGAGTGAGTGGATGGGTTAAGGAACACCCTCACAGAAGCAGGGGTAGGGAGGATAAGATAGGGGGTTTCTGTGAGGGGGGGAAACCAGGAAATGGGATTACATTTGAAATGTAAATAAAGAAAATATCCAATAAAAAAGAAAAGAAAAGTCTTGCAAACATAGATATCAAACCTAGAAGAGAATTTAAACAATGAAAAATTGATGAAAAAATGTTTAAGATTATTCTTTCAACATGACTTAATTTTGGTAGATTGAAAAACTTCCTATGACTTTATCAAAAGTGAAAGAGCAAACATATAATTAAAATGATAGAAAACATTCAATTTTCATTACTGAATCTACCTAAAAATATAAATTATATTAATCATAATAGATAAAAAATCTCACATCATTATAAATACATTGAATCGTATTTTATACTTTACAAATATACATAAATCTAAGTAAACGTAATTTAGTTTTGAGTTGTTTGATCATATTAAATAAATATTATAAAAGAAAAAATATTGGAAATGAAATAGCTCTCATATGCTTCAACACATGTTAAATGTGCTGTAACATAGGGACAGATATTGTGGAAACTTTTTCATCTAAAAAATTGTTGTCCAGAGTTAAATAGAACTCTGGTAAAAGTCTGACATCACTATATCATAAAAAAAAATGCCACCTATCATCAAACCTTTTAACATTTAGGACTGATTGGATAGGAGAAGGCAGAGAAAGCACAGTTCTGTAACTATCATGAAGAAATATAATTATCTCTAAGAAAATATATATCATGTATTCAAGTGCTACATGCTGTCTTTTATTCTCAACCACATTAATAACAAACAGCTATAAATGCATTATATTTTACTGGATAAAATATAATTAACCTTGGATAATTGTCTGAATAAATTTGTAAAGTGTTGTAAGTTTCTGGACACAGTGGAATATTTTAGATGCTCAGAAAGGCTGTCAAAGTGTCTATAGAATCCTTTCAGACTTTCCATGTTTCACCTGGAGTGTATGTGGTAACATCAGTCCATAGGTGCCTCCTGTGGCTTAGACTTGTATACACTCGTGGATCTATGTAAAAAAATCTATGCTGATGATTATCTGAATGCTGAGCACTTCCAAAACTCAATTCCTTTTAACATTTTTATATAAGCTTTTTGTGTTTTGAGTATTTGTGTTTTTAAGCCCTGAAAATAGTTTCAGGAATGTTATTACATTTTTAGAAAACTGCCCATTATATCTATCTTCAGCATCTCTTATGTAGATTTGAATTGAAAGATGTAGTCTTTTTTGGAGGCATTCATTCCCTCTTTAGTTAGAGAGGGGGTGGGGACACAGGACAGCAGAAAGTAGGGGAGATTTTAACGAAGGATAAGATCAGTAAAAAATTTTGGATTTGAATCACTATATTTTACATTTTTCTATCTAACAGTAAATATATGAATCTTTGTACAATCAATCTGAGCATCCTAAGCAGGAATAAATGAGAGATTTTCCTAGATAATAAAATTCATAAGGCTTCTAGTATAGAATCAGACTTTATACTTGAGTTTCTCCTAATTCATATTAGATCCTACTATAGGTTACAAATTCTGAAAGATTCACTACTATTTATCATTATTCATCAGTGCATACTAGTTAGAAAGAAAACTCCTCTACATAAAAGATCTTGGTAGTGAGACATAAAATAGCCCTGTCATTTCTTAACAGCTGCAGTTAGTTCGTAGCACCAAGAGCTCACTGAAAATAAACAAGAAAAATGATCTACTGTACAAACTACACGCTGTTTATGTGGTTGTATATAGCGGTGATGACAAGGAGTAATTTCAAAGCTACTACATAAGGTCTTAGACAAATTGCTGTAAATATTAATGATATATTGCAAAAATATTATTTAAACCACCATTGTGAACCATTCAGGTAAAAATTTTCAAAGCACCATCATGCTGCTAATAGCAAACTCATTACTTGAATTTTAATTGAAGCTTAGTAATGTGAAGTTTTTGTAATACTGATGAAATATTATTGGTTTCTAAAAATATCTTTATAAATATTATATAGCTAAAGTATATATGCATATATAAAGGCTATCTATAAAATATTATTTATATTAAATAATGCTATATATACGCAACGCAATACATGTTGTCACTTTAGGTAATGTGTATGACTACCTGCTCAAACTGATTGATTAGTAAAGATATAAGCAAAATTATTTATCCTCCACAAAAAAAAAGAGAATGTGTGGAATAGAGAATGAAGTTACCAAAGAAAGTCTACTAACCCCGAAGTACATCTAGTATAGAAATAATTATACTATTGATCTTGTTACCTACCAAACTATTTGATCTATATCCCTGGATATTGGGCTCTTCAAAGGATAACTTGCACATAAGATAGCTCCATTCAGCTATTCTGTACTGAATGTTTTATGATCCATGTGTTTCATCTGATGATACATTTTTGAGCAAATTGGTATTCCTAAGCTTCTGAGATTGTGAACAATCAAGATTAAGAAAACGTTAAATGTCATGTCTCCCTTTTCATTTCTGATTTTGTTAATTAGGATGCTGGACCTGTGCCCTCTAGTGAGTCTGGCTAAGCGTTTATCTATCTTGTTGATTTTCTCAAAAATCCAGCTCCTCGTTTGGTTGATTCTTTGAATAGTTCTTCTTGTTTCCACTTGGTTGATTTCGCCCTGGAGTTTGATTATTTCCTGCTGTCTACTCCTTTTGGGTGAATATGCTTCCTTTTATTCTAGAGTTTGTAAGTGTGTTGTCAAGCTGCTACTTTCTGCTCTCTCTAGTTTCTTTTTGGAGGCACTCAGAGCTATGAGTTTTCCTCTTAGGAATGCTTTCATTGTGTCTCATAAGTTTGGGTATGTCGTGGCTTCATTTTCATTAAACTCTAAAAAGTCTTTAATTTCTTTCTTTATTTCTTCCTTGACCAAGGGTTCTTTGAGGAGTGTGTTGTTCAGTTTCCACATGAATATTGGCTTTCTATTATTTATGTTGTTATTAAAGATCAGCCTTAGTCCATGGTGATCTGATAGGGTGCATGGGACAATTTCAATATTTTTGTATCTGTTGAGGCTTGTTTTGTGACCAATTATATGGTCAGTTTTGGAGAAGGTACCATGAGGTGCTGAGAAGAAGGTATATCCTTTTGTTTTAGTATAAAATGTTCTGTAGATATCTGTTAGATCCATTTGTTTCATAACTTCTGTTTGTTTCACTGTGTCCCTGTTTATTTGCTGTTTCCAGGATCTAACCATTGATGAAAGTGGGGTGTTGAAGTTTCCCACTATTATTGTGTGAGGTGCAATGTGTGCATTGAGCTTTACTAAAGTGTCTTTAATGAATGTGGCCGCCCTTGCATTTGGAGCATAGATATTCAGAATTGAGAGTTCCTCTTGGAAGATTTTACCTTTGATGAGTATGAAGTGTCCCTCCTTGTCTTTTTTGATAACTTTGGGTTGGAAGTTGATTTTATTCGATGTTAGAATGGCTGCTCCAGATTGTGATATCAAGGGTAGTTTAAAATGAGAAGCACTAGATAGGATGGTCAGAAAATTGCAATCTTCTGAGCTATCTCATTAGTTGACATGCAAGTGCTGTGTTGAAGTCAGTTACATATAGTTACATTTAGATGAACAGTCTCAGGTAACAAAATGCAATTGTATAACCAGTGAGGCAGGAAAGAATGACCTACATTTGAGTGACAGAGCAAACCCAATATACACAACAAACATGGAATAACAATGAGACACATGTAAGGGTCAAATAGATCCTACAGCATCTTCTACCTGCTAACTTGCTTAGATTTTGTACTAAAGATATGAAGAAGCATTAGTAGCTTCAGAGCAGAGAAACAACAAAATCTTATAGTATTGTTGAATGTGAGGAAAATTTAGTCATGTATTCATACCAAGCTCAGAAAAAAATAAATATGAATATTGGAGTGTAGGCAGTTATTTTAGCCTCATTGGAAGCTAAGATGTAGAAAATACCTGCATATTAGAAGAATTAGTTCATTACACCAAATAATTAACAAATGTGGGGAAATCTACCTACATCTTTAAAACAATTTATCTTTTATCTCCTTGTGCAAAACAAAACAAATCCTACTAGTTGTTTCCGTGTATTTTGCTATGCTCACACAAACTTCTGATTGCCATTTAACCTTTACCCCTTAAAACACTATTTTCCAAGGAGCTCCTGACATATTGAGCTTTCTCAGATAATGTATTAACACAGCTTGGCCAGTATCTTCATTTCAAATTGTATTACTACAAACTAAATGCACTGATATGAATGTTTATAGCTTCATAAAATTGATTGTGTCATGTACAATGGAAGCTATGGTTGCCTGCATATTGTAATATTATTGCATTACAGGAAGGTAATTGATTTGCTTAAAATGTGGCAACAGTAAAGCATTTCTCAGAAAAGATTGCTGCTTAAACAAGAGCACACCAAAGTCAATATTCAAAGACAATTCAAAGAAATTATACTTTGATCTGTTTTCCAAAACTGCCTGGAAATGTTACTTGAGGGTGGATTAGACATCATAAATCATTCAGTTCGGTCAAGTCATCATGTGGGTTTCTAGCCTGACAGACCAAAGTTTATAATTAAAACTAAATCCAAGGAGAACAAAACTTGTTGCATAGAGAGAGATGTCATTCTCTTTAGAGAGGTCTGTGCTAGAGGCAGAGAAATCATATGTATAGTCTCACTATGGAATATCACAGATTCAAAACTGTTTATGCTACTTGCATTAATTCTTAGTCATTTGCTAAAACAGTATGTTGGACAATATACAAATGAACAAAAAAAATACAACAGCTTGGGTAATGCTTTATTTTTTGCTATGGGCATAGAAATTATTTTGAGATATTAACCAGTCATGTCATTTACTTCTGAATGCATATTACTTTATACAGAAGATCATTTAGCTAGATTTCATTGGTTTAAATTTTAAATAAGAGAATCTTTGCAGGAAAAACTGAATAAGTTGTTGCCATGATTCTTTTTCATAGGTACATTTTGAGCACTATCCTGGCTGAATTGATTCATAATGTATGAATTTAGGAGATAATCTACCTTATTATGGTGCACAGTTAATCAGTTCATATTTGTCAATGTTATATAATTGGTTACTTCTTTAATTTAAGAATTGCAACCATTTCTACATGATTAGGAAGATTTGTTTCAACTATTGAGTTTATATTTGAAAATGAATAGTGATTAAAACAATTCATTTTAACACACTTTTTCTTTTTTCCCTAGCATGTGCAGAATTCATATTTTAAGTAGTATCAGAAATAGAAAAAATGTTTTTTATCATGTGTCTCCAAGTGAGTTATTTATATAAAAAGATAATTGAAAATATCGACATATTTCCTTGTTATCCATAAGGCATAGAATCATATTTATGTTTGTGGTCACTATAGAAAACAAACTTGTACCATTTTATGAATCATCCCTACCCAAAATATCAAAAGCAGATATATCCAGGTTTCCAAGAGGTTAGAAAAGAAACCACCATGCTCAAAAAGAGATTAGAAGGAAATTCACTTTTCTATCCTAATGTCTGTCTTAGTTGAGTCTTCTACCAAGGGAACATGGATTAAGAAGAGTCTATAAAAGACATTTGTGTGGAAAGTCATGTGCAGGCCAGCAAGACATAAAATAAGAAACATACACTTATTCACACATAGCCAACCCTGCTGTGGAAAAGAAATATTCAGTTCTAAGATTAGTTTCATGAAAATGGCTCATGACTCATGGATGACATGTGGTGATTGGTTCAACAATCCCTAGTGGATGTGAAGCACAGATAAGTTCTTTGATGTAATAGAAAGCGAGAGACAAATTTCTTTATAGCCTTTCACTGGAATCATACTAACAGCATTCTAAAAGTCTGCTTCTTTATATGATCTAAACACCTAAAGAAGACATTGCTCTATTGTGACACACACGTGCATTTTTTTATTGTAAGTGTACTGTTACACAATTACCTAGTGGGCCAATTGTGGGTAAATAATATTTATTATTTACAAGCTTCCAAAAACATCAAATCAGCCACATAAGTTAGTTTATGCTCATTTGACATTACAGATTTAAACTTGTAATTATTGTAACCTCCTACTCTACTGCAAGCATAATTAACTGATATGTTTATAAAAACATCTGACTACATGGTTGACCTACACACTTAAATTCTCTTTGTTCACCAAGCTTTCTAATTGTGTTCTTATAGTGTCCCTTAACATTCTATGCTCAAAGAATTTTAGAACATAATTACCAGGACATATTCATCATCAATTTGCTTCCAGATAGGTAATAGAAGTATGATTTTTCCAATTTTGAAATCTAGTATTTGTTTTGCCAAATGCACAGTTCTAATATCAGGTTTCTGATCTGGCCTATGTTCTAAGTTCTTTAAATGAAATAAGTACCACTGCAGCTGAACTTATCGTATAAAGGTTGTATATAGAACGAGAAATATTTTATCAAGAGCTCATAGACTCAAATGCATGGATCTAGAAGATATCATCCTGAGTGATATAACCCTATCACAAAGAACACACATGATATTCACTCACTGATAAGTGGATATTAGCCCAGAAGCTCAGAATACCCAAGATAAAATTTGCAAAACACATGAAATTCATGATGGAAGACCAAAGTGTGCATACTTTGATCCTTCTTACAAGGGGGAACAAAATAGCCATGGGAGAAGTTACAGAGACAAAGTTTGGAGCAGAGACTGAAGGAATGACCATCCAGAGACTGCCTAACTGGAGATCCATCCCATAAACAGCCACCGAGCTCAGACACTATTGCAGATGCCAAGAAGAGCTTACAGACAGGAGCCTGATATAGCTGTCTCTTGAGAGTTTCTGCCAGAGCATGACAAATATAGAAGTTGATGCTCACAACCATCCATTGGACTGAGCACAGGGTCCCCATTAAAGGAGTTTGAGAAAGTACCCAAGGAACTGAAGGGGTTTGCAGACCCATAGGAGGAACAACAATATGAACTAACCAGTACCCACAGAGCTCCCTGGGATTAAACCACCAATCAAAGAAAACACATGGTGGGATGCATGGCTCTAGCTGCATATGGTGCAGAGGATGGCCTAGTAGGTCATTAATGGGAGGAGAGACCTTTGGTCCTGTGAAGGTTCTATGCCCCAGTATAGGTGAATGCCAGGACCAGAAAGCAGGAGTGGGTGGGTTGGGAAACAGGGGGAAGGAGGAGGGGATAGAGGATATTTTGGAGGGGAAACTAGGAAAGGGGATAACATTTGAAATGTAAATAAAGAAAATATCTAATTTTAAAAAAAAGAGTACATAGTCTTTGTCTATGTCTTTATTTGACTTATTTGGGTGAGAGAAAGGTGTGTGTGTGTGTGTGTGTGTGTGTGTGTGTACACTAGAGTGAGAGAGAGAATGTGACTTGAATCATTACAATACTACATTTTCAAGAAATAATACTGTGAGTGCTTGTTTCCCACATTCAAAGCTGCTGATAAGTGCTAGCATAGAGTGAGGAGTGGCTACTGCTAGTGATGAGGTGAGTACAATAGCAATATACTGAAATAAATCACGAAACAAATGCTCGTGTATGAGGGATACTAAATAAAGTCTGATCATATCAAAACACATGTATTTTTTGAGAATATTTCTACCAATCCCTGCATATTCGAAAACTAAAGCAAGATAAAGTCACTTAAAGTTGTGAACTAACCTCATGGAAAGCATTTATTATTGTTTCTCGTGTCTGGAGATCTTTCTGTTGATAAGCATGTTAATTATAAACTCTTACACAACTTAAGTGGCTATGGTGTTTCAAAAAGCCACTTCACTCTTTTAACATTCACACGGCAAGCAGAGTTCTGAAGATAGAAAGTTCTGGACAAGGTCCCATTTGTGCTTGGTGCATAGTCTTACCGGAATCACATACCCTTACCTCAGCAGCATTATATTGTGTATGGAATCAAGTCAGAGCCTGAAAACCAAGTACAGAGAAGGAAGCTTTGGATTTCAAATAGGTCATTTTCCTTTGCTCCTAAATCCAGTGCGCTGTAGGGCATAGGGCTGAGAAAGAAAAATCTCTGACCTACTCATTGGGAGTGAGAACTAACAAATGTGTCTCTCCACACACCTCTTTTTGTCTCCTGATGGCTTGGCATATCTGTTTGAACAGGAACACTTTACTTTTCGTTTCTAAAATTGGTTTCTAGCCTGATGACTTCCCCTTTAAAGCTCTGGGTTGTTTTTAACTTTTATATGGCACTCAATCCCTTGGGAGGGTCTCCACCCAAGCTGTGCACTTCCCAATCATTTTTGCTAGTCTTTCTTCTAATAATTATCTGACTGCTATATTTCCTCATGCATCACTTTCTTGTAGTGTCTGCTGGTAACACTAACAATGCACAGGCTTGACAGTACAGACCTCTAAACCACAGTCCTTCTTCAGCCAAGTGTTTTCAAAACATTCTTTTTCTGGAAGCAATCTATTTTCACAGTAGTTGCCAGCTGCTTTTCTTTCACCAGGTTGTGCACATTGAATCTAGTAATGCTTACTGTCTCTAGATCATGTTGTATGATATTAGCTCACAGTTAAAATAAAAAAATTGCCAGGAAGGACAATAACAGGGTAACATGGATACCATGACTTTTTTTGTAAATATGTTTAGAGCTCAGGGAGATAAGGTCTGGAAATCTTCTAAGAACTTTTCTTCCCTGAGGGAAGTTTAATTCCAGTACTCCCAAAATTGAAACCAGAATAAAAGAAACTCAAATATATTGGTCTGAGATGTAAGGTACATGATTGTTTTTTTGTTTTTTTTTTTTTAACCTGTATAGTTACTTGCCTGTTCATATGTCTTTACATATCCTGTTCCAGGAGGGATAGGAGTGGGTGTTGGATTCCTTGGAACTTGAGTTACAGACAGTTATGGGCAACTATGTAAGTGTTGGTATTGATTCCGGGCTTTCCAGAACAACTGCCATTGCCCTTAACGGCTGATCCCTCTCTCCAGCTACAATTAATGCTTTTAATGTTTTAATGAAAGTAGGCAAAATTATTGGACTCAAAAGGTGAGTTTCAGATGAAACTTGGTGAAATAATCCAAACTTCAGAAAATGCTACCCCCTATTTGTTTTGACAATAATGTTCTTCTATCTGCCTCATAGAAACAATCTCATAAATTAAAATATGAAACCCTTAGTGAAATCCAATGGCTGGTGTACTTAGAATGTCTTCAAAGCATAATTGGGTAACTTAGAAGCTAATACTTTTCAAGCTATTTTGAGCAGACCTGAAGTGTGCTGGTGCTTCTCTGCTGGAGCCACACAGACCTGTACTGCCTGGCCCTTGCTGAGCCCCATTTCACACTCCAAGACAGTCTTATAATAAAGCAACTTTCACAAATGGAGGTCTCAATACAAATGCAAGGCTTTGGAGAATTTAGCATAATCAAAGCTTTTTTTCCTCCAAAGAAATTAAATGTTAAGTATAAGATATGAGGTTTTTTTTTTCTTCTGCAAACAGAGTATTTTATGAATAGTTTTCAGTCATTAAATGTTTCACAAACTTGAACATTCATTGATCCAACCCAATATGGACTTGCATTTTCTTATATTTCTTATGTAAAATTAATTTCTACTTATTTTGATCTGGGGAAAGAAAAAGTAGTTTCAAGTAATTCTTTTTCTCACCCTTCTCACCACCTTTTCCCTCTTCTTCCCCTTCTCCATCTCCTACCGCTACTTCCTTCATTTTTTTTCTCTTCCTTCTCCTCCTCCTTCTCATCCTCATCCATCTCTGTCTGCTTCTTCTTATTGGTCTTTATCTTTGTTATAAGAAACTGATCCTTTTTAAAATTTAATTTAATTTCTTATTTACTCATTCACTTTACATCCTACTCACTAATCACCTCTAGGTCACCCCCTAACATAATCCCTTCCCCTATGCCTTCCCCCTTCTCCTTTGAACAGGGTGTGGGGGACTGGGTATACCCCCAACACTGGTACTTGAAGTCTTTGGAATTTAGGCACTTATCTCCGACTGAGACTATCTGCAAAATAAAGTTCCAAGACACAAAATACCACAAAATTGACTGAATATTCTGCACACCTCAAGCGTTACTCAAACGACTACTCATGAGATAACAAATTTAGAGAGTGTTTGTCCTCAAGCATTTTGACCTATGCTTGTCATCTCAGCATTAGGGAAAAAAAAAGCTGTATATGATGTGCAGGTAAATATATGGAATTAAAAATATTATACAGAAAGAATAAAGCTAATTTTGGAAGACCATTCTATCTGATTTCACTAATATATCACCAAGAAACAGAATTATAGAGATGGAGAACAAAACAATTGTTGCTAAATATTAGAGATGAAGGAAAAGGGATTATTGCATTTGGACAATGTAAGGGAGGAACCTTGTGATATATCCTGATTAAAACTTGAATGAGCACTACACATTCAGCCACTGTTGATTTCCTGGTTGTATTATTGTAGTATAGTTATAAAGTTTCTATAGGAGAAAATTAGGTGACCACAAAATACTTTATTTTTCTCTTTTCTGTTTCTGTTTTTCTTTTATTGTGAATAGAATTTTTCATGCAGTATATTTTCTTTATGAATTCTCCTCCCACAACTGCTCTGTAATACTCCCTATACTCTTCAATTTTCTGTAATTTATACTGATTGCAAATTTTAAAAATAAAAAATAAAAAAACAGAAATGTTAAAAATTTGCATGAAAAAATTGGAAACTTATTATGTATTTTCTATACCCAGAGTAATACTGAGTTAGTCATTAGGGAAACATAAGTACTAACAAGTGATAAATGTCGATGTGACAGAAGTAAAGACCATGAGAATACAGAGAAAATAAAACTGTTTTCTAGGAATACATGAAAATCAGTTTTACATTCAGCTTTTTCTTAGCAAAGATTTTCAAAAAAGGTTGTCATGTAAACTATTTACAAGATTATCTAGGAAGCAAAGATGCCATTTTTGTAATCATATTGGATATTTCAGTGCTCATTACTAGAATATGGAAATGGAATTCTGTGATATGTCTTCAGAAAACATCAGGGATGTCATAATCAAGATCTCACAGGAGCTTATAGGGTAGAAGTTGTCCTAGCCACAACTCCTTACTGAAAAGATGGTGGTGCGTTGATAGTTTCTGGAAGAAGGTGGATCTTTATTCATTGAGGATATGGCAACTGACAAGCTTGCCATACTCATCAGATAGCCTCATAATCAGTACAAATGTGCAACCTTAACTGGAGTTAGTGGGTTTTGTGCTATTACGGTTTTGTTTGTTTGTTTGTTTGTTTGTTTAGCTTGACATAAACTGCAGTCATTAGGCAATAGAGAACATTGAGAAATTGCTTTTATCAGATTGGTCTACAGGCAAGTATTAGGGGTAATTTCTTGATCAGTGATTGATGTTGGACTCAGCTCATTATGGGTCTTTTTTTTTTTTTTCTTGAGCAGGTAATCCAGGTAATAAGAAAAAAAAAAAAAAAAAAAAAAAGCAAGCCCTTCAGAATCAGGTTGTAAGTAACACTATTCTAGGGTCCCTGGTTCACACATTGTCTCCAGGTTTCAGTTTGAGATCATGCTCTGAGTTTTCTCAATGATCAACTGTGATAGAGATGTATAAGTCAAATAAATTCTTTCCTCCTCAAGTTGCCTTTGGTCTGCTATTCATCACAGAACTAGAAATCCTATTAGGGCTGTGGGACAGGGAGAGGTAGCCTGGCTCGAGGTTGTGCTAAAGGCTTTGAAGG
Source organism: Mus musculus (assembly GCF_000001635.26). Lineage (NCBI taxonomy): Eukaryota > Metazoa > Chordata > Mammalia > Rodentia > Muridae > Mus > Mus musculus. The sequence goes on from NC_000068.7 coordinate 42,030,057, forward strand.
CCCAGAGACCCAGAAGGGATGGTAGGAGCTTTCCTTGCACCTGGGCACCAGGCCCCTGTCAGTAGCTACAACCTTCCAAAGATTTGTGGCCATCAGTCATGTAAGGGCAACTCCCCAAGCACCTGCACATGTAGATGAGGAAAAGGAAGTGACCTGTGGTCATGTAGGCTCAAGACAGATCTCCATGCTAATGAGGTACATAGAGACCTGGAGGGCATAGCTAATAAGCTTTCCTTCCCAGACATCTCTCCCTGTAAAAGGTATTTAATCTTAGACCCACCCTGAAAACTGGGGTATGGTTTTACACATCCACTTTTCATCATGGAAATAAATGATTTGGAATCATAGACTGTCTCTTTTCTTTTCAACGGGATCCACCATGGAAAGCCACGGAGAATGTCTTTTCACGGGCTAGGAGACTCCCCAGTCTCTCCTGCATGTGTGCTGCTCCACCTCAGGAGAGGTGTCATGTGCTTCTCTATGGCCCAACACCCATCTGGAAACAGGGTAGGGTAACCGCGGTCAAACTCCCTGTGAGCCACTGCTCCAAGCGTCACCCATGCTCTATGGTGGAGCAGACATGAGACTCACTATCCTACATAGGGCAGTTATCAAATATAAAAGAAATAGGGGAAGTTAGTGGGAGGGAATTGGCGGGTAAATAAATTTAATTTTATATGTTTTCAAAAAGTTAGCGTGCAATCCCTTTTCTTCACAATATGAGTATTTAACATTTAATCACTTGAGGAAATAGGATAAATAACTAAATTTCCTTGGTTCTTAGTCATCTTCTTCCATGTACATATTAGTGAGGGTATTAAAAAGAAATAATAAACGCAGGGCATGGTGGCACATGCCTTTAATTCCAGCACTCGGGAGGCAAAGACAGGCGGATTTCTGAGTTCGAAGCCAGCCTGGTCTACAAAGTGAGTTCCAGGACAGGCAGGGCTATAAAGAGAAACCCTGTCTCGAAAAACCAAAAGAAAAAAAAAAAAAAAAAAAAAGAAAAGAAAAAATAATACTCTTGCCTTATAATGCAAAATAAGATTCAAATATAATTATTTTGGATTCAATTTTTACAGAAAACTGTAACTGTAGGTTATCACTTAAAATATTTCATTTTCTTATTATAAATTATAAGTATCTGTTATAGTTCTATGTGTCTTACCAGCATTGACTTAAGAAAAAATGGAAGCATTTTGTTACTTTGTTTCTCCAGAGTTGCCTAGGTATGTGTGAATAGATAAATCTAGGGTAATTCCATGAATACTTTGTATCCAAATCTTGATATTTATATATCACACTGTCTTATCAACATCTGGTATTCATTTCCTACTACAAATCTTCAAATCTTCACTTAGAAATCTATGATTTGCTTCCAGGAAACTATATGCTGATTCTTATTTTCTTATTTTATTTTTTTAGCAAATTGTCATAATTCATGCTGATATGCCAATGTATTGCTGTGCATGCTGTACAAACATATGTCTATATAAACTCATAGGCATCGCATCCAGATATATTTCAGCAAGTTGATCCAATCGGAATGGCTTGTTGCTCTAAGTAAGATATCTTCAGTTTCATGGTATGTGAAAGTAAATCAAAGATGTTTCATGTCAAATAAACAAAAAGAGAAGCATAGGACTTCATGCTTTAGACTGTTTATTTGCAGTTCTTATTATGTTAGCTTTAGTTTGAAATCTGCTTGTCCATTTTCCATAGAAAAAGGAAGAATGTGTGATTGATAAAAGGGCAAAGGATTAGCAGCTCATTCTTGGATTCACCATCAAAGAGCTTTGCTACCTCCTTACAGCCTTAGATACAGCTCAGTTTTGAACATTGACTGCAAAGTACCAAGTGATGAACCCTCATCGACTTACAAATGGGGTCATCCATCAGTTCTGAAACTGATTAAGAAAAAGAAAATATTTTTTTTCTAAAGAACTGTTTCTGAAAATAAGAGTGAACTGAACAATCATATATGCTTCCAACAAGCCACATATTTTTACAACTCAAATATAAATGATTAATGCAATACATTTGATTATGTTCTTAGTCTGGAGTAATGATGACTCAAAGGTTCAAATATTACCAGTGTTCATATAGTGCCAACATACCTCTGTAGAATCATAAAAGAGTTTGCAAATATCAGGAATCCACAGCTGAGGCACTAGGACAGCCACGTTAGGACAGAACGTGCAACAGGAAGGGTGACTAAGCACTTCTCACAGTCATTTGGTCATGTTAATCTGCTTTATGAAGTCCATGTATTAGTCCATGCTGATGAAGTGGATTATAGCTTGTGGGACATACCACTGATTTTTTTGTTTTATTTTTATATCAAATCTGAATTGTTTAAATTGGTCTCATCTTCAGGTTTTTAAAAAAGAATCCAAGTTTTTTAAACTAAATTCTACCTGTATTTATACAGAGTATCAATTTTCATTCAAATAAATTTATAATTGCACAATTAAAACATGAGTTTCTAAAATGTTCAGAGCAAGGTCTTAAGGACTAATGTTTTAAGGTTTGTAGTAACCATACTCCTTGTTAAAATTATAGAAAAGAAGTGATAGCATGCAACTGAGAAATAATAAGTATGGCTTTGTTTGAAAAAAACTTTATTTATTAATAATTAAATCTTAATTTTGCATAATTTCATTTCTGAAAAATGTTATTTACTCTCTTACATAAATTAAACATTTGAAACCAAAGGCTCTTACAAAAGCAAGCAAAAAAAGATTTGGCTAAGATTTGGCTGTAGTTTTCCAAGCCTAAGTTTGACAAGTATAACATTATGTCTATGAAATGAGGTCCAGGAGATGTGTTTACTAGGACAAAACCCCTAAGAAGTCATGTTAGTCTACATGCTTAAAGATAATAACAACTAAATACCTGTGCTTAATAATCCGCCATATCAATAATTCAATTTAGTTTGTTTTTTTTTTTTTGTAATGAAACAAATAGAGTGTCTAAATTATTTAGCAATATGCTCAACTTCCCAGAAAATATATTTTTAAATCTGGAAATTATACACATTTTGGGGAATCTGTAGACCAATTTTCTAAAAGAACATAATGACTTTGATTGACTGACAGAAATGGGTAGCTTTGAAACACCCTATCACATAAAAAACAGGACAAGATCTTAATATAAACAATGTCAAGCATTAGTATCTTCTTTTAGTTACTCATGTGATAACATTTTAATTAACGTTTTTCCCTTTTAGCCAGATTGGGAAGGGAATCCTTATCAAGATACTTGTATCAAATGTAATATTTTACAGCTTAATGAAAGTTGCACCTTATGACTGCAGTGAATGTTGCATTATATAAATAAGTAGCAATTTAAGGTTGTATAAAACATTTACTAGACCACAAAATACTATTTTAATATGTCTTAAGAAATCAAGAATACCTAAATTTATAAGGTAGTTTGCACTTACCAGACCTTTTAATATATCCCCAAACACTCACGTTTATACACAGGAACAAACACACACTTTAAATGTAAGCATGTCAAAATAAAATAATAATTTTAGTATGCAATGGAATAAATGAATACAAAAGAAAAAATAAATAAATGAATCAGCAACCAACCAATGGACTGAAGCTGCTAACCCCTGTGGCCCAATTATGGAAAGGCTGGAAGAAGCTGAGGAGGAGGGCACCATGTAGGAGGAACAACAGTCTCAATTAACCTGGACCCCTGAGATCTCTCAAACACTGGACCATCAAACAAGACAGCATACACTAGCAAATATGAGGCCCCCAACACACACACAGCAGAAGACTCCTTGGTCTGGGTTCAATCAGGGAAAATGTACCTAACCCTTAAGAGACTGGAGGTCCCTGGTAGTTTAGAGGTCTGGTGGGGTGAGAGGTGGGGGTTGGGGACATCCTCATGGACACTGGAGCAAGAGTATGAGGGAGAGCATGTGGAGAGGAGGTATGGGATGTGGAGAGATCAGAAGGTTGACAGGGAGGTGAATGAAATCTGGAGAGTAAAAAAAAAAAAAATAAAATAGAAGATGAAAAAAAAGAAAAGAAAAAAAAGAACCACCAGCAAGTCCTCTAATTTTTATTTTTATTTTATCTATCTATCTATCTATCTATCTGTCTGTCTGTCTGTCTGTCTGTCTGTCTGTCTGTCCGTCCGTCCGTCCGTCCGTCCGTCCGTCCGTCCATCCATCCATCCATCCATCCATCCATCCATCCATCCATCCATCCATCCATCCATCTATCTATCTATCTATCTATCTATCTATCTATCTATCTATTTATTTTTGAGACTGGTTTACTCTGTATAGCCCTGGCTGTCCTGGAACTCACTTTGTAGACCAGGCTAGCCTCAAACTCCGAAATCTGCCTGATTCTGCCTCTGCCTCCCAAGTGCTGGGATTAAAGGTGTGTGCCAGAACGGCCAGGCAATTCCTCTGAATTTATTTTTAATTTTTTCCCTACTCTTGTTTTTATTAGATATTTTCTTCATTTACATTTCAAATGCTATTCCAAAAGTCCCCTATACCCTCTCCCGCCCTGTTCCCCTACCCACTCACTCCCACAACTTGGCCCTGGAGTTCCCCTGTACTGGGGCATATAAAGTTTGCTAGGCCTCTCTTCCCAATGATGGCCGACATATTTTTCTGCTACATATGCAGCTAGAGACACGAGCTCTGGGGGTACTGATTGGTTCGTATTGTTGTTCCACCTATAGGGTTGCAGACCCCTTCAGCTCTTGGTTACTTTCTCTAGCTCCTATATTGGGGGCCATGTGTTCCATCCTATAGATGACTGTGAGCATCCACTTCTGTATTTGCCAGGCACTGGCATAGCCTCACAGGAGACAGCTTTTTCAGGGTTCTTTCAGCAAAATCTTGCTGGCATATGCAATAGTGACTCTGTTTGGTGGATGCTGGGTGATTGCACAAAGCACAAGTCTAAGTGGATCAAAGAACTCCACATAAAACCAGAGACACTGAAATTTATAGAGGAGAAAGTGCTAAAAGCCTCGAAGATATGGGGAAAGGGGGAAAATAAACAGAACAGCACTGGTCTGTGCTGCAAGATCAAGAATCAACAAATGGGACCTCATAAAATTGCAAAGCTCTGTAGGGCAAAAGATATTGTCAATAAGACAAAAAGGCCACCAACAGATTGGGAAAGAATTTTTACCAACCCTAAATCTGATAGGGGGCTAATATCCAATATATACAAAGAGCTCAAGAAGCTGAATTCCAGAAATTCAAATAACCCCTTTAAAAATGGGGTACAGAGCTAAACAAAGAATTCTGAACTGAGGAATACCAAAGGGCTGAGAAGCACTTGAAAAAATGTTCAACATCCTTAATCATCAGGGAAATGCAAATCAAAACAACCCTGAGATTCCACCTCACACCAGTCAGAATGGCTAAGATCAAAAATTCAGGTAACAGCAGATGCAGGCGAGGGTTGGAGAAAGAGGAACACTCCTTTGCTAGTGGAATTGCAAGCTGGTACAACCACTCTGGAAATCAGTCTGGTGGTTCCTCAGAAAACTGGACATAGTACTACCACTAGATCCAGCAATAAATACCTCTCCTGGGCATATACCCAGAAGATGTTCCAACTGGTAAGAATGACACATGCTCCACTATGTTCATAGTAGCCTTATTTATAATAGTCAGAAGCTGGAAAGAACACAGATGTCCCTCAACAGAGGAATGGATACAGAAAATGTGGTACATTTACACAATGGAGTAGTACTCAACTATTAAAAACAATGAATTTATGAAATTCTTGGGCAAATAGATCTATCTGGAGGATAACATCCTGAGTGAGGTAACCCAATAACAAAAGAAGTTACTTGATATGCACTCATTGATAAGTGGATATTAGCCCAGAAACTTCATTCCTCCCTAGAATACCCAAGATACATCTTCCAAAACACAAGAAAATCAAGAAGGAAGACCAATGTGTGGATACTTCATTCCTCCCTATAATACGGAATAAACATATCCATGGAAGGAGTTGCAGAGACAAAGTTTGGAGCTCTATTTTTATTTTTAAAGGCAAATGTAAAATTACACTCTGGCTAACATCAATTATTTAATTTTTACATCTATAACTTTAATGGTGCTGAGTAAGTCAAGAGATATCCACAAAAGATGATGCTTATTTGCTGGAAAAATTTCTAATGTATTATAATCATATTGTAAAAAAATTATTACAGTCATGCTCTAAAACTGTTAATTAGGATTATAAATCATAAAACACATGTACTTAATCCTTAAGTGTTGATAAGAAATAAACTTGTTATAGAATAATTAAGAGAATAGATAAAAATATCAATTTCTTTATATACATTTAATATGCTGATTCCAAATATATTATTATATTGGAAAAGAAAATTATATAATTTGTACCACACCACCAAGTCAGTCTTGATTGCTTAAAAAGTCATGTAAAGAACTTATTTCAGTTTAAATGCATTATGGAAAGATAAGAAAAAAAAGAGTAATTCTGCAGAGACTACAGGTATGATGGGCTTTGAATTCAGTTTTAGGAAACAATAGTGTTGGAAGTTCCACTAAACATGAACTGTTCACAGTCCCAGTAGCTATTAGCAAAGCCTGTGTCTAGCATGTTCATACAATTTTTGTTGGTGGTGAAAACGGCTGTGTCAAATTTCATTTCTTTGCCCCCTTTGATTTATAAACAATCACACATCCAGAGTGAAAAAAAAAAACCCTCAAACTACAATTGTAATTCTCAGCCTTGACTATTCAATAATACACATGCTGTGAGTGTTAGAATTCAAACAAAATCAACTCAATTCCTCTTTGAAATCTCTCTAGCATGGAGCTATCTCAGAGGAGTTATGTGGTAAAAACAAAAACACATATGATATTACTCTCATGAATGCAATATTCTAGCATATATACATAGATACTAAAAAACTGGCAAGGGGTTAGTTCATTGCACTCTCCATGATTGAGTTTAATAATATGCTTCAAAGCATTTCATAGAAGTTTCCACATCAAGAGATGCTATAATCAGTAACTCACTGTACATATTATCTCTGTTATATGTGAAAATGTCTCTGGAAATTTTCTTGAATTCATTGTAGGCAAAATGGAGTGTGTTGTATAGCTGTGATTTGGAGAAATTATGTCAACACAAAATGTTTAAAATATAATATTCTACTTCAAATTTTGCATTTATTCTTTTTGTAAGTAACAAAATATAAATTATAATAAAATATCCAGGAATGAACTGAGAATTTATTATGAAATAAAACTTTTATTTTACCACTGCAGTCTGAAAACACTTAATCTCTTTATATGTAACGTAAATATACTTGCTAAAATGCTGAGTTAAGTATAATTAATAATGAAGATAGATTCTAGCACATTATAGGCCTTCTAAAGTTCGTAAAATTTTCTATCATACAATAATTTTATTTTTAAAAAAATATTAATTATATTCATTAAAGTTCTTTTGTTAATAGAATAATTTTATATTTGAATCTATATGAATCTTCCTCTATGCACAATGTCCAGATAGGGTTCTACTGTGCTATCTGAAACACATTTATATTGAATTGAATGATAGGTATCTATCATTCTTGCAATACAGATATTACGAATTTTTTGAGTTTATTGTTATTTAACAAATTATGAAATTGTGGAAAGACAGAAGTGTGTTTCAGACACAGCATACTCATGACAAGGCAGAAGAAAAACCTAAGGTTATATAAGTTTGATATGTATCTTTTTTTTTTTCTGTGTGTTCAGTTAGCTCTTCTTCTTTTTTTAAATTAGGTATTTTCTTCATTTACATTTCAAATGCTATCCCAATAGTCATGCCAGACCCTCCCCCCACTCCCCTACACACCCACTCCCACTTCTTGGCCCTGGTGTTCCCCCCTACTGAGGCATATAAAGTTTGCAAGACCAAGGGGCCTCTATTCCCAATGATGGCCAACTAGGCCATCTTCTGATACATATGCAGCTAGAGACACAAGCTCCAGGGGGTACTGGTTAGTTCATATTGTTGTTCCACCTATAGGGTTGCAGATCCCTTTAGCTCCTTGTGTACTTTCTCTAGCTCCTCCATTAGGATTTTTTACCTAAAGGAAAGATATTACCAAAAATACACTCATATTATTGGGATATAATTTTAGATATACAGATATATATAATGTTTGCTCTTTGTAAGAACACAAGATGTTGGTAACACTGGGTGCCTCCTTGAGACTAGTCTCTATCTACAAAGAGACTATGTATTCATTCATATTTAATCTCTTAACAGGTACTCTACATGGATACTTTCCCTCAAGCTACAACAAATAAATAACAACATTGAAATAATAGTGAAGGCTGTTTCCTGGGTGCTACAAAGTAATTATTTTAGTCTCCATGGTGTAAAGATGTCCATGAATCACAGCTCTCCAGCCCTATGAAGTTGAGGGATATCCTCTGTAAAAGATCTTATAGGACATGGGTTAAGTAGCCCAAATGGGAAATTTTAAATTAGAATATTGTATACTTAAACTTTTTGCAATAACTTAATAACCCCCCTTCCCCCCACACAAAAAAAGCTGTATGAAACCTCCCCTCTTACTTACTCTGAATTTCAGAAACTTCCCAGGGAGACATTTTCAAATATCATCGAACAGTCACAGAGTGTTAATGATATTAACATTTTCTGAGATGGAAACTTCTGTGAAATTCTTTGGATCTTATTATTAAAGATAATCATGGAGAATGCAAAAAACTAACCACTTGTCAATTTCTGATTATCTACATATTTATACTACTATATTGTGTTTGTTAGAGTAATACCATATGCTTCCTTTTCCCCACACAAATCCTTTGAGGTAACTGCATAATAAAATGATAAAAACGATTATAAATATCAAATCAAGAAATTTACCTCTCTTATAAATAGGAGCACTAGATAGAATGTTTTTCAGTCCGCTTCTATATAAAACTTGTAACTTCCTTTAGCGACATTTACTTTGCACATTCCCAGCCATTTGCATACTAACAGTAAGTAATGATCAACAATTCATTTAGTTCAATATTAAATGTTTAACTTCACTCTGTCCTCTGGTTTTCATAACATCTTTATGATATAGGTATTAACAATATCTTTTTTCAAGACAGAACACTCAGATCAGAGATCATACTACTTGCCAAGATTCACACAGCTAATAAAAAGCATATTTGCACTAAAAAATGGAAGTCGTGACCTTAAATATGGACTCCTGTTGTTTTGACAAACCACAGTAGATTGGAAGATCTTCTACCAACAATGTTCCCATAATCTATCTCTCATATTTACTCATGGACAAACACATCTGCCCTTTGTCCCTTTCAGGGCCTTTTCCTTCTAAACATGGTTTGTTTTATTGGATTGTATTATTCATTTCTGGGAATGAAACCCAGGCCTTTGTACACACTCAACCAGTCTTCTACTGAAATGAATCCCCAGAGCTGGATATGTCTCTTTTTCTATTGCTTTTCCATAGTGTTCATGTGATAAGAAAAATAAGGGTTCTCTAAAATATGCATGTTTTATTGCAATGATCATATGTATATGTGCGTTTACACAACAAAAATGAACTTTGTTGATGAAAAGTGAAGGACTGTGAGATCCAAATGCTTTCTAAGTTAGCCAGAAGGCAGTATAAAAGAAAGCCAAACATGAGACCTTTAAAGCCAAGATATGTAGAAACAAATGGACAGTAGAAGAGAGCTACATCCCTGCCATTCTTGAAGATGGAGGAAATGAACAGCAATGCCTCAACTGGACAAGCCTTGAAATGAAGTTCTACTCTTTCTCTTCTGGATAGGACATCAACTGGAATCTTAATTTTATACATACAGCAAGATTCTGTCTTAGAAAATGGCTAAACTGCACATAAGTGAGATGTGAACCACTAGCATTCTACAGTTTGTCCACTTGTATTTATCCTATCAATATTCTGTTCTGCTTCCTACTAGAACCACAACCACAAGCTCAAAACCAAGCAAGTTCTACTTCACAGTGACCTTGACATAGCAAGTCAGAGTCTACCCTAGACACCACAGCTGATGGCCACATTCCCATCATCAATGCAGCAGACCCCATCCCTGTTTAATCACTCATTGAATCAATCTGGCCTCAAGCTCCGCTGTAGTAATCTCCTCACACATATGATATTTGCTTCTATACAGAAACTTAATAAATGGGGGAGCAGACTTCAAGTTCCAGCTGTTACACTCCATATCCTAGACAGAAAATCTCCTCTCAGCACTGATATATTGCCTCTTTAGTACTCTGAACTTACTCTCGTTTATTATGGGTCCCATTTGTCTTCTATTCTCTACTTATCCATCAGTCATCCTCTTTTATTTCTAAGACGCCTGTTTGCCTCATTTACCATTGGGTCAAATTTCCTTATTCAATGTAATTGTGTATCACACACTTCTTGTATGTCAGAGTCTTCACACTGATTACTAGACAAAAAACTGGGAAGCAATTGAACCTCCTTTCCTGCAGAGAAAATACTTCGTTCAGAATTTGGTTCTGACTTATTGAGCATCAACTTTATTAGCATTTTCTCAAACCCTTTGAAGCATCAGAAGCTAAGGAATCCTAGAGTCAATCAAACCTGTTTTCTTCTGTGACTTCTCCAGCTGTTCTCAGTCACTTTTTCAGCCATTACCCTTCCTGTACTGAATATGGCATCTCTTTGTACTGGTTTGCAGGTCATTTTGTCTTTGCTTATTTTTGCTAATTGGTGGCCAGTCTTCTTCTTTCAAATGGAAGTCATTATATCAGAGTTTTCAATACTTTCTTAGGTCCACTACAATGAGTTTCCTCTTAGTATCACTTACTCAACATTTCCAAAACTGCCCTTTATCCCTCAAACAATAGTTTCTAATAACTCTGTAGTTTGATTTCTGTATTCTACCTCATATCTGTGTTTTCACTCATTTTCTACCTCACTTGCCCTGTATGTAGCTTTGATGTCTCCTTTTCTTTACATTCTGTGATTATTTAATTTAATTACTCTTTCATCACTCGTTGCTTAATTGTTATAGTAACTTTAGACTTAAAGAAGAATGACCATGTATGTTTTAAGGGACGTGCTATCTAATAAAAAGAAGTTAAATGAAATATATTCTAACCATGAGTATATTTTCTAAACTTAGCACGCATTATGGTGTTTGAGCAGAATGTATCTCATGTTATTTCAGGTGGGACTGAATCAGGAGGAAAGAACAAAAGGTCTTTATAAAGAAGATTCTTGCTTTATGTCTGTTTGACTCATGAAGGAGCAGAAGTTTCAGTTAACCAAAGGGTGCCTGGACTACAGATCCATTTGGGGACTTATAACTTAGGCAACCTCTGGCAAGTGACTAGACTTCTCCTATATCAACTTTTCCAATATTAAAACAGAGAAAAAATTCATCATCAGGCAGAGGAGATTGATAATAAATGTATATAGAAATAGATTCAGGTTCAATTGACCACCAATCTCAGTGGTAGTTTCTGACTAGTATAATGTGAAAATGTGACCACTGATCCTGGTGGCAGGTTCTGGCCAGCTACAAGTGACCACTGATCTTAGTGCTAGGCACTGGCCAGGATTGCAATTTTTCTGGCTTAGATGTGTCAGAGTCAGAAAAAAAAATGTGTAGGTTAGAAGGTTGGGAAGGCAGTTCCAAAAAAAGAGTGTAGATCACCTAAATTAACATTCTGTTATGTATATGATATTCAATTTCTAGTTCATTTGAAAGGATATACAATAATACTGAACATATGTTTTTTATCTTAACTTTCATAAGTTTAGCCATCCTTAAATTGTTTTTATTGTAACCTTAAGTGACTGGAATGCGAATGGTCAGATAATAGTGGAGAGGGCTTGCTATGAGCTATATTAGCGCAGATACTTAGAGGTAATGGAAAATTGGATGTGGACTAGATAGGGTCATGCTTGGGAGGCATTTATCTTATTCAGAAGTGCTTACTTGCTTACTCACTACTCAACAGACATGCTGACCTTTGTGGTTTTCAGTCTTGTTCATTGTTAAATGTTCTGCTGAGACAACAACATTCAGGGAGATCTTTTTGCACTGCATTTCCAATAGGGATCTTTGACCTTGGTTGTCTCTAGTACAGGATTCTGGATATGTTCTTCCTGATCGTTAATCCATATTACTATGCTGAGTTAGCAATCGTTTTGTTTAGTATCAGCAGGGTGTGTTAGTGGAAAAGGTGCGTGTAGAAATACTGTCTGGTGATAGTGCATAAGACTTGGATGGTAAAGGACATACTCTGCATTGATGTAGCTGGTTATGGTCTCAGAGAAGTAACACTTCTCATTGTTTTTTTCTTGAGATCATTGAAAGCGCTATCAGATTTTTAAACAGTGAACTATATTTCACATTCTTTTAAGCAGTGATGGGTTGAACATTATGACAGCAGGCAGTTGAAGAGATATACAGCCATCACCTAAAGCAGTAGGACATGGTTTATTGCTACAATGCATTTCAAATCACATACTTGAGAGAGATGTAATAGTGCATATTGAACAGAAGGATGTATTATAGAACATCAGTTGTTTCATTTAATAGGAGAAGTACAGTGAGTACTTACACATACATGTTCTGTTACATCACTCAGATTCACATCATGGTTCTGTTGCTCGGTGGGTATGAAACCTTACGTAATGTGGAAACATTTCGCCTATGCATTCCACCAACATGGATATAAACACAATGTCAGGCTCAGGCTCATGAAAATGCAACAGTACATAAAGTTTTAAAAGAGACTCAGTTACATGCAAAGCCTTCAATGCAGCAATAACTAAAGAACATGACTTATTATCATATTAGCATAATTTTAAGTATGAAAGCTATCCAATAAGTTATTTTAGCTTGCATGGTTGGTACCCTCAGAGACACTACTGAAGTGTCCAACGAGATGCTTGCACTGGCTTTTAAATGAAGCCCTTGCAGTATATTTAAGTTATACCCTGCTTACTACAACAAATTTATACCCTTTGCTTCTGCGCAAATGACAGGATTTCATACTATGACACCACATATCAGAATCCGCACCCCCCCCCCCGGTATCATCTATTATGTTTAATATTTATAGTCTTTAAAAACAGCGCAGGTTCACAAGAATACCACACTATAAGAGAAGCTTATCATCATTCAACATTTTATTCAAGCTAGGACTTTCTGAAATGTGAGTGGATAATTAGATTGACTTCCATCATACGTTGTTTCTCAATAAAAAGGTGCATGTTTTGCTCATGTAACTACTGCAAAAAAGAGTGCATTATTGTGTATGGCTTTGATATTTTGAGCTTTTACTTACTTTATAACCTCTAACACTCACTTTTATATATTTAGCATATGGTCATTTTTTTTAACCACATTTGGATATGTATCTTCTGTACCTCTCAAATGCAACATCATCAGTAGAAAAAAAAAAAAAAAGCAATGTTACTGGATTTTTCTCCTACCCAGTTTCCTAGATAACGTAAATCTTAGAGATAGCTATAACATCCAGTGTTTAAGAATATAAAAATGGAAATAACAAATAACAACATTCCTTTACATAAAAATGTTGGTATTGTCATTCAGAAAATACATATAAATAATGAATTCTGAATTAGATTAGAAACCAAACCAGGTTAAATGTGTATATTTTATTCCTGTCATGTGCTTTACCATGGTTATCTGTGAAACTTCTGTCCTAACAGTTCACCTCTTATTAGCGTACCTCTGAGCCATGAGCACATAAGCCATTTTAACTTAATAGTTTTGGCTTTTGCACTTGAAACTTATTTTAACACTCAACATTTACTTTAGTAAACAATAAAGAAAATGTTTAAAGAAACTGATTTTTTTTATTGTCTTATTTTTGTCCACAAACAAATTGTCAAGGGCAAGTAAATTCATTTTGGAATTTCCTGAATACCTTATATAAGCCAATTCTCAAATTAACTGTATTAAAAAGGATAGAGTAGGTCAAGTATTACTGTGTATGCCAGGTATGGTTTCCAATCAATAACTGTCATTCCAAATGATCAACATAAATTGTGTCAAGAACTTCTTTACTATGTCTGGTGTCTTCTGCTAAGGCTGAAGTAGAAGGATTAGAGACCCAAAGCTTGCTCAGCCTACAGAGTTAGTTCAAGACCAATGAAGAAAACATATCAATAGATGGTCATACATCCAAAAATTAAAATATTAAGAATAATGCCCTAGTAGAGTGTTTGAGATTCTATGTAAAATTCTTAACACTATAAAATAAAACCCAAGAAGGTTTTTATTAATATATTGAGTCTGTGATTTTACATTATAGGTTTTATCAAATAATGCATTTATATCATGTAAATAAATTATCTTAATCTGTTGCATTGAGAAATTTTTTTTTTCCATTTTTTATTAGGTATTTAACTCATTTACATTTCCAATGCTATACCAAAAGTCCCCCATATCCACCCACCCCCACTCCCCTGCCCACCCACTCCCCCTTTTTGGCCCTGGTATTCCCCTGTACTGGGGCATATAAAGTTTGCAAGTCCAATGGGCCTCTCTTTCCAGTGATGGCCGACTAGGCCATCTTTTGATATATATGCAGCTAGAGTCAAGAGCTCCGGGGTACTGGTTAGCTCATAATGTTGTTCCACCTATAGGGTTGCAGATCCCTTTAGCTCCTTGGCTACTTTCTCTAGCTCCTCCATTGGGAGCCCTATGATCCATCCATTAGCTGACTGTGAGCATCCACTTCTGTGTTTGCTGGGCCCCGGCATAGTCTCACAAGAGACAGCTACATCTGGGTCCTTTCAATAAAATCTTGCTAGTGTATGCAATGGTGTCAGCGTTTGGATGCTGATTATGGGGTGGATCCCTGGCTATGGCAGTCTCTACATGGTCCATCCTTTCATCTCAGCTCCAAACTCCGTCTCTGTAACTCCTTCCATGGGTGTTTTGTTCCCAAATCTAAGGAGGGGCATAGTGTCCACACTTCAGTCTTCATTCTCCTTGAGTTTCATGTGTTTAGCAAATTATATCTTATATCTTGGGTATCCTAGGTTTGGGGCTAATATTCACTTATCAGTGAATACATATTGTGTGAGTTTCTTTGTGAATGTGTTACCTCACTCAGGATGATGCCCTCCAGGTCCATCCATTTGGCTAGGAATTTCATAAATTCATTCTTTTTAATAGCTGAGTAGTACTCCATTGTGTAGATGTACCACATTTTCTGTATCCATTCCTCTGTTGAGGGGCATCTAGGTTCTTTCCAGCTTCTGGCTATTATAAATAAGGCTGCTATGAACATAGTGGAGCATGTGTCCTTCTTACCTGTTGGGGCATCTTCTGGATATATGCCCAGGAGAGGTATTGCTGGATCCTCCGGTAGTACTATGTCCAGTTTTCTGAGGAACCGCCAGACTGATTTCCAGAGTGGTTGTACAAGCCTGCACTCCCACCAACAATGGAGGAGTGTTCCTCTTTCTCCACATCCTCGCCAGCATCTGCTGTCACCTGAATTTTTGATCTTAGCCATTCTGACTGGTGTGAGGTGGAATCTCAGGGTTGTTTTGATTTGCATTTCCCTGATGATTAAGGATGTTGAACATTTTTTCAAGTGCTTCTCTGCCATTCGGTATTCCTCAGGTGAGAATTCTTTGTTCAGTTCTGAGCCCCATTTTTTAATGGGGTTATTTGATTTTCTGAAGTCCACCTTCTTGAGTTCTTTATATATGTTGGATATTAGTCCCCTATCTGATTTAGGATAGGTAAAGATCCTTTCCCAATCTGTTGGTGGTCTTTTTGTCTTATTGACGGTGTCTTTTGCCTTGCAGAAACTTTGGAGTTTCATTAGGTCCCATTTGTCGATTCTCGATCTTACAGCACAAGCCATTGCTGTTCTGTTCAGGAATTTTTCCCCTGTGCCCATATCTTCAAGGCTTTTCCCCACTTTCTCCTCTATAAGTTTCAGTGTCTCTGGTTTTATGTGAAGTTCCTTGATCCACTTAGATTTGACCTTAGTACAAGGAGATAAGTATGGATCTATTCGCATTCTTCTACACGATAACAACCAGTTGTGCCAGCACCAATTGTTGAAAATGCTGTCTTTCTTCCACTGGATGGTTTTAGCTCCCTTGTCGAAGATCAAGTGACCATAGGTGTGTGGGTTCATTTCTGGATCTTCAATTCTATTCCATTGGTCTACTTGTCTGTCTCTATACCAGTACCATGCAGTTTTTATCACAATTGCTCTGTAGTAAAGCTTTAGGTCTGGCATGGTGATTCCGCCAGAAGTTCTTTTATCCTTGAGAAGACTTTTTGCTATCCTAGGTTTTTTGTTATTCCAGACAAATTTGCAAATTGCTCCTTCCAATTCGTTGAAGAATTGAGTTGGAATTTTGATGGGGATTGCATTGAATCTGTAGATTGCTTTTGGCAAGATAGCCATTTTTACAATGTTGATCCTGCCAATCCATGAGCATGGGAGATCTTTCCATCTTCTGAGATCTTCTTTAATTTCTTTCTTCAGAGATTTGAAGTTTTTATCATACAGATCTTTCACCTCCTTAGTTAGAGTCACGCCAAGATATTTTATATTATTTGTGACTATTGAGAAGGGTGTTGTTTCCCTAATTTCTTTCTCAGCCTGTTTATTCTTTGTATAGAGAAAGGCCATTGACTTGTTTGAGTTTATTTTATATCCAGCTACTTCACCGAAGCTGTTTATCAGGTTTAGGAGTTCTCTGGTAGAATTTTTAGGGTCACTTATATATACTATCATATCATCTGCAAAAAGTGATATTTTGACTTCCTCTTTTCCAATTTGTATCCCCTTGATCTCCTTTTGTTGTCGAATTGCTCTGGCTAATACTTCAAGTACTATGTTGAAAAGGTAGGGAGAGAGTGGGCAGCCTTGTCTAGTCCCTGATTTTAGTGGGATTGCTTCCAGCTTCTCTCCATTTACTTTGATGTTGGCTACTGGTTTGCTGTAGATTGCTTTTATCATGTTTAGGTATGGGCCTTGAATTCCTGATCTTTCCAAAACTTTTATCATGAATGGGTGTTGGATCTTGTCAAATGCTTTTTCTGCATCTAACGAGATGATCATGTGGTTTTTGTCTTTGAGTTTGTTTATATAATGGATTACATTGATGGATTTTCGTATATTAAACCATCCCTGCATCCCTGGAATAAAACCTACTTGGTCAGGATGGATGATTGCTTTAATGTGTTCTTGGATTCGGTTAGCGAGAATTTTATTGAGGATTTTTGCATCGATATTCATAAGAGAAATTGGTCTGAAGTTCTCTATCTTTGTTGGATCTTTCTGTGGTTTAGGTATCAGAGTAATAGTGGCTTCATAAAATGAGTTGGGTAGAGTACCTTCTACTTCTATTTTGTGAAATAGTTTGTGCAGAATTGGAATTAGATCTTCTTTGAAGGTCTGATAGAACTCTGCACTAAACCCATCTGGTCCTGGGCTTTTTTTGGTTGGGAGACTATTAATAACTGCTTCTATTTCTTTAGGTGATATGGGACTGTTTAGATGGTCAACTTGATCCTGATTCAACTTTGGTACCTGGTATCTGTCCAGAAATTTGTCCATTTCGTCCAGGTTTTCCAGTTTTGTTGAGTATAGCCTTTTGTAGAAGGATCTGATGGTGTTTTGGATTTCTTCAGGATCTGTTGTTATGTCTCCCTTTTCATTTCTGATTTTGTTAATTAGGATTTTGTCCCTGTGCCCTTTAGTGAGTCTAGCTAAGGGTTTATCTATCTTGTTGATTTTCTCAAAGAACCAACTCCTCGTTTGGTTAATTCTTTGAATAGTTCTTCTTGTTTCCACTTGGTTGATTTCACCCCTGAGTTTGATTATTTCCTGCCGTCTACTCCTCTTGGGTGAATTTGCTTCCTTTTTTTCTAGGGCTTTTAGATGTGTTGTCAAGGTGCTAGTATGTGCTGTCTCCCGTTTCTTCTTGGAGGCACTCAGCGCTATGAGTTTCCCTCTTAGAAATGCTTTCATTGTGTCCCATAGGTTTGGGTACGTTGTGGCTTCATTTTCATTAAACTCTAAAAAGTCTTTAATTTCTTTCTTTATTCCTTCCTTGACCAAGGTATCATTGAGAAGAGTGTTATTCAGTTTCCACGTGAATGTTGGCTTTCCATTATTTATGTTGTTATTGAAGATCAGTCTTAGGCCATGGTGGTCTGATAGGATACATGGGACAATTTCAATATTTTTGTATCTATTGAGGCCTGTTTTGTGACCAATTATATGGTCAATTTTGGAGAAGGTCCCGTGAGGTGCTGAGAAGAAGGTATATCCTTTTGTTTTAGGATAAAATGTTCTGTAGATATCTGTCAGGTCCATTTGTTTCATAACTTCTGTTAGTTTCACTGTGTCCCTGTTTAGTTTCTGTTTCCACGATCTGTCCTTTGAAGAAAGTGGTGTGTTGAAGTCTCCCACTATTATTGTGTGAGGTGCAATGTATGCTTTGAGCTTTACTAAAGTGTCTCTAATGAATGTGGCTGCCCTTGCATTTGGTGCGTAGATATTCAGAATTGAGAGTTCCTCTTGGAGGATTTTACCTTTGATGAGTATGAAGTGTCCCTCCTTGTCTTTTTTGATAACTTTGGGTTGGAAGTCGATTTTATCCGATATTAAAATGGCTACTCCAGCTTGTTTCTTCAGTCCATTTGCTTGGAAAATTGTTTTCCAGCCTTTCACTCTGAGGTAGTGTCTGTCTTTTTCCCTGAGATGGGTTTCCTGTAAGCAGCAGAATGTTGGGTCCTGTTTGTGTAGCCAGTCTGTTAGTCTATGTCTTTTTATTGGGGAATTGAGTCCATTGATATTAAGAGATATTAAGGAAAAGTAATTGTTGCTCCCTTTTATTTTTGTTGTTAGAGTTGGCATTCTGTTCTTGTGGCTGTCTTCTTTTTGGTTTGTTGAATGATTACTTTCTTGGTTGTTCTAGGGCGTGATTTCCGTCCTTGTATTGCTTCTTTTCTGTTATTATCCTTTGAAGGGCTGGATTCGTGGAAAGATATTGTGTGAACTTGGTTTTGTCGTGGAATACTTTGGTTTCTCCATCTATGGTAATTGAGAGTTTGGCCGGGTATAATAGCCTGGGCTGGCATTTGTGTTCTCTTAGTGTCTGTATAACATCTGTCCAGGCTCTTCTGGCTTTCATAGTCTCTGGTGAAAAGTCTGGTGTAATTCTGATAGGCTTGCCTTTATATGTTACTTGACCTTTCTCCCTTACTGCTTTTAATATTCTATCTTTATTTAGTGCATTTGTTGTTCTGATTATTATGTGTCGGGAGGAATTTCTTTTCTGGTCCAGTCTATTTGGAGTTCTGTATGCTTCTTGTATGATCATGGGCATCTCTTTTTTTATGTTTGGGAAGTTTTCTTCTATTATTTTGTTGAAGATATTAGCTGGCCCTTTAAGTTGAAAATCTTCATTCTCATCAATTCCTATTATCCGTAGGTTTGGTCTTCTCATTGTGTCCCGGATTACCTGGATGTTTTGAGTTAGGATCCTTTTGCATTTTGTATTTTCTTTGACTGTTGTGTCGATGTTCTCTATGGAATCTTCTGCACCTGAGATTCTCTCTTCCATTTCTTGTATTCTGTTGCTGATGCTCGCATCTATGGCTCCAGATCTCTTTCCTAGGGTTTCTATCTCCAGCGTTGCCTCGCTTTGGGTTTTCTTTATTGTGTCTACTTCCCCTTTTAGTTCTAGTATGGTTTTGTTCATTTCCATCACCTGTTTGGCTGTGTTTTCCTGCTTTTCTTTAAGAGCCTGTAACTCTTTAGCAGTGCTCTCCTGTAATTCTTTAAGTGACTTGTGAAAGTCCTTCTTGATGTCCTCTATCATCATCATGAGAAATGTTTTTAAATCTGGGTCTAGATTTTCGGTTGTGTTGGGGTGCCCAGGACTAGGTGGGGTGGGAGTGCTGCGTTCTGATGATGGTGAGTGGTCTTGATTTCTGTTAGTAGGATTCTTACGTTTGCCTTTCGCCATCTGGTAATCTCTGAAGCTAGCTGTTTTAGTTGTCACTGTTAAGAGCTTGTTCTTCAGGTGACTCTGTTAGCCTCTATGAGCAGACCTGGAGGGTAGCACTCTCCTTAGTTTCAGTGGGCAGAGTATTCTCTGCAGGCAAGCTCTCTTCTTGCAAGGCAGGTACCCAGATATCTGGTGTTCGAACCAGACTCCTGGCAGAAGTTGTGTTCCACTCACTAGAGGTCTTAGGATCACGTGTGGAATCCTGTGTGGGCCCTTGCGGGTGTTGGGCAAGACTCTGCTGGCAAGGTAGCCCGGGGCTCGAGTCACGAGTCGAGCGGAAGGGACTTGTGCCCCAGATCAGGCCCGGGTAGCCTGCTTCCCTATGTACCGCAGTCTCAAGTTCCGCGCGATTGGATTGGGGCAGGCACTGTGATCCACTCACCAGAGGTCTTAGGGTCCCGTGGGGAGTCCCGTGTGGACCCTTGCGGGTGTTGGGCAAGACTCTGCTGGCAAGGTAGCCCGGGGCTCGAGTCTCGAGTCGAGCGGAAGGGGCTTGTGCCCCAGATCAGGCCCGGGTAGCCTGCTTCCCTATGTACCGCAGTCTCAAGTTCCGCGCGATTGGATTGGGGCAGGCACTGTGGTCCACTCACCAGAGGTCTTAGGGTCCCGTGGGGAGTCCCGTGTGGACCCTTGCGGGTGTTGGGCAAGACTCTGCTGGCAAGGTAGCCCGGGGCTCGAGTCTCGAGTCGAGCGGAAGGGACTTGTGCCCCAGATCAGGCCCGGGTAGCCTGCTTCCCTATGTACTGCAGTCTCAAGTTCCGCGCGATTGGATTGGGGCAGGCACTGTGATCCACTCACCAGAGTTCTTAGGGTCCCGTGGGGAGTCCCGTGTGGACTCTTGCGGGTGTTGGGCAAGACTCTGCTGGCAAGGTAGCCCGGGGCTCGAATCTCGAGTCGAGCGGAAGGGACTTGTGCCCCAGATCAGGCCCGGGTAGCCTGCTTCCCTATGTACCGCAGTCTCAAGTTCCGCGCGATTGGATTGGGGCAGGCACTGTGATCCACTCACCAGAGGTCTTAGGGTCCCGTGGGGAGTCCCGTGTGGACCCTTGCGGGTGTTGGGCAAGACTCTGCTGACAAGGTAGCCCGGGGCTCGAATCTCGAGTCGAGCGGAAGGGACTTGTGCCCCAGATCAGGCCCGGGTAGCCTGCTTCCCTATGTACTGCAGTCTCGAGTTCCGCGCGATTGGATTGGGGCAGGCACTGTGATCCACTCACCAGAGGTCTTAGGGTCCCGTGGGGAGTCCCGTGTGGACCCTTGCGGGTGTTGGGCAAGACTCTGCTGGCAAGGTAGCCCGGGGCTCGAGTCATGAGTCGAGCGGAAGGGACTTGTGCCCCAGATCAGGCCCGGGTAGCCTGCTTCCCTATGTACCGCAGTCTCAAGTTCAGCGCGATTGGATTGGGGCAGGCACTGTGGTCCACTCACCAGAGGTCTTAGGGTCCCGTGGGGAGTCCCGTGTGGACCCTTGCGGGTGTTGGGCAAGACTCTGCTGGCAAGGTAGCCCGGGGCTCGATTCTCGAGTCCGCATTGAGAAATTTTAATTGGAAGTTTCACAGTACTCCAACAAAACAAAATCTTTGTTAATCAAATATTGTTTTCAAAATGAAGGAATGAATAATTTCATATTCTTTTCACTGAAATATTTTCAAATCTCAACTTCAGAATGCTTAGAGGAGTTGTCTCTAGCACACAAATATTTGGAAAGTAAATATTTTATTTTAAGTTAGCCCTATACCCTAAAGCATTCCTAAGTTTTCTCCTGTTGAAAGGTGAATTTTTAAACACATAGAATTATTTGAAGGGTAGATTTTTTTTCTATCCTTGAAATAGTTAATTATGGACTGTTGGCACCAACCTGGCTCTAAACAAATTTTTAAATACATTTCAGTCTAATTATATATTTATTACTAAATTCTATTGCTTTTTAAATGCAAGTATCAGTAATTCATTAGAAACTTACATCAAAATAAATTGGTTACATTTTTTTGTTTCACTGAGAAATAAAATATTATTGCTATCAAGAAAAATAATTTGATAAAGAAAAATCCATATTTTTAATTTCCTGAACCCTACATAAATCCTGTATTGGTTCTATGAAATTCCTCTAGTGGAACATAACAGTAACAATTCACAAGCATTTATCAGTGTAGCATGAAGGCCTGACATAGCACAGTGCCTGGGTGTCTGAGGAATTAATTCTCATAATGTGACTACTGAAAACGAATATATTTTTTTAATCAACCTGTTGTAACTTTTTTGGTTTGTTTGTTTTTTCAAGACAGGGTTTCTCTGTGTGGCCCTGGCTGTCCCGGAACTCACTTTTTAGACCAGGCTGGCCTTGAACTCAGAAATCCACCTGCCTCTGCCTCCCGAGTGCTGGGATTAAAGGTGTGAGCCACCAAGACTGGCATAACTTTTTAAAAATAGTTTGTAGACATCAAATTTAGTGTGAAGAATTAATGCAATTATTGTAGAAGTTGCTGCCAGAATGAATGAAGGCTTTATTTTTTTAGACTAATTATGAGCTACCGAAGTTTTCTCCTACACATTTTCTAGTTTGTAGTTGTTAACTGCTTCCATAACACTAGATAGCCACACCCTTATTACATAGCAGAGATTACAAGGCTGATATGATATGTTATTACTCACTATATATAGTTACAGCTCCTCTTTCAATTATACAAATTCAAATACATTCTAGGCAATAATCTAAAACTTAACAAATTGCTTGTATGGTATTATAGGAAAATATGATCTAGGATTTTCAATATATTTAGTTAATACATAAATGTTTACTGAAAATTTTCATGGTGTTTTCCTCTTTTGCACTGATAAAAAGGATGGTTTCCATGGCACCAACATTAGAGGGAACACATGTGAGTATGGGGCTGGGATGGCTCTACTGTGCTCAGTTTGGAACACTTCTATCTATTTTGAAAAGTCTATATTGAAAGACAGTTGCTTTCAGAAACTGTGTGTAGGTTTCCAAAGTCAGCTTTCTGAAAGAATAGAGTTTTCTCCGTGATCTATAAATCTCCAAGATTTTCAAAACGGTGATGGGACCATAAACTGGCCTACAAAAAAACTTTGGATCCACAACAAATGAACTATGTCTCCTTAGCCAAATGAAGACATACTGATAATGAGGCATGCTCATGTTGACTCATGCTACAAGAAATCATGACTAGGTCTTTAAGTACTGTTCTTACCATCAAAGAAGTGGTTTAAAAATGGAGGGGAAAGTGAAACTCCACAAGTTGAAGACTTATAGAAGTTATCCACAGCTACTCAAACTCACCCTTTTCCCTTTCAGAACTATTTCTACTACTCATGTATGGTGATTTCTCAGAATTAAACACAAAAGCTTCAAGTCAGCTTTTCTCCTGAGTATTTCTTAATAAGAAACCTATTAGTTATAACCCAATGAATTAGACCTAAGACATGCCCCTGTGTATTTGTGGAGTTTGAATTCTAGTTTTTTTTTCTCTGCATCTCTTAATTTTGTCAAAGAAAACATTCTTCTCCAAAACAAACTGTCATCTTTTGTGAATATTTCCTGTATCATATATATATATATATATATATATATATATATATATATATATATATATATATACATGTATATATATATATATATCTGTGATTCTAGTTTGACAAATTTAGAAAATATCTATTATAAATAGTTTTAGAAACCTGAGTTTCATAGCTAAAGTATTTTTTTCAGAAGGAAAATTTTGAGATTGCAAAAGAAACCAAATATATAACCCCTGTTGTGTATTAGAGACCAATACCAGCTACTATTGACTCCCTTAAGTTGTTGAGAAAAAATTTAACAGGGATGTACAATGAGAAAGAATTGTGTCCTAAATTGTGAGAAGATGTGAACATTAGTTAGAAGAGATCACAAAGATAAGAAGAGGGAAGCAAAGAAAAGCGGAAGAATAAATAATGTGAGACTT
This sequence comes from Mus musculus, assembly GCF_000001635.26. Taxonomy (NCBI): domain Eukaryota; kingdom Metazoa; phylum Chordata; class Mammalia; order Rodentia; family Muridae; genus Mus; species Mus musculus. The sequence goes on from NC_000068.7 coordinate 42,054,107, forward strand.
AGTGAGAACGAATTTGGTTAAAGTGTACTGTAGTCCTTTATTTTTTCTACATGGATCCCTCTACAGATTCTTGAAGGTAGCAATCACAGCTTAATCCTTTGGTCCTCATAGACATAACTCTATGCTGGCATCAAGCAAGTTTAATATTTTTGTTAGAAGAAGAGTGACAACATAAATATGAACTACATTTTCTTCTTCATTCGGAATGCTACCTCTGAATATTCAAAGAATCTATCACTTCTTCTACCAGAACACTCCAGAACAAAATTATTGAAAAATTATCTAATCAAAGTGATAATGAAAAATATTCAAGATGTGTTAAGTATAGCCACAAAATGGCAGATCTTATTTGTGCAAAGAACGTGTTAAATAATGTTAATATGATTTCATGTAAAATATTGCCACCAGCCCCTGTGCTGCAAGCTTCTGTCTTCAGCTGCTGCTACTGCGGCTGCTGCTTTGCCTGATTGTGGAAACTTTAGGAGATGGGGCCTCCTAAGGGAGATAGAAAGGAATAGGTTTTGATCAGGCAGGCTGTGTGGGTAATAGCCAGTGCTTTGTCTCCCTTTCTCTATAGCGTTGTTTTCCAAAAAGTGATAAAACAGCAATGTGTTTTTAGCACAGCAGCTATAAGCTCTTCTTGACACTAGACCTTCTCAACCATGCTGAATTCTACTCTTACAGTGTGAGCCATTATAAATGTCCACCTGGCCAAGCTACAACTTTAAGGTATTAAATATTAACAATGAGAAATGTTCCCAATACAAACACACACACACACACACACACACACACACACACACACACACACACACAGGAGGTGTATGTGTTTGTAATGATCACTTCTAGAAGAAGCTAGAAGCCAGTTAGAAATTATTTCTTGAAGTAAAAGATGAGGCATTAAGGAGTGCATTTTTACCATTAAAATATCTAATATATCATTACAAGTATATTAAATAAATATTATAGAGAAACATAACCATAAGGACAATGTGGACTTTATCAAGAACACTGTACATTGGAATGATGTTAATATGTATGAATTATGTAATTTAAATGTCCCTGGTTTCTCTATAATCTTCTGAGTAGCAATTATGTATAAATGTTGTCATAAATGCTTAACATTTTAATTCATACAAAATGACTGTAATGAATAAGTAAGCTTTAATTTCTAAAATGTTAGTTTTCTGATTTTCTGGTAAAGAATTGTCCAAATTACTGTTGAAGAATCCTCCACATGTGTACTGCTAGAAATCCAAATGTTTGTGCCCAACTCATAACTTGAAACAGACTTTACAGGAAAGGACATAGCAATCCGTGTCCCATCAATACTTTGACTGACTGTAAAGTTCACTTAAGTCTGAACTGCATTGGTTTTAAGTTTTATTCTTGAAAAGTTTGTAACCTAATAGCACCATCTATTGGCAGTGAATCTTCCAGAACTAGGACACAAAGTCCCCAAAGACAATACTCCCAGATATTCAAGTTCTGATTTGGACTATGGCCTTTAGAAATTAACACTATCCTTGCTCAGAACAACCATACACATATCATTCTGACCTAACAAACAGTTAATTACAGGAGCAATACACACACAAACAAACAATATCACTCTTCTTTTATAACACAAGAAAGGAACTACTGGAAGATGAAGTCTAAAGAAATCGGAATGAGCAGAGGAAGCCCATAAATACTCAGAATTACGAGGCCTTTAAAAGTGAATTCTTCAGACAGTTTGGCTGCAATTATAAGGAGATCACAAACCAAACAGGTAAAAAAACAATGAAGAAATAGACAGAAGATGATAGTATATGTCTTTCGTTGTAGTACTTGGAAAGCAGAGGCAGGTGGATCTCTGAGTTTGGTGACAGCCTGATCTACAGAGTGAGTCCCAGGACAACCAGAGCTGAGAGAAATCTGGTCTCGAAAAATTGCCTAATCAATGTCTACTGAGCATTTATTTTGTACCAAGAACAACTTTTGGGGTGTTCTCCCTAGGCCTGAAGATTTAGGACAATACAAGAAGGACAAAGAAATAGAAGCAGGCACTTATCTAATCAATAATCCCTAACCGTATTAATGACCGAACATGAAATTTCTTGTGGTTAAATTCTTTTGGAAACAGAGTTTATAACACTTTACTACGCAGGATCTCTGCAATCAAAAGGGGCAAATTTGTCCTGTTTGGATTAAACATTTTAAGAAAACTACCCTTATATTTTGTAAAATCTGAATAATTGTTAAAAATCCACGTTAAAAATCTCTGTACACAGTTTAACTAATCAACAGTCGAAGGCTTCTAGCTATGGAAGAGCATTGCACCTCACAGACTAACATATTTGTGTATGCTACAACTATCTTGGAAAGGCAAGTGAAGACGAATGTGCATGTTCTGTGGGTGTGTTTTGCTGTATAAAACCATCACCCCTTCAGCTTGTTTGGGAGAACGACACACAATCGAGACGGCAATAGCCTAGTCTCATCTTCATCTAAACTAACGTCTGCCGTAATAATTATTAGCGATGATGGTCATTGGGAGTGTGTGCCTTCGATGTTTTAATGTCATCCATTAATATTAATTCTTTGAGTTCTCTTGGGATTACCACAAATAGGCTTATGTGCTCAGTGCCAGGATTACATTAGGTGAAAATTGAGACAATTAGCAGAGCCTCCGTGTGAGGATATGATACGGTGAAACCACTGACATTCAAATACCTGCCAGGAGCTCCCCAAGCCAGGGCATGATCTAAACTCACAGTAATGCCAGTTTGGCAAGAGCCTTTGAGACATTACTCATTTTCTAGACAGAATTTAGGAAAACAGCATCCACTGTTATTGTAATTTAACTGCTGTCACTGTTTGAGTGGTGGTTGGATGGTTGGGGTGTGAAAAAGTGAGAGCTTATTAAAAAAAAAAACTAGTAAGTTCCTTATGTGCAAGATACTTAATACTTCATGGGAACTCAGTTACATCATTGTGATTTCCAAACATCACTTCAGAGATTTGATCTAGGGGTTGTGTTAATAGTTAGGTTAAAAAAAAAATGAATGATAGAAAGTACCTTATCAGAGAGAAATTGGACTTTAAATTTGGCTTTTTATTAAGTACATATTAAATTAAGAGAAAACTGTCTGAGAATTAATAGATTTAGACTGTTAGATTCAAAGCTACATAAGCATTGGTATGGTGGATTGCTCAAACCTACAATCTCAGATCTGAGGAGCCTGAGGCAGGTGTATTATGATCATGAATGAGATCAAATACATCCATGAGTGAATTCCCTTTATGGTAAGTTCTATTATAGACTGGGCTACAGAGGAAGAATCTGTTCAGTTAAAAAAAAAAAAAAAAAGACTGAGAATGGGTGAAATGTCAATTCATAGCTTTAGTTCTGCATTTATTTAGCTATGCATGAAAGGTATTTTTTTTTTTTTGCTACTCAGGGGTACAGTAACATTAAATCAATAAAGAAATATAAGTATTCAGTAGGGCCTGTACATAATTTGAAGGTGGAACTTAAGGCTAAAAACTTCAATAATTTTCTCCAGTCTTATAATGAGCAAAAATTTATAGGCCACAGACCAACTGAAGCTCATACCTAAATGATGTTGCCATAACTCTCTGCTCAGTGTGTGTGTGTGTGTGTGTGTGTGTGTGTGTGTGTGTCTTCTTATACATACAACATGTGGAAGCTCAGAAAAAAATGGAAAATAACTTTTAAAAATCAACACCACATCAAAAAAGAAAGAAGAACCTACAAGAAGCAAGAAAAGTGAACTGCAGTCTTGGTAATTTTGAGAAAGCTGTGGTTGGAAAAGGTATTTATAATGCATGTCTTCTTTCACCCATGGTCAATTAGTGAGGTTCCTTGTCTTTCTTTTATTAGCTTTAAACTATCAATATTCTAAGATAGGATGAATACACTTTATGCTCATAGAATATCCAAAATAACTAGGAGTTTATAAAAGAAAATAACAACGGGAAATCTTTCCTCCTTTCTCTCACTCTTCCCTACTCTGACAAACATGGTGACCTCCGCTGTACTGACCTAGACCCAGCTTACGAAGTATGTCTTATGCTGCTTCTTGCTCTTCAATATAGTCTTATGACATCACTTGTAGTTCTACTTTTTTCCATTTGTTTCTTAAAGGATTCCATTTTAATAGTAGGACTATTTGTGAGCCATTCTTTTTCCTGATAACATTGTTTAATAAATGCACAGCTTAAATGGAAAAAAAAAAAACACACAAAATTGTGATACATAGAAGATTCCATGCATTCTTTGATTCCTGCATGTTACACAGGATGGCTTTAAAACTAAGAGAAGCTAGACACACACACACACACACACACACACACACAGAGAGAGAGAGAGAGAGAGAGAGAGAGAGAGAGAGAGAGAGAGGGAGGGAGGGAGGGAGAGGGAGAGGGAGAGAGAGAGGGAGAGAGAGAGAGAGAGAGAGAGAGAGAGAGAGAGAGAGAGAGAGAGAGAGAGAGAGAGAGAGAATGAAACTAAAACATAAAATAATAAACATTTTGTTAGAGGTCCCGGCTTTACAGTATTTATGCAAGAAAGAAGGGGTAGTAATTCCTCATAGCAGTAGTAATAGTTTTGCAACCAGCACAGTTGGTCCTGGAACCCCAGGTGGAAAAGTGATGAAATGCAGAAAGAACAGACGTATGTACATAAAGGATGAGTTCAGGTTGGCTGTAGTCTGATGGAATGGTACCAAGTATATATAAAAAAAAAAAAAAAAAAAAAAAAAAAAAACAAGGAATGTCCTTGTTTTTATTAGTTAACAGGAAAGGGAGGCTACCTGGTCACTATGGTGACTCTCAGTAGGCATTCGTCTTAGGCTGTAAAACATCCTTGGGGAGGAGGAAACTATAGTTGCTAGGTTTACACACACTGTGAACTTCTGCATTCAGATCATCACATGGCACTTTCGTTCATCTGAAACTGACCTTGTAGCAGATAAGATTTTGCTAATGCCCTGAAAGTCTAAGATATTGGACATTGACATAGCTGTGCCAATGTCAATGATACACACGCATTCAAATCTTCCTCATCTCCCCCTCAAATTGTTTGAGGAATACATGGGAGAAAACAACATACTGTAATATTGCATGCAAATAGTTAGAGAAGGTTCTATTTCCCAGTGTCTGGAGTAACACTGCTATGCATTAGGTCTATAGGTGGCGAGGGAAGGTGATGGCTCCCAGTTCTGCACATGGCAAAGAGAGAGTAGCTACAATTCTATTCTTTACAGGCATCTCTGTGGGTGTGAAGACCTTTGCACTTTCTCTATTATTTGATGAGCAAAAGTGTAGAATTTAAAAAGAACATTAGTTCTTTAATGAATAAAGCTAAGCTATATTCTTCTCCCCTCATTCACTGAGAGTGTTAAGATTGTATTCAACTAAACCATATAACCTAAGAGTACTAGCCACAAGAAGATGGAACCTACATATCATTGTGAAATAAGCCCACTGCCTGCAGACAGTTGCTTATCACTATACGCAGTTATGAGAGAGAAATGCCTTTTTTTTGAATCATTGAATATTTGAAACATGTCACTGTTGCAGCCTTGACTTTAACATAATTAATATATAAAAGAATTCGGCAAAGGTTTGGTACATCCAAAACCTAACCACATGGCTATAGAAAGGAAACGTGGGTATTATTCAGCCACAGACATATACATAGTGACATATTTGCATTGGACCATAATATATCCCCCAAAAGGCTTTCTGTGATAGAAGAAAATCCAAATAAACCAGGAACCTGGAAAACTGAGATACTGACAAATCTGGTGACCATAATGTCAGTCTTGGGAGCAAATGATGACTGTTCCTTGTTATGCGACTTTTTCTGTGAAGACTTATGGTTTAGGTATGAGACAGGAGACAGCCTGGAGGGTAGAGCACCAGTGCTCAAGAGCAAGGAATTCTGTCCAAGTATAGCTTGTAGAATTAGTAAGTATATTGAGATTATTTCAGGAAAACAAGTGACTCAAGGCTAGCTATTCTATATGGAAGTCCCATTTTCAGTATGCCTGACTCACCACCAGCTGCAGTACAGAAGTGTCTCACTCCCAGTGTGGCTGACTAATGAGCAATTGCTGCACCCCAAACTCCAATACACAGTCTATCTTTTCCTGTATCGTCCACCCCCATGTGCATGTTGAAGACCATATATAACTCCCCTCTTCTCTAAGATATAAGTATTTCTACAAGAAAACTAGTCATGGCTGTGGTTCTGCTTCTTACTTGCTATAACTATGGTTCAAGTTCCCCTTCAGGCTATGTTAGCTATCTACTTCACGAAGGAAAGGACACATCAAGCCCAGAGGAAAAAGGTATACTTCTTTACAGTCTCTTTGTTCCTGGACAGGTACTGTTTGTAACCTAAATGAAAGCTTTCCTAGTGAGTGTCCTCCTATGTAATTTAACATTGAAGACTCCCTTTTAAACATCATAAAGATGAAACAAACATTGGAGAAGAATGAAGTTCTTAAGAAACATAACTGGAAATATTGTCTTTGGAAAAACTGTTCAAAGACTTTTCGTCAACACCATCTATCAACACTTAATAGAATGTAAAGCAGATAGTTTCCCCCACAGGAAATAAAAAATAAACCATAGTCACATATAGAAAAGATAGTCATATAGATAAAGAGATTCTATAGACACACTTCATTGTAAGCAAGACTGAGATAGCCATACTTAAATACATTCATTTATAACTTAAGGTAACCTTGCACTTTTACATTCAAAACAATTTGTCATATTATATCATGGCTACCATGGCCAAATTAAAGCATAGATAATGTTGTAATGAAAGTAAGAAGTAAGTCAACTGAAGTCACACTTGACTCTAGACTAACCTTATCCACAAATGAATTCAGGCAATCTATAATAACTTCAAAACCTAAGTAGGTCAACAACCTGAGACACAGAAAGTGAGCATCTGTGTGAGATAGTAGTATCAAAGTCAGTGTAATGTTTGGCTCTCAGGCTTTTAAATCAGTTTCAAAACTCAGTGAACTTCACCGTGTGGAAACACAAATAACTGACAGAGACATTTCATTTTGCTGTAAAGCATACTGAACTGAATAGTGCTTGTCAATGGTTTGCTACTTAATTTGGCACTAAATTTTAATATGTTGATTACTCAATATGACAAACACAAGAAAAGACAAATACTCAGTTTGAGTAAAAAAAAAAAAAATAGAAACCGAAGTCTATTACTGTAGGTACTAATATTGCAGTTTCCATACTCACTTTTACTTGATGATTTACACGGGCTATGCTTATGCGAGAAGGTAAGTGCATAAGCCTAAGGAAAATGATGCAGAAGATATAGGAGCCATTTTTTGTCAGCTTGGATAACGCCCACCAAGTTACCAGGTCTCATAGGAATGATATAACTTTGTGCAGCAAGATGTATGATTGCCTTTTAAAGCACTTTCGTCATGTTCAGAGTTCAATACTAAGCTGACATCAGATATCTATTTTAGTTTTAAAAAGTGTGTTGTCTTGATATCATAACTGAATCAGGTTTGTTTCATACAGGCAATAATATTCTTATGTCTGGAATCATACTTTGAACATATTAAGCAGAAAATAGCTAACCTTTTGATTGTTGTTTTGTTTTTTTTTTGACACATTTCATGTGTTTCCCAGAAACCTTGAACTGGGTAACCAAAGGTAGCATGAATTCCCTTCCCACGTGTGAGGACTAAACACTTGTCACCAGGTCTAACAATTAAAACCTAAGGACTATGGGGAATGTAAAACAATTAGAAATGGGAAGAATTATTTTAAATTACTCTTCAAATTTAATAAGTTTATTTGAAAAGTATTTTTATCTCAATAAATGTAGTGTTTTATAATATTACTATAGCACTTAATTTATTATATTAATATAGAGAAATTTTCTGGTTAAAGCATTACGGTTTAGCCCAATTATTGTAGTTACCATATGCATACAGAAACTAAAAAAATATTGAATGCATTTTCCAGGATTAAAGCCATGAAGTTACACCCTTATTTGGCTCGAGTTAAATTCTCCCTATTACAGAACTTTTTTTTTTCTTAGCTTCAGAGATGATTAGGATTTACTCCTTTAACACCTGAGACTTGCAAAAAATAGTAATAAATAAGAAGACATAAAGACACTTAAGGAAAACACCAGAAACTGCACTATCTGAAGCTATACACCATATAGTAAATTAGCTACCTAAGTATCCCAGCCACTTGAAGATATTTAATATATCAAATGTTATACGGCCCTTATGTGAAATAGCATTGATATAATTTTCCTTTCCCCAAGGCAACCTGAATAAGAATAAACAAAAGTGTTCTGGCAAGAGGGTGTGAGGCTTTTCAAAAGCAATCTTATCTCTGCATTAGGACTTAAATTGCTAAGCCTCTGGATTGCTTTTCCAATTTACTAGGCTTGTGGGTTTTCTGCAACACTCATGCAAAGTATACATCCTGTAGACAGTGCTTCTAATTCAACTTTTCCAAAGGGAATTTATGTAATAATTCAGCCGATCCTTTCCTGGGCTCACTTAGATGGGTTGGATCAGTGGATTACAGGGAATTTAGGCCTAAGTTCAGATGAAAATCTGTTTATGTTTTAGCACACTGATGGAGGATTATTCTTTTAGAGAAAGGAGCAAAGGGGAAAGATTTTTGCAGTTGAAGCAATCAACACAACTTAGATAGATTGCAGGCATTAAAGAAGACATCCATTAAAAGCAAAATACCATTTGGTTAGGAGCTTTTATAGAAAACACATCAACTCTCTGAAGGTAAAGAGTTTAATAAGCATAATCACACACGTTAAGATACTTGAAAGGAAGGCTTTCTCAGGAGCTGTGCCTATGCTTTGCTGACAATCACTCTCCCTGGACAAAAGAGAAGTCCTTGGTGTATACAATAAGCCCATTTCATTTCTTACTTATCAAATTTACCTTTTGAGACATTCATTTCAACTACAGCTATCTCAAAAAGGTAGATATTGCAATAGTGTTGACTACTTAAACTATTAATTACTCTGTATTTCTGCGTTATGAGAAGTGTACATATTAGTTATTGATGATGGAGTTTGAATTGAGAACATCTAAGCTTATCTTTAAAACTTTTTGACTGGACATACCATATCATATAAGAAATGCTACTGTTTTCATTGAGTGGAAACATAGAGGAATCATTGTGATGTAGAATAGGTATGATATCATGATACATTATTATATCCTGGTATTATAGCCTAAAATTAAATTCTCTATTATATTAAATCTATTAACATAAAATTATATATACAATAACTTGAGCCAACTTGCACATGCCTGGAATATTTTGTCAAATAGATTAGCATTTAAAAAGAACGGTTTGGGCTTATTTTATCTCTCTGTGTTGGTTTAGCTAGGCTCCAAATTAATTTGAAAGTTTATATAGCAAACTAGGACAACTTATGCCTCAGGACAGGAAGTCAAGCAAGATGTGGATCTTGGAAATGCAAGCAGCTTATCTCTGTGAACAGTCCCATTTATTACCCTTCTGCATTACCAATTTCACCTCCTCATAATAACCTGACTATTTCTTGTTCCGCTGAATATATACACCAAGTCTTTCTGAAAAGTTTAATGTCTTTGTCTAAACATTTCACGACTTATCCTAATACTGAAATTACAGCTTGTCAATTTTCTTCACTTTTCACAAATCCTCTTGTCCTTCCTCTCTTAAAGTGATAATAGCTAAACTTTACAATGACAACACTTCTAATATATTCTGAAAGTCTTTCCCCTTAGCTCTGAATTTGAGCAAAACAACACACACACACACACACACACACACACACACACACACAGAGACACACACACACAAAATACAAACCATACTTGAGTTCCTTGCTACCAACACATTATATATTTAAATGTTATGATAGTTTTTAAAATATTATATTATTTCTTATACAAAATATTAAGAAAAAAGAACAGATATTTTACACTTCACTTCCAAATGCATTTGTTTACTAGTGCCTTGTAATATAGTCTATAGATTGGATATAAATATGAATAAATAAATGATTTCAACATCCAGTAGTATAATATTTAATGAAGAATATATGCTATACATAGAAATACATTTCTAAAGACAAGAAATGATATGCTATATAAAATAATAAAAAGATTGCTGTAAAGTAGAAAAATACCAATTAAATCTGACCTGGACGAGAAGCTCCATGGAAGGTCTTATGAGGTAATGTGGTACAAGAAATATCAGAAGGCAAGAGATATCTTTCTTTTGAGGAACCTATGGGTGTATAACTCAATTAGATAACAAATTTTTTACTCGACTTAAGCTATACAAGGAATTTCTTTTCCGTCTCAAATAGTTGTCTGATTTTGTCAAGAAAAGTATCCTGTAAGCAACTGGACTATGCTTTTGCTATCCACCTGATGAGGATCTATCCTACTGCAGTAGGTACCATCTGCTAAAATGTAGTGACTTTGCTGTGTAGATTGCTTATTAAACTCTTGGTGGAAACAGTACAATTCTGGTACAATCATACTTTAAAATCTGTAATTCACTAAACTGAAACCTATAAGAGGTGGATGGATTTTTAAATAAACACACTGCACTTAAGTTATAGCAAGTTGAAGTAATTAATTTAATTCAACCCATAGTATCCAAAGAGTTATATATAGGCAGTAATTAAAAATCTCCCAAATAAAAAATGGCATGAGGCCAGATAAATTCAGTATAGAATTCAACCAGACCCCTAAAGAAAAAGCCAATAGCAATAGCTCTTCGATTGTTCTGTCAAATTGGATCTGAAGAAACCTTTTTAAAATTGATTTTAGGAACCAGTGACCAGGAAACCCTGACACTGAAACAAAAGTTGCAACAAGAATGAAAAAATATAGAATAATATCACTGATTTAATTGGGAATATAATTTTTCTAGTATAATACTTGAAAACCTAATTGATGAACACATTTAAAAGTTCTTCTACCATAAACAAGTTGATTTCAACTCAGAGATAGAGAGGTGGTTCAACAAGCATACAAATAATAGACATAATCCTTCACAAAACTACAGGAAAGTATGTCCATCTCATTAGATATGAAAAGTGTATTTGGCAAAAATCTATTATACATCCATGATAAAAGTCTTACAGAGATTAAAGACATAATTTTAGTAGAAGTAAAACATATATTGCAACACAGGCAAATTATGAGAAGACCAATGTCATCATTATTCTAAATGGAGAGAATACCAAGCATTCCCACTAATATCAAAAATAAATAAAGAATGCATACTTTATTCCTGCTCAATATAACATTTGAAATTTTACCTACATTTAAGGCAAATAAGGAAAATCAAGGTATTAAAATAGAAAAACAAACATTTAAAGTAGTCTCATTTGAAGATGATTTGATTTTACATGTAAAATATGCTAAGACTCTATAAGAAAGCTTCAAAGTCAGTAAAATCTTTTGGCAAAATAGCAGCATTCAAATTTCACAAGCAAACTTCATAGCTTTCTTATTTATAAAGCAAGTAACATGGCAAAGGAAAAATTAGAAAAACAATACAATTTACAATAGCCTTGAAAATATATTAAATAACACAGATTAAATGTAAGAAAGATCAATGATTTATATAATAAGATTTAAAAGCACTGAAGAAAGAAATTTAGGAAGATGCTAGAAGATGGACAATATCTCATGACCCCAGAATGGTAGGATTAACACTGTAAAAATAACCATCCTACAAAAATCAGTTAACAGATTAAACACAATAATGACTGTCAAAGTGAAAAAAATTATATTAAACTTCTACAGAAATTAAAACAAACTTGTGATAGCTAAAAACGTCTTGAATAATAAATCTTTTTGAGATTATATCATTTCTTATAATATAACATGGTACTAGCATCACAACAGAAATATTGGTAAATTGATAAATTGAATACAGTTGAAGATCTGATATAATTCTAAGCATCTATGGCTACATCACATTTTAAAAAGATGCTAAGCCCGGTGTGGTGGCACAAGCCTTTAATCCCAGCACTCAGGAGGCAGAGGCAGGCAGATTTCTGAGTTCAAGGACAGCCTGGTCTACAAAGTGAGTTCCAGGACAGCCAGGGCTATACAGAGAAACCTTGTCTCAAAAAACAAAAAACAAACAAAAACCAAAAACCAAAAACCAAAAACCAAAAACCAAAAACCAAAAACCAAAAACCAAAAACCAAAAACCAAAAACCAAAAACCAAAAACCAAAAACCAAAAACCAAAAACCAAAAACCAAAAACCAAAACCAAAAACCAAAAACCAAAAACCAAAAACCAAAAAACAAAAAACAAAAAACAAAAAGAAAACAAAAACGAAACAAAACAAAACAAAAACAAAACAAAAACAAAACAAAAAAAAAAGATGCTAAAAATACACAACACAGAAAAGAGGGCCAACAAACGATAGGGATCAAAGAGGATAGCTTTACATAAAAGAATGAAAGTAGATTCTCATCTCTTATTCTGTATAAAAATCAACTCCAACTGCATCAAGGACTTTAATAACTGGAACTCTGAACACATTAGAGGAGAAAGGAAGAACTCTACTTGAACTTATAGGAACAGGAAAAAAAATTTCTGCTCAGTACAACCCAGAAGCACAGGCAATAAAAACAGACAGTTTATAAATGGGAAAGCAAAAATCTAAAATGCTGATATATAACATTTTCTGCAACAAGCTATCCTACAGAATGGAAAAAATATCTTTAAATCATGTACCTGTAGGAGATTATTATTTATATTATATAGTTAACCACAAGCACTAAGTATCAAACAAAATGCAAAGTTTGAATAATTGGGTATGGAACAAATAAAGCAACAAAACCAAAGAAACTAAAAACATAATTTAAATGACTGAGATGGACTTTTGCAAAATTTTCAACACCCTTCGACTTTAGGAGAATACAAAATGAAATAACTTTGGCCTTTCACTTACTACAGCCAAAAATTGTAAAAGTAATGTTTTTTTTAAAGAAGAAATAAGGGAAGAAAGAAAGAAAGAAAGAAAGGAAGGAAGGAAGGAAGGAAGGAAGGAAGGAAGGAAGGAAGGAAGGAGAAAGGAAAGGAAGGAAGGAAGGAAGGAAGGAAGGAAGGAAGGAAGGAAGGAAGGAAGGAAGGAAGGAGAGGAAAGGAAGGAGAGTAAGGAAGGAAGGAAGGAAGGAAGGAAGGAAGGAGGGAAGGAAGGAAGAAAACGTTATAAGTGAAGAAAACTTACTGATGCTGAGAGTCCAAACAAGTATAGTCACTAAAATCAATGTAACAGTTCTTCAAAATGATGAAAATAGAATTTCCACAAGGTCTAGTTATAGTACTTTGGCATATACTCAAGATAGTCTGTAATATAGGTACTTGCTCATCCATGTCTATTGATGCTCTACTTACAATAGCCATGAAATGGAAACATCCTAGATATTAACTGATCCATGGATAATGAAACTTTGGCATATTTGCACAATGGGATTATATTGAGTTTTAAAAGCAATAAAATTATAAAAGTTACAGGTAGAAATATAGAATGGGAAAAAATCATATGGAATGAAGTAGCTCAGACTCAGAAAAAGAGGCATCTCTATATTCTCTCATATGTGGATGTTATTTTAAGCTTTAAATATGTATGTTTCATTGTAATACCATCAGAGGTTAGGAAACTGTTCAGGTTTCATGGAGGAGGAAGGAATATCTCTAAGAGAGGAAAATGTGGTGTTATAAAGGAAGAGAAAAATGGACCAAAACTATTGTGTGTGTACACATTTATACTACTAAATGCTTCTTTTAAAGTCATGTAGAAATCTACTACTGTAGAAACAGCCATGTATGAAATTTTATGGAGTTATCTCAATAAGGAGGGGCACTTTTCCAACCAGATACTGTTTTACCAAATGAGCCAAATACCAAGAATGGGTTGCTGGTTTTTTGAGTCACTGGCCAATAAGTGTTACATATAAGCCCCAAACATTATAGGTTATCCCAAGCACTATTGTTTGGGGTAGTAACTTGATAGTAAGAATCTACTGATGAAGACATCACATACTTATGTCAGAGAACATGGAATAATCAGTCTGGGACTCTGTCAGGAGCTTAATTCTCACTGGCTAGATTTCATAGTGCCTGAAGGTGTTATGCATCTGCTAGACAAAAGTAATCTTGAATTTAACCCAGCTGTGAATCCATTAAACTATATAAGAAATTAACTGGCACTATACAGCCACAGATGCAAAAGTAACATGAATATTATAGGAGTAAGAACAAACTTTTTAATTGGAAGTTAGGCCTATTCATCAAGATGGAACCCATAATTGGCACTGTCTTGGAAATCAAGAATCTACATAGATATGTCCTACTCCATAGAGAAAATCTCAAACAATTATTCTGCTAAATGGACATAGTAATAAAAAGACTCTAATGACTCCTTGATAAATCACACATCAGTACATTGTAAAAATCTTATCAGAGAAGCCTCTACATGTAGATATCAAATAACACCAAGATAATAAGAATTCTGAAAATTCAATACTAAATCATATGTCTATTTCATCTCTCTTCAGTGTTCAGTGATCTATATAGCAGAGGTCCTTCCCTTTAAATCCTGTCTCTCACCTCCCAGGTCTCTGGTGCATTCTGGAGGGTCCCCCAACCTCCTATCTCCTGAGGTTGCCTTTTCCATTCATTCTGCTGGCCCTCAGGGCTTCAGTCCTTTTCCATCACATAGTACAAGATCAGGATCCCCTCTCCCCCACTTTCTCCCCCTCCTATCCAACTTCCCTCCCCACCTGTGATTGCTTTCTTCTCCCTCTGAAGTAGGACCAAGGCATCCTCACTTGGTCACTTAAACTTGTTGAACTTTCTGAGTTCTGGGGAATATATCTTGAATATTCTGTACTTTTTGGGGGGAGGGGGAGCTTACATTCACTTATTAGTGAGTATATGCCATGCATGAAAGGTGAAAGAGTCGGAGGAAGATATTTGCACCCAACCAATGGACAGAAGCAGCTGAACCCTGTTATTGAGCTGAGGAAGGCTGAAAGAAGCTGAGAAGGGAAATCCTTTAGGAGGACCAGCAGTCTCAATTAACCTAGATCCCTGAGAGCTCTCAAACACTGGACCACCAAACAGGCAGCATATACTAGATGATAAGAGACCCCAAACACACATACAGTAGAGGACTGCTGGGTTTGTGTTCATTCAGAGATGATGCCCCTAACACTAAAGAGACTGGAGGCCCCAGGGAGTTTAGACATCAGTTGGGATGGGGGATGGGGACATCCATGTGAAATCAGAGGATTGGAGGGGAGGTGAGGGATGTGGAACAATCAGAGGGTGGGCAGAGGTGGGATAAAATATGGAGTGTAAATAAATAAACTAATTAATTAAAAAAAACTTTAAAAAAAGGAAAAAGAAAAAAAAGGGAAAAGTGAACCAGAAGACAGACAAGGAAATTGCATGGTTTCATCTAAGATAGCTTTTATCTTGAACAAATAATAGTTTATTTTAACTTATGGTCAAGAGCAAAAGCAGTTAATGGTTGGATTAGAACCATTAATAGAGAAGTAATTTGGATTCTAATCAAAATGATGATATTTTTGGTACTGTTATGGTTTTAGTGTATTATTTGTGTTGATTCTTTATATAAGTTGTTTACATGTATAACTATCATCTACTCAGAATATATTCTTTCAAGACAGGACATCAATAGAGAAAAATGCAAATTTTGTGTGTGTGTGTGTGTGTTTGTGTATGTGTGGCACAATGACCATGAGATAGTTCAACTGAAGAAGACATAGAGAGGTTATCAAGGAGAGCATAGTTTGAGAGAGGAAGATTCCTGTAACTTGAGGTATGGTAGAAGGTTAAAGGAGAGGGAGATGAGATTCCTCCTTGAAAGTAATTTTTAAAAAAAATACCTGGTACTAATAAAATTTAAAACATGGATGACAAAGAGGGTCTGATGGCCTGACTGTCATCCAGTGACTCACATGATAGAAGAAAGATAAGAGTGCCCCAACCATCCTCTCACCTAGACAGGTTTACTGTGCAACAAATCATTTATTCCCAAACACAAATCTGTACAAATAAATACATAAATGTAATTTGTAAAAAGTAAGAAAAAAATAATAAAGCTGTAGAGAAGGTGCACCACCTAGGACTAAGCTGTCTTGCTCTGGCAGATAGAAAGCCTGAGTTTGGTTCTCAGATGCCACGTGAAGGTAGCTCACAACCTTGTTGGACTCCAGATTTTAGAAACTAGATAGCTCTTGTTGTCTCCATTGGAAACAGGCATGCATGTGGTATGCTTACAGACATACAAGCAAAACAATCATATACATATAATTAAATTAAATCGATCTGATAAAATAATAAAATGTATTTGTAAGAATTATAATCTTATTAATTATAATCTTATTTAAAAAGCATGGGTGGCTAAGGAAAAAATAACCACTTATAATGAGCAGCTCTGTTACACTCAATCATGTATTTGTTTGGGACATTTGGAGTTCCTTGTTTCTACTGAGCAATGCTCGTCACCCTGAAACAACTGCATTAATATCTATTTCTAGTATAGAAATAATCAAATTATTCTAACTTCCATTTGTAGATTCATTATCATTTGTGTTTGAGAGTTTTAGTCAGATGCCAGATAACCTGAGTTCAATAATTTACTGTTTAAAAGACAGGTGTCATGTGGCCCACTGTCTATAACCCAGCATTCAGGAGACAGAGACAGAAACTCATGAGTTTGAGTCAATACTGAATCGTCATAGTGAGTTATGCTTTTTGAAGAAAGTGTGCAGACTTCTTCTGTAAAATCAAGATGGACTCAACTCAGTAGCAGAGACTTATTTAAGATAGATTGGGCCTTGAGTTCCATCAGAAGCATTGGAAAAAGCAACAGCAGAAACCTGAGGAAAGCTGTTGTGTTTCCTTATCTGGCTTCATGTCTCTGGGTACTTTTATCTACAGTATACTCTGGAGGGATTAGTTTATTGACTCCATCCCAGCAGATGGAATTCAAATGCAATTAGAATATATTTTCTGCTATATTTTTATCTTCTCTTCTTTCATCTAAAGCCCAGGGAAGTTGACATTATAAGTGGCAAGAGGCAAAGATGATCAAGCAGGCTTTTAAGAGCTCCAGAGAAAGTCTGCAATACCTTTTTCTTTATATCCAACATAAGCAAATACAGCATGTAATGATGTGGGATGCAATGAAGATTTTATTATCATTTTATTATAGGATGAACATTCTATCTTATACATATTTCTACCTATATAGTTCACTTATTCCAGAGTTTTAGTAATAAAGTTAATGTCATTCCATATTTCAGAACAACCCTACAATAGTTTATGCTTTATGCACACATGTATATGGGATGGAAACTATATCGGAGCCAGAAAAAAACAGAACTTGAGATTATATGTAATTATAAATTAAATGCCATAGTGTTTATTAAAATTAATCAGTAAAGGAAATCTTCATTCATTACTGACCTTCAGATCATTTCTTATTCCACTGGTGGATATATCTGTTTCTTAAGGTCAACCATAATTGAAATTGTTAGTGACATTATAGAGCACCAATGCTCTGCTTAGGCCCTCTGATAGGGCTCCTTTATATAGATTATCTTGATCTATATAAATGTATACACTTTTTCCAATCTAGAGTTGTTCTTCATTTTGTAACATAGGGCTAATAGAATGTCTCAGGCCAAAATAAAGACCCCTTGTACATTAAGGTATATTATCTCTCTAACTGCTGCATATCTGTGGTGATTTGAATGAGCATGTCCTACACAGGGTCTGACATTTGAATATATGTTTTCCAGGCAGCGATGTTGTTTGAGAATGTCTAGGAGATTTGGCCTTGCTGGAGTAAATATGCCATGGAGGTACATGTTGAGGTTTCAAAGCCTGGGTTCATTTCATGCTCATTTTCTACTCTTTGAGTATACACTTTGAAATTGTGAGCCCCAAGCTTCCTGCTCCAGCTCCCTTGCATCTACTTTTCCATCATAGACTCTTCATCTTCTAGAACTATTAACTTAATTTAAAATCTCTTTTCTATAACTGCCTTGGTCACGATGTTTTATCAGAGCAATAGGAAAGTCCTCCTATCCCTGTCCCTGTCCCTATTCCTGTCCCTATCCCTGTCCCAATCCCCTTCTCTGTTCTAGTATTCATCCACATCCCTGTTCCTGTCCCCCTTCTCCAGCACAGTCCTGCCCTGTCCCTGTCCCCTTTCTGCAGCCCAGTACAGCTCTGCTCCCTGTAACTGTCTCCATCTGCATCCCCACCCCCAGTTGAAAGGACCTGAAAATATCTTCAACAAAATTGTAGAAGAAAACTTCCCCAAGATAAAGAAAGAGATGGCCATAAAGGCACAAGAAGCTTATAGAACACCAAATATATAGGACCAGAAAAGAGAATCCTCTCATCACATAATAATCAAAACACTAAAGGCACAGATACTAAGAAAGAATATTAAAAGCTACAAGGGAAAAGGGCCAAGTAACATACAAAGATAGAACTATCAGAACTACATGGAACTTCTCAACATAGACTATGACCTTCGAAGAAGACTTGATACCAATATTTCTCAAAAAAATTCCATAAAATAGAAACAGAAGGACCACTACTAATTCATTCTAGAAATCCACAATTACTCTGATACCTAAATCACACAAGGACTGAAGGAAAAAGAACTTCAAATCAACCTCACTAATGAATGTCAATGCAAAAATACTGAATAAAATTCTTGTAATCCAAGAATACATCAAAACTATTATTCACCATGATCAAGTAAGCTTTATCCCAGGGATGCAAGATTGCTTCAATATACAAAAATCAATTTACATAATCCACTGCATAAACAACTCAAACAGAAAAATCACATGATCATCTCCTTAGAAGCAGAAAAAGAATTTGACAAAATACAACACACCTGGAGAGATCATGAATTCAAGGCCCATACCCAAATATACTAAAAGCAATTTGCTGCAAACCATCAACCAGTATCAAAATAAATAGAGACCTACTTGAAGCAATCCCAGTAAAATCAGGGACAAGACAAGGGTGCCCATCCTCCCCATATCTCATTGATAGCCAGAAGACAAAAACATCTCAGATGTCCCATAGCAGAAAAATGAAGGTGGTCATATGTTCAATGATTATACTGGTATTACTAATCCTCTGTAAGAGAGATCAAAGTAGAGCAAGTCTAAATAAAAATGAGATTCCTAAATTGAAAAAAAAAAAAAAAAAGAACAAGGGCATCCTGAGACTTGCTTGCAGGCAAAAATATGGAAGTAGAAAATATCCTTAGGCTGAGGCAGCACCCTGTGTGGGCCAGGGACAGCCGGCCACCTTCCGGACCGGAGGACAGGTGCCCACCCAGCTGGGGAGGCGGCCTAAGCCACAGCAGCAGCGGTCGCCATCTTGGTCCCGGGACTCCAAGGAACTTAGGAATTTAGTCTGCTTAGGTGAGAGTCTGTACCACCTGGGAACTGCCAAAGCAACACAGTGTCTGAGAAAGGTCCTGTTTTGGGCCTTCTTCTTCGGCCAGGAGGAGGTCCAAATACAAGATATCTGCGCACCTTCCCTGTAAGAGAGCTTGCCAGTAGAGAGTGCTCTGAGCACTGAAACTCAGAGGAGAGAATCTGTCTCCCAGGTCTGCTGATAGACGGTAACAGAATCACCAGAAGAACAATCTCTAAACAGAGTCAACTATAACTACTAACTCCAGAGATTACCAGATGGCGAAAGGTAAACGGAGGAATCTTACTAACAGGAACCAAGACCACTCACCATCATCAGAACCCAGCACACCCACTTCGCCCAGTCCAGGGAACCCCAACACACCTGAGAACCTAGACCTAGATTTAAAAGCATATCTCATGATGATGGTAGAGGACATCAAGAAGGACTTTAATAAATCACTTAAAGAAATACAGGAGAACACTGCTAAAGAGTTACAAGTCCTTAAAGAAAAACAGGAAAACACAATCAAACAGGTAGAAGTCCTTACAGAAAAAGAGGAAAAAACATACAAACAGGTGATGGAAATGAACAAAACCATACTAGACCTAAAAAGGGAAGTAGACACAATAAAGAAAACTCAAAGCGAGGCAACACTAGAGATAGAAACCCTAGGAAAGAAATCTGGAACCATAGATTTGAGCATCAGCAACAGAATACAAGAGATGGAAGAGAGAATCTCAGGTGCAGAAGATTCCATAGAGAACATCGGCACAACAATCAAAGAAAATGGAAAATGCAAAAAGATCCTAACTCAAAATATCCAGGAAATCCAGGACACAATAAGAAGACCAAACGTACGGATAATAGGAGTGGATGAGAATGAAGATTTTCAACTCAAAGGTCCAGCAAACATCTTCAACAAAATTATTGAAGAAAACTTCCCAAATCTAAAGAATGAGATGCATATGAACATACAAGAAGCCTACAGAACTCCAAATAGACTGGACCAGAAAAGAAATTCCTCCCGACACATAATAATCAGAACATCAAATGCACTAAATAAAGATAGAATACTAAAAGCAGTAAGGGAAAAAGGTCAAGTAACATATAAAGGCAAGCCTATCAGAATTACACCAGATTTTTCACCAGAGACTATGAAAGCCAGAAGAGCCTGGACAGATGTTATACAGACACTAAGAGAACACAAACTGCAGCCCAGGCTACTATACCCAGCCAAACTCTCAATTATCATAGAGGGAGAAACCAAAGTATTCCACGACAAAACCAAATTCACGCATTATCTCTCCACGAATCCAGCCCTTCAAAGGATAATAACAGAAAAAAACCAATACAAGAACGGGAACAACGCCCTAGAAAAAACAAGAAGGTAATCCCTCAACAAACCTAAAAGAAGACAGCCACAAGAACAGAATGCCACCTTTAACAACTAAAATAACAGGAAGCAACAATTACTTTTCCTTAATATCTCTTAACATCAATGGTCTCAACTCGCCAATAAAAAGACATAGACTAACAAACTGGCTACACAAACAAGACCCAACATTTTGCTGCTTACAGGAAACTCATCTCAGAGAAAAAGATAGACACTACCTCAGAATGAAAGGCTGGAAAACAATTTTCCAAGCAAATGGTATGAAGAAACAAGCAGGAGTAGCCATCCTAATATCTAATAAGATTGACTTCCAACCCAAAGTCATCAAAAAAGACAAGGAGGGACACTTCATTCTCATCAAAGGTAAAATCCTCCAAGAGGAACTCTCAATTCTGAATATCTATGCTCCAAATACAAGAGCAGCCACATTCACTAAAGAAACTTTAGTAAAGCTCAAAGCACACATTGCGCCTCACACAATAATAGTGGGAGACTTCAACACACCACTTTCACCAATGGACAGATCATGGAAACAGAAACTAAACAGGGACACACTGAAACTAACAGAAGTGATGAAACAAATGGATCTGACAGATATCTACAGAACATTTTATCCTAAAACAAAAGGATATACCTTCTTCTCAGCACCTCATGGTACCTTCTCCAAAATTGACCACATAATAGGTCACAAATCAGGCCTCAACAGATTCAAAAATATTGAAATTGTCCCATGTATCCTATCAGATCACCATGCACTAAGGCTGATCTTCAATAACAAAATAAATAACAGAAAGCCAACATTCACATGGAAACTGAACAACACTCTTCTCAATGATACCTTGGTCAAGGAAGGAATAAAGAAAGAAATTAAAGACTTTTTAGAGTTTAATGAAAATGAAGCCACAACGTACCCAAACCTTTGGGACACAATGAAAGCATTTCTAAGAGGGAAACTCATAGCTATGAGTGCCTTCAAGAAAAAACGGGAGAGAGCACATACTAGCAGCTTGACAACACATCTAAAAGCTCTAGAAAAAAAGGAAGCAAATTCACCCAAGAGGAGTAGACGGCAGGAAATAATCAAACTCAGGGGTGAAATCAACCAAGTGGAAACAAGAAGAACTATTCAAAGAATTAACCAAACGAGGAGTTGGTTCTTTGAGAAAATCAACAAGATAGATAAACCCTTAGCTAGACTCACTAAAGGGCACAGGGACAAAATCCTAATTAACAAAATCAGAAATGAAAAGGGAGACATAACAACAGATCCTGAAGAAATCCAAAACACAATCAGATCCTTCTACAAAAGGCTATACTCAACAAAACTGGAAAACCTGGACGAAATGGACAAATTTCTGGACAGATACCAGGTACCAAAGTTGAATCAGGATCAAGTTGACCTTCTAAACAGTCCCATATCCCCTAAAGAAATAGAAGCAGTTATTAATAGTCTCCCAGCCAAAAAAAGCCCAGGACCAGACGGGTTTAGTGCAGAGTTCTATCAGACCTTCAAAGAAGATCTAACTCCAGTTCTGCACAAACTTTTTCACAAGATAGAAGTAGAAGGTATTCTACCCAACTCATTTTATGAAGCCACTATTACTCTGATACCTAAACCACAGAAAGATCCAACAAAGATAGAGAACTTCAGACCAATTTCTCTTATGAACATCGATGCAAAAATTCTTAATAAAATTCTCGCTAATCGAATCCAAGAACACATTAAAGCAATCATCCATCCTGACCAAGTAGGTTTTATTCCAGGGATGCAGGGATGGTTTAATATACGAAAATCCATCAATGTAATCCATTATATAAACAAACTCAAAGACAAAAACCACATGATCATCTCGTTAGATGCAGAAAAAGCATTTGACAAGATCCAACACCCATTCATGATAAAAGTTCTGGAAAGATCAGGAATTCAAGGCCAATACCTAAACATGATAAAAGCAATCTACAGCAAACCAGTAGCCAACATCAAAGTAAATGGAGAGAAGCTGGAAGCAATCCCACTAAAATCAGGGACTAGACAAGGCTGCCCACTTTCTCCCTACCTTTTCAACATAGTACTTGAAGTATTAGCCAGAGCAATTCGACAACAAAAGGAGATCAAGGGGATACAAATTGGAAAAGAGGAAGTCAAAATATCACTTTTTGCAGATGATATGATAGTATATATAAGTGACCCTAAAAATTCCAACAGAGAACTCCTAAACCTGATAAACAGCTTCGGTGAAGTAGCTGGATATAAAATTAACTCAAACAAGTCAATGGCCTTTCTCTACACAAAGAATAAACAGGCTGAGAAAGAAATTAGGGAAACAACACCCTTCTCAATAGCCACAAATAATATAAAATATCTCGGCGTGACTCTAACGAAGGAAGTGAAAGATCTGTATGATAAAAACTTCAAGTCCCTGAAGAAAGAAATTAAAGAAGATCTCAGAAGATGGAAAGATCTCCCATGCTCATGGATTGGCAGGACCAACATTGTAAAAATGGCTATCTTGCCAAAAGCAATCTACAGATTCAATGCAATCCCCATTAAAATTCCAACTCAATTCTTCAACGAATTAGAAGGAGCAATTTGCAAATTCATCTGGAATAACAAAAAACCGAGGATAGCAAAAACTCTTCTCAAGGATAAAAGAACCTCTGGTGGAATCACCATGCCTGACCTAAAGCTTTACTACAGAGCAATTGTGATAAAAACTGCATGGTACTGGTATAGAGACAGACAAGTGGACCAATGGAATAGAATTGAAGACCCAGAAATGAACCCACACACCTATGGTCACTTGATCTTCGACAAGGGAGCCAAAACCATCCAGTGGAAGAAAGACAGCATTTTCAACAATTGGTGCTGGCACAACTGGTTGTTATCATGTAGAAGAATGCGAATCGATCCATACTTATCTCCTTGTACTAAGGTCAAATCTAAGTGGATCAAGGAACTTCACATAAAACCAGAGACACTGAAACTTATAGAGGAGAAAGTGGGGAAAAGCCTTGAAGATATGGGCACAGGGGAAAAATTCCTGAACAGAACAGCAATGGCTTGTGCTGTAAGATCGAGAATTGACAAATGGGACCTAATGAAACTCCAAAGTTTCTGCAAGGCAAAAGACACTGTCTATAAGACAAAAAGACCACCAACAGACTGGGAAAGGATCTTTACCTATCCTAAATCAGATAGGGGACTAATATCCAACATATATAAAGAACTCAAGAAGGTGGATCTCAGAAAATCAAATAACCCCCTTAAAAAATGGGGCTCAGAACTGAACAAAGAATTCTCACCTGAGGAATACCGAATGGCAGAGAAGCACCTGAAAAAATGTTCAACATCCTTAATCATCAGGGAAATGCAAATCAAAACAACCCTGAGATTCCACCTCACACCAGTGAGAATGGCTAAGATCAAAAATTCAGGTGACAGCAGATGCTGGCGAGGATGTGGAAAAGAGGAACACTCCTCCATTGTTGGTGGGATTGCAGGCTTGTACAACCACTCTGGAAATCAGTCTGGCGGTTCCTCAGAAAATTGGACATAGTACTACCGGAGGATCCAGCAATACCTCTCCTGGGCATATATCCAGAAGAAGCCCCAACTGGTAAGAAGGACACATGCTCCACTATGTTCATAGCAGCCTTATTTATAATAGCCAGAAACTGGAAAGAACCCAGATGCCCCTCAACAGAGGAATGGATACAGAAAATGTGGTACATCTACACAATGGAGTACTACTCAGCTATTAAAAAGAATGAATTTATGAAATTCCTAGCCAAATGGATGGACCTGGAGAGCATCATCCTGAGTGAGGTAACACAATCACAAAGGAACTCACACAATATGTACTCACTGATAAGTGGATACTAGCCCAAAACCTAGGATACCCACGATATAAGATACAATTTCCTAAACACATGAAACTCAAGAAAAATGAAGACTGAAGTGTGGACACTATGCCCCTCCTTAGAAGTGGGAACAAAACACCCATGGAAGGAGTTACAGAAACAAAGTATGGAGCTGAGATGAAAGGATGGACCATGTAGAGACTGCCATATCCAGGGATCCACCCCATAATCAGCTTCCAAATGCTGACACCATTGCATACACTAGCAAGATTTTACTGAAAGGACCCAGATGTAGCTGTCTCTTGTGAGACTATGCCGGGGCCTAGCAAACACAGAAGTGGATGCTCACAGTCAGCTAATGGATGGATCACAGGGCTCCCAATGGAGGAGCTAGAGAAAGTACCCAAGGAGCTAAAGGGATCTTCAACCCTATAGGTGGAACAACATTATGAACTAACCAGTACCCCTGAGCTCTTGACTCTAGCTGCATATGTATCAAAAGATGGCCTAGTCGGCCATCACTGGAAAGAGAGGCCCATTGGACACGCAGACTTTGTGTGCCCCGGTACAGGGGAAAGCCAGGGCCAAAGGGGGGGAGTGGGTGAGTAGGGGAGTGGGGGTGGGTGGGTAAGGGGGACTTTTGGTATAGCATTGGAAATGTAAATGAGCTAAATACCTAATAAAAAATGGAAAAAAAAAATAAAGACAGAGAGAATCTAAAAAAAAAAAAAAAAAAAAAAAAAAAAAAAAAGAAAATATCCTTAGTGAGGTAATTCCAATGCAAAAGGACATGCATGGTATGTACTCACTAATAAGTGGATACTACACCAAAAAACAAAACAAACAAAAACAAAAAATAAAGTACAGAATACCCAAGATACAGTCCACAGAACTCAAAAAGGTCAATAGGCCGAATGGCCCAGGTGAGGACACCTTAGTCTCACTTGGGAGGGAGAAGAAAGCAATCACAAGGGACAAGGATGAGTGACCTGGGAATGAAAGTAGACTGAGGGAAGGGAGGAAAGAACGAAACCTGATCAGGTATTGTGTGCGGGAAAAGGATTGAAGCCCTGAAGGCAAACAGAAAGAATGAGAACTGGCAACCTTGGGAGGCAGGAGGTTGGGGGGACCCTACAGAATGCACGAGAGACCTGGGAGAAGAGAGACGTTCAGGACACAAAAGGAGGGACCTTAGATGAAATGTCCAACAGTAAGGAGAGGGAAATTATAGAGCCCACCTCCAGCAGGAAGACAGGACATCAAGTGAAGGATGGGATTGCCATCCCATAGTCAAAACTCTGATCCATAATTGTTCCTGTCTGAAAGAACTGCAGGGATGGAACTTGAGAGAAGCCTGAGTAAAAGAAGGGCCAGTAACAGGCACAAAGTGGGATCCAGATCAAGGGGAAAACCCAAGTCCTGACAGTATTACTAAGGCTATGGTGCACTCACAAAAAGGGACCTATCATGATTGCCCTCTGAAAATCCCAACAATAGTCAGATGCAGATACTTGTACCCAACCAATGGACAGAAACTGCTGACCCCTGTGGTCAAATTAGGGAAAAGCTGGAGGAAGCTGATGAGGAAGGTGACCCTGTAGAAGGACCAGAAGTTTCAATTAACCTGAAACCCTGATGTCTCTCACACACTGGACCAACAAACAGGCAGCCTGCAGCAGCTGATATAAGACCCTCAACATATATATACAGCAGAGGACTGCCAGGTCTGGGTTCAGTCAGAGAAGATGTACCTAACCCTAAAGAGACTGGAATCCCCAGGAAGTTTAGAGATCTGGTAGAGTGGGGAGAGGGTGGAGTCATACTTGTGTAGACAGGAGGACCAAGAGAAGGTACGGGTTGTGGAACTATCAGAGGGAAGACCAGGAGGGTGACCTGGAGTGGAAAGAAAGAAAGGAAGGAAGGAAGGAAGGAAGGAAGGAAGGAAGGAAGAAGGGATGGAGAGAGGGAGGGAGGGAAGAAGGGAGGGAGAGAGGGAGGGAGGGAGGGAGGGGGGGAGGGAGGAAAGAAAGAAAGAAAGAAAGAAAGAAAGAAAGAAAGAAAGAAAGAAAGAAAGATAGAAAGAAAGGAGATGTAAACTTTTTAATAAATTTCTAAACATATGCATGAGTCATAATGTCTTCAAATTAATGTTAATTTGACTTGTTACAATTACACTGTCCATAATAGCTAAGATTCCTGGGTAAATCAATTATAAAATACTTCATGACTGACAAAATGCCACTATTTTAGCATAACAGTAGCAATCTATTCATTTAATCTGTGGTAATATATGCAATTCTTTAAGAAAAACTTGATGGAAGAAAAGAATTTTCTTGAAAGTTTTCTGTCATCTGAGGCCTAAGGGAAGGTGATCTTTAGAAAGCTTATTATCACCAGAGACATTAACAAAATTACATAAAAATTTACATTTTGCCGACAATATTATGGAAGAATTTCATTAATTGTGTGAAAAATAAACCTTCGGTGGAAGGAAGGAAATATTTGCATAAAATAACTGTGCTGTATTAACCCATTGGTTAGCAGTGTTCACTCCTTTGTTTTGGGATAATAAGAACAGATATGGAAACAGATATTCGCCACTGTATATTTGTGAAGAAATCTCATTACTGCATATCTGGTTTTGTGGTTCACATTCTCTTTAGGTTACAATTTCATTTTAAAAACATTAAATACACCATTGAACTTCAATTGCACATATAACCATTAAAACCAAAGTCTGCTGTGAGTTTGTTGATTAGTCATTATAATTATATTTAAGTGACAAATGATTTGAACAAGGAAGACTGAAGGCATTCCTGTCATGAGCTCAGGTTTGAGATTGTGCTTTTAAAGAAAGGAAGCTGCACAGGAGTTTTCTAATTTTCTAAATTTTTTGACTTCTACATCAGTAAGTAAGACGTTAAAACTGGACATCTTAAAGTTTATCACAGTTAAATCTATCTAGAAGGCCACAAGGAAATCAATTCCCCATTATGGGCTTGTCCTGATCTATAGGAACATGGCATGAGGTGTTGTTTACAGACCTGATCAAAGCAGAGCCCTGTGGCATTCCAATTTAGTTGGACCAGGTGTTTATCACTAAATATCTACCAGAGATTTTTTTTTTATTCAGCCATTTAACTGACAACTAATGAAAGTGTGTGACCTTAAAACCCATGCCAGTCTTCAGAGACACAAAAATACATGTAAAGATACAACCCTTAATCAAGGAATAACTAAGGAAATAATTTAGACTGTAAATACAGGAGAAAGTTGAAGCATTAGAACAAATAAGCCAATAATGTTATAGTATAACCCTTGTGGTAGTATGAATAAAAATGTCACCTATAATCTCTGATATGTCAATAATAAGATTCTAGTTTTTGGTACTCTTTGTAGAAATTTAAGGGGTATGGTCTTAGTAGAGAAAAATATCACTGGAGACTGGGTTTGATAATATAAAGATGAAATCTGTTTTATGTTTTCTTTCTGCTTTAAGGTTGTATTTGAAAATGTGAGCTTGAGATTCCTGATTTCCTACAATATCTGCCATGTGCTACTTTGCTTCTTCTGCATAATGGGGTAGTATGTGGAACTATAAGCTCAAACTAACTCCTTTTACCCAAGTTGTCCTGGTATTTTATAGCAGCAACTGAAACAGAACTAATACACTATTAAAACTTGCAAAATAGTTTTGCACACATTTTCTGATGAGATTTAAAGGCAGTTTTTAAAGTATCTAAGTATCACTCTACATATACCTAATTACTAAAAAGCCAGTGGCTGCTGAAAAAGAGCTTTAAGATAGTACTTCTACATGAGTACTTCAATGATCAAAGGCAAAATGATTTCAGTGTATTGTACAATATAAGATATAGGTTAAATTTTAAAAATACTCCTTACTATGAAGTCTATAAACTGTGCCACATTAAGCTCACAGGGTCAAGAGAACAACATTAGATTACAGGGTAAAAAAACCTCAAAGCAGAAGCTTTCCTTAGACAAAATTTACAATATCACATGCATATCTTTGTAGGGAAGATGGTTTGGGATAATATGAGAAATAAACAAATACCTGGGACAATTAACTGAATTAATAAACTAAGAAAAACTGAATCAAGTAAATATGCTATCTACATGCCACATTTATTATGTAATAATTCATCTAAAACTTTTCTCTCACATCAAAGATATTTATGATACTATGCTCCATAACCAAAGAATAAAAAAAAAATCTATCATGTCTGGCTTTAGCTTCCTTATCTCATTTTAGTATTACTATTGTTCTTCTAGTTGTCAATCAAAGAAACTTTGAAGGGTACTTGATATCAAGGCATATCTGAAGACACAGTGCAAGAATTAAGAAAGTGTAATTTCCAATTTATTTTGCCACATTTGTCCTCATAGATGGTGTTTTAAAAAAGTTTAATGGTACTAACACAATAAAACGCTTCAGTGTAATAATTTGACCTTG
Organism: Mus musculus; assembly: GCF_000001635.26. NCBI lineage: Eukaryota > Metazoa > Chordata > Mammalia > Rodentia > Muridae > Mus > Mus musculus. Next base: position 42,083,393 of record NC_000068.7, read on the forward strand.
AAATGTCTGATCCTGGACGAATGCCCAAAAGAAGATCCACCATAGCACAAAGACACATGCTCCGGGTCGCCATCTTGGTCCGGGACCCGCCGAACTTAGGAAATTAGTCTGAACAGGTGAGAGGGTGCGCCAGAGAACCTGACAGCTTCTGGAACAGGCGGAAGCACAGAGGCGCTGAGGCAGTACCCTTTGTGGGCCGGGGACAGCCAGCCACCGTCCGGACCGGAGGACAGGTGCCCGCCCGGCTGGGGAGGCGGCCTAAGCCACAGCAGCAGCGGTCGCCATCTTGGTCCGAGACCCGCCGAACTTAGGAAATTAGTCTGAATAGGTGAGAGGGTGCGCCAGAGACCTGACAGCTTCTGGAACAGGCAGAAGCACAGAGGCGCTGAGGCAGCACCCTGTGTGGGCCGGGGACAGCCGGCCACCTTCCGGACCGGAGGACAGGTGCCCACCCAGCTGGGGAGGCGGCCTAAGCCACAGCAGCAGCGGTCGCCATCTTGGTCCGGGACCCGCCGAACTTAGGAAATTAGTCTGAACAGGTGAGAGGGTGCGCCAGAGAACCTGACAGCTTCTGGAACAGGCGGAAGCACAGAGGCACTGAGGCAGCACCCTTTGTGGGCCGGGGACAGCCAGCCACCGTCCGGACCGGAGGACAGGTGCCCGCCCGGCTGGGGAGGCGGCCTAAGCCACAGCAGCAGCGGTCGCCATCTTGGTCCGGGACCCGCCGAACTTAGGAAATTAGTCTGAACAGGTGAGAGGGTGCGCCAGAGAACCTGACAGCTTCTGGAACAGGCAGAAGCACAGAGGGGCTGAGGCAGCACCCTGTGTGGGCCGGGGACAGCCGGCCACCTTCCGGACCGGAGGACAGGTGCCCGCCCGGCTGGGGAGGCGACCTAAGCCACAGCAGCAGCGGTCGCCATCTTGGTCCCGGGACTCCAAGGAACTTAGGAATTTAGTCTGCTTAGGTGAGAGTCTGTACCACCTGGGAACTGCCAAAGCAACACACTGTCTGAGAAAGGTCCTGTTTTGGGCCTTCTTCTTCGGCCAGGAGGAGGTCCAAATACAAGATATCTGCGCACCTTCCCTGTAAGAGAGCTTGCCAGCAGAGAGTGCTCTGAGCACTGAAACTCAGAGGAGAGAATCTGTCTCCCAGGTCTGCTGATAGACGGTAACAGAATCACCAGAAGAACAATCTCTAAACAGAGTCAACTATAACTACTAACTCCAGAGATTACCAGATGGCGAAAGGTAAACGGAGGAATCTTACTAACAGGAACCAAGACCACTCACCATCATCAGAACCCAGCACACCCACTTCGCCCAGTCCAGGGAACCCCAACACACCTGAGAACCTAGACCTAGATTTAAAAGCATATCTCATGATGATGGTAGAGGACATCAAGAAGGACTTTAATAAATCACTTAAAGAAATACAGGAGAACACTGCTAAAGAGTTACAAGTCCTTAAAGAAAAACAGGAAAACACAATCAAACAGGTAGAAGTCCTTACAGAAAAAGAGGAAAAAACATACAAACAGGTGATGGAAATGAACAAAACCATACTAGACCTAAAAAGGGAAGTAGACACAATAAAGAAAACTCAAAGCGAGGCAACACTAGAGATAGAAACCCTAGGAAAGAAATCTGGAACCATAGATTTGAGCATCAGCAACAGAATACAAGAGATGGAAGAGAGAATCTCAGGTGCAGAAGATTCCATAGAGAACATCGGCACAACAATCAAAGAAAATGGAAAATGCAAAAAGATCCTAACTCAAAATATCCAGGAAATCCAGGACACAATAAGAAGACCAAACGTACGGATAATAGGAGTGGATGAGAATGAAGATTTTCAACTCAAAGGTCCAGCAAACATCTTCAACAAAATTATTGAAGAAAACTTCCCAAATCTAAAGAATGAGATGCATATGAACATACAAGAAGCCTACAGAACTCCAAATAGACTGGACCAGAAAAGAAATTCCTCCCGACACATAATAATCAGAACATCAAATGCACTAAATAAAGATAGAATACTAAAAGCAGTAAGGGAAAAAGGTCAAGTAACATATAAAGGCAAGCCTATCAGAATTACACCAGATTTTTCACCAGAGACTATGAAAGCCAGAAGAGCCTGGACAGATGTTATACAGACACTAAGAGAACACAAACTGCAGCCCAGGCTACTATACCCAGCCAAACTCTCAATTATCATAGAGGGAGAAACCAAAGTATTCCACGACAAAACCAAATTCACGCATTATCTCTCCACGAATCCAGCCCTTCAAAGGATAATAACAGAAAAAAACCAATACAAGAACGGGAACAACGCCCTAGAAAAAACAAGAAGGTAATCCCTCAACAAACCTAAAAGAAGACAGCCACAAGAACAGAATGCCACCTTTAACAACTAAAATAACAGGAAGCAACAATTACTTTTCCTTAATATCTCTTAACATCAATGGTCTCAACTCGCCAATAAAAAGACATAGACTAACAAACTGGCTACACAAACAAGACCCAACATTTTGCTGCTTACAGGAAACTCATCTCAGAGAAAAAGATAGACACTACCTCAGAATGAAAGGCTGGAAAACAATTTTCCAAGCAAATGGTATGAAGAAACAAGCAGGAGTAGCCATCCTAATATCTAATAAGATTGACTTCCAACCCAAAGTCATCAAAAAAGACAAGGAGGGACACTTCATTCTCATCAAAGGTAAAATCCTCCAAGAGGAACTCTCAATTCTGAATATCTATGCTCCAAATACAAGAGCAGCCACATTCACTAAAGAAACTTTAGTAAAGCTCAAAGCACACATTGCGCCTCACACAATAATAGTGGGAGACTTCAACACACCACTTTCACCAATGGACAGATCATGGAAACAGAAACTAAACAGGGACACACTGAAACTAACAGAAGTGATGAAACAAATGGATCTGACAGATATCTACAGAACATTTTATCCTAAAACAAAAGGATATACCTTCTTCTCAGCACCTCATGGTACCTTCTCCAAAATTGACCACATAATAGGTCACAAATCAGGCCTCAACAGATTCAAAAATATTGAAATTGTCCCATGTATCCTATCAGATCACCATGCACTAAGGCTGATCTTCAATAACAAAATAAATAACAGAAAGCCAACATTCACATGGAAACTGAACAACACTCTTCTCAATGATACCTTGGTCAAGGAAGGAATAAAGAAAGAAATTAAAGACTTTTTAGAGTTTAATGAAAATGAAGCCACAACGTACCCAAACCTTTGGGACACAATGAAAGCATTTCTAAGAGGGAAACTCATAGCTATGAGTGCCTTCAAGAAAAAACGGGAGAGAGCACATACTAGCAGCTTGACAACACATCTAAAAGCTCTAGAAAAAAAGGAAGCAAATTCACCCAAGAGGAGTAGACGGCAGGAAATAATCAAACTCAGGGGTGAAATCAACCAAGTGGAAACAAGAAGAACTATTCAAAGAATTAACCAAACGAGGAGTTGGTTCTTTGAGAAAATCAACAAGATAGATAAACCCTTAGCTAGACTCACTAAAGGGCACAGGGACAAAATCCTAATTAACAGGATCAGAACTGAAAAGGGAGACATAACAACAGATCCTGAAGAAATCCAAAACACCATCAGATCCTTCTACAAAAGGCTATACTCAACAAAGCTGGAAAACCTGGACGGAATGGACAAATTTCTGGACAGATACCAGGTACCAAAGTTGAATCAGGATCAAGTTGACCTTCTAAACAGTCCCATATCCCCTAAAGAAATAGAAGCAGTTATTAATAGTCTCCCAGCCAAAAAAAGCCCAGGACCAGACGGGTTTAGTGCAGAGTTCTATCAGACCTTCAAAGAAGATCTAACTCCAGTTCTGCACAAACTTTTTCACAAGATAGAAGTAGAAGTTATTCTACCCAACTCATTTTATGAAGCCACTATTACTCTGATACCTAAACCACAGAAAGATCCAACAAAGATAGAGAACTTCAGACCAATTTCTCTTATGAACATCGATGCAAAAATTCTTAATAAAATTCTCGCTAACCGAATCCAAGAACACATTAAAGCAATCATCCATCCTGACCAAGTAGGTTTTATTCCAGGGATGCAGGGATGGTTTAATATACGAAAATCCATCAATGTAATCCATTATATAAACAAACTCAAAGACAAAAACCACATGATCATCTCGTTAGATGCAGAAAAAGCATTTGACAAGATTCAACACCCATTCATGATAAAAGTTCTGGAAAGATCAGGAATTCAAGGCCAATACCTAAACATGATAAAAGCAATCTACAGCAAACCAGTAGCCAACATCAAAGTAAATGGAGAGAAGCTGGAAGCAATCCCACTAAAATCAGGGACTAGACAAGGCTGCCCACTTTCTCCCTACCTTTTCAACATAGTACTTGAAGTATTAGCCAGAGCAATTCGACAACAAAAGGAGATCAAGGGGATACAAATTGGAAAAGAGGAAGTCAAAATATCACTTTTTGCAGATGATATGATAGTATATATAAGTGACCCTAAAAATTCCAACAGAGAACTCCTAAACCTGATAAACAGCTTCGGTGAAGTAGCTGGATATAAAATTAACTCAAACAAGTCAATGGCCTTTCTCTACACAAAGAATAAACAGGCTGAGAAAGAAATTAGGGAAACAACACCCTTCTCAATAGCCACAAATAATATAAAATATCTCGGCGTGACTCTAACGAAGGAAGTGAAAGATCTGTATGATAAAAACTTCAAGTCCCTGAAGAAAGAAATTAAAGAAGATCTCAGAAGATGGAAAGATCTCCCATGCTCATGGATTGGCAGGACCAACATTGTAAAAATGGCTATCTTGCCAAAAGCAATCTACAGATTCAATGCAATCCCCATTAAAATTCCAACTCAATTCTTCAACGAATTAGAAGGAGCAATTTGCAAATTCATCTGGAATAACAAAAAACCGAGGATAGCAAAAACTCTTCTCAAGGATAAAAGAACCTCTGGTGGAATCACCATGCCTGACCTAAAGCTTTACTACAGAGCAATTGTGATAAAAACTGCATGGTACTGGTATAGAGACAGACAAGTGGACCAATGGAATAGAATTGAAGACCCAGAAATGAACCCACACACCTATGGTCACTTGATCTTCGACAAGGGAGCCAAAACCATCCAGTGGAAGAAAGACAGCATTTTCAACAATTGGTGCTGGCACAACTGGTTGTTATCATGTAGAAGAATGCGAATCGATCCATACTTATCTCCTTGTACTAAGGTCAAATCTAAGTGGATCAAGGAACTTCACATAAAACCAGAGACACTGAAACTTATAGAGGAGAAAGTGGGGAAAAGCCTTGAAGATATGGGCACAGGGGAAAAATTCCTGAACAGAACAGCAATGGCTTGTGCTGTAAGATCGAGAATTGACAAATGGGACCTAATGAAACTCCAAAGTTTCTGCAAGGCAAAAGACACTGTCTATAAGACAAAAAGACCACCAACAGACTGGGAAAGGATCTTTACCTATCCTAAATCAGATAGGGGACTAATATCCAACATATATAAAGAACTCAAGAAGGTGGATCTCAGAAAATCAAATAACCCCCTTAAAAAATGGGGCTCAGAACTGAACAAAGAATTCTCACCTGAGGAATACCGAATGGCAGAGAAGCACCTGAAAAAATGTTCAACATCCTTAATCATCAGGGAAATGCAAATCAAAACAACCCTGAGATTCCACCTCACACCAGTGAGAATGGCTAAGATCAAAAATTCAGGTGACAGCAGATGCTGGCGAGGATGTGGAGAAAGAGGAACACTCCTCCATTGTTGGTGGGATTGCAGGCTTGTACAACCACTCTGGAAATCAGTCTGGCGGTTCCTCAGAAAATTGGACATAGTACTACCGGAGGATCCAGCAATACCTCTCCTGGGCATATATCCAGAAGAAGCCCCAACTGGTAAGAAGGACACATGCTCCACTATGTTCATAGCAGCCTTATTTATAATAGCCAGAAACTGGAAAGAACCCAGATGCCCCTCAACAGAGGAATGGATACAGAAAATGTGGTACATCTACACAATGGAGTACTACTCAGCTATTAAAAAGAATGAATTTATGAAATTCCTAGCCAAATGGATGGACCTGGAGAGCATCATCCTGAGTGAGGTAACACAATCACAAAGGAACTCACACAATATGTACTCACTGATAAGTGGATACTAGCCCAAAACCTAGGATACCCACGATATAAGATACAATTTCCTAAACACATGAAACTCAAGAAAAATGAAGACTGAAGTGTGGACACTATGCCCCTCCTTAGAAGTGGGAACAAAACACCCATGGAAGGAGTTACAGAAACAAAGTATGGAGCTGAGATGAAAGGATGGACCATGTAGAGACTGCCATATCCAGGGATCCACCCCATAATCAGCTTCCAAATGCTGACACCATTGCATACACTAGCAAGATTTTACTGAAAGGACCCAGATGTAGCTGTCTCTTGTGAGACTATGCCGGGGCCTAGCAAACACAGAAGTGGATGCTCACAGTCAGCTAATGGATGGATCACAGGGCTCCCAATGGAGGAGCTAGAGAAAGTACCCAAGGAGCTAAAGGGAACTTCAACCCTATAGGTGGAACAACATTATGAACTAACCAGTACCCCTGAGCTCTTGACTCTAGCTGCATATGTATCAAAAGATGGCCTAGTCGGCCATCACTGGAAAGAGAGGCCCATTGGACACGCAGACTTTGTGTGCCCCGGTACAGGGGAACGCCAGGGCCAAAGGGGGGGAGTGGGTGGGTAGGGGAGTGGGGGTGGGTGGGTAAGGGGGACTTTTGGTATAGCATTGGAAATGTAAATGAGCTAAATACCTAATAAAAAAAAATGAAAAAAAAAAAAAAAAAAGACACATGCTCCACCATGTTCATAGCAGCCTTGTCCATAACAGCCAGAAACTGGAAGCAACCCAGCATGTTTCTGAACCGAAAAATGGATACAGAAAATGTGGTTCATTTACAGAATGGAATACTATTCAGATATTAAGAATGAGGGCATCATGAATTTTGCAGCAAATGGATAGAACTGGAAAATATTATCCTGAATGAGGTAACCCAGACCCAAAAGGACATACAGGCTATGTACTCACTGATAAGTGGATATTAGCCAAAAATACAGAATACAACAGAATACCTGTGATACACCCCACAGACCCAAGAAATTAAATATGAAGGAAAGTCCATTAAAGATGTTTGAATATTACTTAGAAGGGAGAACAAAATCATCATGTGAGGCTGAGGGACCTGCGTGAGAGAAGGGAAAGGAAAGGGAAAGGGGGGCAGGAGCAGGTATGGGAGGAGACATAAGAGAAGCCAAGAGTAGCAAGAGAATGAATGGTAATATGCAAAAGAGGGAATGGGGTTTGGTTGAGGGGAACCTGTAGGAAGCTCCAAAGATCTGGGATGTAGAAGTCTCCCAGGACTAAATAGAGATGACCTTAACCAAAAATTCCAAAAGTGAAAAGATGGAACATAAAGAGACCACCTCCAATAGTTAAATTGGACCTCCAGTGGAGGGATGGGAACAACAACCCACCTTCAAAAATTTTAACCCAGAATTGTTCCTGAATAAAAGAAATTCAGGGACAAAAATGGACCAGACTGAAGGAAAGGCAGGCCACTGAAGGGCCCAGCATGTGATCCATTCCATGGCTGGGCATCAAACTCTGACTCTATTAGTGATGCTATGCTATGCTATGCTATGCTATGCTATGCTATGCTATGCTATGCTATGCTATGCTATGCTATGCTATGCTTGCAGACAGGAACCTAACATGGCTGTCCTTTGAGAAGCTCTACTAGCAGTTGACTGAGACAGATGCATATACTTATAGCCAACCATAGTACTAAGGTCAGGGACCCCTATGGTATATATGGGAAAAGTTTGAAGGAGCTAAAGGGTTTGGCGACCCATAGAAAGACCAACAGTGTCAACTAACCTGGACCCCTGGGAGCACCCAGAGACCAAACCACCAACCATACATAGGACAAACACCTGCTGATTGGAGCTCCATGACACTATATATAGCAGAGGACTGCCTTTTCTGGCCTCACTGGGAGAGGATGTACCCAATCTTGTAGGGACTTGATGTTCCAGGGAAGTGGAAGACAGGGAGGAACACACTCTCAGAGGCACAGGGGAGGGGGAAAGTGGTGAGAAACTTAGGAGAAGAGGCTGGGGGCAACATTTGGGATATAAATAAATAATTTAATTAATTTTAAAAAGTGAGAGGAATCAACCAGGATTATATAATGTTTTATAAATTTTGATATGTGAAATGTATCAAGTTGAAATTATAAAACACTTTAACAGTTATTTACACTAATTGTGCAGACTGTAAATAGAACCTCAATATTTTAATTCATGTATGCACTTTAAAGTAAAATTCTTTAAAAATTATAACTATGTCTCTATTGTCACAGAACATTTTCTTATACTTTATACTGGAAGATTTATTGGTTATTTATTAATATTAAATATTCAATCACTTTATGCCATAAAATTGATTCCATATGATTAAAAGGAACAAGTTTTCAAGAATTTCCTCATAAGCTTTTGAAGATGAGTTTCTGAGGAAGATGAAGGACTTGTGTGTATATAATCAATTTAGAGTCTCATTTACATCATGTGGATGGCCACCCTAACAGAGAAGGTTCTTACAAAATGCAGAGGTAGGTCTAGATTGCTCAGGAGTACTCTTCAATTTTCCCATGAAATGTTGTCAGATTTTAGTACATACATCACATTAATAGATGTGGCATTAATTTATCTAAAAATTGATTCTGCAGTTAGAAAGGTGTACTGATTTGATCTTCATTGCAGGTAATTCCTCATGGATTTTGGGGCACTGGAAGTGTCTGAAACTCCATGCAAGACTTGGCAGCATTGCTTCAGAAAGTCTTTTAAGTCATTTAAACTTAGAAAAACTTGGGGTATATGGCATACCTCTTGTACTTCAGAAGAACATCACTTCACAAGTTAATTCATTTATCGATTGAATTGTTTCATATAGCACCCGGCAAAGAAATAAGTGCTGCTAAAGTATAGATGGCATTTTCGCATATTCTTCTAGGGAATATGAATAATATCTTTGGAAATCTTTATCTCATCCTGTCACTGTTGTCCTTGCTTTATATATAGGTAAGCAAAATTCCAAGGCATCAGGGAACTATCCAATCTCGACTCTCATTCTTGTTATTGCAGCTTCAGGACCATAGAGATTATCCTTAGAGTTCAAATACTGTCCATGCCATTCTATCAAACGTTAAGTCCTCTGCCACTGAGCATTACAACACACAACATTTTGAGTCAAAATTGACAGTGGTCTACAGAAAAATGGGGAAAATAGACCACTCATTCAGGAAACTCAGAGAGCACTAGTCACCATCCATCATTTTAACAGTCTGAAAATCTGGCAGAGTTCAGGGGATAGCTCCATCAAGTGTGAATAGCTGTGTTTGCGCACGCATGTGCGCGCGCACGCACACACACACACACACACACACACACACACACACACATACAGAGACACACTAAACAGCTCTACAATTGATGGTAAGACTATGAAAAAATATCATGAGCACTGAGAAATGAAAAATTCAAAACAAATTTTTTTTTCTTTTGGACTAAGATCCATTCATTTCAGTGTCCTCATCACGGGTGTGTGATTTTATATTCTAAGAAGGACCTAACACTCTACCTTAGGGATTAATAAGAACAGGCTCTTTAGAAATGGAGACCCTGAAGACATAATGGAAGACAAGCACCTATCTATGTGCAAAGTGGCTGTGAGTAAATGTACACTTGTGTCAGAACTCAGTTCTGCAATCCCCAGACTAGTAGCTTACAAAACAAACTTCAAGCAATGTATTCTCAGTACACAGTAGCTTAAATTTCCAGAAAAAACAATTTGGTCTTAGAAGACCATTTGTTTGGAGTAGTCATGAAATAATTGCATTATTAAATTCTGTGGCAATTTTTCTTTAATCTGAATCACAATGCATTCTAACTAATAGCATTTCAGTTTGCCTTTCTGTCATCTTACTACTCTTATTTCTAAATATGGCTGGAGCAATCCTGTATCACCTCTCCTGTTGTTTGATTCAGTAAATACTAATATCAGAAGAAAAGAATGGGCTGAGTACAGGAGGCTTCATTTCCTTCTCTTTACATTTTTCAGTTTTGGAATAGGAAGCATTAAAGTCTTTAACATTTTTTTTTCCTTTGGCTTTGAGCAGTAGTGTTAGGAAATTTGTTGCTTTTCTGCCCCATCAAAATCCTCATTTGGCCAAACAGTGGTGGCACATGCCTTTAATCCCAGCACTCGGGAGGCAGAGGCAGGCAGATTTCTGAGTTCGAGGCCAGCCTGGTCTACAAAGTGAGTTCCAGGACGGACAGCCAGGACTATACAGAGAAACCCTGTCTCAAAACAAACAAACAAAAAAACAAATCCTCATTTGTTGCCACATTATCAATAAGTGCAAATATCCATATTTAAGCAGTGATCATTTTAAAAGCAGGAGACTAGAGCCACAATAGAATCTTATGATTGACATGGTACTTTAAATAAATAGTAACAAATAGAGCCATATGGATGTAGTAACGGGAGAAGTGGACATTTCTCCTGAGTGGCATACTTTACAATATACATTATCAGAGATGGACATTTTACTGGTAGCAGCACTTGCAGAATCCTCACTTGCAGAACACTACCTGCTTTAGGGATACATAACAATCATAACTTGTAACTGATGTGAATAATAATGGACACAGACTAAAAAATACCTGTGTTTTGAAACTTATATGCGTTTTATGGATGCTGTTTCTAATATGTCAGGACTAGTCTGAATTTCCTCAAACTTCCTATTTCCCACAAGCTTCAGAATGATGCTAGCACATACTTAGAACCTTTGCACAACTATAAAGAAATGAGAAGTTAAAAAGCAAAGACCAGATTACCTAAGCTAGCAAGTCACTTATATTAGTGATTATCCAAACATGAAGGGAACCTTAAGCAATAGCCAGCACAATGCACATAATTTCTCTCTCAAACATCTCCCAGGTTGCAAAATGAGACATTGTTGTTTGTACTGAAGTCACTGATGTTTCACAGAAGGAGGGAAAGAATCATTCCAAGATCTCAATGATGCTTATCAAGAAGAGAGGAGGCCTTGGTTATAAAGGGAAATGTGCAAAGATCGGCTTTAGATCCCAGGATATGGACACATTCATTCGACATTCCTGTGAGCTTGCTCATTTCTTCACAACTTCACTCTATGCTGAACTGGATATGCTAATAAATGTATACAAGTTTCATGAATCTATCTGGCACCTCTTAATGGTATAGGAAGGCACAGTCTCATCATGGCAGGCAGCATATGCAAATGAAGCTATTTCCTTCCCTAGTGAAGCAGTCCTCACAGATTGAGTTCTCAAACAGCTGAACTTTCTCCTCTCCACTGAAGCCTCTCTGATATCTCCTTACGACTGCTTGTGATAACAGAAATGATCTCTGCCGATTAGGATAATCTCCTATCTCTAGTTCAGCTCCCATGAGAGCACTGTTTGAAAACATTTCACCCTTTCTATGACTCTTTAAGTTTCCTGAGTAAATTTTCCTACCGAATTTCTTAAATATTTTGATTTTTTTTCTATTTCCTGTGACATTGATTATCTGATATTTTCTCATTGAAATGCCTGTCTGCCTGTGTGGGGTTTAACCTTTAACATAATAAGCAGGTGAGACAGTATCAAGGGAGAGATGTAGGCTCAAATACAATCACAAGTAGCAAATTGTAAAATAACTTCCCTCAAACATCAAATGTGCCTCTAAAAATAATCTTTTCATAAAATATGTGTCTGAAAGACAATTTTCTTTAGTACTGTGTTGCAGATAATTAGAATGCTTCAAGCCTCCAAGGAATCTTCCGCCTTTAATTCCTACCCGTGGCACATCATGTCTTTATAATGACATTCAGAGACTCGGGTTCAGCAGTTTTTCCCATTTCTTTGTCATTCATTATATTCCAAACATTCGTGTCCTACCGTGTATGTAGGGCAACTGTCTTTACAGCTATTCTTAGCTCTGTAAAGCCAAATAAAACTATCCTGGAGCTATTTCTGCTTTACTTTTTGTAAATTTCATCACTTTATTTGTTAGTTAAAATTTTACCATGAGGATGTCTCAAGCTAAAAATGGTATGAAAATAAATATAAAAAAGTCATTTTTCATTGTCATGCACTTCAAAACAAATAGGCATGCTAATCATATAAATTACCATCAGTCTTCAACCAGTTTTTAGTCCCTCAGACAAAAATATAAAACAACCAACACTGATAGAATCATTTAGAACTCTCAAGAATCATTTCAGGAAATATTATAATAAAAGACCTTCTTGTGTGTGTGTGTGTGTGTGTCTGTGTGCAAATACTCACACTTGCAAAGACAATTGTGCACATGCTGGAGATGCAGAGGCAGAGGTCCTATGAGTCTCAAGGGACTATCTTTGACTTCCATTTTCTCTGAGATCGTGTCTCCAAGGTTGTTCCCTACTGCCTCCCCAGGCTTGCTAGACTGAAAGCCTTAGTTCTCCATCCTGCTCTACAAAATCTAGAAGCAGAATGAATGCTACCCTTACTGGCTTCACCAGGGTTCTGAGGCTTTTACTTCAGGCCCTTATATTTGGGCCACAAATGCTTTACTTATTGTACCAAGTTCCACAGAGCTGTAATAGCTATGTTTGTAAGTGGAAATCAAAGAAAATTCTAAAGTCAAAATGTTTGGGTAGGAAAATATTCCTTTGAACTTAAAAACTGAAATCTGAATCTACAAAAAAAATTTTTTTTCTAAGCTGGAATATAAATGATTGCAGCAAACGATCAAAGGCTGGTAAATGAGAAAGACATCCATAAGGAGAGACAAGTCACCATCAAATACCCATGGTTGCAGGAGATATGCTCATGGCAAAATAAATAAAATGTCAATAGTAAGATATTAGAAATAGAAAAAGAAAAGAACAACAAAATATCTAAGAGAAAAAGAAAGAAAATAAGTCACAATTTGTTAGGGTTATTAAGGATGAAACAGAAAACTATTGTTTGAAAAGAATGAGGTAGGCAGAGTCAGGCTGACTCCATGACAGGCTGCCAGACTAAGCCTATGTTTCTGTTTCTCAGGAATGAGATCTGGTATCCTGGAAAGTACCTGTGGTCAGCCAATGGAAGCAAGCCACAGGCAGCCAGTCTGACAACACTTTGTCATCTGGCCTGAAAGAGTAGGGAGTTAGAATGAGTCAGCAGCCCACTGAGAAGTCTCCGGAGCCTAAGCAATTGTAAAATCAGTCAGAACCCTAGAGGTAGAGCTAAGCGATCAGCAATCATGGTAACAGGGCACACACCTGTCCCTGGAATTCACATAACTGATAATAAAAGCAGGGCCTGGGAGTCCTCCAGTGGTCTCCATTCTGAAATGGGAAAACGTCTGCATGCAATAAATTCCTCTGAATAAGCACTTTTTGCTTTTGCATGCTTTCTGGGTGTGGGGTATCATTCTTTGGAGATTCTTGAGCCCTAACAGTTTAATTATGCAGATAACTGCAGTAAACATTACATAAGATGTTATTTTAAGCCAGAGAAGTGTAGATAAATACATATAAACTATGCAGCTTTAAAGCTAAAGTTTTAGAAATTATATTCAGGTTAGCAAACACTATAAATCACAACAAAAATGTTTTGTATGTCAAAAAAAATTCTAAGTTGAAGCAAAGGTAACATATAAAAGACAACTGAGATAGAATGTCCTGACATTTTCTGTAGAATAGTCAAGGAATACAATGGTCAGAAGAGGTACAAGCTTTTAAAGGTCCAATTATGCTTCATATAAAAAGCATAGTCCATTTCTATTTTATCCACAGAGTATATGACAGACGTATATGTGAGGTCTGTACATAATTATAACATTTAGCATTTATTGTATATGACAGAAGTATATAAGAATAGTCTGTCCATAATTGTAACTTTGAGCATTTACTGTATGTGGATATTCTTAGATGAAATGAAATGTTGTATATGGAGCTGTTACATATCTTAGTAACATGCAGTTGAATGTGCAGCATATGCAACGCCAACACACACACACACACACACACACACACACACACACACATTCACACTCAAAGCAACATACACAATCACAACATACCATTTGACAAGATAGGTACCAAGTCACATGACATGTATAAGACACACTAACATCCCTTGGGAATTTCACCATATGGATTCCCATGGGGATATTTTGCGAAAGGAAATAATCTTCTCAAAGGACCGAAAAAGAAAAATAAAAAAGGATTCCATTTATTTATTTGTATTTTTTTAAATTCTAATTAATTTTTTTTCATACTCCAGATTTTATTCTCCTCCCAGAATAACATTTCATCCCCTACCTCCTCCTCAACCTCCTGTGTCCACAAGGATGTCTCTACTCTCCAACCCCCACTCCACCAGACCTCTGAACTCCCTGGGGCCTCCAGTCTCTTGAGAGTTAGGTGCATCTTCTCTGACCAAACCTAGACCTAGCAGTGCTCTGCTGAATATGTGTTGGAAGCCTCATATCTGCTGTTGTATGCTGCCTGGTTGGTGGCCCAGTTTATGAGAGACATTGGGGGGTCCAGGTTAATTGAGACTGCTTGTCCTCCTACAGGGTCACCCTGCTTTTCATCTTCTTCCAACTTTTCCCTAATTCAACCACAGATGTCAGCAGCTTCTGTCCATTGGTTGGGTACAAGTATCTGCATCTGATTCTTGTTGAGTTTTTCAGAGGGCAGTCATGATAGATACCTTTTTGTGAGTGCTCCATAGCCTTAGTAATACTGTTGGGCCTTGGGGTTTCCCCTTGAGCTGGATCCCACTTTGGGCCTGTTACTGGTCCTTCTTTTCCTCAGGCTCCTCTTCATTTCCATCCCTGCAATTCTTTCAGACAGGAACAATTATGGATCAGAGTTTTGGGGGGATGGCCACCCCTCCCTCACTTGATCCCTGTCTTTCTACTGGAGGGGGCTCTACAAGTTCAGTCTTCCCACTCTAGGCCATTTCATCTAAGGGCCCTTCTTTTGTATCCTGAAGATCTCTCTCCTCCCAGGTCTCTTGCACATTCTGGAGGTCCCTCCCTCCAACCTCCTATCTCCCGAGGTTGCCTGTTTCCATTCTTTCTGCTGGCCCTCAGGACTTGAGATTCAGATACCATTTCTATAGGTTGTCTATGATAGTCAAATTCCTGGAAACAGGAAATAGAAGAGTAAGGACATTTAATGGGTACAGAATGTCAGATTTACAACATGAAAGTTTTCTAGAAACTAAACTTAAAGCAACACAAATATATTTAACAACATTACTGAACAGGATAGTTAAAATATTCTTTCTTTTCTAGCAGTACAAAAAAAATAAACGTTTGAAATTGGTGATGTATTTTCTGCATTTCTCCTCACACCCCTGCTATAGTTTATGACTACACTAATTCCATAAAAGCTTCCATGCTTCCTCTGCAGAATTCATGGCACCAAGATCTGTAAAGCCTCTTGACCTGGAGTACCATATTCTTTATTTATATATATATAAAATTTTTGTGGATTCGTCATGAATGTCACATCGTGTACCCTAGTTCCACTCATTTCCTAGTCCTTCCATGTCTGTTTAAGACCCTTGTAACCTAATCTAAAAATAAATAAATAAATAATCTTGCCATTGAAGCTGTGGTGTGTCACAGTGTGTCACACAGTATGCCTTATTGTCCAATCAGTTTTATTGCAAATATTCATTGCTTTGATCTGGTTTGAAGCCTTTTGCTTCTGCTACAACATCAATATTAGATCCTCACTGAAACTCCTCTCAGTTACCCTGCTATTGCCATTGGTCATAGAGATCTTGTGGCTTGCATTCTTCAGGATTTGTCACTTCATATGTCCCAGAAGTTCATACACAGGGTAGATATTAGAGTGGGCCAACTCAAATTTGTGAATCTGGGCAAGGGTAGGAGTTGAGTCGGGTAGAACACCAGCTCTGCTGTGCTCATTGCAGTGGGGCCAGCTCTTGCATGGAAGGGTCAGCTTACCAACTCTGCTCAGGTGAGGGGCAGAAACAGCTCTCTTGAGTATGCCAGCCAGCAAAGCAGAGCATCTGATAACACCACACACACACACACACACACACACACATCTCAAGTCAGTGATTCTAAGATACGTTTTCTTCGTTATTTTCTAAAAGATATGTATGTTTCATTCTAAATGACAACAGATTATTGTGGAAGAAAATCCCTTTCTCATGTGAAATAACACATCTTCCAGCTAATAGGTACTGAAAATGTGAGTCAACAGAAAATATAAGTGTATGTTTGTTGCTGGAGGGAAGGGTTGTAGGCACTGTGCATACAGACAAATGGATTCAAGTTAAATACTGCACATTAGCAGGGGTAGGAAGCATGTTTGTAATGTTAGCTCATCTATAGGCACCTTATTATACATATGCATTCTGTGTATGTGTATTTGAATGTGTCTATGAATATGTGTTAATATGTATGTGAATGTGTTCGTGACCCAGAGACAGCAGTAAACAGACTGTACTATTAATAATGCTGAACTTAATATAAAACAAATAATTAAAATGTCAAGATATCCCTGCTAATCAAAAAATGTTACAATAGTAAAATTTTGTAATCTATTATCTTTCTTATCTGTGTCATCTTTCTTTTTTCTTAAATATTGAGACACAAGTATTCCACAATCTTTTCGAGTTTCCAAGATTTGCTTTTTATTTTACATTGAGAACATACATAGACTACGTTTGATACATGATGAAAATCCTTAAAAGACAATATCTACAATGACTTTAGTATAGATGATTAACATTAAATATGTTCTTACAAGGATAATTTTTAAGTGTTGTTTCAGTAGTATTTAAACTTTTTCTAGTTTTGCCAAAACTTGGAGGGATATTTAAAATGAAAGTTTTTACTCCATTAGTCAACCTTTAGTTAAAAACAGAATATGTCTTCACATAAATCCAAAGGATTTAATAGTTAGAAGATAGAGAAAGCAATATAATTTCCTATTAAATCACA
The DNA here is from genome assembly GCF_000001635.26 of Mus musculus. NCBI lineage: Eukaryota > Metazoa > Chordata > Mammalia > Rodentia > Muridae > Mus > Mus musculus. The sequence continues at coordinate 42,100,582 of NC_000068.7, forward strand.
GATTATGCATTATATAACAAATGAAGTATTGACCACACAACTGATCAGAAGAAAGCAACAAATTGCAACTTTCAGTTAAGATAAGGGTTATGTTATCCATATGCTGGTAAACATAGTTGCCTCCTAAAACCAAACAAACAGAAAAAGCAAGAGAAGACATAGTTACAAGAGACACACTGTTCATAAAACCTCACACTCTTACACAAATGGCCTGGAAATAAACTAACACTGCAACACACACTTTGAAATGCATACATGTAAGAAAGAAATAATAAAAATGTGCAATTTGTGACAATGCAAGGTACTGGGACCATTAAAGCAAAGGAAAGACCTGCTTCTTTCTGTCCTATTAGCCAAAATCACAACATATAAACCGCTTTTCTGTATTTAGTAGAGTGAGATATACTGAATAATTTAAATTATTTTAGTCAATAGTGCACCACAAAGGACAATTAACAATTTATACCAAGAGGTCACATTATACAGTTGAGAAAGCACATCCATTGGTATAGACATGGCCTTTCATTGTAGCATGTTACACTCTATAAATAGTGCTCATAACTCTTTTCTTTTAAAGGAATAGTAGGTCTATCTTAAATGAATGTCAAACAGCATCTGTAAAACTATCAGGGAGTGGCAAGTAGACTTGTATGAGCTAGGAAGTTTCTAGGAACTCTGTTCTGCTGATATACCGACAGTTAAGAGTTGCTAGAATGAGATATGGAATTTACTTATTATAATTAACTAAAATGTATTACATTCATTCAGATACTTGTGAGTATATTTCATTTGTTAACACAGTACTCTAGACAAAGAAATGTCTCAGCCATCTTCTTTCAGATTAATTTGTTTCTGGAAATGTAGGACAAAAGGGTAATTCAAAAACATAATAACCATTGAGTTGAATGGTAAATAATTAACTCACTACTTAGCAAAACACACATGACACTTTGTACACATGTTGTAGAAGCATAACAATGTTTCAATAATGAGTGCAAGTGTGTATGTGTGTGTGCATGTGTGTGTTAGTGTGTGGATGTGGATGTGTACCAAAAGTGTCCACCATGCTGCCTAGCTTACATATGCCTTGAAGGTATTTTACAGGCTGCAGGTAGAGTATTATTGACAATAATCCACAGACACTCTGTATAATATATAATACCACCCTAAAGAGCAGGGGAAAAAAAGCAATTGGTACAATAGTAGAATGACACTTTTGAAGATAATAAACACCAGATATAAGGCCTGTTTTATAGGATATAACCTGTGGGGCTGTGGGGTATAGGGGAAAGGGGAGAGGGAGAGCCCGCAGCCAGCCAGAGTTCTTCTGCTCTGGGCAGGCAGACACTTCCACTAGGCACTGGGTGGGCAACTGGCTGTGTGAAGCCACTGACACCACAGTGCAGGGGTGGACAAGGGGCAACCCCCGATACCAGGGATCCCTGGGACAACACTCTCGGCACCGGAGATAGGGGAGAGAGGGCAGAGGGAGAGAGGTTCCCATGAAGGCAAGAGCCTTTTTTTAAAATATTTTTTTCAATTTTTTTTATTAGCTATTTTCTTCATTTACATTTCAACTGCTATCCCAAAAGTCCCCTATATCCTCCCCACGTCCTGCTCCCCTACCCACCCACTCCCACTTCTTGGCCCTGGTGTTCTCCTGTACTGGGGCATACAAAGTTTGCAAGACCAAGGGGCCTTTCTTCCCAATGATGGCCGACTAGGCCATCTTCTGCTACATATGTAGCTAGAGACAGGAGCTCTGTGCGTAATGGTTAGTTCATATTTGTTGTTCCACCTATAGGGTTGCAGACCCCTTCAGTTCCTTGGGTACTTTCTCTAGATCCTCCATTGGGAGCCCTGTGGTCCATCCAATAGCTGACTATGAGCATCCACTTCTGTGTTTGCCAGGCACTGGCCTAGCCTCACATGAGATGCAGACACTATTGCCTATGCCAGCAAGATTTTGCTGAAAGGCGAGAATCTTTAGTTTGGTCTGTGGCTGGAGCACAGGAAGGCCTTCTGATGGGAGATTAGGCACGGTTCTTAGAAGAAAGCCTATCCCTTTGTCCAAGCATAGCAGGCCTTGATGAACAGAGACAGTCTATGGTTTTAGAGCTTTATTGTAGAAATGCAGGAGGAAAATGAAAGAGACCACCCATGGCCAAGAAAAGAGAAGAGGGAAAGATAGAGAGAGAAGAAAGGCTAGAGAGTAAGATGTTAGAGAGAGTAAGAGGTTAAAGAGTAAGAGAGAGGATGAGGAGAGAGGGTAAGAGAGTGAGGAGGAGCCAAGCAACCCCTCTTATGGTGAGCTTCCTATCTTGTTGCTAGGTAACTGGGAGGAGTCTATCCTGAAGGTCAGAAGCCTGGGACATCGTCTACATGACTAAAAGCCATGCTTCTCCTGTGGGGGCTGTGGGGGCGGTAACTTCATCAGAAGCCAGGGGTCCAGGAGACATGTGGGAACGACTACCCTCCCATGTAGGTGAATTATCACCACTGGGTTTCACTGGGGTTCACAACCTTAGCTCGACTGGAGATTAGGCTGTCTGTACATAGCCCATTGCCCCACATAACCTATGTTTTATACTTTAAATATTATCAGAAATCCAAGGCTTAGAGGTCTGAAGCTCTCCTGGGAGAGCTACTGCTGACATTTTCCTAAGTGGCCATAAGTGCCTGTCAAGTTGCCTTCTAAATATCCACCTTTATGCTTTTCAGTTAGCCCTACTCACACAGCATTAATCAGAAAATCTTCCTTTTGCTTTGACTGCCTGTATAAATGACATATTTCATTTCTGTGACAGAATACATGAAAAAGAGAACGTAAGGAAAAACAGTTTACTTTGTCTTACATATCTTGGGAGTATAATTGACTGGGCCAAGGAAAGTGTATTAGAAGGAGTGGAAAGCAGCTGGTCACACTGAGGATACATTGAGGAAGCAGAGAATGATAAAAGGCCCCACTCAATTCTTGTTCTCCCCATTCAGCTCAGGATCTAAGCCCTGCTCACATTTAGTTCAGAGCTTCCCATTTCAATTAACTTAATCAAGAAAATCCCTAAAAGTCATGCCCAACAACTTATTTCTCTGTTGATGAAAAATCCCTTAAAATTACAAGTAAGATTTATTCTCACAGCAAGTTGAACTCTAGTGGTCAAAGGGCTGAGAGTAGAGAATATTGAATAGATTGGAAATATCGCAGAAGAGAAAATTGGAGGAATACAGGAGACAGCAGTAAGAATAGTGTGTTTAAGGAAGTTGTCTTCCAGGTGTAGCTTGCTTAGTTCACTCTTGAGCTTCTAGCACTGTGATTTTCTGAGCAAGATCTACATATTATTAGACTCTTCATGGAAAAAGGATGAGTTTATATGGCTCCTTTTTAAAAGACTCTTCATAACCCACTCCTTCCAAAATTATAGGCAAATAATGACTAATGATGGAAGAATGACATTTTCCCAAGAGGCATGACCACTGGTAAATCTCCTAAGTTTCTAAGACTAATTCTGTCTTGTGCTCCTAAAACTAACACATATTAAACTCACTGGTTTATCAAAGAAAGAAAATGTACAAAATAAAGGAACAAAAGTCAAAAAATGATCAGTTTAGAAAAGTGACTCAGTGGGAGGGGAGGATACCTGGCGAGGGTGATGATGGATGAATGGAATGCAAATGTATTTGTGGTGAAATGGTTCAATGCATGAGAGTGCTGCCTACTCTTTCATACTTCCCAATTCTATGTGGAGGATCACAACTTATGTATATCTCAGCTGTAAAGGATCTACTATCATCTTCTGGACTTCAAGAGACCAGGGAACACACATGGTGTCACACACATACAAACATACATGCAATTTATTTTCTCATGTATTTATATGTGTATGTGTATATATATATATATATATATATATATATATATATATATATGTATAATTTACAGGTATGAGGATTAGTATAGCCTACTATTATGTATAGATATATGAAATAAGGCCAGAGCAAAGTTTATAGATCATTGTCTAAGATTTTAAAGACACTGGGTTTCATTCTCACAAGAGAACAAAAATCATCTGAAATGTGTAAATACAGACAATTGCTATAAATGTCCAACCAACACTATAAGTTAGCACTAAATCGTGATACAAACTTACTCATCAAGGTTCCTAACTAGTTGTGTTATCATTTATGTATAAACTGTGGGAAGTCCAAACTAGTCCTCCCATCGTGGAACCATATGGAACTCTAGACGAATTACAAAAATTTTAGTTGAAATAATCTTGAAATTTTACTGCGTAACAATCCTCTTCTTCTTCATAGTATTGTTTTCTTTTGTTATAGAGAATAGCATAATCTCTTATGATTTGCGTATTCTTTTCCAGAAGTCCAAATATGACCCAAATATCCTCAGGAGCAGTTGTCAAATGGCACTTAAGTAATCCATAAATTAAATTAAATTTAAATTTAATTAAATTAAAATTGTCATTTGCTGTGGTGGTTCGAGTAATTATGGGTCCTATATACTCATGCTTTTGAATGTTTGGCCAATAGGGAGTGATATTATTAAGAGGTGTTGCTTAGTTGGAGGAAATTTATCACTGTGTATGTGTGTGTAGTGTTGAGGTTGTTGAGGTTTGCATAGTCAAAACCTGGTCCATGTGGAGAATTGAACCTGCAGCTTCAGAACATAGGCATATTGTAGATATTTAGAGACAGGCTGAAGCTAACCATGTTGAGTAGTGTGTTATTTTAAGTGTTGATTTTGCGCTCAGTATCCATTGGATACATTTGTGTAGCTTTGGAAATTGGTGTTTCTGACACCTCACACCTTCAGAGATTGGCATTTACCAGATCTTATGACCAAGTCCACAGTAGACCTTGAAATTTGCAGTGCTGTACACCTGCTTCATTGCATTTTACTCATTCTGTTTAATTCTAATCTTCCTTTAAGAGAAGGGTGTAAAAACTCCAGTATGCCTTTGTGTTATGTGTGACTACCCTTTACAATCTAAGCTAGATGCATAGTAGATTTCATCATGATTTATGTGTTCTCTATGTCCTTAAACCAGAAGTGAGTGTGTGTGTGTGAAAGAGAGAGAGACAGACAGACAGTGACAGAGAGAAACAGAGCTAGAGAGAGGAGAAATAGAGAAAGAGAGAAAGAGGGAGAGAGAGAAAGGTTGTAATCATTGCTAAAAGAGATCAATAGGTTGAAAGCAACTGTAAAGTAAAACTGTATTCACTGTCAATGCTAGAAGCAAAGATCTTGTGGGTCTAGTTTTCTGGCTTCTGTTTTTGCAGCTCTGCCTGCAATTTTGGGTCACCAGAGTCATGTTTTCACTCATAAAACTCTGATAAAGTTTTCTGTAATAAACATAATTTCTCCTTTTATTACCATGGCTGATTTTCTGTATTATTCAATAAATATAAATCATTGTCCTTTGTAAGGGGCAAATACACTTGAGCCCCATACAATAGGTAGACCACAGCCAGAAAATAGACTAGGACATCAGAAAACAGGCCAGATTGAAGACAGTGAGGAAAAAGCTAGAGAATGCAATTTGATATTCACTCGTGATCTAAACTACCCCCAAGACTCTTGCTATTGTTGAAGCAGCAGTGATGTGGGTAGCCTCAGTGCACACACACACACACACACACACACACACACACACACACACACATACACACACGTACACACACACACACAATGCACTCTCTTGCTTTCTCAGATTTGAGTGGTATTCTAACTTTAGCATAAGATTTCTATAATAATTTCTGGCCAACAATATGGACACTAACTAGTTTAAGAGATTATAAATTATAAATAAAATGATTATAGTCCCTAGGGATTGTAGATTATAGATCAGTTGAGTTCCCAGGTCTTGAGTTGCTTTTTGAGTTGCCCTCGGGCATTGTATAGATTTCCTGTTTCTGTCAACTGTCACATTACACTGTTACCTTGTACTTATCATCACAGCCCCTACTTTTGTACACTCTGATAAGTAGTGGGCTTGCCAATAAACTATTTCTGCTTCCTAAAAGTGTCAGCTAAATAAGATTTCATAGAATCGAAGAGAAACTCCCTTTAGAGGAAAAACATGAAATCCTTTTATTATATGGGCTGATGAAGCAGTTTTGATTATATGCTATACTTTGTTGTTTAGTACTTTGTTTGCTGTTGTCAAGAAAGGTGAAGTTGTCTCAGGAGGCACAGTAGGAATGTTGCTGTTCTCTGTGGTGAGTGGACAGGTGTCCATAACTTCTTAAAGTTATACAGGCTAATTTTGGCACATCTAGAAAAATTTAGTTGCACATCTTGGGAAAATAATAAAATTGCTCAAAATCAGGCAGTATTATTGCATTAAATAGTATATTTTCATTTTCTTGATTCAAAAGAAACATTTTGTACAGTGTTTTAAACTTAAAATCCATTTTCATTTTCCCGGGTATTCATAGCATTGAAATGCCTATTTGCTAATTGGTTGGCTTATATTAGTGATTCCCTCACTGTAACTCTGCTGGTGAGCAAACATTGGTTCCATTAACATCAGTGGATTCCAGCTAGGCAGGAAAGTGAGCCACTACTTCACACTGTAAAACATGCTTTTATTGGTGATGGTCCCATAATAAACTGCTTTCCACTTACATAATGTTTTTCCTATTTTTCTTAAGTATTTTGATACATGAGACATAGGAACTAAATAGTATTTACTTTATAGAATCTAAATTCAAAGCTCTTGCTAAGTTCATCCTTTTAATAAGATCCTCTATCCTTTTGTGGCTCAAAGGCTGAATCTTAAAAAAGTTTGTACACAAATGTATTTTATACAAAACTACTTCAGTGCCCCAAGGATTTCTGGTGTTGAAGAGAGGGAAGAGGAGTTTGATTTTAAATTTAAGCTTCAAGCATTTATGGGCTAAATAGAGATGTTATTCTGAATTAAGCCTCAAACTATATTTTTATAGGCAAGAAAGGATATCATTGCTAAGATGATCTGTAAGGAATGAATTGAGACTCCAGTTATTTGAACCCATTAGAAGATTTCAGTCCCCAAAGACTCGAGCTTTTGATGACAACCCTTCTCTCCTCACAGTTTAGCCTTTCTCCTTTTCTACAAATCCCTAACAGTTTTCATCAGAAGAGATATTTTCTCTTTCCCTTCTGCTGCTACCAGTTATGCAGGGTTCTGATGTAAAATCACTGCCACTTGACAGTAGCTGCTGGGGCTGTTTAGCTCCAAGTCATCAGCCAAGGACGTCCTCAAAATGGTACAGAGTCCTTTTCATTCAAACTGTGTCCCCAGTCTTCTTTACAGCCTGTTTGTACCCAAACATATCCTTTCAAATAGTCTGTGAGTTTTCAGTGTTCTGTGTCATCTTGGTTATTTATGAAGGCTTAATCCCAGTAAATAACCTAACCGTTCTCCTTCATCTACTCCAGTGATTGTGACTATGGTTTATCATTTGAAATTGACATTCTAAAGTGCAATGGGAAATAATAAAAGTTACTGTGATATTGTATTACTGATTTTAGGCAGAAGGTCTGATCAAGAAAAGGATATTAAAAACACTATAGACAACATTAGGGTTTTGTGTGTGTGTGTGTGCTTGTGTGTTTGTGTGTGTGTATTTGTGAATACCCCTTTGTTGAGTGTAAGTAATTGTTACAGGGTAATGTGGGAATACAGAAGTACAACTCATCTCTAAGTCTATATCATATATATATATATATATATATATATGTGTGTGTGTGTGTGTGTGTGTGTGTGTGTATGTGTGTGTGTGTGTGTGTGTGTGTGTGTGTGTGTGTGTGTGTGTATATATGTGTGTGTGTGTGTGTGTGTGTGTGTGTGTGTGTGTGTGTGTGTATTACCTTTAAACATATACCAGAAATAATGAAACTCATAAAAATATGAAGTATTTCTGAAATTTTCTTCTAACACATCTTGGATGCAATAGCCAACTATCATGTAGCTAATTTTATATCAGTCCCAGTGTTAAAGAGGAAAAATTTAATGTAAATTCATAATTTAAAATCTTTTAGTCAGCTAGCTTTCAGAACACAGACTTATGAAATACTGTTACTTCCAAATTATATTTTAGAATTCCATTACTCAGTCATACATATGTCACAAACTCTTTCTGGAAACTTATTTGGCATGCTATCTTTCTCCTTGACCCAATACTCTTCACATTCCTTTCTGGTGTTGATTGATATAATCTTAGTCACTAAAGGATTACTTAATAGATTATGTAGTTGTCCTGCCTCTGACTTGATGCCTCCTGATGACAAAAAGCTTGATTTATAATTCATATAACGGAAGAGCTAGCTGGCTCTCAAATTCTCTCTTAATATTTAGAATACAACACCTTTCACTCTCTACCAATTCTAGAAATTCCACATCTCAAATTTAAGGCCTTGATGATTGTGTTCTAAATGTGCATCTGTAAGGAAATAAACACAAACCATAACAAGGCATTTATACCCATGTACGTATATCTGTCTGACTATGCAAACATTTACATATGTGTTTATATATATATATGTATATATATATATGTAAAATCTGAATGCAACTCTCTCTCTCTCTCTCTCTCTATATATATATATATATATATATATATGCATGAATAGAGAATTGAATATATGTATGTATGTGCATATTATACCTTATATTTTTAGAGGATGAATTTTACAAGGAAGACTCACTTAAAAGAAAGCTTTTACATGTCACCTTGTGAAATTAATTTATTCATCTCACTAGGATCTACTTTTGAAATTTTATATTTTATAATTGTATGCAAATTTATATTCATGTGCTTATAACTATTATAAATTGAGGCTTTTCTGCTTTAATACATATGATATTTTTAAAACAATTTCCCAAGCATTTTGTGTAAAATAGAAAGTATTTCTCTCCAAGTATACAGTGAAAAACACTCCTATAATCCTTGGACAAAATCTCTCTTATGGCTGTGATTATGATTAGAGTGTAAAGAGAATGTGGAAATGTAACACACTCAGGAGACGTTTATGGAATAACTTTCATTAAAATGTATGAAACACGAAATGGTGGTTTGTTGTTTAAACCAAGCTCTAGAGAACAGGCAGCATGACACACAAGAAAGCCATGTTTCTTCAGACAGCAATTACTGGTGATTTCAGATGGGAATAAAAATCACCCATGCAGGGGAATCCATGAAGCCTTTAGCAGCCACAACACAGAAGAAAAGCACAAAGAAACCAAACTCTTGACAGATAAGCAGTCCTCAAATACACTCACCAGGTACCACTTTCATCTTCAGATATTTATATGTGACCATTTTAATATAAAATACATGTATATATTTCTGCACATACATGCAAATATGAATGGATTTTCTTGGTGAAAAGTATAAAAATTCCTCCAGTTGGCTCTCTCTGTCCAAAATGTGAGTAGATTCTAGCTCTATTTTCTTCAAAAATATTTTAATTTTCTGACATATGTAAATCCACCCCCAACAAATAAGAAGAGGTAAAAAGTAAATTGGGACAGGCGATGGTGGATGAGATGAAAGCAATGAAGGTTATGTAAATGCTATAGAAAATAGTTGTTAAGTCAAAATAATAGATTAAAACATGTTTAAAATGCACATACTTCAATAAATATAAAACCAAAGTTTTCAAATGTATCCCAAAGTCTTTTTGAGTCCAGCAAAAATCAAAACTAAAGGTTCCTGTAAGGAAGTAATTCCACCCTTATCTGGCTATGTTAACAGCATAGGCACTTAGGAGCTAACAGACCTGAATTAGAGAGGATCATTTATAAAATTCATTAGAAAGTGTTATTTGGCGAAAGAGTATTTTCAGTTCATTGAGACTATCGTTTCTTTTTTTTCCCATTGATCAGTCTGATTAAATACGTTCCTTGCTGTAGAGATTTTAATGAAAACTCATGTTGATTGGTAGAACTTGAGTCATAGAAAAGTCACTTAAATTAACCTCAGAAGTGTTTACCATGTTCCAATCACATTAGTGTGAACAAGATGTCATTCTCATCTTCAGGAAAATGCTTATACTTTGAAAACTTTGTTTCCTAAAAATTTCATAACTTCCAGATTCTAAGGAAATGGACACTACATTATGGTATTATGATAATATAATCATAGCAATTGTTAAAACTCTTTGTTCCTTTTAATGATGGAAAATCCTTGTTTACAGATTTGTAATGTAAACAGAATATTTTAAGAATATATATGTGTATAGATATATAATATGTCAAGATGCATTTAGATATGAAACTGATTTAGTTTTAGAATACAATATTATAGATAGATATTACTTTTTGAAAATGAAATTGCAATATAAACTGTTGTGGACAATAAAATTGAAATGACTTTTGCTTATGTTTTAAATCATAATGAGAATCATAATCAAAGTTTGATACTTTTATTATGCATAACATAAAATCAAAACACTAGCTTTGTATTTGTAATACATAGATTCTATAACATAAAAGGAGCTAACCAAGTCACCCATAAACATGAGATGTTGACAATAAATACAATAATAACACCCTATCAATATTAAAATTTAGGTGCTAAAATGTTTGCCCCTGGCAAAAAAAATAGGTATAACACTAAGGAGAGAATCATGGCAGACTTTTGAAAACAATTTTTTGTCACTTACAAATTATCAATCTTTTATGTTATATTCTGACAAAATGGGAGGAAAAGGAAATTTTTGTAGTTAGTATGACCTAATTTTGATCAGTTTCTCAAATTTACATATCTTATGGGTAAAAATATAGTCATATGTTTCTCTGTCATCAACTGTACTGGAAAAGACTCAGACTCAAAATATTATGTTATTTACCCACTTAACCAAATAAGATGCCTCAGCACACGTCAGAAGATGATCCAGTGTGGCATAGCACACACTGTAATTACTCAAAAAAGTAATTACTCACGAAAGTTAATTAAAGTTTATTTGCATTCACTTGGAAAATATTATTAGAGTTATAAATGATGAATTACAATTCAAACATTCTTAGAGTTTAACAGAGGAGAGTATATGTTTAAATAAAAATGAGAAAACAATAAATACAATAAGTGCCATTTTAATATTTAGGATCCTATATTCATTATTTTTATGTAATATTAGTATTTTAATATTTATGAAAATTTATGAGTGTTAATTTTTAATGTCTATTTGTTTGTTTTATAATCAGTACAAAAAGCAGTGGGATTAGTTTTTGGTATTTTTATGCATTTAAAAAAATTTTCTCCATTCCTCTATTTCATTGTGCCTCAAAATAGTCACCTCCTACTCACAATAGACTGCTACATATATTCTACCACCTTTCCTCCTTTTCCTAACCACCATTTTTCTCTCTTGTTTTCCTCTTTCTATTTCCTAGGATCTGCATATAAGAAAAAAAAATGTGACATTTTCTCTGAGCCTGGTTTACCCAACTTTGTGGGGAGCGGGTGTGGCAGCAGTCCCAAAGGCGCCAGGGACTGCAGCTAAGTCATATGACTTGCACCTGACTTCCTCATATAAGACACAAACATCTTGAGTGCTGCACAGGTGTACCAGGATACAGGTGAATCCAATTTGGTGGAGATTTGCCCCTGCTGCCCTGATTAGCTGAAGCCTCGTGACTGACGAGGGGGCGTGGCCTGCGGTGCGTGGATGAGAGAGAGTATAAAAGGAGAGGCCCAAGGTTTCGGGGGAGATATAAACAAGAATCAGGACTGAATAAACTGCTGTTAGAAGGACTGGTGGTCGCATCGTTCTTGCTGGTCGAGAGCGGGCGCAACACAACTTAATGTATTAGATTCTACTATCATTAATTTTTCTAAAATTTTTCACAATTTCATTTTCTTTCAAGCTGAATCAAGTTTTATTTTTTATATGTACCTACATTAACAACCTTTAGAAACTAAATATTTAACATCATTATTTTTTTGTCTGTAAGTATATCTGCACTGTGTATATGTCTGGTTCCTTCAGACCAGAAGAGGATATCAAATCCTCTATCTCTGGAACTGAAGTTACAAGTAATTGTGAGCCACCATGTAGATGCTAGCAATTGAATTCAGGACCCCTGATAGAGCAGTCAGCATTCTTAACTGCTAAACCATCTCTCCACATACCACATTTTAATTACCTGCTTGTTTGTTGATAGAGGGATATGCAGGCTAGTTAGATATCCTTGCAATTGTGACTAGAGCACATGGATTTTCAAGTAGCTCTGTGATATGATATAGGGTTTCAGGGTTGGTACAACTAGAATTTTCATGCCTTCTATTAGTAATTTTATTGACCCATCTCTACAATGATGTGTATAACAAAAGACACAGTTTCCCTTCTACAAGCAGTGAGTATGAGTAATAATATGCCTCCTTCATTTACCAAGTATAAACTACCCAAGACCAAAGGGCCATGCTTACTCTCTGAACCCAATTAATAATGGGAGTTTCTCATGTGACTTTCAAAAGCAAGCATTGCTCTAAGGTACATTGTCATAAAATTCCAGTAATAGAGACAAGTCAAATTCTAATATTTTATATAAATCTGTAGAAACAGTCATTGCTTAGCTTATATGCCTTCATAAGTTTAATATACCACAACTGTATAGTAAAAATTCAATTTAAATGTAGATAGTTGAAAGAAAAAAAAGATGAAGTGAAACATCATGTCATGTAAAGTTGGTGTGCAGAGGAGCTCTACACTGGAGTGTCTATCAGGAGTCAGAGTACCCTGCAACCATGATGGTAAGAGTAGAGTAAATAGAGAGGCTACTATTTAAATAAAATCAGATGGTCAAACTTCAAGTGTGACAACCCCGTTAGTAAGGAGCCTGTTCATCTGTGACCCTCCTAATTACAAAGGGAAACAGAGTCCATCAAAAATGGATATTCTGTCCATTCTGTCCCACTTTCTGTCCAACTCTGTCATCAAATGCTATAATTTTGGAAGCTGTGTTTTCTGAAGACCAACTTCACAGAAATTGTCTTCAACTGTGTCACTTTGTGATCGTGGAGGATCCAACAGTCTGTCCCTTGTTCATCGCTGCTGTGTTCCTGCCAAATCAGTTTGTATTATTGTAAAATAGCATTGGAGGTAGTGCTCATAGAGGAAAAAAAAAAACACCACAACACACAATCAAAACCAAACAACTGTTTCTCCATTTGGCTTTTGCTCTTTTCTCTTTCTATATCTTGAATACAAATTTCCTTTCAGGTGTATGGCTGCTTAGCTTCAGGAAGAGTTTTCTTAGTGGGTCATTTGGATGAGGCAGATTTATGAGTTTCAGCTCCAAATGCTACCTTCTGAGAAGTCAGATCTAGCCACTGATTACAGCAAGAATGTTTAATCTTGAGCACTAAGTCTTTTTTACATTGAATTCTCATTTAAACTATTAGCATAGGTAATGTCAGCTTTGTACTTCACTACTTTGATCCTAATGTTTCCACCAGCAGATGTTTTCACACTCAGTTTGAGCCTATTTGATGGTAGAGACAATCTCACTCAGAGATAAATGGTCTAAGACAGAAATTTACACAAAGGTGGCTGCAGTCAGCTGGGGTTTGCAGTAAGGATTGGACCATATTTAGAGAAACTCTAGATTCATCAAAAATACTGAAGCAGTAGCTTAGTAGTTTTATGTTTGTTTTTTTTCTTTTTCGGAAGAACATCACAGGGAAAAGTCTTTGCAACACAAAGCAAAGTCTCTTATATTCTAACAGCCTGATCTCTTGCCCACTCACAGCCCAGGGATGCCCCTACTATCTATCTCCTTTTCAAACCCATCTTTCTGCTAACTCTAGCATGCAACCATTTGGTGATACTGTGTCTATAGTATGTAATATGTGCTTTCTGTTTATAATACAGCTTGCTTCACTTGCCTAGATACTATAGATGCCATGGTGACTTTGAAATTGTATGTAGCCAATCACAGTACTTTCATATACAAAAAAAAAAAAAAAGAAATATTAACAACGACTATCTGTCAGAGAAACTTGTCACACAATTTGTAAAAATGCTAACAGGGCTAGAAGCATTTCATAGATTAAAAAATAATGATAGTGTTAGGAAGCTTGAAAGATAGCCCCCATTACTTAAGATCACTGGTTATAGTCTTGTGGCAATGACCTGAATTCATTTCTCAGCACCTATGTTAGGTGGCTCACAATTTCCTGTGTCTGTAACCCCATTTACAAATAATCCAATGTCTTCTGTATGCCCTTACTGGCATATTTATGTATGTGTAGGCAGGCACACACACACACACACACACACACACACACACACACACTGAAGTAAAATAAACTCTAAAACAAAAATGATTGTGTTTTTGAAACACTTGCCATCTTGGTAAAACATGAACCCCATTGTTTCATTGATACAATTACCTGCCTGAGACTGGGCCCACAAGGAGCTCACAAAGCCACATCCATACTCAAAGTTTGTGGGCAGTTATTCATTTTTATTAGCAGAACAGGGTGTTCTTGAGACCTCCTCTCTCACAGAGAATATATAGGCAGTTAATAGTTGCTGAGAACAAGACAGTTTCTTAGATTGTAATAGCTGATTACAGGCTGTCAATGCTTGTACCTCCTTTCTCCTCCCCAACTTCCATAACAGTTTCTCCTACAGCAATTATGTCACAGCTGCATAAAATAGCCTCTCCTTTCTAACACACCTAGCTGTCATTCTCCTATACAATACTCTTTAAAAAGTTTGGTATAGACACTAAAAGAACCTTGGTTTAGCTGCACAAGACTCTTAATTAAAGAGAACATGTCCATTTATCCCCAGGAATAATGATCTGTGTTGCCACTAATGCAGTAAGAGACTAAAACACCTGTATCTGTCTCCATGCTTGCCACATTTAATGCATCTCTATAATAAATCTGTAATTCCAAAGTACAGCGCTGTTTTTTTTCCTATTTCTAGACTCAACAGTGATTATCCTCAAAGTAGCAAAGATACATGTAGTCCTCAGGGTTAAAATAAATCTTATACTCATTTATTCTCTCTCTCTCTCTCTCTCTCTCTCTCTCTCTCTCTCACACACACACACACACACACACACACACACACACACACACACACACACACACACATTTATCCTGGAGTAAGGAAAAATATTGGAAACAAAGTAGCAATTCCACTAAGCTCTAGCTTATTGAACCAATGAGTTTAATTGGGATTTCTTGTTGGAGCATAGGATAGTAGTTATTTACAGAAGCATTGGGAATTTACAACACCTCTCTCACAAAAGAAGTGGTCTCTCTCCTCTCTCCTAGGAAATATTAAGTGTCTCTATATTCTCTGGTTAGAGGTGCGGGCTCAAGCACACCTCCCTTTTAGCAACCATATACTGCTCATAAACTTTTGACTCTATGTCAAGCCTTGAGGGCCTCTTTGTCTCCCATGGTAAAACATTAGTGGACCCCATATCATGCAGGTATTCACAGTTAAGAGACCTCTAAAGAATATTGAAACACTATAGCAAAGTATAAGGTAGTGACCATATTCCTTGCAATTTGCTTTGGTTAGAGAAGAATAAACTACTTGAACTAGTCTAAGCATGGTTCCCAACTATCTATCATCTAACAAGGCTCAAGCTATAGAATGTCTGTGTCCATGGTGGTTGAGTTTATAGCAAGTTTCTAGTTTTCTGTCCCCTAGTAAAATTAGGTCTCTGAGTTGCTCTCCAGTGACTCTTTCTGTATTAGTCAATTAGAACATATTCAAATGTAGGTTAAAAGTATTCACTTTTTGCCATAATTCTCAATAGAATGCAATCACTGTGGAATACACGGTCCTGAGTGTCAACATTTACCTGGAGTGTCGTGGATTATAGAAACTTACATGTGGATCCCCTAATGTATTTTTTAAGGCGTTCACAGTATTATCTACATTAATGTCAAAGTCAAGCACAAAATTTTTAAAGGTAAATTAGATACTTTATGATCTTGCCAAGATGTTATAAGCTAAATCCAATAATATATTACATCACATTTTAATCAGTTCCTTCATTATTTCTACAGTCCCTATCACAGAAATGCTGATTTCCTTAAACACCCAGAATGCATCCTTACACAACCCATTTCACACACTTCTTCCTCAGTACTCCCTAGTGAGGAGGGGTTGACACCTTTACATAGTCTCATATTAACTGCTTTTCCTTTCAGAAAGTAAGCCTTGTATCCAAACTGAACATTATTCCAAACATAATTTCACCTTTGTAAATACAAATAAAAGTACACTTTATTAGCTCCCCTAACAGAACAAATACGTATTTAAAATTGTCCATGTACCAAACACTTAACACAGGTTATGTCTGTGACTGCAAGATCCTCTGAAAGCCTTTGTTAGGCTGAGACTTTCCTAGCTGGAATGCTTAAAGCCCACAAATAGTCTCAGATGTATTCTTTCATCATGAATGAACCAAAACAAAAACTGACAACTGTGCCTTTTGCTTGGATATTATTAAAGATAAACATAACATGAGGACCCCAAATTCCAGGAAGAACACCAGTATCGTCTTCAGCAAATGCAATCAAAGAGAGTTCTCTAAGCACTTTGCAATGGAAGGCAATTGAGTGACAAGCGGCTTTCTGGAGCCTCCTCTCATTTTTGAGTACAGGCGACTCTGAGCCTTTATAATGTATACTATCACCATGAGATGCCTGAATGCACATATGTCTGTAAGGGCTTCAGATGTTACCAAATCAATCCTAGTTATTTACCAAAAGTGTTCTTTCTCCTCTTCTTGGAGTGTCAAGATCTATGGAGATTATTTATATTTCCATGATTTCATAATTTCTCTATAACTTACTTCAGGAATTACTAAAAATAAAAGTTATTTTTCCATGTTACAAAACTTACCATTTAGAATGTGCTTACTACACAGATGAAGGTGACAGCATGCCTTTAATGCTGGCTCTCAGGAGGCAGAGGCAAGGAGATAGATGAAGTCGAGGCCAGCCTGGTCTACAGAGTGAGTTCCAGAGCAGCCAGGACTAAACTGAGAACCACTGGCTTGAAAAACAAACAAACAAAAAATTGTTTTATATGGCTATAAAATTTAGCACCCAATGTGTCCCTGTTACAATGTTGTAAATTATAAGCAGGCTATATATACTCTGCTTTAGAACCCTGAGGTATTTGGGAATATTAGGGAGATTAATAAGAGTGAACACCTTAGTTTAATACTAAGCATGTCTATTATAATGTACATCTTATTCTTCTAAAATATCAATATCACAATAGATTCATCCCAAGTATATTCCTTCTCACAAAATATCTAAAAAACTAAGCATAATATATCTTGAATATAGAGCTCCACTTAAAAAATACATTTTCTTGTCAGTCTGGAGGGTCCTCAGAAAATTGGACATAATACTACCAGAAGATCCAGCAATACCTCTCCTGGGCATATACCCAGAAGAAGTTCCAACTGGTAATAAGAATACATTCTCCACTATGTTCATAGCAGCCTTATTCATAATAGCCAGAAGATGGAAAGAACCCAGATATCCCTCAACAGAAGAATGGATACAGAAAATGTGGTACATTTACACAATGGAGTACTACTCAGCTATTAAAAACAATGGATTTATGAAATTCTTGGACAAATGGATGTATCTGGAGGATATCATCATTAGTGAGGTAACCCAATCACAAAAGTCATTAGATATGCACTCACTGGTAAGTGGATATTAGCCCAGAAACATAGAACACCCAAGAAAAAATTTGCAAAAAGCAAGAAAATCAAGAAGAGGGAAGACCAATGAGTGAATACGTCATTCTTCCTTAGAATAGGGAACAAAATACCCAAGAAAAGAGTTACAGAGACAAAGTTTAGAGCTAAGATGAAAGAATGGACTATCCAGAGACTACCCCACCCAGGGATTCTTCCCATAATCAGCCACCATACCCAGACACTATTGCATATGCCAGGAAGATTTTGCTGAAGGGACTCTGTTATAGCTGTCTCGTATGAGGCTATGCCAGTGCCTGGCAAATACAGAAGTAGATGCTCACAGTCATCTATAAGATGAAACGCAGGGCCCCCAATGGAGAATCTACAGAAAGCACCCAAGGAGCTGAAGGGGTCTGCAACCCTATAGGTGGAACAACAATATGAACTAACTAGTACCCCCAGAGCTCGTGTCTCTAGCTGCATATGTAGCAGAAGATGGCCTAGTCAGCTGTCACTGGGAAGAGAGGCCCCTTGGTCTTACAAACTTTATATGCCCCAGTACAGGGGAATGCCAGGGCCAAGAAGCGGGAGTGGGTGGGTAGGGAAGCAGCGCGGACGTAGGGTATAGGGAACTTTCAGGATAGCATTTGAAATATATATAAAGAAAATATCTAATAAAAAATATATTTTCTTAGCATGAAGCCTAAAATGGTACTGCTGACCAAGAATTACTACAATTCTTAAGATTGAATTTTAGAAAGTGTTTTTTTTTTTTCAGAATTGTGAAAGTTTCTGAGATATGAAAAGAATTGGATCTCCTTTTTTTTTTTTCCCACAGAAGTTACAAAAAAAAAAAAAAATCCAGCTTTCTTTTTCCTGGATTATATGTAGGAAATTGTCCCAAAACAAAACAAATGGTAATCACAATCTTTCTGTATATAAAATGTATGTAGATAAATGGCAACAGACAGAAAAAAATGTAGTTGACATCAAGGCAATTGGCAATATGTGTTCAGTGATGGCAAAGGCTAGGCAGGGGATGACAGGGATAAACACTATCCTGTGCCTTTGAAAGCATTAAGTGGTACAACATGATGATATGATGTTTCTATGGAGCTGTCATGTATTTTATTTTGTTTTGTTTTATTTTTCGTCCTGAGGATAAAATTCAAGCTTGCACATATATCTGGCTGAGCACTTTACCACTAAGCTATATAACATAAGTACTACTAGTAGTAGTAGTAGTAATAGTAGTAGTAGTAGTACTGCATGTGCACGTGCATGCACACATCTGTATATGCGACAGCAAATGTATAGATATGAAAGACTATTTGTTCCCTAAATTTGCTCTCCATCAGTTATGGGGACTGATCTCAGGCTGTAAGGTTCATACAAGCCTTATATTATGAACCATTTTGTTGGCCATGGAGCTTCTTTTCAAAGAAAAAAAAAAGAGAAAGAAAGAAAGAAAGAAAGAAAGAAAGAAAGAAAGAAAGAAAGGAAGGAAGGAAGGAAGGAAGGAAGGAAGGAAGGAAAAAAGAAAGAGGAATAAAATATATATAGTCGCATGCATCATTGTATAGCTCATAGGTAGATAAATTCAGTAACAAATTCTGGAATTATTTTTTTGTTATTATAACAATAATGGTTTTCCATGTCTGTTTCCTTGTGAGGCTAGCATTTCATAAAGAGAACATGATCTGGGGTTGGGGATTTAGCTCAGTGGTAAAGCACTTGCCTAACAAGCACAAGGCCCTGGGTTCGGTCCTCAGCTCTGGGGGGGAGAGAGAGAGAGAGAGAGAGAGAGAGAGAGAGAGAGAGAGAGAGAGAGAGAGAGAGAGAACATAATCTAATATCAATAATTTTTAAACTTAAATTTGCTTTTCATGTGTATGTGCATTAGAATTTATGAGTATATGTTACATGAGTCCTGTAGAATGGAGAAGATGATGGGTTCCTTGGCAATGGAGACACAGGGACTGTAAGCTTGCCAATATGGGGTCTGGTAACTTAACAATATTCATCCGTAAAAGGAGGAGCAGGTGCTCATAGCCTCGGAGCCATCTCTCCATCCATATAATTAAATTTTTAAAAGGAACATAAAAACTACTACTATAGAGGGCATTGGCTTTGTCAGATCTAGTTTCTCAATGTGAGGACAAAAGCAAATATGGCAAAGGACCAAACCCATCATAGCCTGAAGGTTCAAAATATTTTGTTTGTTTACCTACGAACATAGAGTTTCAGGTAGCCTTGTACTTTTGTTCTTACTTACAAACACTGGGATCATAACCGTGCACCAGGACAGGAAGCCTGATTTTATATATTTTTTAACAAATCTTATTTTTTAAAAATGAATAAAAATAAAAAATGACTGCAGACATAACACACAGATCACAAAATATTTGTTTTTTAATAGTTCACAGGAAAAACAAAAGCACTGATATTCATTTTAAGTTGTTGTTTTTTGTTTATTTTTATTATTATTTTTTAAAATATGGCAGAGGAGGGCCCTGTAAGTTTTGTTCAGGTATGGAGGATCTTTGAGTTTTGGGCAGCATATGCAGTAGTGGCTAGACTATTCAGGAGATTGGATGAGTGAGCCAGGTTCCTCCTATTGTTTTTTGTTTTAACTGAATAGGTATCATGTCGATGGTCTCACCAAGAGACTATGTTAAATAACAGCAATAGGATATCCAGGCCACTCAACCTTTACTTTTCTAACTTGAGTCAGTTATAGTGCCAGAACTTCCTGAAAAAAGAGAAGGCCAGGTTCCTTTGAGGAAGGATCTTGTTAAAATACCAAAGAATTTACTGTCTTCCTCTCTCCCATCTGTCCCCAGTGGACCCTATGTCCTTTGACAAGGGTAACTAAATACTGAGGAAAAGGAAACAATTAGACTTCCTAGAACCCTTTGAATACTAGCTCTAAAATGACACTCATTCCAGAAGACTGCTAAAGCATTAGATGCTCAAGTGTTGTATGTCTTACGGAGTTCAGGTGATGATGTTTGAGCTGACTAATAGTGCTTAACTCAGCTTCTGCTCATTTCCCCGAGTCCACCATGGATAACAGGTACAGATACAAGGAAGACTTGGTAGAATCCCCAAATTGGTTGATAATATATGGTGGAATTATATCAGGGTTGTTTGAAATTCCTCGGTATCTCTGGAATTAAGGCACTGCTAGAGGGCTAGCACCTCAAGTTAGACCTCCTGGAAAATCCAGGACTTTAGGTCAGGTCCCTGTGAGGAAATTCATCTGGAGAAGCAGAGCCAACTCATGATTCAGTAGGTTCACACATCACGAATATACAAGGGCAGGCTCTAAACATTCTCTTCAGTTTACTGCTTACCTGGAAAAAAAGCACTTTCCATACACTGTGTAAGACTTGGGGAAAGGTCACCTTTGCCACAGACTTAGAAGTGGTGTATTTATTTTGAGCTTTAAACGGGACTTATATCCTGTCCTTCTTTCCCCATGTTCAATGTTAAAGACAGTCTGTTACATTTATTATTCTTGTCCTCTTTTCATTTTTTTAAAGGTGGCATATAATTCAGATGCTTCCATTTTTTATAATAATAAAGTCCAATTTATGGCAGTGAAATGTAAAAGAAAAAAAAAAAACCAAAACTTGAAGCTGAAATAAATAACCTTCAGCCTTGGCCTTACTTCATCATAAGGCTGTATATGGATGTCTCTGTAAAAGTTTGAAGCAATTTATTTCACACACATACACACACACACACACACACACACACACACTCACACACAAGGGAGAGAAAGGGAGAGAAAGGGAGAGAAAGAGAGACAGACAGAGACAGAGAGACAGAGACAGTCTGTTAAGCACATGATGATGTTCCCCCCTGGGACATAAAACTGACCACATCATTTTTAATTCCTAACTGCTTCTAAATCACAAAACAATTTCCACACAAATGTTATGGAATTTCAATGATGCTATTGACTGTAAAAATTAACAAGTAAACACAAATTATGTGAGGGATAAGTAATCTCATATAATCACATATATATATATATGTGTGTGTACATATATATATGTGTATATGTGTGTGTGTGTGTACATATATAGTGTACCTCAATACATATATACACATACTATATAAAGTATATGTACGTGATAGCATAGCTTTTATAACATATTTTAAAAATAAAAACATTTAAAAATATAGCGAAGTTCATGAGTTGCAGGTTAACGATGTATGAATATAGACCAGGAATGGTATGTGCTAGATTGTGCTTCCCTAGTTCATATGTTGATATACTAGAATACACGACTTCAGAGTTTAAACGTTGTGAAAAAAGAAAACCTTTAAAGTAGGAAGTAAAGTTTAAGTCAGTTGTGAGAGTGAGCCACAGCCCAGGCATGATACTGTGACTTTTGTAATATGAAATTTAAATGTATAAATAATACTGTTATTGAAACGTAAGAAGAATGTACAGGATGGGGCACAGCAAGCAGGCTCTGGTCCTCAGGATAAAGGACTCAGGGAAAACAAACTTGACATAATTTACTTGTACTTTGGACTTTTTAGAACTGATATGGTACATTCTGTTCTTTCAGCCACTAAGCCCTGGTATTTTGTTGTAGCACCTCTACTGTATTATACAGAGAAGTTTTATGTATATTAAAGGATCATCACTAGTTGATTTTGCTGTCATGGTTACACATAACATTACACATAAATTTCAGTCCTTTGTTTCAATTCTTCCAAAAAATACTGTGTATGCTGTGTCTATGCTGAAGAGCATGGGTGAGTGTACATGGTTGCACAGGTAGAGGCCAGAGTTCAGTGTATGCTATCAGATGCTCAACACTTTAGTTTTTGGCCTAGCCTGGAGCCTAATATTTTGAATAGATTATATGCCCAGCCATGGCCAGGGATCATCTTATTTCTGACTCCTTAGTACTACTATGATAGACCTGCAAAGCCATGCCCACTACTTTATGTGCATGACTGTGGGACAGAAAATCATGCCAGGAAGTTTGTTAAGATAGAGCAGGTTATGAAACTCAAGAAAAACGAAGACCAAAGTGTGGACACTTTGCCCCTTCTTAGAATTGGGAACAAAACACCCATGGAAGGAGTTACAGAGACAAAGTTTGGAGCTGTGTCAAAAGGATGGACCATCTAGAGCCTGCCATATCTAGGGTTCCATCCCATAATCAGCTTCCAAACGCTGACACCATTGCATATACTAGCAAGATTTTGCTGAAAGGACCCAGATATAGCTGTCTCTTGTGAGACTATGCCGGGGCCTAGCAAACACAGAAGTGGATGCTCACAGTCAGCTATTGGATGGATCATAGGGCCCCCAATGGAGGAGCTAGAGAAAGTACCCAAGGAGCTAAAGGGATCTGCAACCCTATAGGTAGAACAACATTATGAACTAATCCGTACCCTGGAGCTCTTGACTCTAGCTGCATATGTATCAAAAGATGGCCTAGTCGGCCATCACTGGAAAGAGAGGCCCATTGGACTTGCAAACTTTATATGCCCCAGTACAGGGGAACGCCAGGACCAAAATGTGGGAGTGGGTGGGTAGGGAAGTGGGTGGGAGCATATGGGGGACTTTTGGGATAGCATTGGAAATGTAAATGAGGAAAATACCTAATATATATATATATATATATATATATATATATATATATATATATATATATATATATATATAAAGATAGAAAGATAGAGCAGGTTGAGACCTGGAGACTCGCTGGGCACACAACTCAGGCTTAGGTGACTCTCAGCTCCCTGCCAGAAGCCTGACTTTGAACACACATGCCATGCTTCTCACATAAAAGATATGTGACCACAGGTCACTTCTGGCTCAAGAGAGAGGCCTCTATGCTAATAAAGCGCTCAGAGTCCCAGAGGTGTAGCCAATAAGCTTCTCTTCCCAGACATCCCTTCCTGCAAGAGGTATTTAATCTCAGGCCCACCCTGAGAAGTAGGGTATGGTTTTATGCATTCACCTTCCACCATGACAAAATTCAGAACTATGGACTGCCTCTTTTCTTTTCTTCTCTTTTCCCTTCTTCTCTTTTTCATTTTTTTTTGAGAAAAATATGCATTTATATAAGCATATGTCTCTATATTTATAAATATGTATATAATTTACCATGAGAGACATGCAAGCAGTACCGCAGCAACTGTTATACAACATAATACATAAGGCTAAGTCTCCAGTATTACAGTTGTAATAGATAAACAACAAGTATGCTTTACCCACTGCTCTGCTCTCAAGTGTCTGAACCTGGAAAGAAATTAAGATTCCACACTATGCCACAGTTCTCATAGAAGACCTTATTTTTCTGTGCATCTAGGGCTGGATGGCCCCACCAGGACTAGAGGAGCTCTTCCCCACATCTGGGGAGAAGCAAGTCACCCTCTAGCCACTGAGGATCATCGTCCTCCAGGAGGTCTTGCCAACAGAAGCATTGCAATCCCAGTAAGCATGGCCCAAAAGGATCTGGCAGCCTCCACCACCACTCAACCAGCTCTAAAACTCCCCCAGGGACCAGTAAGCCAGCCATAAAACTCAGCAGATAGGAAGTGGGCAGGCTACCTCTTTTCATCAAGTGCCATGGAGAAGGCCTTTGCCTACAGAGCCGCAGTCTAGTCTCCCATAGAAGACCTCTCTGTATTCCAGCCACAAACTCCAACCCAGACAAGTATAATCCCCTTGGGAGCAGCTGGAGTTTCCGTTTCCCCTCTAGCCCTGCGCTAGACCCAGCCTACGGGCCTCCATCACATTCTCTGCTATTCTCGGACTCCCAGCAGCGTCTGGATTTCCAAGGGTCTAAGAACCCCACCCTCAGCCTCCTCGCAGGACCCGGGCCCTTGAACGAGCTCTGGCTTTCCCATGCGTCAAACTGTGCTTCCCCACTCCAGAAGCGGTTTGCGTGGGAGAAGTGCTGTCAAATTCCCTGTGTCCTGCCACCCCAAGTGGCTGTGCTCTATGGCAGAGGACAGGACCCACAACCCAGCAGATGACAAAGATCTGAACTCAGAATCTCATACTACCCTGATAGCACAATGTTAACTAAGTTATCATGCCAACCCCTGCCAAAAGTCTAATTATTAGTTATTAAGCCAAAAGCCTGATGTGATTCATAATTTAATGTGGATTGAGCGATACTCTTAAATACTATACCTATTGCTTACATAAAAACATTGTGTCAAGGTGTGAATTTTTGCCTACAACAAAAACAAAACAAAAGGAAACAAACAAATAAATCAAATAAAATCACCCTTTGTCTTTTGGCACAGCTAATACTAGTCAGTCAGAGTCAAGGACAGTGAAGCAAACTGTGTGAAGTTGCTGTAGGACCAGCATAAGCTCCAGTAAACGTGAGTGACAGTTAAAGAACTGGGACAGAGTGCCATACATCACTTCTGGGCATGGATGTCTATAGTCCACAGTAATCGCTCCTCATCCTATTCCTGTGCACCCACACCCTGATTCACCAGAATTTAGATAAAATATCTTAGAAATTTCTTTTTCCTTCCATGTGCTAGCAAAGAGTTTTGATGATTAAGTAAAAGAAATCTATTGTCAACAATCAGATAACGATCCCTTAATGTTGCCTATTCATGCCGTGTTCAACAAAGTTCTTCCAGAAAAAAAAAAAAAAAAAAAAAAAATATATATATATATATATATATATATATATATATATATATCAAACACTAGAGAATCCACGTGCTCTCCAAAAAATACAGATCTGAGTATCAGGCCATAAGAGAAGAAGCATGTAATGTCATGGTAAAATTCACTTATGAATTCCCTCAGTTCCTCACAGTCTGCTATTGTAAAAAGAATAGTCTTGTAAGATTCATGTGGCAATTTTTCTAAAATACATTTAGTTAAACACTGAATATGTTAAGTTGCCAACCAAAACTGTCTGGTTGAGGATGTCTCAGACAAAGCCTGAAATATGTAAGCTCCCATCCAACAGTGTGATAGCAAATGAATATCATGAGGTCTACGGGACAGAAAGAAAACATGACTATTTAATTTATTATATCTATTATTATATTCATATATCATATATTACATATACATATATATTATTGATACAAAAGGTGTTTTTTAGCACACAAGTAATAAATAATAAAGCTTACAGTAGACCTTATTGGAAATTTACTATATTCAGTTGAATTTTATAGAATGGTTAGTTGATTTTGCCACACTTGCATTCTTCAGAGAAGCCCATTCCCACATTAATAGGAGACCACATCTTGTAGAAAGTTTTGCTGACTACTTTAAAAAAAACACTATGAAAATATGTCAGTTTATGTTGAATATGTGTGATAATCTGCCAATGGCATTTTTAGTTCAGTAAACTACTGAAGAAATGTATCCTCAACTTATTTTTATTTGTTTTTCTATGGAAAAAATCATACTCCTCTAATAAAAGCCTTTGATCAATACAAGAGAAGGAGGAGAAGTACCTGTGAGATAGGAGGAGAGAAGCATTAAAAACAAAATTTGGTATGTGCCATAATGAAACCTTATTTTTTTTGTTTTTGTTTTGTTTTGGTTTTTGGTTTTTTGTTTTTTTTTTGTTTTGTTTTTTTTTTTTTTGGTTTTTTTTGTTTTTTTTTTTTTTGGTTTTTTTCAAGACAGGGTTTCTCTGTATAGCCCTGGCTGTCCTGGAGCTCACTTTGTAGACCAGGCTGGCCTCGAACTCAGAAATCCGCCTGCCTCTGCCTCCGGAGTGATGGGATTAAAGGCGTGCTCCACCACACCTGGCTGAAACCTTATTTTTATAAGCTAATAATTACATAATTTATAAAAGACACAGAAGTAGCAGATAGATATTTAACACCCTTTAAAAATACAATCTATGTTTTCACCAATTAATTTTTTTGCCATCAGTGGAAAAAAAAATCAGTAACAAATCAATTAACCAAAGACACCGTTATGTCATCTTACAAGATTTATTATATAAATCCCTCCAAATTCAAATACCCAGCATGATTTGTATAGACAGATCTCAGAGGAGAACACTACAAAATAATTCTACTACAAATTCAAAAGAGAAACAGTGGATCAATCTCTAAGAAAAATGTTTGAGTGAGCTTTAGAAGCACAAATCCCTCTGAAGAAGCAATACACAACTTCTACCTGATAGCAATCAGCAACCTTTTTTCAAACATTGTTAGGATTTCATACTCATACACAGATCCAGTAAGGAGTACTACCCAGAAGAACAAACTTAACTAAGTGCAATAAAGAAATTAAAAGCAACATATAAATAACACTTTTATTTTTGTCAAATAATGATCACATTTTTTTTTGTTCTATTTGACATTTAGCTCCCCCGATTTATAACAACTGATTCATGTCTCTTACAAACCAGCCCATTTGTGCAAACCTGCTGATATTAAGCCAAGGAGCCTATCACTGAAACTCTGTTCTCCCTTGGGTAATAGCCTCCAAATAGCACTACCTTCCTCTTAAACAAGCCATATAATATTTTTTTCTTCTAAATATGAGATCCTTTTAAGTTTCTCTTTTGAGAATCTGACCCTAGTATATTAATACAGGAAGAAAATGTTAAATAATAATTCCTATTAACATATATTTTGTACAAAAAGCAAACTCATGTCCTAGCAGTTTGGTGTTTTAAACTTCAACTGAAGGAATCTCTTTGGTATAAGATAATCTTTTCACATACATTAGGGAACAAAGATGATTTGGCAGTAAGTCATAGTGTTGTTTCAGAGATGTATTTTGCATTTCGCTTGTTCTAGACTAGTTGATATTAGTAAAACTAGGTATAGCGAAGCTTTGGCATCATTTATGGAAAAGAGCACATAATTCTGTTGGTTCACTGCACTCTAAAGTCCTGATTCACTTCAGTCGGCTATTCTATCTGAGGGCTAGCCATTATAGTCACAAGATTCTCCTTGGCCTCTGTGTGCCTCTTCAATCTTGCTTTCCTTTTTCTGCTTTGGTGAGTCATCAATCGGTCTGGTAAGTGTCCCTTTACCCTCTTAAACCCTGTCAAGCCCTCCAGAGAAAGATTCTGGTAAGCAGTTCGTGGTTTCTTCCGACTTCTCATTACTATTTTACAGGCAGGCCGGGGTCATTTCTGCCTTGTATATCAATTTTTTTTTCCAGGACTCTAAATGATACTTAGGGCTTTGTAGTCAGGCACCAATCATCCAGAAGAAACAATACAGATGATTCTGAGGGGAAGAAACATCAACACTGAGCTTGAGAACATTCTGTGTGCCTCCTTTAGATATAATTGCAATTGGGTTACCAGGAAGAGGAGCAGCAGTGTCGCATTACAGAATGCACCTTGCACAAGGCTGGCAAGACTCAGAAGAAACAGAAAGTGGATTTAAAAAAAAAATCATCAGTGATTGTACAGTTAGGCATTTGCTGGCCTTAGTCTCTCAGCTGGAGAAATTTACTGGCCACATAAAATAATGGCCAAAATCTTTACTTCATGATCTGCCAGGAAGCGAGTCAATACAGATTCTATATTGTACGTATAAGACCAATGGAAAAGTAACTGTAATAATAAATAAACCTCCTGGCTTCTCAAAGTCATATCCTTAATTTTCAGATAAGGTAAAAATGTATCGCCTCACTACCAGGGTTTAATTTAGGTTTCACTTCTAGTGATAATTACCTAAAATAAAGTAAAATAAATAAATAAATATGCTTTTGATTAAAGCTAGGAGAATGTTGTGCCATCCTCCTCATGCATTTTGAAAGACTGGAACTATGAAAGAGAACAGACCACCTTCCAAGGTTGAAACCCTAGGCAAGCACAGAGGCTTAAACACCATTACTTTACAGCCAGTACAAAAGGAGAGGGGTTTACATGAGCAGAGAACTCAGAGTTGAGCTGCAGGCAAGGAGAGATCATTATTTATAACAAGCAGATCTGCTTCCATGTGATTAAGGGAAGAACAGTGAATTAATGCTGTTATCTTAATATTGTTTAAATGGCCTCTAGATGTGGTGCAGAGCCATGCCAGGCAGAGTGCTTAACATAGAATAAATGTCAATCCAAGAAAGCTTTCTGGGAAATATTCCACCCAGAGTTGAATTTGCTTAATTAATGGCCTCAGAATGATAAGCTCTGATAAGTCTCTTGTGTATAGTCTTATTTTATTTGGGAAAACAGGAGCATCCTGATTTAATGTAATTTTCTTCAGACACTGGTAAAACTGGTGAGCTTCTGGGTAATTATCAGACCTGTTAAGGGTTTCTCTTCTCACAATATAGTTTCTGCCTTAGGTTATCCAGTGAAATGGATGAACAACATACAGAATACAATGGAGGGCCGATTAGCGGTTACTTTACCTACCTGCTTAAATAGCAACATAGATTTCAAGGTATAAATAGAATTACCATTGTCTCCCAAATAGAGCTTCATTAGATCACTTCTCCAGTATTCATCATCCATGGAAGGCAGCTTCATGTGACATGGGCTTGCAGGGGTCCCTGCCGCTAACCCGCCCAAGGCTCTATGTGCTTTTACAAAGTGTGCTAAGGAAAAGCTCACATGTTCACCTGCTAATGCCTTCACAATACTTTCAAGTACAGATATCATTATTTCTAAGATGACTGGACACTTTTAGTTTAGTTTTAAAAGTCATCCATATAGAATGAAATATGGTCAGTAGAAGACTTGTTGAAGACAGAGGTCTGTAAATAACAGACACTATTAATGAAAGCTGAGGAATAAAGTCAGAACAATTATATTTCTAAGCCATTAGCAGGAATTTATATATCTACAATGATGCTGTGGGTTCCTGGATGGTTATAGAAACACACTCAAAGATACCAGTGCCTGGTATGATTATAATAGGTCATGGCAGATACACCTGTACTTAAAGAAAGGTTAATGAGGGAAACACCTAACAAATTAATTTGATGATAGTTTAATGTGTCATGAGCATTAACAGTGAAGAACAAAACCAGAGGGAAAACTTTGCTTTGTGAAAAACCTCCCTGAGTGAAAATAACTAGACGAGAAGGCTAAAGGTGATGCAACCAGAGCTGGCAGGGGAAACTACCAAGGCTGGTCTCCCCCAGTTCCTATTGGTCTTTCAAGTATAACATTATTATTTAGGCAAAGTGCCAGATTTGGTAGAATGGATGTCACCATTTCCTTATGGACTGTGGTTACAGAAAGGATGGAAGAAACACAGTCATATATTTGTGGGTTCCTGAGGAGAAAATGGTTTGTGGTTTCTGACCTATCTTACAGAAGAATTAAATAGAAGACTGGGAACATTTTGATTCTGAGGCCCTCATATTGAATCACCTTATTTGCTTGATTCTCCAACAATTTTCCTGGATATGTGAGGTCTCTATTTTTAAAAAGATTTTTTACATCAAGTATTACGATTTTTTTTTTTTGGTGTACTTCCCCACATACCCCCCCATGTAAAGTCTTTAGTCTTAAGGTAGACCTGTTTAAAAAAAAAGTATCTTCACCTTTGAGAGGTGGAATCTAATCTTCAAATACAAGAGGGTATCCTTAAAGGAGAATATAGAGACTTTCTTTAAATTTATGTTTATTCCATTATTATCACTATTATGTTAAATTCTCTAGTATGAGTTAGGAAATTGAGTGACGTGATCATTCCTTGGTACTTCACTATGGGCCCAAAAGCAGCAGGGGCCGTCAGTCTGTCAGGAAGTGGGCAATCCAAAACAGTCAGTTAAAATAAGCCACTTTTTCTTATAACCTGATTTACCTGAGTCTTTTTAATAGTGATGGGTAGATGGTATTTTCAGCTAAGCCATGGGAACACAAGCGCAGTGACTTGAAACAAACCAGTGAAGTTCCTGCCTGGTAACCAGTTCCCAAAAATCAGTCGGTGAATTGGTGGGCACCTTCAGCACTAACATCAAGGATTTTTGCATTGAGGAATCCTACTGCCTTCTTCTGCTTGTCTTGTCTTTGGGTGACAATTTCCAGTTATATTTATGAGTTTTGTCCCATATTCCCACGCCTATTTGCCTGCTTTTCTCCCCAGCAGACTCGGTTTGCATGCAGGGGCACTCATATGCTCTTTGAGATCCTGGATTCACAGCTGCTGAAGTAGTCTGTCCTCCTAAGACCTCTGAAAAGTCACCCTGATCTGACCTGAAACTTGTGTTATTGTATGAAAGAAGAAAAGAAATACTGTAATAATCCTGTACTCACTTGTAATGAACCTATACTTTTACACTTGTACATGTATTCTCAAATTTTATTGGTTACTTATTAATTTTTAATTGTTAATCTAGAAGGACTTAAGAAAGAGATTTTAATAATTCTTTCTACAGTGCGGATGCTTCTGGAGAACGGTGAAGAAAGAATATCAACCCTCAATAAAATGACATAAGTGTAACTGTGCTGCTTACTTTAGCTATCTTTCTTAAATAGTTTTGAGAATCACCAACTATGAAAAAAGTTCATGCTTTTTAAATACCCATCTTATGAGTTCCCTTTAGTCTAGGCCAGCTTCAAGCCCGCTATATACCTGAAGCTGTTGCTGAAGTCTTGACCCTTCTGTTTGTATGTCGAATGGCTAATATTATAGGCAAGGACATTTATGTCAGGATATCTCAAATAGATTTGAAAAATATATTTGGCCAGATTTAGAATTTAGGAATGGTTGGAGTTCTTGATGGGCCTCCTGTACTGTGAAGCATGGTTACAGAATATTTCCTATAAAGTGTGTCTCATCAGATCAATATCTCAAAGAACATACTTTGGGAAGCCCCCATCACTATTTCTGGTCAAAAAAAAAACATAACAAAAAATATATCAAAGTAAAGGTTCTCTCTGTCTCTCTCTGTCTCTATCTCTGTTTCTGTCTCTCTGTCTCTGTCTCTGTCTCTGTCTCTCTCTCTATCTCTCTCTCTCTCTCTTTCTCTGTGTGTGTATGTATGTGTGTGTATGTATTCGTATGTATGTATGTATGTGTATTTTACCTAATACACTAAATAATTTATTGGACCACCAGAGTGTCTATTTAATATGTGTTTGCCTAAAATTTTTGTACTGAAACCCTAATTGTGGTATTTGCATGTGGGATCCTACTGTGAAATACAGTCGTTGACCATATTAATCATTTAACATGAAGTCTTTAAGGGTGAGCCCTTTAATTCTCTCTTTTCTGATGAACAAACAAACAGAACAAAACCAGGCATACACAAAGGAAACAGAATAAATATATGCAGATAACTTGCCACATGTAGTCAGGAAGAAATTGGAACAATGCATCCAATTTCTACAAACTAAGAAAGCTTGAACAGTGACTACTTGAACCAAAAGCTAGGAGACAGGCCTGGTCTCACTGGCTTATCACCTGTGTTCAGACTTCCAGTATCCAAACTCTAAAGAAACACACATCTGTAGTTTTATGTTGTTCAGCTTGTGGCACTTTGCTATGCCACTCCTAGATAACTGTCTTCAAATAGAAGAGTTGGGATTCAATAATTGATAAAGAAAGGAAAGCTGTTAAGTTACATAAGAATAGCCTAGAATTGCTCAAAGACTCAACATTTAGAGATGTGTATATCCAAGATGCTTCAGTTAAGGTCAGTGCTGTAAATGAACAATTCCTGCAGCCTGAAGGAAAGATCATCCTGTATAAAGACATTTTCATTATTATTTACACTTCCCATTATACCAAATTTTCATATGAACTCTATATAATTTTATGTAGTCTTTTTAATCAATAAAGCTTTAGGCAGCAGAGAATATGTGCAGCTTATTTCTACAATGGGGGGAATGAGTTTGTCAGTGACAAGCTGAGACGCTGAGCTCAGGCTATTTTTCTAGCAAGATGTGGATGCTATAGAATGTCTTCTTGCAGTTTTTAATAAATATGAGAGGACAGAAAAAAATAAAAAAGAAAATTTGCCTTGGGGCTATAATGTTTCCAGATATACTATGTTTATAACTTATCCTATGCCATCCCACCATTAGAGTGTGTTGCCATAACTGTGGGATGTATGAAATTAGTTAATACATGTAGGCAGAATGATCAAAACTAGGCTGTATCTCAGAAATTCTTAAATTTTGGTTCAATAGTTACATAGTATATCTAAATTATAAATTAACTTAAAAATTGATATTAACCATAATTCTTTAAGTTATAAAAATATATTGTTTATATTAAAATGAAAGTGGTTTTTACTACAGTGTGTACATTTTGTGTATAATGGATCCTGTATGAAACAAGAAGCTGAATTTAGCCTTACAATAGATATTTTAGTAGGCAGAGCAATAAGAGAGAACAAAAAATGAAAAAGACACAGAATTGAAACCATAGATGAGATTGGTTCTCATGTAAGCTCTTAGTAATTTGTTCCTGGAATGAGACTTGGTAATAGTTGGGGCAGCTTTAACCAGGTAAATCTTCAAGCCCTAATGGCGGAGTGTAGCTGCCATCAAGTGCTAAGAGCATGTAAAGTAGTGTCTGTCCTTAGATTTAAGCTTTAATCAAGCCGCCACCTAAAAGCTTTACTCCTTTAAAAGGTGCCATAAATTTTTTTAGAAGTCATGTGATAAGATTGGTATAATAGCCAAGGTAAATAATAATGAAGTTGCCTTCTCAAGGCCCATTCTTTCTGGGTAGCTAAACTAGGAAGGACTCAACTATCAGGCACCAAAATGGTGTGTGGCATTGTTGCTGTAGATTGACATATTCCCCTGTTAAAACTCAGCTTTAACTTACAATTGTCACTTACAAAAACTGCATTTCATAGATCTAAATATATAAATATATTGTACAAAATATTATACTGGCGGGAATAAATTTACTTCTTAAGAATACAGGCATACTTTATTGCTGAGTCCTTTTGTTTGTTTGGTTTTGTTTTTTGTCTTTTTTTATTAGTTATTTACTATATTTACGTTTCAAATGTTGTCCCCTTTCCTGGTTTCCCCTCTGAAAACTCCCTATCCCTCTCTGCTCCCCCTGCTAACAACCCACCCACACCTGTTTCCAGGCCCTGACATTCCCCTACATTGGGGCATAGAGTCTTCACAGGGCCAAGGGCTTCTCTTCCCATTGATGACCAACTAGGCCGTCCTCTGCTACATATGCATCTAGGGCCCTGAGTCCCACCATGTATACTCTTTGGTTGGTGATTTAGTCCCTGGGAGCTCTGGGGGTACTGGTTAGTTCATATTGTTGTTATTGTTGTTCCTCCTATGGGACTGCTAACCTCTTCAGCTCTTTGTGTCCTTACTCTAGCACCTTTATTGGTGACCCTGTGCTCAGTCCAATGGTAGGCTGTGTATATCAACCTCTCTCTCTCTCTTTCTTTGTTTGTTTGTTTTTTGTTTTGTTTTGTTTTTTGTTTTTTGTTTTTTTTTTTTTTTGTTTTGGTTTGGTTTTTTTTTTTTTGTTTTTTTGTTTTTTTGTTTTTAGACAGGGATTCTCTGTATAGTCCTGGCTGTCCTGGAACTTACTTTGTAGAACAGGCTGACCTTGAACTCAGAAATCCACCTGCCTCTCCCTCCCAAGTGCTGGGATTAAAGGCATGTGCCACCACGCCGGCTCCACCTCTCTATTTTTAAGTCACTGGTGGTCCCTCTCTGGAGACAGCTATATCAAGCTCCTATCAGCAAGCACTTGTTCAAATCCACTAAAGTGTCTGGTTTGGTAATTGTATATGGGATGGATCCCCAGGTGGGGCAGTCTCTGGATGGTTGCATCTTCACTATGTGTTCCACACTTTGTCTGTGTAACTCCTTCCATGGGTATTTTGTTCCCCCTTATAAGAATGATTGACATATCCACACTTTGGTCTTCCTACTTCTTGAGTTTCATCTGGTTTGTGAATTGTATCTTGAATATTCTGAGCTTCTGCGCTAATTCACTTATCAGTGAGTGCATACCATGTGTGTTCTTTTGTGATTGGGTTACTTCACTCAGAATGATATTGGAATGATCCTGACTGGGGTAAAAAAGGAATGAAGAAATAATATACATGTACCAGGTATATGGGGTTATCAAAGGTTAGGTTATTACATACAACTGAACAAGAAGGTGGGGACATTACATTCAAATAAAAAGAGGCAAGGTTTATCGTATACAGCTGAATGAATAACAGGGCCAGGGTAGCTAATCCCAGTAGAAGCAGGCGCTGTAGTTGAAGATCTTCAGACTGTATATTTAGGGATGGAACTATGGTAGAAATTTTCTGGACCAACCATCAATATTAATACAAGATTTTGTCTTTGTCATCCCTCAGAGCTTCACCCTGGTTAAAAGGCTTAGCCATTTTCACATGGATTTGGGGTTATATGGTCCATGACTCACTCAGGGCTTTGTGCTAGGGACATATCTCTTTCTTATTTTTTAGATGTTCATGACAGCTCTTCAGGTTCTGTATGGGCACAGATTGCCACAGTGCTTAACACCAAATGGAAGGGTAATAAGAAAGAACAAACTCACAATAGCCATTGTGCCTAATGAAAGCACAGGGAATATTTTAACAGGATAAAGGGATAGGCACCTTGAATCTCCTCGAGAATTGTTTGTTTAACGTTAGTACAAACTGATTAATCATAGCGTTTCCTTCTCTGGGATGTGGCTGATGTAATTGGGCCACATCCACGCTATCATTATTATAAGTCCAGGCTCTCAGGAGATGAATCCCAATTAATTCCCAATTATCCTGTCTAAATTCAAGGGCTATAACCTGCCTCAAATAGTTGAACAGAGCTCATGGGACTCCAGGTGGTTAGAGAACTCCTCACACCTCCCTGAATGAAGGGACTCTCATTAGTACAAACAGATGTGGAAGCATATGATCAAACCACTGGATGAAAAGTCTAGGATCAGTAGGTTTGGCTTCTAACTTAGTCTTGCCTGCATGGGTAAAATCATTACGTAAACTCAGCTCTGGAGCATTTAAAGCTGCCAAGGTTTTCCTTTAGTTACAGCTCTCCTGCCCCACAACCCTGCTCCACTACTTTTGTCTATTGTACCCTTGGTTCAGTGCTGCAGCAAACTGCTGGCAGAAGTCTCTTTACATAGGTCACCATCACCTCCACATTCCTTTTGAGGAAGCTCAGGCCATTGGAAAGGACCACCGCAACCATCCTTGCCAGGCTTCCTCCACCACACTATGGTCACCTGTCCACTGCTTCTCTTTTGATTTTCAACTTGCTTGTTTGCCTTAGTTGCCCACATATGCCAGCCAAGTTGTTAAACTGAAAGAAAACCTGGGAACCTGCTTGGGTCCCTCACCTAAGTGTGCACCCCTCAAATTTCTCCTATCACCTATTCATTTGTTGCTCAATTATTTATTTTTGTTATTTATTTTATTTTATTTTATTTTAGGTTTTTTTTTCTCTTTTCTTTTTCAAGAAAGGGCTTCTCTGTATAGCCCTGGCTGTCCTGGAACTCACTTTGTAGATCAGGCTGGCCTCAAACTCAGAAATCTGCATGCCTCTACCTCCGGGAGTGCTGGGATTAAAGGCGTGTGCCATCATGTCTGGCTGGTTATTTTTTTTTAAGCACCCAAAATTACTACATCCTTCCCTGGAAAACAAAAGCATGTCTCTGCAACACTGCCACCACGAAGCCAAAAACGCTGCTGTGTGATCACCTTATACCTATGATTTCTTCAAATTATCTCCCAAAGCAACAAAATATACCAAGAGACCAGTTAATTTTCATAATGTATCTGCTTGGTTTCAGTTAAGTATGCACTGTGAATAAATCCTGTAGGTACGTTTGGTGTTCTGAACCTTCACAAATACTGGAACTCAGAGATTTTTCCCTTTCCAAGGTGGACTGAAGAGCAATGGCTCCCCAGGTATCCTCACTGCCTTTAGTGCCAGATTGGCTCCGTGGAAGCATCCAGATGTATAGACTGAAGAGTTACTGCAGATTTAGAGCCTCTTTAGCTTGAAGAGTCGTTGTTATATTTGCCAGGTACTATCATGGCAGAAAAATTATCTCTTTTAATATATAATATTTGTCATCTTTTTTTGTACCAAACTTTAATACACAGGTGCTCCGTTGTTACCCTAAGTTGGAAAGAAATATCCATTGGCCTTATACCTAATATATGTGACGAAGGTTGATGATAATTGCCTCCCATATTTCATCCTACTATTTCCTGCTGCTAAGGAATTTGTATTGAGGTCAGCATGTGTTATTTATTCATACAATGTCTACAACAAATATGGGCAAATTAGTCTCTGGAACGTACCTTTCTTCCCCACCATCCACTCTTCAACAAATCATTGTTCTAATAACCTAAGTGAAATAGGCATGACTGACTGGAACTCTCAATTTTAACTTGCCACCATAATGAAAAATATCTAAACACAAGCAAAAGCCAGACAGACAGACAGACAGATGGAAAAAAAGGCATTTCTCCCTAAAAGTTCATTCTTCAAAAAGTAGACACAGGAAGGAAATGAAAATGTGCATTACTTTCCAAAGGGGTTATCTTAGTGAGTTAAGAATAAATATCTGACTTTTTGTAATTGGTTATGTTGGATACATAAGTACAGCTTTGTGGGTTTTTTTTTTTTTTTTGGTACTGTAATCATTTAA
Source organism: Mus musculus (assembly GCF_000001635.26). NCBI lineage: Eukaryota > Metazoa > Chordata > Mammalia > Rodentia > Muridae > Mus > Mus musculus. The sequence goes on from NC_000068.7 coordinate 42,137,859, forward strand.
GTTAAAATGAGATTCACAAAACACAAGTACACTAAACCATTAACATAGTCAATGTGTAAGCTCTTTACTGACCAGAGCTTCTCTTTCCTATATGTTATTTTATCATTTATTTCAGTTTAAATGAAGATTTCTTCTCAGTTGACATCTTGGCTCTGGTCCTAACTTGCAAAGGGGCAGCTACCATTCAGGTTACCCGGAAGAGTTTCCAGACATTGGCAAATTCCCAAACTGAACTTTCCTCCAAAAAGTCAGAAAGAATTTCATTAACCTTTTAATAAAAATGGTACATTTCTGATTTGTTCAATTCTAATGCCATGTGCTCCCCCAGAGAACAAAACAGTCAGTACAGTGAACTTTTTTTTTTAATATCACATCAGGATTTGTGTTCAAAGAAATTGCTAAGATTATTATACTAAAAGAATTTTTGTAAATTTAAATGTTTTGTTTAGTCTAATGTTTTACTGATGGAAAACAGTACATTGAAAGGGGCCTCTCATAATTGCATTGAGTTCATTGATATGATGTGGAGCAAAAAGAATGAAGCCATATTTAGAGGAATAAGGAAGGCAGCTTAGAGATGGTTAGTGGCAGCACAAGTCTTGAACCCCAGCATTTAGAAAGCAGGGAGGGGTGGATTTCTGAGTTCCAGGTGTGCTTGATCTGCATAGTGAGTTCCAGGATAGCCAGGGCTGCTGCTATACAGAGAAGTCCCATCTCAAAAAAAGCCAGTGTGTGTGTGTGTGTGTGTGTGTGTATGAATATATGTATCTTAGGACATATTAATATAATATAATTCTTTATTCTCATTTCATGGAGCTAGATACCTACCTAACATCTAATTTCCAGTACTTATTACAAATGGAGAAAAAATATGAATTTAAATTTCCCATATTGAATATTAAAATTACTCAACTATAGACATCACAGCATCCATTTAATTTTTAAATGTCCTTTATACATTCTCTAATAGTACAGTTTTTAAATTTGAATAAAGATGAAATGGATTCTTTTTGATTTATGTGACTTTTATGTCAATTACTGAACTTAACTTCCTCGTTAGAACTCACACATCAGCAGGCAGTACAGGAATCTAGTGAACATCTTTCAATATCTCTGCTTAGAACCTGCCCTCTGGACCTGAGCTTCTTGCTAACACATCAGTAATGTGACTCATATTAGAAGTGGTTCCATTAACTATTCCAGGACTCTAGAATAATCCATTTTTATTGACACATTATACACCCCTACAATGTCTGGAGAGGCAAAATGTAAGATTTCTTTCTCATTCCTTATATCAGCCAAATAATTAAAACAGATTGTTAGTAGCTATCCTGCTTCTCAGACGATACAGCGACATAGTGAACTTTCAGTGTTCTCTTGGTAGCTGTCCTGCTACTCATTCCGAGTCTGCCAGGTTATTTGGCATCTGGTCTGACCTTAATGTCTTCAATGAGCTGCTGAGCTATGAACTATTCTAAATTTTGGATGCTTTGCCATATCCCTCCCCATCCCTGTCACCTTTGTAAAAGCAAGGTCAACCACACAAAAGGAAGATGGCAGAGTTTCAGGTTCAATGATGCTGATTATTAGCACAATATGTACATCAATGTGTCCTTGAAGGCTATGGAAAATTTACCCGGAGCTGGCTAAGATAATTCAGAAGTAGCTGTAAAGCAAGTGTTTTTTAACCTAGTATACCCCACTAATGTCGTAGAAAACATACCTAAAATTTCTAGTGAAGTTATGGTCATTTTTTTTCCAGAAAAAAAATTGCTAGTTTATACTCCAATAAAATTTTAATTAGTGAAATTAACTCCTCAAGTTTCAATGAATTATTAATTTCATGAAGCAGTAGAATAGTACCTTAAGTATTATAAATTAATGTCATATAAAATGTTAAGTAATTTCAACTGTCAAATACAATTGAATAAAATAATTATTGAGTCATATATCCATCCTCACATAGGTAAGAGAAAAGTATTAAATTTCCAGCATTTAAGGAAATCGCAGTTTTCCCATAAAAATAAAAATCTACCTTTATGGTAGTTGTATAGTACCACACAGGTAAGAATTTCAGTAGAATATTTTGAATGGAATAAGAAAAATTAACTTACTCTTACACTATTTTCATTTTATATGTAATAATTAATCATATGTCTATCCCAAACTCTCCAGCTTGCTTTGTAGCAGATGTGTGTCTATTTAGAAGCTAGACATGCAGATGAAATCAAAGTATGATTCCTTGTAAAAGACATGACACTTTATAAATCAAAAACTAAACGTTCAAGAACTTTAAAAGACAAGGGAAATATTGAACTGGGTTTGGAGATAACTTTAAAGTTACAGCATAAAATATTTAATCCGTGATAGGTGTAGTTTTTCAATGGGACTTAAAATTTAAAACTGGCTTTGAAAGACTGTTTTAAGAGAATGAAAAGAAGAACACTACGATAAAAAGAAAAAATATATTATGTATTAAATAAAATTATATGAAATAAGCCCACTATTCAATATTAAGTGTGAAGAAACAATTGATTCAATATTGTGGAAAGACCTGGACAGACACACCAAAAAAAGGCATACAGATGGTAAACAGCATATGAAAAGGGACTTCATATTTGTCAATGTGGAATTGAAAATTGAAACACTAATGACATAAAATTACATGCCTACTAGAATGGCCACAATATAAACATAGCAATGCCCAAACATGATGAGCTATAGAAACTCTCATGCATAAATCTTGTAAATACAAAATTATTCAGTCATTTTGGAGTTCAGTTTCCCATTTTCCTTCAAAACTAAACACTCTCAGCATCCAATCCATTATTTGTTCCATTTGATATTTAAAAATTCATGTCTGCATAAAAACCATCATAATGTAAGTATTTTATATCCAAAATTGCCCAAATACAAAAGCAGCTATTTGTATGTGGATAGTGAGTTTGAGGCTATTTCCTGTGGTGTTCTGCATGAGAACTGCCGCCATAGGTTCATAGATTTGAGTAGTTGAATCCCAGTTGGTGGAACTGTTTGGGAAGGGTTAGGAATTGTGGTCTAGTTATAGGACGTGTATTGTGGAAAAGAGAGGGTTTTGAGGTTTCAAAAGATTCATGCCATTTTCGATACTGTGTGTGTGTATTTGTGTGTGTGTGTGTGTGTGTGTGTGTGTGTGTGTGTGCATGTCTGTGTGTCTGTGTATCCTGTATTTTCAATCAAAATGTGAACTTTTAGCTGTCACTCCAGCTGTTCAGGCTGTTGTTATGGACTCTAACTCTCTGAAACTGTAAACCAGTTAAAATGTTTTTTTTTTGTTTTTGTTTTGTTTTTTTTCTTTGTTTTTTTTTTATTACTTGTCTTAATCATGATGTCTTTCAATAATTGTGAAAAGGTAACTGAACCAATTAGGCTTACAAAGGGTTTGAGTCCATGATGTCTGCAGGAACATTTGAGAGCTTACATCTCAAAAAACAAACCAGTGGCAGAGAGCATGTTAGGTTTGACAGGAGAATTTTTAAAGCCCCAAAACCAACCTTCCTGACACACCTCCAAAATTATATATTCCAATGTACATATGAGCTTATGGAGGCCTTTCTTATTCAAATCATCATCAATCAATCCTTTTTCTTTTCTAAGTTGCCTTGCCTATTGTGTTTTTTCGAAACAATAAAAAAGTAACTAAGAATCTACTAGTGGAGACTTTTCTGGTACTAAATATAAAGAAGATATTAGGGCAAGAAAAAATGCAGAAAAAAAAAAACCATGAAGATGAGTTAATGAGATCTAAAGACGAGAAGTGCTATATGATATGAATAATCATGTACTGTGGTAAAGCAAAGCTCTGAATATATAAAGATCAACTCTCAAGGTTTTTAGGGAAAGAGAAGGCATTTGAGAGTACATGTATTCAGACATAAATATTGTTCCATAGAAAACAAGAGAAGTCGGGTGTCTTTTAATAATTTAAAAATAAATGCAATGAATTATGCCAAAAGTGACTCTTAGGCTAGCTGTGCGCTCCAAGGGAGTGTGATGTGCTGGTCCATTGTCTTTAACAAATGTGGTGCCTGAGGCAGGATGCTGCTGATAGTAGAAGAGGCTCTGTCTGGGAGGCCAAAGGCATATAAGGACCGTTAATTTTTTGTGTTCTTTCTTGTTGCATCCAGGAGATCTTTAAAATATTATATAATAAAGATAGCTTCCAATTATATGAGTACAATCTTGAAATACTGGTAATATTGTCAAGGTCAGAAGGTATGCAATTAAGTTTAAAAAGAGCACAATGTCTCTGGAACTAAGATATGTTCTCCTCAGGCTCTAGATTTGTTGTGCTATGAGTAATCATATATGTAGCAGGTTCCTGTGCAGTACCTCTACCTTCCTGTTATGTTGGTAAAATTAGATAATTAATAGGTTATGAATATATTCCCCTTTTCACCTCAAGCAGGTGGGATACTGGAGACAGAGGTAACTTTTATGTGAATTTTTTATAAGGAGGCAGTACTCATTATAGTCACCAACAAACTTACTCTCTGAAATGGTGTATTATCTCATTAATTATTAATGAGTTATTGAAAAATTAAAGTCTAAGTTTCTTAATATTGTGTGTATAAATACTATGATTTAAAACACAAAACTTTATGATGGACGAGTTGGTGATTTTACCAGAATACCCTTGGGATATAACCTGTAAGTTTTTATAGAGCTTACTTTTGAAATAATAAACAAGAACGGGGGACAGTCTCTGTCAGTCCTCAAGGGAGGTTCCTCAGAGAATGTATCTCTAAGTGGTAGTTTTTTCGTTTGTTTGTTCTTTTGCTTGTTTGTTTTAACCTTGTTATTGCCAATGTCATTTTAAACGTCCTTGGATCTTTGAAAAGCAAGATGTAAAGTTTCCAAACGCAAAGAAATGGACAATGACACTGTGAACCCTCAGAAATGCTCTAGTTATTTCTACTGAGAAAAAAAAAATCAAGGTGGGGGCATTATGTGAGGGCAAATAGAAACCTCAAAAACGTTATGTAGTAAGTTATCTGAAATGCTACTTAAATATATTTCCAAATATATTTAAGTATATGTTGGTCTTTCTAAAGTCCAACACTTCTGTAACCTTATTTTAAATGTCCTGATCCTCTTTAAACCAGTCACATATAATGCCACCATTATTAATTACATAGAAGGAGCTCCCTCATTCTATGTATCCATTGTAAGATCCTTTTTTGAAAGCCAATTTCCTATCTACTACACCATCCTTTCCTTTTCTTGCAGTCTCAGAAGTTTGGTAGTTCTGCACTCAGCACAGACTGTAGCTAGAGTTTATTTAACTTGCTATTTTGGAATTAAATGTCAAGCTGAGAGAAATGAATCTTAGGTTAAAAAATATCAAGGCAAGGTTATAGAAAAACCTTATTACTCCATATAAACAATCCACATCCCACACGAGACCCTTTCCTAACCCTGTTTCTACACAGTCAATGAGCTGATTAAATTCTCTGTTCCCGCCAGGAGCGAAGTCACTAACAAGCTTGGAAATCACAGCACGAGGAAAGAGCAAACCCACCCCATGTCAAGGCATTCATAAGTTGGATCAATACTATCTTCTATAGCACCCACAAAAAACAAAAATATTTTATCTAACTGTATCTAAGGCCTCCAGCCACCTATGGCTAACAAAAGACAGTGTATTACTTCCCAGGGAAGTGGATTAAGGTTCCCTGCTGCTGTAGAAAATGTTATATTGAAAACATAGGCTGCCATGTGGTGATTGGATTAAGTAGCACCTGCTGAATCCCAAACCATCACACACCAAAAAACTATAGGTGTTGAGCCCAGAACAAAGTGCCTACTGTATTGATTTCACCACACTGAAGGCGAGGCTCCACAGAATTAAGACTGCTAGGAAAAGCAATATTAACTCAAAGCGGTAAAGGAACACAGAATCTCTTAAGCAAAGCTTTAGGGATAAAATTGAGTTCCCAGATAAAAATTCTCACTGTGAATTCTTTAACTGACTTTAACTGCCTCACTCAGAATTTCTTTACATTTTCATCTACTAGTTCCTACTTAAAGTCCAACTTAGCTTTCATGAAATTTTAATTTTTTTCATTAGAATTCAGCAAGTATTTTACTTACTCATTTCCCCAAACTGATCAAATGGAATATGATCTTAAAACTATAGTGTAACTAAGACCTGATGGCAAAATCATAGCAAAAGCCTTGAATCCCAATGCTCTATAGAGACTGATGTATGGAGATTGAAAGATGGAAAGGCATCTGCTCTATCCTGTGAGATTGTACTTCAAAAGGGAGAAAGAAAGAAGAAATGGAATAAGGTCAAAGTCAAAAAACATTATGTTAAAACACCACACACACACACACACACAAAGAGAGAGAGAGAGAGAGAGAAAGAGAGAGAGAGAGAGAGATCTATAGAAAGAGTACAACTAGCTAATAAGTTTGCAAAGTCTTCAAAAAGAAGTGACAAGGCTATAATGACATCATCATGTGAAGCTCTGTGATGCTCTCTACTTTCCTGTGTGTGTATGTTGTGACACGTTTACCATCTCATCTCCCTAAATTCTCTTTTCTATCATTTTGATATTTAAAACAGAATCTATTGAAAACCTAAACTGGCCCCAAACTTACTACTCTGGTAAGGGTAACCTTGAACTTCTGATCTTCCTGGGTCTCCACCTCCCATTTGCTGTGGACTCAGACAGTTCGTCTTCTGGTACCTGGGTGTTTTCTAATTATGCTTCACTCCTGTCTTCCTATGGAGTGTCTTGGTTCTTTCCTTGTGATTGATGGCATTGTATTCATTTTTTTTTCATAGATGGCCACTGATATAATGCAGTCTTACGTTATAATACTTTTTGTTGTACACACATATGAAATTAAAGGGCTATTGTTTTGGACTGACCTCTTGCATACACCAGAAATAACATAGCAGATCAATCCAGAATGGAAACACATGTGCTAAATTCTACAAAACAAGCCAAAGTTGAAAGGCTATTTTCCCCCAAGCCAGGCCACTCACAGTAACCATTCCAGGAGGACCCGTTTAAATGAACTGGGGTGGTGAGGAAGATCCCTGTGTTGTTCTCCCATAGGGAAAGTATATCTGCTCTTGTTTCTGCTTCATCAGTTCACTCTCCTGCTTCCTGGAACTATAGCTCCTCATTGTTGAAATGGGATGCTGCCGGATTTATGGATATTTTAGAAAATTGTACTCATATTGAAGAAAGAGTGCTAAAAGAAAGAAAGAAAGAGAGAGAGAGAGAGAGAGAGAGAGAGAGAGAGAAAGAAAGAAAGAAAGAAAGAAAGAAAGAAAGAAAGAAAGTAGTGTAACTACTGTCACCCTAATTCCTAATTTCAGGTCATGCACACATCTAAAATATTTAGAGCCAATGAATATTTAAAATTTTTTCCTACCCAGCATGTGATTTCGTTTTCATTATTATTGTCTTTAATCTCTTTGTGGTGTGGATGATATATTTTCTAAAACTTCCCTCAGTGTTGCTGCCTTGCCTTAACCCATAATGCTGTCCTGAGAAAGTTTGACTACTCTTATCATTTCTGTGTCTGGAATTCTTCCATAGCACACTCAGACTCCTGAGAGAACAGTTAGTGGGAGTCCTCTCTGACAAGAAAATGCAGATATGGCTTTAAATTCTCCCATGAGTCTATTTGGATCGACATTTTGTTTTAAAATACATGGAGGCTGAGTGGGAATTCGTAAAAATCTTTTAATATATTTTTAAACTTGTGAGTTTGTTTGTTTGTTTGTTTTAAATTGGGACTTAACACCAAATAGGATTAAGCACTTTCTGCCAGCATGAGGGACTGGCAGAAGCTACAAGCTAGTTTGTCAACTGCTGCATGAACCTGATGGATGTAGCTTGCAGCTATTCTTGCACTGTACCAACTTGTTTCAATCACAAATGCTTTAGAACTTTCTAATGGATGTGCTGGGTTAAGTGCTCCAGAAACTGGAAAATATAAAACACATCCTCTCAGATGAAACTAACCTTTTCTACAGTATCGTAAGGAGGAGATTGCCTAAACTATTAACTGCTAAATATATTAGTCTGATGAGGATTAGCTCTGTTTATGATTTTGACATTTACCTCAATATCACATTGACTTTCATCTTTAAGTCAGACCTTTCCACACAAATAGTATTTTTAAACCTCTGTGACCCTTCATTTATATCTCTTTGTCACTCAGAGAAAAGAGATGTAATTAACTTTTTCTGAACAGAGAAAATACTTTCAGATATCCAATAACTCCAAAGAAGAGTGCTTTGCCAATATATGTTGATGCCAGTTCCTGAATGGGGCTTCTTTGTGTGTGTTCCACAAGTGCTCACGTCTTCCCATAAGAGAGGTACGTTCTGCTTATAAAAAGAATTATAAGCAAGGACATAGATATGAGCTAATACACTAAAAGTGGTAATTCAACCCTTGAAACAGGTAACATTTTCAAACCCTAAGTGTAAAAGTTTCGCTTAGAAGCAGCTAAGTATCCAGGTTTACAGAAATGTGAGCTTCACCTTGTGATAGAATAAAGGTTTCTGATTCTATTTCTTCCAGGGAGGTCTCCTCCTCTGATTCCATCAATACAGATCCACAAACAATGCACGTGAAGTCTGTGCTGTGCTTTTATGGTGCCGCTGTTGTGCTATGATTATATATAAGAGAATCTAATATTTTAATGTCTGTTAAGTGTTAAAATTAGTAGTATACAGCCAAGTCAAAATGCTGTGACCATTTCTACAACCTTTGCAATATCACTAATAGATTTTGTTTATCTATATACTTATTTTTATAAATATTCATATGCACAGTCAATCTTCATCAAAATACTGCAGACACTGAAGAAAATCTTAAAATTAAACAATCCAAAGTAAAATTGTCCATATGTGGTGGAGTTCTTAGGTCAGCATATTGTAAAGCAGAGACAATTTTGTGACTTTCCCTATTGCACTTGTATATTTGTGCCAAAAGAATAGGGGTGTCAAGAATATCATGACCTAAATTTTGAATCCAAGAAAGGTAACTAGAAGATTCAACTTAAATTCACTATGTATGACATATTCCCATGAAATGAAATGCTTGTGTGTATGGATAAACAATGAGAATATGTACGATATAGTATCAAGATAAAGAAGATAAGTAAAATAGAAGAAGCAAATGGGAAGGCTATCTCTGAGGGAAACTTGCTTTGCAGATGCACAGTCTTCTCTCTAGAGATGAAGAGTAAAAAATTTAAATTTGCCAATTCCTGTGGTAATGGCACTAAACTGAGTCTTAACCTATTTTTCTCTTTCCATATTTTAGTGGTCAGGAAATATCCTGATGTTCAGAGTCATGTTTGTTATAATATTAAGCAGGATGTTATATAGCATAGAGAGTGTAGAATATATAATAGTAATATTCCTATATTACTATTAAAATTGTAATTTGTATACTTATTACATAGAAGTTTGATAGATATACTAGCAACTAGAATTGTCCATTTCAATTAAAATATATTTTGAGAATAGTAGTAGTCCACTTACGTTGATTTTTTTTTAGAAAAAGAAAATCCTTAAAATTTCCAAACTAAAGAAGAGATTTTAAATCATTGAGTTAGTATTTATTATAATCATTACTATTATTGATGGAATTATTAAAAATATGTTAGTACCTTGATGTATGATAGTCCAAATGACAGCAAGGGCAAGGAGAACTACCAAGCATCATAGTTTACACGTGTAACACCAGCAATTTGTTGTGTAAGATAGGAAAGTTAACATGAGCTTAGGGCTAGTCTTGCCTACAGACAAACACACAAGGACTTAGTAAAAATAAAGCAAAATACTGAAAATCTTAACAAATTTGTATATCTATGTTTCCAAGTAAAACATTTTAAAACACATGTGCGTGTGCGTGCACACACACACATACACACACACACAAAGTTATGCAGGTGCACACACTGAACACGTACACACACATACACACACACACATACACAAATGAGAAAACCTCATAAATGCTGACACACGTATGCATATGCACATATACTTGTATACAAACTCATACAAATATAGAAACACACACATGCAAACTTGAAAGTTTTCTCTGAAAAATTTTACTCTATCAACCCCCCCCAATTTCTTCCTACTATAAAAAAAAACCATTATAAAAACAAATGAGTGACAGCTGTTGTATGAATGAGCTGTACATGTGTTCATGTTGTACAGGAAGGGGACAGGATGGTGGAGGTGTCACTTTTACATGGTGCTCTCTAAAATATTAGAGAAACTACACCATTCAGATCATAGAGCACACTTCTAGAGACTAAAATACCTGGGTGTCGTGTCTTGATGTGGAAAAAAAAGTGAATGAAGACATTCAGAAGTGAAATCACATGTTAAGTTGGAGTAGAAGATAGCAGTACTAAGAAGGGCATCATATACTGCTTGAATCTCCAACACATCCTCTCTTCCTCAGAAAGTAAACATCATCATTGTCTTAAAAGTGTTTACATCTAAATGAAGAATCTGCATAATTCGCTGTGCTTATAAATATGTATGTGAAGGAGCATTTTCTATTAGATGAAAACTGAATTAACATTAAAAAAAACAGTATAACATGACTGTGTTGACAAATGGAATATGTCCAAATATTTAGCTGTCTTTTGCATTCACACTGGCAGAATGACATTTATGACATGATTTTTATAACAGCAGCATTTGAAAATATTTTGGCTTAAACCACCTTTCTGCAAGGATTATGATATAAAGAGCTAAACAAGTTAGTAAAAATAAACACATGGTTTGATGAATGAATGTGCAAAATAATCAGCTCACATTTGGATGTCTGAACAGAGGAAATGCATGGTCATTTTGGTCTGTGTTCAGGGCAGTTTTAGTCTTTTGTTTCTCACATTCAAGTTATAGGAGCCACCAGACAACAATTCACTCCTTTCTGTGTGATTCCTGGCTTTGGGTATTCAACAGAGTACATTGTTTGTCACAGTTTCTATTATGGATTCACAATCACATGCTTATTTCTTACCTATGTTGGGTGCTAAAAGAGAAACCTAAAACACAGAGATCCAGGACTGCATGTACAAAAGAGGTTTATAAAAATAAGAAAATGGCTTAGTGTATTTAGTATTAGATATCAATACTAGACTACATATGTACACAAAGGTTTATATTTTGGAATACCTAAACCAGCTGAACAGAACTGACAAAACATGCACCACAGAACAAGACATTATGACGGTCAGATACTGTTAGACATTCACAGTATAGTGATTAATTCTAATAGCAAATAAAAGGAACTTAACCATAGTAATCAAGCATTAGAAAAAGCTAATAGATTAATAAAATCTGATCTTCAAACTGAAGTAGGTCTGTATAAGATCAGGCTGTAGGCAAGCTTATAAGGGTGTGTTCATAAATATCAATTCATGTGTAAGGACCCAGCCAATTTTGGATATAACCACCTCTCTATTAGTGGTTCTGGCTACTGTAGGAAGACAGGCTGAGCCAGCTAGTGAGCAAGATTCCTTCATGACCTTTGTGGCAGCTCCTAGTCGAGGTTCCTTACAACTTGAGTTCCTTTGACAGAGGAATTTTGATGTGGGCATGCAATAATGAAATAAACCCCTCTTTTCTCTAACTTTGTTGTATTCATGTTATCACTTCACAGAAGTTAAATCCCTAACTATGATAGCTCATACTTTAATAAAAATTGTATTTGAAAGCATTTGGCAATAGTCACCAAAAGTAGTCTTGAAATATTTGCTTGATACAACATTTCTTATATGAAGCATTTATTCAGAGTCCAGCTGAATAGGATGCTATTAGGTTATCTTTTGATAAGATATCAAAAGATTAGGATATCTTTGATAGGAATACATATACATATATATGTATATATATATATATAATATATATATATATACATATATATGTGTGTGTGTGTGTAAACTAAGGTGCTACTGTGGCAGATGGTTGAAAACATATAGTTGCTATGATGTAATATTATGAAGTTTTTAAGTAACAGATATAGAAATGTTTATATAGTCATATCAGCCATATAGTTAAATAATGCCATCACAGAAGGTCATATAGGGTTATGTGAATTAATATAGCTATTTGTTCATGAGTCACCCCTTTTAATAGCCCACTGGTGTCTCTGTGACTCCTGACTTTGTATTTTTACCAGTGAAGATTTGCCATTATACATTTACGTGATATATAGAAGCAGTCCAAAAATATTCCAAATTCTTAAAAAATGGTTGCTTTTGGGTAATATGGTGAGTTAGGAAACAAAGACTCAAAGTTATTTCATTGTAATATTGTGCTCTGTGAAGGATATGAGAATCTCTTTGTGTTTTGTTTTGTTTTTGTTTTTGTTTTTTTACTTTTTAAGATCCTGATGCATACTGTATCAATATTGTTATGAGGTTGCTACAGAGTTAACATAAGAAGACTGGGACAGGAATAAGGAAAATACTGGGCAGAACTATAGGATAAAATTAGCCCAAGTGCTTAGAGGCTATTTGTAAAGAACAAATTTTGAGAATGACATTAAAGCAGCCATTGAATGTCAAGGCCTTAGTCCTATACGATGGACCACAGAGAATTTAGGAAAACTAGGAATGAGGGGGTGGTCTTCCACAAGAACAAGCAATTATTTACCCCTTTTCAAATTGTCAGACCTAAAAACATACATAAAAGTAACATTGTATGATATGTATCCAATAGATTATATTTGGAATGTATATTCATACATACATGCATACATATGCATCTCGAAATACATATAGGCTCTATTTAGGTTATATATTTAGGAATGTATGTACATGCATACATACATATATCTCTGAGAATATATATAGGCTTTCAATAATAATGAGTGAAAAAGAGACCATCATTTGAAGGGGAGAAAAGAGAGATACACAATGGTTTGGAGGGGAAAAGGAAATTATAATTAAATTACTGTCTCAAAAATAAAGAAAATTTGGAACAAAAAAATCTCATTTATTCTTTGAAAACCATGCAATTCACTAGAAGATCATGGCTTTCTAATCAAGGGTCATGATCCCACATTGTATACTAAAGATGGAAGGCAAAAACTGACATTTGGCAATGGGAAATGTTTCTGAATGTACGACAGATACCTAGTAATCATCATCATGCAAACTGGGAACCTGAGTTCTTCTGCACTGCTTTCCTATACTGAATTGTAAAAACCCAACAAATCTCTAGAGCCATTTTACATTTTAAAACCTACCACCCTGCACAACGTCCACAAACACTCCCCCTGTGCAGATTTAATACTTTTGCATTTTATGGACTTTATTGTACACTTGGGATTTCCTCTAGAATAAAAATATAGTGTTTGAATTAAAAGAAATCAAAGACTTTTACGACAATCAGTTCCCAGCACAAATCAAATTAGAGTTTCATTGTACTGTGCAGAGTTAAGATGTTTGATTTTTAAAACTACTGTTTGAGTTGTTGATTTTGATTTAAGATCAGATGTTAAATTAATTTTAGTGTACAATTTGGACAACAACCCCTCCCAAAGTCAGAAATGGTGATAAATATACTTGTGCCATTTTCTAGTATCTAGAGCATCATTCTTACATTGTCAACTGTAAGACCAAAATATCTGTTAACACTGAAAAATATTATTTTATGTTCTACAGTATCAAATACTTGGCCAAGATTTACATGTTTTTAATTTTAATTATTACCAATGTGTATTTTATTCATAATGTGTGTAATAAACAGGAAAAGAGATCATGTGTGTATGTGTGTACATGTGTGTTTATGTGTATATGCATATAAGAGACATGTAGAGAGAGACAGACACACATACAGAGAGAAAGATACAAAGACTGAGACAGAGACAGAAAGAGAGCATGCCATAAATATATGAAATCAGAGTACAACTTTTATGAGTTACTTTTCTCTGTACAGCATGGATTTTGAGAACTGAACTGAAGCCATCAGGTTTGTATGTCAAGACCTTTCACCCACTGAGTCTCCTTATTGACCCAAGATTTAATTAGGGTGCATAAAATAAAGTGAACTTTTTATATAAAACAAACAGGCTTTCTTGTTTCTTTCTTCTCCCTCTCAAGTGGGACTGATGTGTCCTCACTTGGGCACTTCACCTTTGTTGACGTTTTGGAGCTCTGTGGACTGTATCTTGGGTATCCTGTAATTTTTTTTTTTTTTTTGGCTAATATACACTTATTAGCAAGTACATACCATGCATGTCCTTTTTGGGTTTGAGTTATCTCACTCAGGATGATATTTTCTAGTTCCATCAATTTGTCTCCAAAATGCAGGATGTCCTCGTTCTTAATAGCAGATTAGTAAGGGAGAGGGATAGAGAGCTATAGGAGGGAAAGTGGACCGGTTGTTGGGTGGGAAGAGGGGAACCTGATCTGGTATTGGATGAGGGAAAAAGACTAAAGCCCTGATGGCCAGCAGAAAGAATGGAAACAGGCAACCTTGGAGATAGGAGGTTGGGGAGACCCTCCAGAATGGATAAGAGGTCTGGGAGATGAGATACTATCAGGACTCAAAGGGAGGGTCCTTAAATGAAATGCCTGACAGTGCAGAGAAGGAAATTATAGAACCCGCCTCCAGCAGAAAAACATGACATCAAGTGTTGGAGGAGTTTGCCATCCCAGAATCAAAACTCTGACACATAATTGTTCCTGTCTGAAAGAACTGCAGGGAAGGAAATGGACAGGAGCCTAAGGAAAAGGAGGTCCAGCAACAGGAGGCCCAAAGTGGGTCTAGCAACAGGCCCAAAGTGGGTCCAGCTCAAGGGAAGGCCCCAAGTCCTGACATTATTACTGAGACTATGGAGTGCTCACAAAAAGGGATCTATCATGACTGCCCTACAAAAGACCCAACAAGCATCTGAAAGAGTCAGATGCAGATATTTGCACCCAACCAATGGATAGAAGCTGACCCTTGTGGTTGAATTAGGGAAAAGCTGGAAGAAACTGAGGAGGAAGGCAACCCTGTAAGAGGATCAGCAGTCTCAATTAATCTGGACTTCCTGAGGTCTCTCAAACACTGGACCACCAACCAGGTAGCACACACCAGCTGATATGAGACCTCCAACACATATACAGCAGAGGACTGCTGGGTCTGGGTTCAGACAGAAGCCTCAAGAGTCTGGAGGGTCCAGGGAGTTTAGAAGTCTGGTGGTGTGAGGGTTAGGGTTTGGGGACATCCTCTTGGAGACAGGGATGTGAGGAGGAGGTGTGGGATATGGAATAGTCAGAGGGTTAACTGGGAGGGGAATAAAATCTGGATTGTAAAAGAAAGAAAAAAGAAAGAAAGAAAGAAAGAAAGAAAGAAAGAAAGAAAGAAAGAAAGAAAGAAAGAAAGAAAGAAAGGAGGGATGGAGGGAAGGAGGGAGGGAGGGAGGGAGGAAAGAAAGAAAGAAAGAAAGAATGAAAGGAAGGAAGGAAGGAAGGAAGGAAGGAAGGAAGGAAGGAAGGGAGGGAGGAAGGAAGGAAGGGAGGAAGGAAGGAAGGAAAGAGAGAGAAAGAGAGGAAGAGAGAAAGAAGAGCGAAAGAAGAGCGAAAGAAAGAAAGAAAGAAATAAAGAAAGAAAGAAAGAAAGAAAGAAAGAAAGAAAGAAAGAAAGAAAAAAGGCAAATTCGCCTTACCTGTAACTTTGGTTTTTTGTTTTTAGTAAGTTTCTATCCAAAAGAAAATGCTGTCTTAAAATATATTTCTTTTTGATTTATTATCATTTTTGATTTCTATATTTATTTGGTATATACATATAATAATGCCTATACAATGTGTCAGGTAAGAGCCTGTGATGGGAAGAAGATGATGTAGCTTCTGCTAGATAATGTTTCCCTGTTTGGAGGGGAACAGGAAAAATAGTTAAAATGAGCTAACCTTACATTACTTTCCAATCTGGAAGTAGGGGCCACTAGGTTTTCAAATTGTCCATTATGGCCCTAGCCTGAAAAATGCTTGCTTGAGTTTGAGAGTACCTTTATTCTGTATTTTGAAAGTAATGGCATGAAGAATATTAAGTAGAGTGTGATATGTTACTCTCATTTGCACAACACTGATTTACAGTATCAGGATTTTCCAATGTTCATTCCTACCTCTGGGACTCAGTAGCAGTGGACATTAAACATACTGGAATGACATTTTAAAATTCTAATAACATGTATGCACACAGATAGATAGATAGATAGATGGATAGATAGATAGATAGATAGATAGATAGATAGATAGATAGATAGATAGATGGATGGATGGATAGATAGATAGATAGATAGATAGATAGATAGATAGATAGATAGATAGATAGATAGATAGATAGGGCAGCTATACTGGAGGTAAGGGGAAAGATGTAGACTGTTTTAGCTGTCTGAACAGGCACTGGCTTGTTTGGTTTCTGCTCCCTTCAGTATTTTCCTTGGAACTGGTGATTCAGCAACAGAAGTCAGTACGAAAGCAGATGCTCAATCAATACTCATCATCTCCTATAAGTGCTTACTTAACTTTCAATAACATAAGTAACAAACTTCCCTAGAGAAAAGTGCATGCCAGTGCCCACATTTCCTTCTGTTGGCCTGAGACTAAGATAGTCATTTCCCTGAGATGTGGCTGGAAATCAAGGGAGTTATGTTAGCAAAACCTTTCAAATACCAGAATCTAAAATGGAGATAACCAGTTTTACCTTGAATACTCTCATAAGACTTTGCTTTGATTCTTCAAAAGATTTGGTATTCTGGTGGGTATTAGAATCCTCTAGATTTTAGCACACCAAAATCTGTATTTATTTCCACACTGTCAATAATTCACATTTCTGTCCATCCTTCAGCTGATATGCCATAGCACTGTTGCTGTTTTTTCTTCTAAACACTCCCGGGCAGTGCTTAGCACAGTCTAAACAATATGGGTCTCCATGGGTGTCCCCCTGGGATTTTCCATATATTCAAATTGTTTGCTCAGACTGAAATGTTCAGCTATAGGGACCAGTTGATTCATCTGTTTACCTTTAAAGCCTTACAAATAGTATTACATACACAATAAATGCTTGTTAAATTATCTGTTGCTATCAAGAGTTGTGGTTAGTTATCTAAACACCCACTGAGGCAAATAATAGCTATAAACATCTTTTCAGGAAGGTAAGGCTTTCATTATTCATTAACTTTCAATTATCTTACTTATTCTCTATTCAGAAAACTAAAGTCCCCTGAAATATTTAAAATTCAATGTATTTGATGATCCAGTAAAAATAATGGTGCTGTTAAATGTATTTACTGGATCTAATGTATCATTTTTTAAAAATATATGTACAGGTAGTGTGACTTTCTTGGTTTTGTCAGCATTGAACTATGCTAATAAGAAGCCATAAAAGGATGTAACTATATAGTAATTAACTCTAAAAACAAAACAATACATTTTCTATTCATTTATTTTCATTATAGGCTGTGTAGTTTGTAATGTAGATTAGTGGACTGTAGAATCAATTTTAGAACCCAATAAAATGGATATGAATTAGGGATGCTGTGAAAAACATTTTAAAACTCAGTTCCAGCTCTTAAATGCAAGGCTGTATACCGATAACCAACAGAAATTAACCATGTTCCAAGAAAGCCAGTCTATAGCATGGCACTGGGGTGATCTCTTCCATGGACATGTGGCATATACTTGCCAGAGTTTCTGGTACTACCAGACAATAAAAGGTCATATGCCTCGGTGAGAAGCAGCAAATTGAACATCTCAGGTTGTGAGTCATGAAGGTGTCTAAAACAGGCCCATAGGTAATGATTCATTATAACGTCTAACAAGTGTATGATATAATTATTCATGTTATTAGGAGAAAAGTTTTTCTTTGCTTTTATTTTGACAGAAATCCAGATTCCATTCATCTCTGTTTGTAATTCAACCTGGCACATATCTTAGTCTTAAAATCTGCTGATATTTCATGGAAACAGACCACAACTGAAAACCCAAATCAGCAAGACTGGATTTGAAATAAAAAATGAAATTCCTCTCTGCCACTTACTTCATTGTATAACCCCCAAATGACACACGGATCTGTTTGTGTTTGAGTGTAGAAGCTCAGTTTTGCCAGCCCAAGAATAATCTTATGCAGGTGGAACAGATGAGGGCAGGTAGAACAATGTCTCAACAAGGATAGGGGTACAAATTTCCAATCGCATGGTCTTGAGCCCAAAATCTGCATAAGGGTCAAGAAAGGAAAGTGAGGGTACTAGTCTATTTGCCTACATGAGGTTTCAACATAAGAAACTTACTGCCTTCCTCCTAGAACAGTCAGGAAACAATGGTTAGACTTTCTTATGACCACCAGGAAATGAACATTTTCTTGTTATGACAACCTTGTACAAGAAATTGAAAGCAGAAAGGAGAAGTTAGAAAGATAACAAAGAAGAGAAATGTCAGGCAGAGAACTAACAAACAACAGATAAACAAAAGGCAGATCATCATTTAGGTGCTCCATACTGAGGCTAGAGCAAAGGCATTTAAACACTAGATAAGGCTTAATGGCACTCACCAAAAAGTGAAATGACAGATAGTAAAATTGTTCTCAGGAAGATGAAATGACAAGGTTCATTTTGAAGAAAGCCTTTTTGTACCTAAACTGCATCAACTCTGGTTCCAGCCATAAAAAGCTAAATCAATCATACAATAAAAGCATTGATTGCCAAAACAATTAATGGGCAAGTTAAGAACAATGTCAAACCCACAGTTAAATTACAAACGCAATGCCAAGTTATTGAAAAGGACTTGAAAAATGTGATGAAAGAAAATGTCTAAGTAGGGAAATGTTCGTCTGAAAAGAATAGGAAATTGCAGCTGAATTCCTGAGAGTGATTGATCAGCTGAGCACAGCACAGTCCCTCCCTGGGTCCATTCCATTGCTAAGCTGTATCATACTCATGAGGAGCAGGAAGCTGGACCTTTACAGCAGCTCAGCTGGAGATTGTTCTTCTGTACATTGTCAGATTTAATAGAAGTGCAATAATTAAAGGAGCTAATCAGCCTACCATCTCACTGTCTTTCACTATGAAGCCATTTAGAGGTAGACTAAGAAAAGGGGCTTACACAGCAGTGGATACTTCCTTCACTTCTGTTATTAGAGAATATACACACACACACTATGTTGAAATACTACAACATGAATGTATTCTAAAGTCAAAGGAAGATGGATATAAAATTCTGCCAATAAACATTCTCAGAAATGCAGGTTAGAAAAAGTTTCAATTATATAAGTTATTCATTCTTTAATCTGGAGTTCTACATATATAAAATTCACACATAAATTAACTGCATACATGAACAAAAACACACAGAATGCACATACTCAGACATACACAAACCATACATTCACACATCATGAACATATAGAGAACACACATGCGTATATATGCACATGCAAACACCAGACAGACATAAATATAACTAGGGCTTATTGTAAATGGGTCTATTGAAGAAAGAAAACTTCTCAGTATTTTTATTAGAAAGGTACTGAGGTGGAACAAAGCTTAACAGGATCAAAGAAGAGAATAGTCAGATTTCAAACAGTTCAGGTAACTTCAGTTGATTTTGCTATAGTGGGATGGGTATTAGAAAGGCATGCTGTAGTTCCCTGCTCTCTGGAGGAGAAGAGCAGTTGCATTGCAATGGAAAGAAATATCTAATTACACTAATTCTTAAGTATATTGTGAAAAAAGTCACAAACAATAACAGTTATATTATGAACAATAAGATGTATGCCAAAGCAACATTTACACCAAAAACAAGAGTAGTTACATCAACAGTGTTGTTGGAATGTTTACAAATTTTTGCAGAATATTAGATATGTTTAATTCTGGCAAAAAAGTCAGAAGCTCTACATGTGTATGTGTTGTGTAGGATCTTGATGAAAATCATTGTCTCAGAGTACAACTTTGTTCTATCAATTCTACATTCCCTATGAAATAATTCATTTCTATTGCATCAGATTTTTTTAAATCAACACAACTAGTTAAATTAAATTGTTGGGTGAAGTGCTACAGATAATAGGTTAATTATTGTATGGTATTTGCTAGCCACATTAAAGATGAGTTGACCTGGGACATCATACATTATATAGAGAAGAGAGTTATTCCTTGACAACAGTTAATGTAAACTAGATCAGTTTTCTGATCAATTGTCATTGGTCACAAACTAAATTTCTATCCCTGGAGAATATTGCCGTTCATTTCCTCCACAACTACCTACTATCATGATATTTGTAGTCAACATTCTTGCCCTTGGCACAACTGCTTAGAAACAGCATTAATTATAACAGAAAGTTCAGAACCTTGGCTAGACTCAGAGGAGAAAAACAAAATCTAGAGAAATATATAGCTTTTGAAGAAAAGTCAAAGGAATGAAGAATGTCCTGTCTGGAGAAGCTGATGACGTAATGCATATTCTTCAAGTAAATAGAAGTGGTCTTTTGAAAGCTGACTAAACACTTGAGCTTGCACTGGAGTAGGAGGATTAAGCATGAACTATCCACAGACTTCTAATAATGCAATATCTTGCCACTTAATAGAATCTCCTTTTCAGAGCAGGCATTTTAGAATAAATCCATCTCTGCCTTTTAATGGAAATCTAAAAGTGGAATTCTCTCTTGGGAGAGAGAATGTGGAAAGCTATGAACTGTGCTACTTTTTAAGCCTCTATGTCACCTTTGATTCCACAGCACACCTGGGGAGAGAATGTCTATTCCAACTGTTTTAGCCTTAAGAGATGGCAGCCTTGTGGTGACTTCCCATGCCTGCAACGCAGTAGGAAATTCTCCATCATCAGGGTTCTCCACAGGAGATTCAACTACTATTCCTTGGTTTTCACTTTGTCTATGATATTACCATTTTCAATTTCTCTGCAGGTAAGTTGTGCCTCATTGCATTAAGAATCAACTGAACTTTCAGGAGTAAACCATCTAATCCTGATATAGTTAGCAGATCATGCAAACCCATATCTGATTAATAATATTTTCTAATCAAGTGAGGTGACTACTATGAATTTAGAGATAAATCCTTAAAATGTCCTAACCTGCAAAGTCCAAGCAACCTCTTTATGATGAGAAGCTCCTCAGACAACCCCTGAAATAAACAGAATTTAGTAAATGAATAAAGGCACCCAGTGCTTACAAAAAAAAAAAAAACAAAAAACAAACAAACAAAAAAAAACAAAGGCAGGCGTGTTGTGTTTGTTATTGTTGTTTATCTTTTACATGCTGTGATTTAATGTATCTTGATTAAAAAAGTAAGAAATATTAGCCTACAATTTTCTGGAATTACAATATCTTATCAATTTTTAAGATTGATCTCATAGGCCTTAAACAGAACATTTCTGCTGATATTGTATATAATTCATGAAATATGCTGTGTAAAATTTGTATACATATCTACTATAAGTCTCTAAACACTGTCAACTATATTTCCTCAAAAATTTCTTCTTACTCTTTTGCATAGAATAATGACAGGGAATCAGGATTGAGTTTCTAAGTGTTACATCTTAGCTTTTATTTTTATCTTGCCAAAACATGGAAGAGAATGGTTTGGCAAAGCCAAGTCTATGGGTACATTTGAAAATCAAATATGTACAATGTAGACAAATATGATTTATTATAAGTAAACTAAATTTGTAAAAGAAGACTTGATATGATAAAATGCACTTAAGAGACAACTTACACATCACCCACTGGCAAAGTTTCATCTTGACACATGCTTATGGGGGAACTGTGGTACACAAAATACTGTGCTCACTGATGTGAAGATAATGATGTGTGTGACATAATGAATTAATGAATACGTGTAATTAATGTTTAGTTAGCATGATGTATAAAACAAATAGTTTGCTAAGCTTTGGGAATATTTAAATAAACTGGAAATATAACAACTCTAATTCACTTGTAAAGGAACATCATGGAAATGCGTGGCTCTAGAGTCAAGGATTGTGTAGTAATGAGGTACACAGAATAATGGAAGTTGGGGGCGCAACCAGACATTCTTGGAAGGCATCACTGCCTAGAGTGATCAGGCTAAGACTTTGAGTATGGGCTTGTGTGTATTGTAGAAGTAGAATATCCTTATTAGACTATTAAATGTTGGTAGTGGCCAACTATTCAGAAACATAAAGCTGAGGCCAGAGTTATACCAGGAAGAAGATTAAGTTACTCCTTGGAGAGAATAATCTCGAAATCCAGGCAAAGGGAAGTGAGGAGTGATTATATGAGAGCAGTTGTTCCTTTTTCTCCTATTCTTCCTACATCTCTTGTTTTCATATTATTGTTATACATTTTCAAGCATTATGGTTTGCAGGTGATAGGAAGACGAACCCTGATGCTTTGGTTTGAATATGTTTGACCCATGGGAAGTAGCACTATTAGGAAGCCTGGCTTTGTTAGAGAAAGTGTGTCACTGTGGGGTGGGCTGTGGGATCTTTGCTTAAGCTCTGCCCAGTGTGGAAAGCTCCTTTCAGATGCCTGGAGGAGAAAGTCTCCTTCTGACTGCCTTCAGGTCAAGGTGTAGAACTCTCAGCTCTTTCTCCAGCACCTTATCTTCCTGGATGCTGCCATGAGAATAATGGACGAAACGTATGAAACTTTAAGCCAGTTCCAATTAAATGTTTTGTTTTATAACTGTTCCCTTGGTCATTATGTCTCAACACGGCAATAGAAACCATAACCCTGATACCTGGTAAGAGGACAGTGAGTGTGAATTGTGTTATTTTTGTGCCAGTGTCAAATTAAGCCTGAGGACGATTGTGGAGCCACTGTTCCTGCTTTCTTCTCTTCTTTGTAAGTTGATTGAAATAATCAGTCAGCATTCTCTTATAGCAATGAAGAACATTTTCAGTGGTATTATAAATTGTGTTCTAGGTAACTTTTTTTTTTTAAGTTTGCCACACTGTTCTAGGCTCCTTGTTAAGCTAAGTGAAGCTGATGATACAGCTGCAAGGAAGGAAAAAATATTCCACCATAAAAAATTCTTATTATTCAAGTAACTGTATATTGTAGATTCATGTGGTCACAGCTACATAGCATCTTCCTTGACAAAGCTCAACATTAGATTTTAGCAAACATGAACTTTTGTGATTGACCTAAGTCAAGCAGTGTTTGTAGTACTGAGACTGTGATCTTCAACTTTTATTTCCTCTTCTTTTACTTTATGCTAATTATACTTATTATTCTGCCATGTTGAGAATAAATCTAACAATTCACGTTGACTCCACAGCTTTCAAAAGTGTAGACAGCTTGAGGGACAGTTATACAACAACTTTTTAGCATACTAAAATTAGGATCAATAAATATTTTAATGAGCATTTTAATATCAAATTATAAATAAAAATAATTCTGTGGTCTTTGTAGTCAAACAATAAAAATTTTAACTTAAATATTTAAAATAATCTCAAAAATAATTGAATTATCAAATAAGAGAGCAGAGAGTAAAGATGAACAATTATTGGCAATAAAAATAAGAAAAAAATCTGCTTTATTATCTTATACACAAAAAAGAAAATATAAATAAGCAGAGTAGATAAATCATAAATCCAGACAGTTTGGAATCCTGGCTAACTGCCCTGAGAGACATCTATGTTCATTGCTTTCCTGCAGGATTTTATTGTAGACTAATCAGGCAATTCAGGAAAAAAAGTGTTCAGGCAGCAAGTTCTAAATTGAATACAATCATCTTGAATTTTATGCTGATAGAAAACATCCAACTTGGGATAATGTAAAAGACCTGGGCCTGCAATGAGAGTGCTTGAGTCTGTCTATGACCTCTAGCTCTTGTTATATTTCATATTATCCCAAAGGGATTCAGTTTTCTCTTTCATATAACACATATGTATATAATTATTGCATTTATTTGTTTGTGTTATTCATGGAAATCTACCTTTCCCTTGATCTACCTACCGCAGGCTATACACAGATAAGGACACCAAAATGCATTTCATGAGTCCTTCCTTAAATTAACTACTCTGTCTGCTCACATCAGTGTAGCCTATCAGTATAGTATTTCATAATATTTTACTGCCTGTATTCACTTTGTCATTCTGTGAGTTATTTGTGGTAAGAGATGATATGTAGACATCATTGTAAGAACCTATTTTATAGTCAGCACAATATAGGAATATGTACAAGAAATTTTATTAGTTAGCAAAAAAGAAATAAGCACGTTAGTTAGAAGGCAGAGAGAGAAGGATTAGGAAGGAGAAAGAAAGAGAGAGAGAGAGAGAGAAATTAATTTGAAGGTGAGAGTACAGAGGACAGAGTTCAGACATAGCCAACTTGTCTGATTTCTTGAATACAACTTTCCTGGATGTCTTCTGTGTCTGTGGACTCTTTCTGAAAAATTTTGAGTATGGTTAAAAATAATCTGTATATCTTTATCCAGTTCTATTAATAACATTATTCTTTATGATATTTAAATTTTGTCATCTCAATGCAGTACTAAGTAGCTCAGCTCTTTGAGAATTAGAACCAACCAGGGAATCTCAGTTATCACCCACTTAACATTCCAGATATGATTAATTAATAGAAAAGTTATGACAGACAAAATTTGATTTTACAGGAGGGATTGTGTTCACCGGGACCACACTTCTTAGGGACATGCACGCCACTAACTGCTTGGTACTAACAACTTACAAGAGTGTCTTCAGGTCTGAGTCTAGAAGGTTATCTTTTAGACAAGTTCTAACCTGGGTGACTGACAATGGGGAAGATTTGGGAGTCATCTGAGGATAGACATCTGAGAATGCAATGGAAGAAATGGTCTCTTTTTATTTTATACAGCTTTCAGGATCAAAATGAGTGGTAGAGGTGGCTGTTGAAAATCATGAAGAAATAGCATTTCTTACCACAAGGAGAGATATTAAAGCTACATAGGCTTATGGACACTTGGATAGTTGATCTAGTTATCAGTATGGAAACAGTGTCAGGTACATAGGTGTTCACCTAGCCTAAGATAGTCTGGGGAGTTTGCAACTAAGTTCATTCTTTTGATGGAGAACAGTAAGGTATGGAATTTGGTTAGCTCTTTGCTAAAAAATATATTGTTATTTCTTTCTTAGTTCTAGCTTTTAATTTGCTTTGAGTGATAGATTTCTCAAAGCAAGGAGTCAAACCAATAGAGTTATCATTACCTGGGAACATATAAAATGCAAGGCCCTAGCCAAGTCCCACAACATTAGAAATTCAAATAACCCATTATTAGAAATATTATGGATTTTTCCTGCCCTATTTAAGTTGAAATGCCATATGCTTGTTGAGAACATGCTGAAACTTGAAGTCATGGAAATTGCATATTGGTCACAGTTATATCATTTAATATACAGTTTGCTGTGTTTTGGCCATAGATCTTCACGTGGACTGCAATCATTAAACATGAGTATTTGAATAAGCAGAAAGTAAATTACTTAGAATAAAATGAAAAGGAAGAAGAAGAAGGAAGAGGAGGAAGAGGAGAAGGAGAAGGAGGAGGAGGAGGAGGAGGAGGAGGAGGAGGAGGAGGAGGAGGAGAAGGAGAAGGAGAAGGAGAAGGAGAAGGAGAAGGAGAAGGAGAAGGAGAAGGAGAAGGAGAAGGAGAAGGAGAAGGAGAAGGAGAAGGAGGAGAAGGAAAGAGATTCAGATGTAGAGACAAAGCACTATAAGGATGGGGTATGTATTTACTATGCCTCTAGTCCATAATCTGCAGCTATAGCCTTAACTGTTGAAGTCATCCACATTAAAGGATTAATGTGGGAAGCTACCATTTAGTGTTATATTGTCTTTGTGAGAGAGCTGTCCAGTTTGAGTGAGCCAAGCTGAAATAGGAAGTAAAGGGCCCTGATGTGTAGGGAGAGCCAGCTGATTCAAATAATTTTAACTCTTTGGGTTTCATATTGATAGCAATGGAAGGCTATCTCTAAGGAACTCTCAAGGAACCTACTTATTCACAGCAGGGATTTGCAAAGATTTGCTTGTGTTGAATTGAGGTTTGAAAAAGGCAGGAGTGAGTGCAGGAACATTGAAGTTTAAATGTGTGGGATCCTTTCAGTTCACCTGACCTTCAGTGAATTAGTAAGACCGTCATAGCTGAAGAGCATTGGAGATTAAAAACAATTTGTCACAACCAATTGAAATCTTGAGTAGCATGTTGAGATAGCTGAAATATCCAGCAAATCAGTGTGGAGAGAACCCTTTCACCAACATCCACAAACATGACCACAATATTATGAGAGTTAGGCTATCCTCCACCAATTACAGTCCCTGAAATGTATCTCATTCTGTTTTATTTTATAGCATAAGAGAACAACTCGCAATAAAGAATATTTGTTCTTCCACCACATTTCTGGAGCACAGATGTCCATCATGATCATTTTTAGTCAGAACTAGGCACACTTCACTTCCAATGAACATTTAAGCAACAATATTATTACAAATCTATTTATACTGCGCACGAGTGTGAGAAAGCCCAATTAGAATTGATCAACACCCTAAAGCAGTCTTCCTAACAATGTCATTTCTCTAAACAGTACGTCCTATTTCATCCTATTTTTATGATTCGTGTAAAGCACACTATGTTCCCTGCTATTACACCATCTGCATTAATGACCAGCACCTTATATTTTTAAGTACACAATTTTATAAAAGTGACAATAAAATCTGTATAATTTGCTAGAAAAATAAATATCCAATAAAAGTGGAATCTTGGATAAAAAAGTTATTGCATTGAAGATAAAATATATGGCACATTAAAATATTTGTTTTATCTGAAATTTAAATCAGACTAGGTATCTAAGAACTTTTTTATTCACTAAAGAAGAGATCTTAGTATAAATAGCAATGCTTAACTGAAGATTATCTTAATAAATCTATGTAATTTTCTATACCAGATATGTCTCAGTTAAAGAAGTATTATATAAATTCATACTGTTACTCAAACAATTTTTAAATATATTAAGAATATATATATTTTAAGTAAGAAGATATTTTAAAATTTTGATCTTTGAGTCTTTCTACAAATATGTAATGCTATATAGTGGTTTAAAATAAAAGACAACATTAAAATGGAATCTGATTCCATTTATATTTCATTCAGTTTTATTCTCGTTATATACAAAAATGGAAAGATCAGCTTATAACACACAACTTCACTCAATTTTACCAGACATGAGTCCCAAGAGGCCATCTTCTACTCCTATGCAATTCGAATCTTATTTAGCATGACCGTGACATTATAAAGTCACAATGACTGTCTCCTTAAAGATATTT
Source organism: Mus musculus (assembly GCF_000001635.26). NCBI lineage: Eukaryota > Metazoa > Chordata > Mammalia > Rodentia > Muridae > Mus > Mus musculus. Next base: position 42,165,181 of record NC_000068.7, read on the forward strand.
CATTTATGGGAATATTGAGGTGATTTCCTTTTACTTCTTAAAAGACACTGTAAAATGGAGTTTGAAATCAGAAAAATAGAACCTGAAAGCCACTTAGATATATACACAAAGTAAAAAAAAAAAAAAAAAAAAAAAAAAAAAAAAAAAAAACACAAAACTGTAAGGAAGATTTAAGCAGAAAAATCAGTTGCTTATCGTAGGCTTTGATCTGATTACAAGATGTAGTAAAATACTGTTGCATGTGACTGAAAAGACAGAAATCCAGACAGAATATGAGGAAAATTTGGTGGCACTCTTATGCTGCCAAGGTGACCTGAGGTTCCCTATACTTCTGGATAGGCTTCACAATGCTTATGAGATGAGAGCATTTTTCTCCCTATATTCTGTCTCCTTCAAAGAGTATTAGAGGAAAACATATTCTAAAAACCCCAAGACCAATCCCTTCCTTGCATTTGTGTCCAACTTTTTGACAGTGTGTTAGAATGTCATCTTCAAAATTCACTCTGAAGAACCACACAACCAACTTATTTTTATGAAAAAAAAACATAAACACAAACAAACAAAAAATTCTCATAGAATTTTAAGCATTTTTATAATTTTGTGTTGCATGTATTTGCAGCAACTGCAGAGTACAAGCAGCTTTGGGCCAAAAACTGGAAAAAAAAGAGTCAATTTTACAAAGTATGTGCACACATATGAAGTCTTTAAACTCGCATTAGAATCCATGTGTTCCATTCCCCAAACCTCCATTCTCTCAGTACTTTATATCGCTGGTCCTCTGATCTATTCTGTAAGAAAACATGTCATTCATCAAATGTCAGTATTCCTTGACAAGTGATTTCTTATAAACTCATCATCCAAAGGATCCTGAATCCAAAATAAGAAGTACTGGGAGTGACTGCTGGGGTATAATTCCATTGTACTAGGCCATTCTAATTTTCAAAATATCAGGTATATAAAAATGGGGAAGGCTTTATGAGCGGTGGACCCTGATATAATCTGATACTTAAGAAGAAAAGGGATATGATGGGTCTGTAGGGTTATTAGAAGTTCACATCGTTGTAGCTTATTATTATTATTATAAGCCACCATTCTGAGACTTAAATTCTACCAATCAGATTTCCAGGATTCAAAGGACATAGCTGTTGACTCTTCAGAGCTGTGGCATTTTTTTTCCTATGAAGTAATTCAGAGGATTTATTAGCATGCATGTAGCAGAATCATTGTTCGGAGAGTTCATGATGAAGACTTCCAGTGGGGGCCAGACTGAACCAAATTGACAATTTATAATGGTCCATGAAAAATCTCAGGTGAGAGATTGAATGTATACATGTCACAGAAATGAGAGCAGTGACTCCTCATACATATTCTGCTCATACAAGGTCACAGACAGAGTGATCTTGGCACAAAGGCCAGTGAAACACTGTGAATACACATCCTATAATAGCTACAGATCCAGATCAACATTTAAATTTTTAGCTAAACTGTGGAGGTGCCATTTAATGTCCTGTAGTAGAGAGACATTGCAAAAGGAGCAGACCGTTGAAATTACATTATGAATTAGAATGATATTGAAAATATTTCAGGACTATACCTTGGCAAGTGATATTGACGTATGGCAAAAATCAAACTCCCATGGGTGAGGAAGACTGATCTCGGGATACTAACGTACTCTATGCTGCTCTATGCCAGACAATCAATCAATCAATAAAAGCTTGAGAAGCCAATGAGGTTAGGGAACAGAAAACCAGGAACATATCCATTGGGCATGTTTGCAATTGTTTTGTATTTTACAGCAGACTTTTCACAGTACAGTTTCACAAGAATTTTTCAGGTTAGGAGGCCATGTATCCTCCAGAATTGAAGCAGATACTGAGCGGTCTGCGATGTGAACTAGTGCTGAACTCAGGCAACACTGAATGTGGTAGAAAGGAAGTCATCCAGAACCCTCCCGGGAAGGAACTGGAATATTCAACTTCCAAAACACGCACTCAGAGTTCTGTGACGATCTTATTAAGAACTGCTGGATAAGGTACAGGAAAATTAGAAATGGAGATTAATCTTAAAGAGCAGAAATTTAAGTAAGCCTAAAAATTCTAACACCTAAGGTTTCCTCAGCCTACTTAGGCATTTATAATGGATCACGCAAATCTGCCTTCCTATAAGAGTTTTGTAAGAAACTGAATAATTGGAGAGGCTCCATAGAACTCAGAATGTAATACAATGTCAGTTCAGCTACTCTGGTTATAAGGAAATCAAACCTTGATTAAAACTCCTTAGAATTAATGCAGGCATTTACTGGAAAGACACTGTATACAGTGTGATCCTGAGCTTCCAGAGGTGAATCTGAATCCACAGAAGTCTAAGAAACCCGAGATGCTGTCTCTGTCTGCAAAATGAGTGGCTGTTGCACATGTGTATCTTTCTCTTGCTCAGTCGGCAATTTCTTCGTTCACTATATGCTCCCCTGCAGCCCATGAAGGCTGGAAGGTGCTCTCCCCAGTGGACCAACTTTGTCTGAATTTGAAGCATATTTGAGTCATTTAGTGTCATAATTCATTGTGAGATTTAACTTTATGGAACAAACCTTTAAGAAATAAGTACTATGTGAATTTTGCTCCTGTTTGCAGAGGTAGAGGTAGAAGAGAAGCGTTTATTGACGCTTCTCTCACAGTCATGCTCCCCTGGTATATGCAGTATGCTCTCTCAGTGTTAAACAAGAAAAATCAACCTAAGATAACCATGTACTAGAGATGTGTTTTGTGCTGACATTTTTAATACTAGGACTGTTGCTGTTGTTGTTGTTGATGATGATGATGATAATGACGACGAGATGATGATGATGATGTTTTCTATTTACAATATAAAATCAAGCAGGAGGTAAATAAAGGTAGTTTTATTGAAACCTAAATTATTTAGTGAACATGTTATGAGCTAAAATGTGTTGGAATAGTGAACTGTGTAGAGCAGCAGCCACTTTATAGCACACCGTGGAGACAAGAAAGACTAGCTGATTTGCTCACATTTGCATAATTGTTAACTTTACCTTACAGTTACTTCTTTGATTTCACTAATATTATATTTCTAAACAAATACATTAAAAAGTGAAAATATTTGATAATTTGCCTTATTTACACTGACATAGCCTTATAAAAAAGACTGGCATTTATCAAAATACATAGAGCTAATTTCCAGTTACTATTACTTTATGTATATTTGTGTATATGTGTATATATATATATGTATATATATATATATATATACACACACACACATATATATATTATGTAAATTCTAATTTAATGGGCCATTCTTGATCACAAAATGATGTCTCCACCTTAAAATGAAGAAAATAGGTTATAACTGTAATATATTGTTTTTATACAAATAACCCATACATATACAAATATCTTTCCTAAAACCATTACGGTTTCTTTACATTGGAACATAAGTTTCTTTGTTGCCATTTGAGGAGAACTTATAGGGCACATCAGCTACAACTATTTATTTTTGCTTGTTTTTTTTTTTTTTTTTTTTTTTTAAGATTATCGGAATAGGGACCCGGAAGATGGCTAAGCATTGAGAACAATTGCTGGACTTGAGGAACCACGTGGTGGCTCATGATTGTCTGGCACTACAGTTCCTGGGAATCAGAGTCCCTCTTTAATGTCTGTAGGCACCAAGCACAGAACATGTCTGGGACATTTATATACAAGAAAGAAAATTACTTATACACATAAAATCAAATTAAAAATCCTCTTTAAATTTGAAACATAATATTATAATACTCCCTAAAAGATTTTTAGACATATTTAAACATATATTTCAGTTCAAAACTTGAACATCAACTTGGTATAATATTAGAAATAGAGAAAGAATCCATTTCAAATTGACCATTTTTGTTCTGCTTCTTTTAGTGATATAAAATGTTGTTTGTCAAGGAATAGTGTTATCATTAATGATTGCATTGCATTTTTTTACAAATAAATGTAACTGATTCATGTCACAGGCATTTGTTTTGTTTTTAAGTGTTATTTATTTTATGTATGTGAGTATACTGTAGCTGTCCTCACACACACCAGAAGAAAGTATTGGACCCCATTACAGATGGTTGTGAGCAACCATGCAGTTGCTGGGAATTATACTCAGGACCTCTGAAAGAGTAGTCATCACCCTTAATTTCTGAGCCCAGATTTCTCTAAACTCACCCCCAGCGATTGTTATATCATATTTTGTCATGCTTTTGAAAAACGGATGAATGAATACAAACCTAGCTAATAGGGTAATCCTTAAGTGCTGAGCTATCATTTATAGCTACTGGGAGATAGAAAGTTTTCTTCAGTGGAGTGAGAGTGGTTTTATTAGGAATATCACGCACTTCAGGGCAGGTCTCATGTTCAAAAGTTGTTGACCAAAATATCATGGACTCCACCAATTTTTCTTCCTTAGTGTGTGAGTTTTAATTTGGTAACTGGTTGGTGGTGTTTTGGGGGAGGGGTATTTTTGTAGGAGTGTTTTGTTTCCTTAGTTTGTTATTGTATTCAGATTTGTTTTGCTTTGTTTTTGTTTTTGTTTTTGTTTTTGTTTTGTTTTGTTTTGTTTTATTTTTGGTTTTTGTTTTTTTTGGTTTTTGTTTTGTTTTGTTTTGTTTTTGAGAAAGAACTTAAAGTTGGATAGGTGGGGAGGGGAAAGTACCTGAAAGGACCTGACTAGGGAGAATAAGATGAAAATATATTTGGGAAAGAACTTTTGTCACTCTTTCAATGACTCTCTCACTTCCTCAGAAACCAGCAACTGAAAATAGTTCTTCTGCTAGAGGTGGACCCTCCAGAGCTCCTCCCCACTCCATGTTAGAAGAAATTATCTTATCAAAACAATAAGATTTTCACTTATTTGTTATTAAAATTAGCATTTCATATATGTAAGAATATCTGAACTTATTGTTAGAAGGACTCACATACATCTACTAGCAGATGTAGTTTAAATGACTATAGAATGCCCTATGATCCTTGAATTTGCCTAGCAAATTTCATATATAGTACAATAAACTGACATATTTTCTTGCAAAACACTAATTTGCTTCCTCTGTAATGACTCTATTTTTGTATAAAATCCAAGCAGGTAACAATAAAAGGAAAGTTTTTCTTTCACTCCGTGGGGAATATAATTGATAATTGAAGAGAAACCATTTAAAAGGAGAAGAAGAAAGAAATGTCATAAGATACCTGTCTGCTTCTGCTTCTCAGTTAGCAGGTCTGGTAACGAATACACACAACAAAGCAGCAATAGCCATATCTCAAAATGTTGAACCATATGGAAATATGTTAATGTTAATATCTCCTTGGGAGTTCATTTTCAAAAGAGAAATCAGATTTTAACATCTCTGGTCTTGCTAACTCCAATGTTTTTGAGATCTATCAAGATAAAATAAAATGGGGCAGATATAACACAATTGGATAGAGGATAAAAGAAGAACCTGAAGAAACAATTACTCCTAAAGGTGTTGACAAAGATAAATGTAAATTCTACACTCCTAAACTTCTTATATCTTAAAACAGAAGTTGTAATTTGAACTTTTCCTAGTTTTTAATAATAAGCAAGTCAATAAAATCTATCCAGACAAGTCATATCTTTAGTTTATATTTTACCTAAAAGCTAGTCATAGTGATGTCTAATTGCTAGCTACTTATGGGCATGGGGTCCAACACCTTTAATCTCAGTATTAACCCTTTAGTATCATCAGGCAGAAGCAGGAAGTTCTCTGAGTTTATGGCTAGCTTGTTCTACATAGCAAGCTTCATACTAGCTAGGGATGTACCAAGAGAAACCACGTCTCAAAAATAAATAAATATAATACAATATAAATTTAGCTAAAATTTGTAAATCTTTGTAGTTTTTATATTTTTATATTAAAGTTTAGAATTATATTCTTAACCATTTCTAATGACTTTTGCTTAGCTTTAGCTATCCTTCTCTGTGCATCATAAGTATTTGGACAAATTCATTCTTTCAGAATTGTATATGTAATTTTTTATCACTGATAAATATAGTTATTTAAATATGCAGAGATATCTGTAGATTTATATGTGTTTGTGTGTGCATGTATCGGCATTAGTTCTTCTTCCTTGATGAAGTGCCTCATTAGTCTACATTCAAGAGAAAGTGCTTATAAATACTAGCTAAGTTTAAGCTTTCTGCTTCTACTTAACATAAAAGAGAACAAACCAGTTTGACCTTATAAAAGAATGTTCATGTTGTTTTAACAAGAAATCACTTTTATTTCTATGGACACTACAGTGTTATCATGGATAAAGGCTCTTTCCCAGCTTGAATGCATTCATAATCCTATTGTATTTGAGATGCAAATGCTTTCGGTTTCATCCCTGTTTCCTGTGATTTGAAATAAAACTCAGAATTTTTCCTGTTTTACCAACATTCATTATACAATGTAAAAGAGAAAAAGTCTCACATAATTAAAGGAAGTCCTATGGAATTGACATTTTTCATTTCTTTCTTGTAGTAATTAAATATTTTTATTTTCAGAAATTATTCATGACAGAGTTTTGGGTGCAAATATTACATAAACAAAGCTAGAAAATCAATATTGTGTAATTCACTAAACAAGAAATTAATGGCTAAGAAAATAGAGTAAAGTATTCATTGGACATTTTTCTTACATCGTGTTCTGGAAGCAGCACCAAGGATCCATTCGCTTCTTGCTCCTAGTCACTTATAGAATTGGGAATACTTCAAAGGGCTTCATTGTATGTTTAGTACATATAAAACTTTGGTTCTGACAGAATATTGTTCTTATATATTATTTTTACAATGTAGCGTAGAGAAATTTGAAAAAAGACACACCAGTATTATATCATTCTATCAAGTAAATATGTCCATATTAATCCTATCATATAAATCTAGCCTTACCCAAGTGGTATAAATTAATAAATAGGATGAAATTTATAATATAATATTTTATACCATAGTACATAACTAATTAATAAAAGCTTTAACATTTTTCATCTGTGTTGGGGATATATATCAAACTTTGTCATCACCTGTTCATTTATTAACTAGTACTATAAGATGCCAAGAATTGATTTTGAAGGTTTCAATTCATTTTCATGACCATATAATCATCTCTTCTGTCCTTCCCTAGATCTAATCTTGAACACCCCATTCCCCTCCCCATCCCTGGTCCCTCTCAGTTCCCTCCCTCCATCTGCCTCTTATGACTATTTTATTCTCCCTTCTAATTGAGATTCAAGCTTCCTGACTTCGGCTTTCCCTTTTATTTAACTTCTTTGGGTCTGGAGAGTATAGCATGGTATCTGTCTTTTATAGCTAATATACACTTATAAGTGAGTACATACCATGCATAACTTTTGGGACTATGTTACTTCAGTGAGGGTGATATTTTCAAGTTCCATCCATTTGACTGCAACATTTATGACATCTTTGTTTTTAATAGCTGATTAGTATTCCATTGTGTAGATATAACACATTTTTTTTATCCATTTTTCAGCTGAGGGACATCTATGTTGTTTCCAGTTTCTGACTATTACAAATAAAGCTGCTATGAACATAGTTGTGCAAGTGTCTTGGCGAGATGTTGGAGCATCTTTTGAGGATATACCCAGGAGTGGTACAGTCTTCTTGAAGTAGAACTATTCCCAGTTTTCTGAGAAACAGCCAAATGGATTTCCAAATTGGTGGTTCAAGTTTTCACTCTCACTGGCAATGGAGGAGTGTTCCCCTTGCTCTGCATCATTGCCAGCATGGACTGTCTCTTGAGTTTTTGTTCTTAGCCATTCTGATGGGTACAAGATGGAATGTCAGAATTCTTTTGATTTCTACTTCCTTGATGACTAAGGACTTTGAACATCTCTTTAAGTGCTTGTCTGCCATTGGAGAGAACTCTGTTGTAAATTCTCTGCCTTTTCTGTCCTCAAGAGGAGATGAAGTGCCTAGCCTCTCAGAGACATGAAGTGCTGGGTGGGGTATAGCTAGGATGGGGGGCCCATCTGCTGAAAGGCAAAAGGGAAGGAGGATGGGGGCAGGATTTTGTGAGGGTGTGACCTGTGTCTGGGAGGTGGGCAGTGAGCTGGATGTAAAGTGAATAAAAAAATGAAATGAAATTTTAAAAAAAGAATTGATTTTTGCAACTCTAAGTAATGTTAGATGAATATAAGCTTAGATAAATAATGACAGAAAAATAGAGCATCTTTAGAAGCATCCAAGAAGTAATGAATATTTTTCATAGAGGAGAAGTCAGTAAAGTTTTTCTTTTAAATGCAACTTCTTTCCATAGGACTACACTGGAACCATTCAACTCTGTTGTAATAGGTTGAAAAAGCAGGCACAATGTACCAATGATTGCATGTAGCTGTGTTCCAATTAAGTTACTTTACAATACAGTGACTTTTATTTGTAAAGGTAATAAAAAAGACAGATGGATATATATCTGAGTAAGTACTTAGCAAGCACGAGACCCTGGACAATCAACAAATGCAAGAAAATAGAAAGCAGACAGTATGTTGCAATTCAAAAACACTATGTTATGTCCTTTAAGGAAAAGGGAAATTGGAACAAAAATTTATACTTCAATTAATCAGGAAAATTATATGTGATTATTGCAGTAAGACTTTGGGGTAAAGCAGGGTCTTGATGGCCTTTGTTTGAGTAAGTTTGATTTTCAAGAGAGTTGCTCAGCAGAAATGTGTACTCCTCTGAAATCTAAGCATGAGAGAGATCTGGAGGCATGCAATATGAAGTCATTATAATATAAAGACAAATTAAAGAGTAGAAATAATAATATTACCTAAGCTTCTGTTTCACACACACACACACACACACACACACACACACACACACACACACACACAGAGAGAGAGAGAGAGAGAGAGAGAGAGAGAGAGAGAGAGAGAGAGAGAGACCCACCGTTACATATAACTTGGCATATAGCTATAGCTAGCATATATGAAATTCTGGACCAATGGCAACAAAAATGGAAATATCCAAATGAGTCAAAATTCTGATTTCAGTGACATTATCTGTAAAGACAGGGGTACACAATTAAGTAAAGCTATTTACAGTAGGCTAGCCTTTATCATGAAGATCCTACACTCAGTGCTGTGACAAATACAAGTGTATTATATGAGTTAAGAAATATCCATGCATAGGGCTTTGTCCGTGAGAGTAGAGAAGTAATGGTCTTGAGTGGAATAGAATTGACAAAAATGAAAACTCTATTGAGAGTGCTGCCCTCAGTGAGGAATAAAGTGTACAGGCTCTTCCTTTAAGCACAGTTCTGTTTTCTTTGGTTGCAGTCATCTGCAGGGAAATGTGGTATAAAATATTAAATAGAAATTTTTAGCCATAAACAATTTATACATGTGAAATTACTTGCTATTCTCGGTAAGACAATGAATTATCCCTTGTCTAGCATACTCACATGTCACTCGAAAGCTACCAAATTGGTAACTATGAATTAGAGAACCTATTTCCAGTGACCTTTGCAGAATAGCTTAACCATTTGCCTGTATCTTCCATTTCATCTCTTCTGACAGGCATAACATGCTCCCGTTCATCACAAATACAAGAAGAATATATAGGGATGGAAAGATGGGTCAGTTGATAAAATACCTGCTGGTAAAACATAATGACATGATTCTGCATTCTCATCCATAAAGAAGCTGGGCATGGTAATGAATAGATGTTAACCTCAAGCTAGGAAGGTAAGGACAGGCAGAGGCTGGACGTTCATTACCCAGACAGTTTAGGTCAATCAAGAATCACAATCCAAAAAAGTAAGGTGAATAATCTACCAAGATGACAGGAGTACTCAATTCTCTAAAGCAAGCTAGATGACTCATGACAAAGGTTCTTGACACATATTCTGAAGATGAGTTCATTTCTTAGGCCCTACATAGTAGAGAGAACCTATTGTCATATATTTCCCTCAGCTCTTCACATTTGCACCCCGGTACAAACATGTCTGCACACATTAAACAATCAGAAAAATGTAAAATATTGAAAATTAAAAGTACTTAACTGAAGAATGACTAAGAAAGACACTTGTAGAGGTTTGGCCTCTGTATTAATGTGCACACATATGCACATGTTCCTGCACACACCTGTACATATACATAAAAACACGTACAGAACTCAGACTTACATGTACGTGGATAGATAGATAGATAGATAGGCAGGTAGACAGACAGACGGACAGACAGACAGACAGAAAAAAAGAGGAATAATCTCCATTCTCATTAGAGACAAAAATCTTCATATCATATTTGTTATGATATTATTTTATCCATTATTTGCTGCTGGTGACCTCTTATTCAGATAGGCTTTAATTAAATCATGTCCTTAAAGATTAATGAAAAATAAAACATTATCAGTATTAAATATGAAATTATATAAAATTTTATTACCTACTGGGGTTTTGTAAGACTAACCTCATGGATAAGATAAGTTTAGTATATTCATTTAGAAAGTATTTTTGTTGCTTATAGGACAAGTGGTTTGTGTCCAGTAATATCTTCTTGAACGATAGGGTTAGGTCATATTATAATAAGAAGACACATTTAAATCCTTAAGCCTTAATTCAAATCCCTATATTGGAGGTTTTTGTTTTGTTTGGTTTTTTTTTTTGTTGTTGTTTTGTTTTTATTAGATATTTTCTTTATATACATTTCAAATGCTATCCCGAAAGTTTCCTATACCCTCCCTCTGCCCTGCTGCCCTACCCACCCACTCCCACTTCTTGGCCCTGGTATTCCCCTGTACTGGGGCATATAAAGTTTGCAATACCAAGGGGTCTCTCTTTTTCCAGTGATTTTTACAATATATACATAGTGATTTCTTTAAGTGTTTTCTTTCAAACAACTGTCGATCACTCTATCATGGTCTGCTAAAGACTCTTTTTTGCCTACATCCTGAGCAGGCTGACATAAACTGACCCGTTTGGATAGAATGATCTACACAGAGACACAGGACTCAGATTCACCACAGAGATGCTTTCTGAAAGCAAGGGGTAGCACTTTCTCTTCACAGGTTAAAACATTCTATGCAGTTGGGTTTCTCTTTCTTGAGGCAAGTACATTGTGGCATACTGGTCTGGCCAGACAAATCTAACAGTGGAGTTTGTGGTTTGTCTTCATCCCGGGACAATTTTCTTCATTAAACACAGTAGCATCCCAGGTGGCTTTCTTATCAGTGGATGGCATTTGAAGTCTCACACTGCTGCACTCAGCTTATTTGCTTTATCTCCATTTGTTTTTTTCTACTGAGAGTGTTTCCTAGCTAGATTCATGACTATGGATAAGGTTCAAACTATTAGAGAAACAAAGTTCCTGAGGGAAAGGAGGCTTCTCGTTGTTCTTCATTATTTATATAGTTCCTTGTATGTTTCTGACAACTTAGCCTAATTTACATTTTAATGAACTACCCCTACTGTACTGACCAAATGCTTAGTAGGTCAATACTACAGGCCCTATTTTAGGGATCAGAAAAGGGAAATTATACGGATGAGAGCAAACCAACACTTCTGCTAAAATTACTGTCAGAAAATTCTTTGGATTTCAGAGATAACTTCTGCATCATACTTTATATTCTGGTGTTGCTATTTATTGAGTGGATTTCTTTAAATTAGATTACATCACTGTATTGGACTAATTATATTTATTTAAAAATGAAATAAAGTATCACGTGAGCAAACACCCTAACCGAAACAGACCAAGGCTGCAGAGACAGCTCCTTGGATGAAGAGCTTGCTGTGGATCAAAGAGGATAGAGTTCAGGAGCCTAACACCCATCTAATTTGTGATTCCAAAACAGGAACAATGTGTCTTGCAGGTTGACATTTCTGTTTGCAGTGCAGACAGGTAAAAATATGTTTCTGTTTGTGCTGTGTAGATTAAGGTTGCTGTTTGTAGTTACCTAGTAAGTTCCCACTTCTCCTGAGTTAAGTCCTTTCAAGTTAAGATTTCTATTTGAAATTAAAGACATTTCTCTTTCTTAGATCTGATGTGAACTGCAAAGCCCGTTTATCAACCTACACTAAACAACCCCATTCTCATGATGTATATTCTTACCTTTGTTACTTCCCTTTCATTGTATCTTTCTAGCAATGTATATAACACCCAACTCCCTCACTCCTATAAAAAGGACTTTGAGGGGCCAGGAGGAGTTGCTCTCTATTATCCTCATTTAGGGAGAGGCAGCGAGACTGGCCAGTCCTGGGTGTACCTCAAAATACAGCTTTTTGTATTTTGTGCAATCATGGATTCCGTCTTTCTCCTTGTAATTCACAAGACTAACAATATGTACCAGGCTGATATGGCCACCTACCTATAGTGTTAGTATAGGATAAACAGAGGCAGTAGAATCCTTAAAGCAGTATAGCAAGCTAAGCTAAATGCACCAGGAAGTTCTAGGTTCCAGTGAGAGAGTGAGAGACACTGTCAAATGTGTAAGATTGAGACACTGTTTCAATGTGTAAGATTGAAAGCAAGTAATTAAGATCCTCAGCATCAAACTCTGTCCTCCACAGCCATGTATATTCATGTTTATACATGTAACACACTAAACACACACACATATGTATACACACACATGAAAAAATGTCATATACATCTTTCACTAGAGAAAACAGAGAGAAATTAAATACATATCAATAATAAAACAAGCCTCTCCAGGGCTGGCACTGTTACTGTCACCTTGATTAGGGACTTCTGGAAATATATTAGTATGAGCCCCTTTTCAGTTCTGAATGGAAGCCAACAATTCTAAAATGTATAAAAGAGTTGGATAGGACAATGACTCATCAAGGGCCGAGTTTATGGGGAAAAAAAGACATTAGGAGAGTCCCTCTGGTGAGAATGTCACTGAGAACAATCTATACTCAAAAGCAGCTAGTCTGGAAAATATTTCTCTGTTGCCAGTACAAACATGCAAAATGCCACCCTGGGTCAAGGGGAGTATGCTTCATTGTAAGCTTACAGCAGAGTTTGTCAATATTGTCTGCATACTATTGACTCTACAAAATATGTGAAGGTGTAGCCTAAGATGCAATGGGCACTCCAACATCCTAGAGATGCTAGGAGCATTTACGGAGAATACCTACAGACATAGAGTACAGACTTCCCAATGAGAGGCTATGTGCACTGCAGACAACATATCTTCCTGGATTATAGGTCTCCCTAAGATCTAAGAAACATAGTCAATTCTATTATGATCCACTGATGTCATGCCTAGAGCTTTAAGACTTGGTTTTGTACCATATGTTACAGTTTTATTTTTGTTCAATCTTTCCTATGGTATAATTGAAGTAGATAACTTGTTTCGTGTTTCATAGTGATTTTTCATGAATGCATTGCCTCGAATTTCAGATGAAACATTGGGGCTTTTAAACAATGTTCAAACTCTTAAAAATTTTGTTATTAACTGTGGTTGAAGTGATAGCTGTAAGACATGGTGTCCATGTAAAATTATTGACTGGTCTTAAGCATTGATACAATTTATGGAGAAGTCACTCAGCTTTACTCTTATTTGTTGTTAACTTTTAGCAGCCCACAATTGCAAAATCCACAGGGCAACTTCAGTACTCTTTTGTTATTTAGTCAATGGGCCCTGTTCTAATATCATCTCCCTTGGGTAAATTAAAATCTCATGCATACAGTATATATGACTGTTTTTTTCTCAAATGTCCATTATAAACAAAATGTGTTTGGAGATAGGCTTCTTAAAAAGGCAATCAGGATTAAAAGAAGGCTTTAATGTTAACATTAATCCATTATTGCTAAACGCTTTATGAGACGTAGCTAGCTCCATATAGTTGTAGAGAAGGGAGTCCATGAGAAGACCACAGATTTAAACTAAAGTGAATGGAGTCTGAAGAGGCCAAATCTCCCAAGAAAATACTGTTATTCTGTGTTCAAAAATATTAGGAAGTTAATTTTGTTGCTTAAGCATGCCACATTATCATAATTTGTGATTACCGTAAACTCACTTCAAGTTCTAGGTGAAGACTCTCCTTTGGGGGGGGGGCATGATACAAATAATATAAAATACCTAGGTGTGACTTTAACTAAGGAAGTAAAAGATCTGTATGATAAGAACTTCAAGTCTCTGAAGAAAGAAATCAAAGAAGATTTCAGAATATGTGACGATTTCCCATGCTCATGGATTGACAGGATTAATATAGTAAAACTGGCTATCCTGCTGAAAGCAATCTACAGATTCAATGTAATCCCCATCAAAATTCCAACTCAGTTCTTCACTGAGTTAGAAATGGCAATTTTCAAATTCATCTGGAATAAAAAAAAATAAAAATGAAAATAAAAACCCAGGCTAGAAAAAACTATTCTCAACAATAAAAGAACCTCTGGAGGAAGCACCATGCTTGATCTCAAGTTGTACTACAGAGCAATTGTGATAAAAAGCTGCAAGGTATTGCTATAGTAATAGACAGATAGATCAATGCAGTAGAATTGAAGATCCAGAAATGAACCCACACACCTATGGTCACTTGATCTTTGACAAATAAGCTAAAACCATCCAGTGGAAAAAGGACAGCACTTTCAACAAATGGTGCTGGCTCAACTGGCAGTTATCATGTAGAAGAATGTGAATTGATACATTCTTATCTCCTTTTACGAAGCTCAAGTCTAAGCAGATCAAGGAACTCCACATAAAACTAGAGACACTGAAACTTATAGAGGAGAAAGAGGGGAAAAACCTCAAAGACATGGGCACAGGGGAAACATTTCTGAACAGAACAGCAATGGCTTGTACTGTAAGATTGAGAATCCACAAATGGGACATCATAAAATTGCAAAGCTTCTGTAAGGCAAAAGACACCGTCAATAAGACAAAAAGGCCACCAACAGATTAGGAAAGGATCTTTACCAATCCTAAATCAGATAGGGGACTAATATCCAATATATACAAAGAACTCAAGAAGCTGGACTTTAGAAAATCAAATAACCCTATTAAAAATGGGGTATAGGGCTACAAAGAATTCTCAACTGAGGAATAACAAATGGCTGAGAAGCACCTGAAAAAATGTTCAACATTCTTAATCATCAGGAAAATGCAAATCTAAACAACCCTGAGATTCCACCTCATACCAGTCAGAATGGCTAAGATAAAAAATTCAGGTATCAGCAGATGCTGGCAAGGGTGTGGAGAAAAGAGGAGCACTTTTCCATTGCTGGTAGGATTGCAAGCTGGTACAACCACTCTGGAAGTTAGTCTGTTGGTTCCTCAGAAAATTGGACGTAGTACTACTGGAAGATCTAGCATTAACTCTCCTGGGCTTATACCCGGAAGATGTTCCTTCTTGTCATAAGGACACATGCTCCACTATGTTCATAGCAGCCTTATTTATAATAGCCAGAAGCTATAAAGAACCCAGATGTCCCTCAACAGAGGAATGGATACAGAAAACGTGGTACATTTACACAATGGAGTACTACTCAGCTATTAAAAACAATGAATTTATGAAATTCTTAGGCAAATGGATAGATCTGGATGATATCATCCTGAGTGCGGTAACACAATCACAAAAAAACTCATATGATATGCACTCACTGATAAGCAGATATTAGCCCAGAAACGTAGAACACCCAAGTTACAATTTGTAAAACACATGAAACTCAAGAAGGAAGACCAAAGCGTGGATGATTTGTTCCTTCTTAGAATGGAGAACAAAATACCCATGGAAGGAGTTACAGAGACAAAGTTCATAGTTGAGATGGAAGGAAGAACCATCCAGAGACTGCCCAACCTGGGGATCTATGCCTTAAATAGCCACCAAACCCAGACACTATTGCATATGCCAGCAAGATTTGGTGACAGGATCCTGATATAGCTGTCTCTTATGAGGCTATGCCAGTACCTGGCAAATACAGAAGTGCATTCTCACAGTCCTCTTTTGGATGGAACACAGGTCCCCCATTGAAGGAGGTCGAGAAAGTACTGAAGGAGTTGAAGGGGTAGGCAAACCAATAGGAGGAAAAGCAATATGAACTAACCAGTACCCAACAGAGCTTCTGTCTATAGTTGAATGTATAGCAGAGGATGGTCTAGTCAGCCATTAATGGGAGGAGATGCCATGGTCTTGTGAAGATTATATGCCCCAGTACAGGGGAATGCCAGGGCCAGGAAGCAGCAGTGGGTGGATTGGGGAGCAGGGCGTGGGAAGGGTATAGGGGACTTTCCAAGAGGAAACTAGGAAAGGAGGTAGCTTTTGAAATGTAAATGAAGAAAATATCTAATAAAAGAAATTTTATAAAACCAAAAGAATGACTTTTTAACAAGACAACAGATATTTCTCAGCAGAACACCAGACATTGCTGTCTGCTGCTTCTCTACTATGCAGTACACACTTCACATTGGTAGACTTTAAGGGAATATATTTTCACTCCCATAGTTTTTTGGGGTGCAATTAATAATTCAGGGTTTAAATATCAATATACTTATTTAAATAACAAACCTATAAACTATACATGTTTTCATTTTTGAAACTTATCTATCTATCTATCTATCTATCTCTCTCTCTCTCTCTATATATATATATATATATATATATATATATATATAGACATATATAGACATATACACACATACATATACATATAATCAGATACTCAGATACTTATTTGGTACCAGAGCTCCTTGATGTTTCTATTCTATAGACCATCATAAAGCAGGTCTCTGGGATGTAACAAGTGATAAAAAGGTAATTATTTTTTTTACTAATAAAGTAATTGGTAAGTTAATCAATGTTCATTTTATTTTATATAATTCTTTAAATGAAACAAATAACGTTTATTTAAACTATAAATGGAAGTCCTGTGTAATATAAATCTAGTGATTTTTTAAAAAATATTAATCCAGTGTTCTTTTTTTAACTTCCTATCAAACAGATGACTCTTGGAAAAAATATAGAGATGGTGATAGTAGTGTAGAGGTTCTCTGAAGGGAAAGTGAAATATGTGGGTAGGACAGGCAGACGACAGTACAGAGAGGAAAAAATAGAGGAAGGATAATAAATATTAAGAATGATTGATAAAGCAATAGTGACACATAACATTTTATGTTATTTAAAATACATGCATCACATACAGATATATACAGATAAATAATTTAAATGATGTTAGACTACCTGGGATGTCAATGTTCCCCCCAAGAGCCACAAACTGTCTGGGAACTATTCAAGTTGTTAGTTCCAGGAGTCCAAAACTCATAGTCTCTTGTTACTGTCCTTAGTTGTCTTGCAGAACTTGAAGGTATCACTGAAGACAGTTTGGACACAGTACTAGGTGAATCAGGCTGGACCTAACATACAAGCCTCCTCAGTGAAGACCAGCTCTCATAGTATCTGTGGGTTTTCTGAAATCTCAAGGAAGAAAAGTTATTAGTAGTCCTACGAAAGCTAATGAAACAATCAGCACTAGCATGTCAATTTATGCCTAATAGTGTGATAGTTACAGTTATATATTGATAGGACCAAAGCTTTCTCATTGTATTTAAGGTTTACTAAATAGGAGAATGTATGCCTAGTCATTTAAACCCAGACAACTATCAGTGGATGCTGTCATGGATCCTGAAGAAGAATCTAGTACTATTTTTTTTCTAAACCAGAGTAATTTCTATCTATATGCAAAATGCTTATCTTTCTCCTCTCATCAAAGGAATCTCTTTTCATAATCCAATACTATCTCATAAATCCAAAACTGGTACAAATGCTGAAAGCAACTAACCACAGGGCACACTACTTGTGCCCCTGAGGGGCCATCAGGGAAAGGAAGTTGAATGATTGCAGAAGTCAGAGGACCAGAGATCTTCTGAAAGATAATATCCCTTGATTTGTGAACTGCACCCATGTCATTTGAACAATATAATCACCTAATGAAGACATATACAATGGCAGTAACAATTGGTGTGCCAAAATGGATGGGGAAATACAGCAAGGCCAAACCCTTGATGAAGACCTAAAGGGCAATTAATGGTTGCTGAGAGATAGATAATTACTCTTCTCTAGAGAAAAGCCCTTGATTAGTTATCCAATCCCAAGGGATCCATGCTAAATACATTTATGTAGAGCAACAAAAACTAGATTCAGATAATGGATTTAAACAATCTAACTATGCTAGTTGCTAATCTAAAACTGTGACTGAGTAAAGAGCATGCTCAAAATACAACATCAGACTCTCCCAAATACACAATGAAACCATAACTGCACTCTAATTAAATGCCTAAAATGTGCCCAGTAGAATAAAAACAAAGGTCTATTTGTATAATTTTGACACTCTGTTCCAAATTAAAAATAAACTTGATGTTTCTCAGCTCAGCCCTAGCGAATCATTTATTGTGACAGGTTCACAAACTTGTCAGACTACTTAGAGCTGTGGTGAGGAACATCCAGCGTGTTAAATTTGTATAATTCTGACACCAATATAGCCCAAGAGCATTGGCCCTTCGCATTTAACAGCATAATCAACTATATTAAAATCATTACATGATGCTACCATGTCCTATGGTTTATCAGTTTAAGTTTAATTTGTAAATGTGTGTGTGCATGTCTCTCTTTCTGTATGTGGCTATGTGTTTAAGTGAGAGAAAATGTATTTTGATAAAATCTAATCTACCAACATTACAGAGACTAATGCAAATAAAAAGGTTTGAGATTTAAATAAATTATAATATGTAAGGACATATGGGATTCATAGAGAATTTGCTTCTTAACATATTTCAAGTCAGACCATAATTTCATTCATAATTGTTGATTTCTTTAAAAAGTGAATGTGCAATGATTATCAAGATAGTATATGCAGGAAGAGTAGAAGCCTACAGTTAGATACCACTGAGATAATCATGACAGGAAGTTTTACCTCTGCTTTATTGAATAATTTCTCAATTTATAAATGAGTTAAGTGTTGGAGGCCATGCAAGAGAAACAGTAAATAGATTTAGAACTCATAGATGGAAGTCCATCATTTTCCATAAACATAGTGGATGTTCTTGGAGAGACAGATCCCTGAGGAGTACATGTCCTGAGCACTTCATAATGTTGTAGAGCTCTGCTCTGGTTGTTGCCCTCACATCACATCCCTCAATTTCTATGTTATATGAAAATCTAAAGAGGTGTCCAGCCCCTCCCTGGGCAATGGCATTGACATGTGTATTATTAGTGAGGAATGTTTTTAAGCATTGTGGCTAGAGCACAGTAAGGCTTCAACCACAATCCTTGGAAAGAACTTGTAGATTGTTAGCAGTGACCACCACCCACAGAAAGAATGTGGAGATGTAGATTGGTAGTAAACAGACTATGTCTGTGTATGTGTGTGTTTATGTGTATCAGTGCATATGAGAATATTTGTGTGCCTTGTGTGCATGAGTCTGTGTGGATGTGTGTCTCTTTGTGTATATATGTGTATATAGGATGGCTCTGATGTAGAAAATGTTAGACAACTATTTGATCTTCAGAAAGCCACACTTTAAATATTTGAACTAGGGACTTTTGAGGTAGGTGAATAACAGCAATGACAATTTGACTAGTGTTGGCTAACCTCATTCTTTGGCTAAAACAGAACTGGTGATCAAGATAATTGTTAATTTTCTGTATCTATTTTTTCCCTCATATTCCTGACATGATGTAATAAAAATGTTAATAAGTAGATATGCTCCCTGAGGATTTAAAGTAGAAATGACTGATTTTATATAAAGGTCTAGACTTGTGATTCTTCTCTATTTTTCTTCTTTCTTTCTTTTTCTTTTTCTGGAAGCAAAAATTATAGTCTGCCAGTAAAGAGAAACTGGCTTAGAAAATTATCATGTTTGCATATACTTTGTTAATATATAAAATGTTCTTTAGTGATGTGTGTGAATTCTTGAGAATATATTTTTTCTTTATTAGTACTACATAATATTTATACATGTGAGAATATTAGGAAACATATTTCTCTTCATATATGTACTCATTATTATTGATAACTTAACAAAAAATATAGTGCAACTCTATTGTGATTTTTTATACTGCTTAAAAGAATTTGCTGGAGTATGTAAGCTGTGAGAGAAAAGCAATAAAATTATTGGAGCTTGGAGTCTTGCTTCATCCTCCAAGTGTGTGTGTGTGTGTGTGTGTGTGTGTGTGTTTCTTTCTTTTTCTCACAGGCCACAAGGAATTCTCATTGGCTCTCCAGGGAATATTTCCCTGGCCCCCGTGAATTGTGTTTTCTTCCCTCAGAAAAAAAATCTGCTGAGTGTTCAATCACCAACTCTACGGCCTGCCTCAGTTTACCCTGGCCTTTCAATGCTGGCCTTTGATAGTTAAGAATGTAATTGGTAGCAGAAACTAAGAAAAATGCAAGAGGAATATGAATTCCAAGCCAAGTCCCAGAGATGAATGCTAACTTGATCTTATGAGCATGTCAATAATGTTAGCTTAACTTGAGTTTTTCACATTCAAAAAGTGATATGTAGAAAACTTATTTGTACCTGATAATAGGCAGGAATTGAGATGCAGCATAGTAGTAGGGATTACACAAGGACAATAAGCTCTCCATGATACAGTACGGTTATAGAATGAACTTGTGCTAAGCTATCCCTCACAGTACTTGACCTTACCTTAAGCTAAAACTCAGAGTAGGTGAAAGCACATTGTCTGCAACAAAGCTAGTATTTGTGTATGTGAGTATTTATCTTTGTGTGTATGAATATCTTGTGTATGACTGTCTGTGTATGTGTGTGTTTATGTGTATCAGTGCATATGAGTATATATGTGTGCCTTGTGTGCATGAGTCTGTCTGTGTGGATGTGTGTCTCTTTGTGTATATATGTGTATATAGAGGTGTTTACACCCAAACATGTATGAATGTTATCAACTACCACACAGAACTTTTCTTAGTCATTTCAGTAAACAAAATACATTTATTAATTAAGAATTCTTCAACCTTTGTTCTGCATGCAAATATCTTCTATTTTAGAGGCTTCGGTATGTTGAAAGCTCAGTACTTGGCCAGGCATACATACAACAGTCAACCCTAAATGTCCACTATAATAACAAAGGCACATAAAACATTATGAGGATAAGAAATAGTAAAGCACAATAATGACTCAGATCTGAGACCCATAAATATTAGGTCAAAGTATTTAGGGAAGCATTTAGTGAAATCCCTTCTCATGAGATTTCAGGACTGTTAGAAAAGAAATTAAAAAGTATTCCAGCACTCAGTTTTCAAAACTCGAGTGTTTTAGAGGCTACAGCAGTTTCTTTTATATACAGCTAGATAAAATGCCTAATATTTCCTTGAGTCCAAGTAAAAGACCATCTAAAGTTGAAAAGAGTTCCATTTCTCACTATAATCATTTGGTGACACTGCCCATATAAGAAGAGAGCTGGAGGGTTTCTGCCGATTTGTAGAGGTGATGTAGTGTCCACACAGAAGAAAGGCTTCCTGAGATGGACGGATGCGCTTCGAATTCCACTTTTCTTTATGTTATAACGTTGTTTCTATATTTCTGAGCCTCCCTTTGTAAGTGATGTGGCAAAACCCAATGAAATAAACCCGTCACGATTGGAAAACTAAAATAATAATGTGTGGGTCTTATGAAAAAAATTGCTCTATCTAGATTTATATAATCTTCTTTGTAAGAGGGTGTCGAGTCAAACACATCAATTCTTTTGCTTCTGAGTTCCATAAGCCAACAAAATGGTGTACGGATGCATAACAAATGCGATGCCTGGGGAAATGAATAAAAGCCACAGGGCATGATGATTGAACGAGGGATTTAAAGTGATCACCAAGAGATTTTGTTTTTCCCCTCTGTGATTCTATAGCACTGTAGTAAAGAATGAAGAGTAAACAGAATGAATCAGATGGAAGATTAATTGAATTTTATATTCATGTAACCAGACAAAGACAAGTTAAATAGATTAAATAAATAAACAAATAAATAAAATGAATAGAAAATAATGTATTCATCAACTTTCTGGGTTTTCTTTGTCTTCCACATGGAGGGTAATTCTGATTTTATTTTATTGTAAGCCTTTGCTATGAAGTTGTCTGCAAAGCCTCCTGAATATCATCAACTGCTTTCAGATTACATAAATAATATTGGAGACATGCACACAGATGTTAAATTTCCTTAAAACATGAGCGAATAGTGTAGCAAGACTCCCTTCAAGGTTATCATCCTTTCTACTTTTGCAAGTTTCTTTTCAAAGAAAGAACTATTAGAATGAATTTAATCAAACGTTCTTGCATATCCACACCCTCTTGTACAATCTTGAAAGCCAATTTCCTGTTGTTTGTCTAAGTCTTTCCAGCTATGAGGATTTTAGTGCCAAATTATTGTGAGATTGGACTTCTTTAACTGTGAAGATGTCCGCCAAAAATCCACTTTCTCCTTGCAGCTTTCGCTGTTCTCTAAATGAGCACAGTTGTGTTCATGCTGCAGAAAAACACCTCCACATGGCTGATCACACCTGTCTTTCTCCTCTCTATTTCTTCTTCATTAGGGAAATGTTTCTACTTCTCTGAATTCTTAAATCTTTAATATGTTTTATATGCACTCTGAACATATTTAGTTTGTCACTTTTAATTTGCCATCAAGAATGTAGCACAATATTCTGCACAGTTGAAAACAAGGGCAAGCTGTTAAAACATGAAAATATGTGTAAACAGTATGACACAATTTAGACGCACACATATGTGTAATATATTATTTTTGTGTACTTCAGTAATTGTTCAAATGATAGTTTGAACTTTAAGCAGTTACAGCTATTAAATAGAATCTTGTTGATTCAGTCTTTTGAGAGCTTGTGTTATTTAAATCACGTCAAATCTTGACAGCAATATCTACGTAAATTGATCTATTTAAGCTTACAACATCTACAAATCGAGCAATCTTCTACTTACTCTCTATGCTAACACTTTGACAAAACTGTTTGTCAGAATTTTGCCAGTGGTAAAAATTGGGGTAATTTTAGGTCAGGTCATATTTAGATTGACATGGGAAGTAACATCTTTCTTTGTGTTGAAGTTCCCTTTTTCACATGGCTACAATAACTCCAAGAGTCACTGCACATTGTCACTCACTCATACTGCATAATATTTCCCATATATTTCCCATATGCCACAGGTTCTGCTGAAAGAAAAATACAGAATGTTTTAAAATCTTTATCTATCCCGTAAGTAGATGATACTTGACTTTTATGAGTTTTGCTGATATTCTGCAAGAGTTGTATTGTTCACGAACCATAAGCATCTACTTAGGGTTTCAGGAGGGTCATGTGTCAGAAGCATCTATTCAATAACCTTGTCAAGAAGTGCCTAATGTCGAAATATCCCTGATGCCCATTCACATGCTGTGTCACTTATAAAGAGTGGTGCTCAGCTCCAATCATCTAAGGACAAATTTGCTCAACATAATTTTAGAAAGATAATTGCACTCATTCTAAGATTGCATAAAATGCCATTAGAAATTTTTATTTTAATGGTACAATAAGCATTCCAATAATAGTATCATATGAAACACATATAACTACTAATGACCATAATATTTAACATTCATCAATGCGTAAAATGTGATAATTGCTTTACATGTTGAATTTCCTTGATCTTCAGAATAAGAAGACAAGACCTGTTTGCTGACTGTTGTGTGTAGAAAAGAACAACATGAAACTTGTAAACCTGAGGCCCACATCAACGTGTGGATAGAAAATCTAGAATCCCACGTCTTATGAAGCCTGTTGACAATCTTGGCATTATAAGGGGTGCCTTACCAGAAATAACTGACCGAACTACGCATAAATGATGGCTTTATATGGGTACCAAAAATCACTTTTCTAAGAGTGCGGAACAAGTGTATTCCCATTGGTCACTCAGATGACTGTCCTCAGCTGTGTGTGTTAGGATTTTCCACTGGGGTTTGATCTTGCTTTATTTCGTATTTTATCTGACACTTGAATAAAGATGTTCTTAATATTCTTAGGAATCTTTTACTTTAATTTTTCTTTGAAGTGTTAGGTATCACCTTCCCCTTTTGCTACTTTTCTTTTTAGTATATGCACAATATTTTCATACACATGTATGCATGTTTGCTGAGCATACAGACAGTGAATTCTCTACCATTGTCAAACAACTTAACACACCCACATTTCTCTTGCAATTTTTCGGTAGAGATTTTTTTTTTCAGTTTTAGTGATTGGAAGTTTTTAGGTAAATAATATACATTGATGTGTACTACAAATAATTATTTTTATTATTTATGTTTCATTATACTTAAAGTACCTTGACAGAATGTTTAAAGTACTTTTAGACATCACATCTACGTATTTGTTCTTAGCATCTTGACTTGATAACAGTGATGTTATCACTTCAAAGAAATTAAGGTAAATTATACATAGGTTTGTTTTCTTTTTTTTTTTCATTTTACTTTTTTTTTAAATTTTTTTTTTTTTTTTTTTTTTTTTTTTTTTTTTTTTTTTTTTGGTTTTTTGAGACAGGGTTTCTTTGTGTAGACCCGGCTGTCCTGGAACTCACTTTGTAGACCAGGCTGGCATCAAACTCAGAAACCCGCCTGCCTCTGATACATATTTTTATGACTGAACTTTCATTATAACTCTTACCCATTTTTAATTGAATCTGTTTAGAGCTTATGGAGCAGAGAATTGAGAATTCATGTTTATAACTTAAATTTTAATACAGCAGGAGACTTTGAGCAAGCGAATTCATATTGTTTCTTCAACTATCAGAGTTAAAAATCAGCAAACTATGGTACCATCCTTCCTGAAAACTTCAAAATAGATGTGTTAATACATGAGATAAATACAAACATACTTTTTTTTAATCAACTGAGCACACCTTTCTCATCATTAGCATTCAAACACCAAGTCTAATTATACAAGAATATTCCTCTTTATTTAGGCATTCTTAAAATCTTAATGTTTTTACAAAATGGAGACATATTTGTCTTCTGTTTACCCTTTTTATGATTCCATCACTGATGCATTGTATTTTTTATACCTAACTCCCACTGGTGGGTTGATCTCTTTCTAACATTTGTTACAATTACGCTTCTAATTCCTACATTAGTGATTTATGCTTTAACACACAAAGGACTGAGATGATAAAAATTGACACAAACAGATAAAACGGGTTAGCTCAAACAATCCTGCTAACTTAATAACAGGTTTCCTTAAACCATGTCATGCATTTTAATAATATGCACAGTGAAGCTCACTCCCTGATGCTCATCCCACAGACACCACTTCCTTTCACAGTACAATATTTAAAAATAAAGGCTTGTTAATCAGTATGTATTCTCAATTTCACCATATTGCTTCTGTCATGTTGTAAGCAAATGCTTTTTAGACTGCATCTCCAATGACCTGAGATCCACAAAGTTAGAAACCATGTATTGTTTATGTTTTGTTTCTTGCTGCTTTACAGTGCCAAACACTATGAGTCTGTTGTGTTGAAACTCACCTTGTGTTTAAAATTATGTCCAGTGAATCCTGGGCATGCATGTGCGTGCACTCTTGTGCTCACAGCACATGTTAAGCATAGGGATCAGGAACTTAGGGCATCTTTCCATACATAGCAAGGAAAAAGTCTGCTTAACTATATGAAAACCTCTCCCAAAATAAAAACTCTAACCAAAAAGCAGAGTCAAGTTAGATGACCCTGAAATCCTATGCTCTGTGTCTGCTTCATCTAACTCCCCTTTATTTCTTCATTTTCATGGTAAGTCATCTCTCCTACTAAAACTGTGCCTCACAAATTAAAATTACAGGATCTGAATTCTAGTTCTTATCAGTTATAGCTTTCTCATCAAAACTTTAGGAGAGCTCTTCTTGAGTGCGTGGGGCATGTTGATTCTCCTTCGTCCTGAGCCAGCAGTAAAAGTGTTTAATTTTAGACTTGCAAACAATCTTGATGTAGGTTAAACCCTGTGTTTTATAAGGAGGGAAAGGATGCTAATGAATTTGGAAAGCCTTTCCTTGGAGAATTCCTAATGACTCTGTCTCACACTTTGGTTATCAGTTCTGAATTTCTTTTTCATTTTGAGCCAATGGGATTCAGAATTTCGCTGGTGCTGTGACTTGCAATAAATTCAGCACTTTATTGTACAAATGTTTAGTGTAATCCTCTCTGGACTGAGTACTATTCCTAGACATGCAAAAAGCAAGACTTACAACATTGCTCAGATGTGAATACTGTCTGTGGATAGAGATAGAAATAAGATCATTTAAAAATAATTATCAGAGAGTAATTAGAAACATAACAACTCAGAATGAAATTTAAATAAGATCACATAAATAAACACCTCATTTAGTCACATCTGGAAGTACAAAAGAATTCTGTTAAGCAATGGCATGATATCTAAATTCCAAAAATCAGTTTATGTGGGACCACAAAGGAGGGAGATTTTATATAGAAAACTATGAGTTCCGAAGTACTGAACATGAAAGTATTTGACTTTACAGATAGCAAGAAATCCCTTGTGTACCTGGAAAGACTAATAGGGAGACAGCTGCTGTTGTCTGTATCAGGATGGCAGTATTAAATACCAACAGTGAAAAAAATCTAAGTCTGTCACTGACAATGTTATATCTTATCTCATTCTAGAGAAGCTATTGGGGAAGTTGCTTCAAGGAAGCTTTATGTCATAGCTCCATTTTAAAAAAAAAATCTTTTTTTATGTATTTGATTTGTACAAATGGAGAAGCTAAGGAAAATGAAAAGTGTAAATTATGTTGCAGCTTTAGGGGTGAAGTCAGCAGTTGGGCTGGAAGATGACTGTGAGCAAGAGATGCTGTGATGGCTCTGCACAGCTGGCAGTTACCTGCTTGCTATTGTTTATAGAAGCATCGTCTGGATTTTCTACTGTTTCTAACAGAATTAAAGAGGATCCCTGTAAAATAATCACCAATTAAATGTATTCTTTTATAAGTTGTCTTGTTCCTGGTGTCTCGTTTATAGCAACATAATAGTAACTAAAACAAAACATCCTCTCTACCTTAGATGCTGCCAACAAGTTACTGTTGAGAGATCTGCAAGTACATATTGAATTTAACCTTGTGAATTTCAATAATGAACTAATGAAACTGTTTCTTAAACGGGGGGTGGGAAGGTGGTGAAAATTATATCAAAATATAATTGTTTTAATCTTTAATGGACATCAGTTCGTAAATGGATTCCAAATTAATAGTTGTTATGATTGAATAAATATGTAGCAATTGTCTCTAATTTTCTTCCTACCGTTACAAAATTTTCCAAAATTCAAGATTAGAACACATTCATCCAAACACCAGTAATCTAAACTATGTATTAACCTTCATTGCCCTTGCAATACAACTATGGTCAGCATTCTTTCTCTTCTTAGTATCTGAAGTAACTGAGGGTAGCTCAGATTTTCACATTGTTGACTATATTTGTTACTAACCACTAAAATGTCACTTTGCTAGGGGGATGACCAAAAAGTAAGAATAAAATAAAGACAATTGTTTTTTTTTTTTAGTGAAAATGTATATGATACATAAAAATAAAATAATATAACCATTGTTATAGTATTCCTTTTAAAGCATATATGGAAAAGTTTCACATTGATTATATCTGTGCATTTATTATGGCATGGCAACAAGTCATAGAAGTCTTAGTATCTTCTTGTGTGTTTCATTTCAAATAGTTTACAATATTTTACACATAATTAGCTATGGATCAGGATTAGGTAGAAAAAAATTATAACAAATATTTCAAGCAATTTTGCTAATAAAAGACATTTTTTTTCAAAAAGAATATCTGAAGAGTGAGGTTGAAAAAGTTTTGCTTTTCCATGTCACTTTACTGAGAGAAGTGCCTCTTGATGACAATGGGATTCATTTATTCTGAAACACATATATGAAATTTACAATGGCAGGAATAAAGGGGATAACAAGGTCCAAGAATAAGGGGAAGAAATGGGATGCATGATTACTGTCACTTGGTCTACACTTCTGCTGTACCATGGGCTGGAAGGCAGGCAGTACATAGTCAGAAGTTGTAGGGCTGTGGTATATCTGCAAGCAGGAATCAGAAGGGGTAGTCTAGAGTCTGAAAACAACAGTATTCTTCTGAAGCAATAGTTGCAAAGAACAAGGCTGAGAGCTACATATGGAGAAGAGAGCTACAGTATCATGGAGCACACGGAGTGTCTGCATCATAGTGCCATTGGATTCTTCTTAACTTCGTTTATCACCTGCTAGCCCAGTTATCCATGGAAGACTGATACCTTAACTAGTAAATCTTGCCTTGCTAAATAAACTGACTGTCTGGTTATTTTGGAATACTGGGATGGGGTTCTGGTGCTTTTTTAAATTCAGATTTGAATGCTAGAACTGAATGTAAGAAAATGACAAATATATTCCCAAGTCCAGCTTTATATTAAAGAGTAATTCCATAACTTCAAAACTATCACAGTTTTGAAACTGCATGGAACTTTTTGATCATGTCTTAAAGGTTATGATCAATAAGTTGCAGCAAAGCTTATCAAAGATTATTTGGTTTTGTTTTGATTTACATATAGTAATTACATACATTTATAGACTCTAACATACTTTATTGGCTCATGTGATGATACAAATCAGAGTAATTAGCCTATCTTTGGCATAAAATCTATATATAGTAAATAATTTAGGACTCCAGATTTTGAGATTTCCAACGTTTTGTTGCTACCTCTGTCTACATTCATTCAATAGAATATTTGAACTTTTGTTTCATATCTGACACTAAAGCTGCCCCTGATACTTGCTTCAGAATCTGGCAACAATTATTCATCTCTCAATTTCTATGAGATCATATTTTAAATTTTTTACATGAGTGAAATTCATAGACTGATTTCTATGTAACTGGGGTTTAACTTGCTATGACCTCTCCAAGTTTTGTATATTTTCCAAAATTTATGCATTTGGTGGTATGTTACTGTGTAGAATTTGTAAGGAATACAAATAGCTCAATAGAAATCCCCCCTAAACATTTAAATTAAAGATTTGTTTATAGAGCTGAAGAGATGATTTAACAGTTATGAGTGCATAAAAGTGCACGCTGTTCTTGAAAATGACTAGAGTGAAGTCCGCAGTACCCACTTCTGGTGAGTCACAGTCACCTGTTACTCTAGCTATAAGGGATCTGTCATTCTCTTATATATATTAACAAAAGGTACAATTATGGCTGACGTGTGGTTTTTTTTAAGTGCTAACTATGATTGATAATCAGAAAACACAAATTCTGAGAACTAGATATTTCAAATTTGACTAGAGAAAATGATTTTTTAAAAATGAGGATTCATTACTTTAACAACCTTCTTGATTTCATCATTTTATTTTATATTTTACTATTACAATATGCAGACTTGTCAGTAAATCAATTTTGTGATGTACGTGGTTCTTGGATTTCTTGGAGACAAAAATTAAGAACTCCTCTAATAGTACATGGTAGAGAGTAGACAAAGTTTATTTTGTCCTCAGTTGGTTGAAGATATCAGATGTGCTGACATTGTATAAGATTAAGTCACTAAAATAAATTTCTTACTGCATATGGCCTAAAACACATTCCTAAAATCTTCTACACTTTCAGGTCAGTGAAAGTAGGGGATTTAGTTAAATAATATATTATACCTTAGTTTCAACTTTTTATTATTATTCTATTCACTAGAAATTGGGGTTAGGAATGCATTCCAAGAGAATAAAGCCATTCCAGTTCTCAATTGCACAATAAGGAAGCTGGTCTTGTCTTGAACAAGACAGGCTACAGAGAGGATTAACCTTTTTTGATGTCATTGTTTTGTACTTTAAATGCTAGCTCCTGTTGCCAGCTATTCCTCACAGGCTCAGATGAATAAATTGGAAATGAAAGTGATAAAAGTAAAAATTATAATGAAGGAAGAAAAATTCACGTGTAGGTTCAATATGATATGACTGTAATGGCTCTGGACAATTCTTAAGCTATGGATATAATTCTTTTAGCAATAAAGATCATGATCAGCTAGAATAGGACTAGATTCACATAAGAGAAGAAGCAAAGCACAGGAGAGTCCTCAATCATGACCCAAATGTCTTGTTTTTATGTCTGTTATTTTGTGCATACTTATCTCTGAGTGAGTGTGTGTATATGTGTTTAAAGTTGGAGGTCACAGATTCAACTTGGGTATTGTTTCTCAGGAACCACCCAGCGTGCTTTTCAGGACAGGTCTTTCATTGGGATGTGGGATTCACAAGACTAATCTAGTTAGCTGGTCCTAGAGATTCCCTTGTCTCCACACCCCTGTACCAGCTAACAAAGAAAAATATGCATATACATAAAACCTGGCTTTTGTCACAAGAGTTCTAGAAACTGAACACATGTTCTTTCATTCAGAAGTACTTATATTCATTCTTAAATGTTAGAAAAGTATATTAGGAAAAACAGAGATATCATAAAATCTAAAAGCTGTAAAATGAAGTTCTAAGAAAGCAAAAAGAAATTGGTCTTATAGTATACCAGGTGACCTTTAATATTAACACCTGATGTGACATTCAGAAATTAAATGAATCTTGGTAGCATAACAAAATATTCATTCAGTGGGTCTCATTCAGTAATGACCACAGTTCTGTCCTAATACATTTCTCTTGACGAGAACTGCCTCTGTTTAGTAAGAACCATTTGAGCAAGCTTTGACCTGGGAAAGGTCTCAGTGTTTTGAAATTGTTGAGGTAAAAATAAATGATATAGGCGATAATAAGCACACCCAGATAATTTTCTGAGGCGGTTGGGAGAGCAGCAGTTTTTACATACATCAGTTGATTGAAATATAATGGGAAATAAAACAATAGAATTGCTTCTGCATGCCTGGCAATAGTGCTAGACAATTTGAACATAATTTTTTGAGTGATTTTGTGTAGAAATATTTAAGTCTGACTACAGTTACACTCTGAAGACAAAATCAGTTATTAGAGTATGTTAACTTTGCTTTTTTTCTTCTCCTTTTCCATATGAATAGAAAGTTTGGGTCTTCAGACTCTGTGTGTTTCATATGTGACATGATACAACCCTAAAAAGTGTTCAGAATCCAAAAAGTGTAGGGATGTTTCTCTCTTGGAGATTCAGGGAGGCATGGCTGTTCAAGACATCTTGAGGTCAGCATGCAGAAAAGGAGATGAATATGGATTTCACGGCTAATGGTGAGGTGTTGCCATGTGTGATGAGTACCGCACAGGCAGCTTCAGACTCAGTAATGGGGTGAATTCTGGCGAGAATGATCTATAATAGCATATCAGCACCTATTCCCTTCAAATCAGCAGAAGTACAGATCGTAAATGTCTGGCTATGTGAATTCAAAAGGGAGTGAGAGGCACTTCTTCATCTCAGGAAAGCTAAACCATCAAGAATAGGTGCTTGAGAAAGACAGACACTAGCTGCTTCTGCTGCAAAGGACTCAGGACGATCTGTGAAACATGTTCTTGGAAAAGAGATCATTCGCTGGCAGGAGGCACGGTTCACTTGAGACTTTTGGAACAAGCAAGCAGAGAGTCAACAACAACCATGCATATTTGGGAGATTTTTTTTTCAAGAGAATGTTGAATGATTTTTTTTGTTTTGTTTTGTTTTGTTTTTTCTGTTTAGACAAAAGGCAAACCTGATGGAATGCATTGAATAACTCATTTAGAAAAAATAAAAAACAGTAAACAATGCTAAAATTGAGAGATGGATCATCAGGAAAGGCATGCTGTAAGTAAAAAGCAGTGATGTGACCCAAACCTGTTAGTGGGCACCTTGAAACTCGGAAAACTGACAGTGCTGAAGAGCGGGGGTGTGGCTACTGAATACCTCTGTGTTTCAAAACTAAATATGTAGACGAACTGGATACTTGGGAAGCATAAGTAACCTGGATAATAAAGTAGATGTTTGTGATACTTGTAGAAGACTCAGAAACGTCTCAGTGGCATTCTACCCACATGAAAATTTCCAGCTTTGAGTGAAAGGAAGGCTGTGAGACTCTCACATCCTTAGAAAGGGGTGCAAAATGTTTGTATTCCTATTTCAGTGAATGGAGTGCAAATCTCACGCCAGTGCCGCCTGAGTGAGTGCAGAGCCAGGATTCGTGAGAAGGAATGGAGTCTACACACGCCATGGAGCCTTTTAATCGAAATTCTGAGTTGTTTTATTGTATTTTGTTTTACTCTCATTTTCCGCTTTAAGATGGACATTTCTACGGTGTGTGCACCATCACTTCCCAACAGATCACAAAGAATTTTAGGTCGGCTATATGATGAAGTCTGAGACTTTTGAGCTGATAAAATTCAGAAAAGATATTGATGTTGCAAAAAGCAAAGAGACGTTAGATATTGTTGATATGGTTAGAATATGTATTGTGTATTGTATATGAACAGGTGGTAGACTGAACATGCTTTATAACATCATTCTCTAGGTATGCCCCGACCTTAATCCCTGAGCCTTTATAGATGAAATGAGTTCATTATAAGGATATTATTCTAGTACTGTCCTAAAGAACCCACTTTAAGCCAAGGACCTTTAGAATAAAAAGGAAGAAACTTAAGAGAGGTTTGAAGTGATGTCAGTATCTTAGTTTGGAACAATGTGGCAAAAAGCCAAGAAAAGAAGTCAGAGAGAAAGAACCGTATAGTCTATGAGACTCCATTTGAAACCACCATGCCGATGCTTGTAGAGCCCAGTAAGCAAAATGAATGCTATATGTTTTTTTCACCCACAAATGTATAGTAATTATATTTATACATACAGAGCATATTCCGTGCACAACTACATGGTAGCTATTGAAAAGCATTCAGTATATTTATTCAATTTTGTGACAAATCAAGTCCTACCATTCAAAAAAATTAAACAATCATTAATTTACATAAAAATGAAGAATTACTGTTTAATGAAACGGTCACACATAAATGTTATAACTCCAAATTGTCAATGAGAGGAACTTTACTACAGTTGTGTATTTTTCATAAAAGGCTAACACCTGGCATCTGGATTTAAACTCCAACTATGTAAACTTATATTTCAAAATAAAAATGCATATATCTCAAATACATATGAGATATTAATTTAATCAACATTATAAATATATAGTAAGATTTATGTTTTACTAAGACTTATGAATTATACATGAATTAATAAAACAAATATTTGGGTGAATTTTATTTCAAATCATAACTGAGATTGTTAAAGACCATACTTACCAAAGAAATAACTGAGTATCACAAAGAGAAGTCTAACTACAGATCTAGTAAATGTCTACAGTCGAAATGTTAGCACTATTACGTGGTTACCTCTACAGATAGTCTTTTGGTCCTATGGTGGTTTTCAGTTATAAATGGTCAGCAAGGTACCATTGTGTGTCTAGATGTGGAATGAAAAGAGTTTCTGCCACCATCAGACAAAATATACATTTTGGAAAATGTAGAGAAAATTTGAAGCCATTGTGCATGTGATAACACACAATAATAATGTTGCATGTACCAATACAGCTGCCAATTTTGAACCATGCACCTGACTCCACACTTACAGCTCTCCAGACACAATTTGTGGATGTCCCTCAGTGAAATTCAACTAGTGTCCCAACCCTGTTTAACATTATGAGGAAACAATCAGTCTCACATTGAATTCAACATTGAGTGGGTTTATAATCTGTGTGAGAGAATTTCTAGATTAATTAATTTTGCTATAGAACGAAACCTTACTTTTGCAATTTTCACAAAAGTATAAATATGAAATTATTCCTTTCTTTTTCTCTTCCTTGACACTTCAAATCATTGATCACTGAAAAGCAAATTTTATAGGAGTCTTTATGTCTTTCTAAGCCTAAGAGGGAGTTTCAACAGAATGATAACAAATTTATTTTCCATGTTTTTAATTCTTCTCTTAAGATATACTTTTGTTTTTTTTTTTTAGTTTTTTTAAATAGATATTTTCTTTACATACATTTCAAATATCACCCCCTTTCCTCGTTTCCCCTCCAAAAATCCCCTTAACCTTCCCCCTCCCCCTGCTCCCCAACCTACCCACTCCTATTACAGTTCTGGCATTCCCCTATACTGGGGCATAGAACCTTGTTTCTACTCTTAAATCTTAATCCTGAAGATATCAACTTCCATATTTAAAATTTCTCCAGGCCTGCAAGTTGGAATATGGTTGAAATGATCAATTTTGTGAATTAAATTTCAGCTCTAAGAAGCCTGTCTAGACTTGACCTGACATATTTATGTTTATGGTTCAGAGAGTTAACACTTGACCTGAAAATGCTTTGGGAATTTAGCCATTTTAAGATATAACTCCCTTTCTGCTTGATACTCTGCTTGGGCAACTGCTCTATAAAATCACAATCATGCAAAACTAATTTATGATTTCCAAAGTCTTTCTTGCCATGTGTCAGCAATGCCAATAATTAACTTAGGATTTGTAAATAGGTGTATATGATGTGAACACACACAAAGGCTGTTTATATACATGCTATATAAACATAGGCAATACAATTTTTGTATGTGCAGAAAAATAATAGCCAGTGCTTTTTGAGCATGAAATGCCAAACATTTTTCTAAGTACTCTATGTGGCTCTATACATTTAATTTTAACTATCTTCATTTCCTTGATTTAGAAAAAGCTGACACTCAGATATTAAGTAATGTTTACAACTTAGACATAAATAAAATAATGCTCCAGAAACATGCACTCCTCAGTATGAAGTCAGAAGTTCTGTAGACCTCAGTTGTAAACAAAATATATAACCAAAGAAACTGAAAATTCCATCAAGAGCTTAGTAGTTAGTTGTATGGGGTAGGGGAAGGTACACAGTCCCTGAACAGTCTTTTCCAGCTCAACAACGTATTTTGGGTGTTTACCTTAGAGAACCACTACTCACAGAAAGTCAATCCTTCTATGTTAAAAATGCTTACACTGACATCACTGAAAAGATGTGTTGCGTGCACTCAACTGGCCAGGAAGAACGACGCGGCAACAGGATCCTTCTGCACACGTTTATTCAGTCCTGTTTCTTCTTCCTCTATACCTTGTTTATATCTCCCTTGTTTATATATCTCCCTTGTTTTTATATCTCCCTTGTTTTTATATCTCCCTTGTTTTTATATCTCCCCCGAACCCTGGGCCTCTCACTCTTTTATACTCTCAGTTCCCATCCACGCACAGCAGGCCACGCCACCTCACCAGGCACGCAGCTTCAGCTAATCAGGGCAGCAGGGGCAAATCTCCACCAAATTGGATTCACCTGTATCCTGGTACACCTGCGCAGCACTCAAGATGTTTGTGTCTTATATGAGGAAGTCAGGTGCAAGTCATATGACTTAGCTGCAGTCCCTGGCGCCTTTGGGACTGCCGCCACACCTGCTCCCCACAATTCCCCCTTTTTTCTTTTTTGGCAGAGAGAATGTCTGTAGATAGCCCCCCGCAGCCATGCCCCTTACCCGTCCTTGGGTGACAAACAGCATTGGTTTGATCCCTGTCTTGGGTTGGTGACATGCCCAGGGAGTCTTATCACTGACTACCTCTCTATCATGCCAAGCCACACCTGGGGAGATTGTGTTTTGCTTGCGGCAGGTGCATCAAAAGGCCAGGATGTTGATTAATCTATGGCCAGATCTTAATTGCTGCAAGCAAGCCTCATGGGTGAAGGTAGAGGTCTGATCCCCAGTGTGCAAGCATAGGGGCCCTACACAAAACCATCCCTTAGGCTCATCACCCAGAGAGGTCTTGGCCAGCTCCCGTGTCGTTTTTCCTGAGGAAAGGGAACTAGGACACTGAACCTTCATGCAATCAGACATGCCTTCCACAGGATGCCAACAGCAAGCTATCCTCTGTGCAGTGCTTAGCCTCGCACCCCACGGCATAACGCAGCATAATTTCTTTTAGAGCGGCAAACCAAATCTGAGGAGATTGTCCTGCCTCCACTGCAGCAAAAGCCTATGCTACCATGGCGAAAGTGCGGGCCGCACACTCTGCACCTAACACATGTGCCAAACACAAAACACACACACACTATAACAAGCATACATCCCAGGGCTCTCATCCCCGCTCATCTTCCCTGAAGCAAGGGATAGATAGCCAGAGGGGCTATTTCTTTAAGGGGAATTCAGGGATCAAAAAGCGTGGAAAATTTTGAATGTCATGTCGAGCTGGTATCGGCTTCTGGAATACCGAAAGGATCTCCCATCTCTGCTCCATCGTTTGTGTTTGTGGGACCATCCACCACATCCACAGGGGCAACTGGATCAGGAGCCTCATTCTTGCAGCGTCTCACCAATCTCTCCGGCACCCAAAGAGGTTCCATCTGGTCCTGTGGAAACACACAAACAGACCCTCTCGCCCACATCAACACCTGATCTGGTCGATCCTCTCCAAATCTCCAGACAGAAGGTCCACCTACAGGTGGCTGCTGAGGAGGCATAGGGAGGCGGCACAAAAGCTAATTCGCCTTCCTCCTCCACCTCGGCTCTTTTATTTTGTCCTTTCTGTCCACCTGATAACACTGTCTTTCTTTTTCCTTTTTCTTTTTAAGCCCTTCTCCTTTTCCGACATACTTTCTTGTTGCTCTGTAAGGATTTTCTGACCTGTCTTGACTGCCTCTACACACAGTTTCAAACAGTAACAGAGTCCATATATCAGAACAAACAAGACCAAAACTATCAGACCTACCCACAAAGGGCCAATGGGAGAAAAAAGCATAACTACACAGCAAGGATCTATTGATCACTACACTGAGGTTATCATAGTTCCTTAACTTGTCCCCAAACCAGGAACCTTAACTTGTCCCAAAGCCGGGAACCTTAACTTGTCCCAAAGCCTTGAACCTAAACTTGTCCCAAAGCCTGCTTCCTGGCAACTTTATATTCGCCTCTATTTTATCCGAGGTCCTTCCCAAACTCCTGGGTTACTTTGTGCCTACTTCCTGGCAACTTTATGCTCACCTCTATTTTATCCGAGGTCCTTCCCAAACTCCTGGGGTCGCAAGTTTCACTCACCGTGAACTTACGCTGCTGGCAACCACTGACTGCTGAAAGTTCTGAACTCGGTGGGGGAGTCGGTTCCCCGTACGGGCCACCAATTGTCGCGCCTGCTCTCGACCAGCAAGAACGACGTGACCACCAGTCCTTCTAACAGCAGTTTATTCAGTCCTCATCTCTCTTCTTTCTCTTCATCAGTACCGTTCCCCAGCTGAAGAGTTCTGAATCCACGCCGGATCCTTCTCAACAGTCTGTTTTACAGGAACACTTCTTTACCACCATTCCCCGTGATGCAGTTCTGAATCCTCCCTGTAGTAGGGGGTCTTCACTCATGCCTGAAGATGTTTCTTTTCCCGGGTTTCGGCACCACTTGTTGCGCGCACTCAACTGGCCAGGAAGAACGACGCGGCAACAGGATCCTTCTGCACACGTTTATTCAGTCCTGTTTCTTCTTCCTCTATATCTCCCTTGTTTATATCTCCCTTGTTTATATATCTCCCTTGTTTTTATATCTCCCTTGTTTTTATATCTCCCCCGAACCCTGGGCCTCTCACTCTTTTATACTCTCAGTTCCCATCCACGCACAGCAGGCCACGCCACCTCACCAGGCACGCAGCTTCAGCTAATCAGGGCAGCAGGGGCAAATCTCCACCAAATTGGATTCACCTGTATCCTGGTACACCTGCGCAGCACTCAAGATGTTTGTGTCTTATATGAGGAAGTCAGGTGCAAGTCATATGACTTAGCTGCAGTCCCTGGCGCCTTTGGGACTGCCGCCACACCTGCTCCCCACAAAGATGCACACACACACACACACACACACACACACACACACACATACACACATACACACACACACACTTTCCCTTCCTCCTTTTTCCCTATTCTGTTTCTGAACATGACACTCTCTTAACCCCCATGGAGTTCAGTGTCATGTTTGGCAGACTGCTCCTTTCTAAGTCATCTGTCCCTCATGGGCATTTCTCACAATGAAATCATCAATAAGATTCTTTGTCAATGATGTAACTGTCATCTCAATCTTTGTAACCCAGGTCTTTCTGAAAGGATTTTCTGACCAGCTGAGATATGACGAATACTGACTTCTCCATTCACTACTTCATGATGTCTGGCTTTGAAGAAGACACAAATGTAGTTCATTACAGATATCGACCTAGATGCTTCACACATACTATCAGTTCCAGTACACAATCTAGCCAAATATGTAGCCTGCTTTATAGATAATGAAAATATGGCACTATAGACCATCTATATAAGAGTACATAGAAAGGGCCAAACCTGAGGCTGCCTCATGTTTGTTTACTGACATAGACATACAGAGGAGAAACACAATTCTCTTTGTGAGACCCAAGACACATATCTATGTCAATCACAAACACATACATGATCTATACCCTACAGGGTACACTCATTAAATTTAGCATGTGTCATTTACCTTTTACTGAATTGCAAGCAGAAATGAGTCAGAGAAACAACTTATGGTCCTGGAATAGCTTGGCATAATGAGAACAGTTTTAAAGTAGAGTAGAAGGTTTTTGGTTTTTGGTTTTTGTTTGTTTTGTTTGTTTGTTTGTTTGTTTTTTCTATTTTATGCATGACTCAAGAAATATAAATATAATTTTTCACAAAAATGCAGAAAACTTTAGTGATAAAAGTCATTTTAGCTCAGAACATGCTTAGATTGGGATTTGTTTTATTAAACAAACCTACTGTTTGTGAAGGGGCATGCGCACATGTGTAAGTTGTCTGCCACAATGGGTCTGTTGACATTAGAAGTCAACAAAGGATTATAAGGCTGCTCAATGTTTTTCTTCCACCATCTGGGTCTAGGGAATTGAATTCCGGTCATCAGGCTAGGCAGCGGGGAAATTTAACAAGTGAGCCATGTTGCCACCTCATGTTTACATTTCAAACATTTTAGTATTTCTTTCTTTAAAAAAATCAATAAAATATTTGAATGTGATCTCTTTTTAATATTTCAATTTTATATATGTCTACTTATCTGGAGATTATAATCAGTTAGCTAATTTGTTTTTAAACCAGAAATGAAAATGTTCCTTTTGTGTTCAGGAAGAATGATCCAAATGTAAATTATTCTAGAGTTTCCTGGTTAGCCACAATAAACATAAAATATACAGATAGTAAAAACAGTATTTTCTCTTATAAACACTTAAAGGAGTTTACTTTTTGTAAGGTTAGAGGCCTCACAATTTAAATAGATTAATTCTACAAGGAAAATAGAATTGCTGCATTAATCTTTAAGCACAGTTCTCTCTGTACATTTGAGTTATAGTGTTATAATAATTTCATAATCAATGAACTTCAATACATAGCTTGAAGGAAAAAGTCTGAATTCTCACTGAGTTTCAGTCATCTTTAACTCTGAAATATTTAGGACACATAAATTAGCCTAAAATGATTATCATGAATTTTGCTATGCTTATGCTGTCATGCTGTTCCTTGCTATTCCAATTAATTATGTCCCTTTGAAGTCCTGTAGTCCATGCTGTGGTACAAGTGTCCCATATGTTCAAGTTAATTTTTTTTTAAGAAAAACATGGAAACTCTTGAAAAAAAGAGATTAGTTCTATTAATACATATGCCATATTAATTTTAAATTTACATATATTATATATGCATGGGACATGTTTTTATCTTTAACTATAAAGGTATATAGCTTAACATATTAATGTATTTATCATGAAATACTCTGTTGTATAAATATTCTAATTTATACTTCAATTTTCAAACATTGCTTCTATGGAGGAGGAGATAAACAAAACAAATCAAATCAAAACAAAACAAAACCTGAATTCCCTTGCAGACAGAAATCCAAGACAAGGTGGCCAGAGGTATAGGAAACAAGCTGGTGACAATGCTAGAGGCTGTGGCATGGGTAGTCAGCAACAGCTATGGATTTTCACTCTTCTCAGTGGAAGTACAGTGATTAGTTTTACGCTAAACATGAAAATTCTCAACAGCAACCTATGGTATTGTGTTGGTGTCAAATTGTTGCATAAAATGTTACATTATGCAAGGAGAGATCACAAATGACTGTATCCTGGGAAGTAGTAGAAAAAAATCAAAAGGATAACAGTACAATAATAATTTTGAGATTATGCTTCAAAACAAAACAAAATAAAATATTGAAGTCTAGGACCAGTTTTAGACATCAAATAAAATTGGAACTCTTTTCTGGCATTTCCATGCTGTGTATGCTGTATTTTTTTAAATATTTATTCATTTATTTTATGCATGTGAGTAAATTGTTGCCATCCTCACCCACACCAAAAGAGGGCATCAGACACCATTACAGGTGGTTATGGGCCACCATGTGGTTGCCGGGAATTGAACTCAGAACCTATGGAAGAGCTGTCAGTGTTCTTCACCACTTCGCCGTCTCTCTAGCCTCATTGTGTTCTATTTAGTTAGCTTCTAAATGAATACAAAAATGAAATGGAGTACCTATAACTTCCTCCACTGAGAGCCTCATGGAGACTACTGTGATTTGTTCTAAGAGTTACAACATTAGGACAACAAGATGACATACACAGAGAACTAAAACACATTGTGTTTCCTTCAGGAGAAATCCAACAATTATTTTATTTTATTTTTCAGTCTTGTTGAAGAAGTACTGAGTTCTGATATAAATATGGGAAACTTCAAAGTTCAGTGACAAAGCAGTGAATGCTGAGAAGACTGTTCTAATAGGGTTTTGAATTAATGGATACCCACCACCACTAATCCATTTGCATTTGTTTTACATGGCAACTGAAAAAAAATCATTTGATTATATTAATCAATGAAAGAATTATTATAATGACTATTCAATAACATAGAAATGAAACCTAGTTATTCCTATTTTTAGTCCCTTAATTTATTATATTTTGCTTCAGTGAATTCACATTGAACTATTGAAGTGACCAAATAGAAATAGAATTCCTCCTTAATCAAGTTATAAATAAAATAAAATATACTTAACAATCAAAATACAAAGACACACAGACATGCATACAAACAGAGATAAAAAGAATGATAGAGATGGAGGGTAGAAGGGGAAGAGGAGGTAAAGGGAGGGAGGGAGGGAGGGAGGGAGGGAGAGAGAGAGAGAGAGAGAGAGAGAGAGAGAGAGAGAGAGAGAGAGAGAGAGGAAGAGAGAGAGAGAGAGAGAGAGAGAGAGAGAGAGCGAGAGAGAGAGAGAGAGAGAGAGAGAGAGGGGGGCATTTCCAGAATCTTCAGAATAACCATAGAAAAATAAATTATGATTTCAGAACTGAAGGCCCTACAGTTTCATAATGTCAACAATAATGCATAAATCAACTAACTAACCTCTGAATTATATGATACTGATTCATGATGCAGCACATCATGATGTCTTTATGAATTGGGCTTAATTTCTTATCAACACCTGACAATCTTGATTAATGTGTTCCTTGTAACATGTGTGCTTTATGTTGTTTCCAATTTTGTTTCTTTTATTTGCATTCAGAGTTCCATGTCTTCTACATCTTCTTCAAGCCCCATTATCAGTGGAATGATCAATTTTATTCCAGTCCTTAATCTTTGACACCTTTGTGTATTTGTACATCTTGAATGGAACATTTACAACCTAGAAATCATAATCTCTGCCTTATGTTCCCTCTCTTTTTGATGAATCTCAGTAAATTAAAATACACCCATTTAACTACCCTAAAATATCTTTATGACTTCTCAACACTTCCATCAGAAATCCTGTCTACTCGCATACTTTCTTGTCAGACAGACTATTGATTGAGTTTTCTCTCCTTGCTTAGATTAATGGTAAAAATCATTTACTTCCTCCATTGATTTCACTGAGGGACAACTGAAAATTGCCTTTCTAAGATAAGTCTCTGATATGTCCACACATACTTAAAAAACATTCAAGGACGATTATACTCTCAAGATAAAGTGATTATAGACAAGATGGTATATACAATTCTCTTTAAATTGAGCCTTTCTTCTTCTCTTGGTTTTCCTTCTGTTTCATTCTCAAGTTCAAGATCATGAATGGGCACCCTTCATGTTTTTGTTTACCATGAGCATTGTATAGAAATTTTATCCCACTTCAGTAATTTCTGTTCATCATTTAAACATGCACTTGTCACCATTTCTTAGTGGCATCCTTCTCTGGCAGTCACTTAAGAGACAAGCTAATATTTCCATCTTAAGTGAACTTATTATTCATACACGAAAAGGCCTGCTTGGACATGCTGCAGTATTTACTTGATTACTCAGACCCAATACCAAGTGAAATGAAAGTGAGAAATCTCTTGCCCAAAAATTATTAAGGATTGCAAGAGAATCACAACAGAACTGAAACAAATACAAAGCTTTAGAACTAAAAAGGCCAAAATCCATGGGACTCTGAAAAATCATCCATTGCCATTATTACATTCTGTGTGTTTGTTAGAGTGTAACTCTTTTCTTCATATTTTAAAAGACCTTTGCCATTATGAATCAGACCTACTATAGTAGACACTAATGAGGTAAAATCAGGAGAAGGTGAGTCATAAATCTCATAAAAACAAAACAAGTAGCTAGTGGCTTAGTGAGTCATTGTAAAACCTACAAGGGACCCTCCATCCATATACACCCTGAGGTCCTATGGATAATGTGTTAAAAGTAGAAGCATGGGGCTTGTTGATATTGTAGCTGTAATCTGTCCATGATCCAGTGAGCCACATGAACTGAAATTGTATAGAATCTTTGCTCTGTTATGGCTAAATAGTCTTTTCTGTGTGCCTTCCCAAGAAAATTCATGCAACGTTCAGCAAGTTTTCAGTTCCTGGAGGCAGAGACTTAAATGCTATCCTACTCTCTATTATTTCTTCAGAAAAAAAAAGTGTTTTACTCAAAATGGATACTTAACAGTATCTGTTCATTCATTTCTTCATTCTCAAAAAGGAAGTTGCAAAGTGAACATCTGTTTCCTGGAAATATTTGCAAAGTGAGATTGTGTCAAGATTGCCATGGGGTGACTTAAGGTTTAGATTAATGCTAAGGTCTACATTTACAAGCCTCCCAAAATTTGTCAGCATAACCGTTAGCCATAGCTTATCACATTTGATATTTTTTTTTTTTTTTCCATTTTTTATTAGGTATTTAGCTCATTTACATTTCCAATGCTATACCAAAAGACCCCCTTACCCACCCACCCCCACTCCCCTACCCACCCACTCCCCCCCTTTGGCCCTGGCGTTCCCCTGTACCGGGGCACACAAAGTCTGCGTGTCCAATGGGCCTCTCTTTCCAGTGATGGCCGACTAGGCCATCTTTTGATACATATGCAGCTAGAGTCAAGAGCTCAGGGGTACTGGTTAGTTCATAATGTTGTTCCACCTATAGGGTTGAAGATCCCTTTAGCTCCTTGGGTACTTTCTCTAGCTCCTCCATTGGGAGCCCTGTGATCCATCCATTAGCTGACTGTGAGCATCCACTTCTGTGTTTGCTAGGCCCCGGCATAGTCTCACAAGAGAGAGCTACATCTGGGTCCTTTCAGTAAAATCTTGCTAGTGTATGCAATGGTGTCAGCATTTGGAAGCTGATTATGGGGTGGATCCCTGGATATGGCAGTCTCTAAATGGTCCATCCTTTCATCTCAGCTCCATACTTTGTTTCTGTAACTCCTTCCATGGGTGTTTTGTTCCCACTTCTAAGGAGGGGCATAGTGTCCACACTTCAGTCTTCATTTTTCTTGAGTTTCATGTGTTTAGGAAATTGTATCTTATATCGTGGGTATCCTAGGTTTTGGGCTAGTATCCACTTATCAGTGAGTACATATTGTGTGAGTTCCTTTGTGATTGTGTTACCTCACTCAGGATGATGCTCTCCAGGTCCATCCATTTGGCTAGGAATTTCATAAATTCATTCTTTTTAATAGCTGAGTAGTACTCCATTGTGTAGATGTACCACATTTTCTGTATCCATTCCTCTGTTGAGGGGCATCTGGGTTCTTTCCAGTTTCTGGCTATTATAAATAAGGCTGCTATGAACATAGTGGAGCATGTGTCCTTCTTACCAGTTGGGGCATCTTCTGGATATATGCCCAGGAGAGGTATTGCTGGATCCTCCGGTAGTACTATGTCCAATTTTCTGAGGAACCGCCAGACTGATTTCCAGAGTGGTTGTACAAGCCTGCAATCCCACCAACAATGGAGGAGTGTTCCTCTTTCTCCACATCCTCGCCAGCATCTGCTGTCACCTGAATTTTTGATCTTAGCCATTCTGACTGGTGTGAGGTGGAATCTCAGGGTTGTTTTGATTTGCATTTCCCTGATGATTAAGGATGTTGAACATTTTTTCAGGTGCTTCTCTGCCATTCGGTATTCCTCAGGTGAGAATTCTTTGTTCAGTTCTGAGCCCCATTTTTTAAGGGGGTTATTTGATTTTCTGAGGTCCACCTTCTTGAGTTCTTTATATATGTTGGATATTAGTCCCCTATCTGATTTAGGATAGGTAAAGATCCTTTCCCAGTCTGTTGGTGGTCTTTTTGTCTTATAGACAGTGTCTTTTGCCTTGCAGAAACTTTGGAGTTTCATTAGGTCCCATTTGTCAATTCTCGATCTTACAGCATAAGCCATTGCTGTTCTGTTCAGGAATTTTTCCCCTGTGCCCATATCTTCAAGGCTTTTCCCCACTTTCTCCTCTATAAGTTTCAGTGTCTCTGGTTTTATG
Organism: Mus musculus; assembly: GCF_000001635.26. Lineage (NCBI taxonomy): Eukaryota > Metazoa > Chordata > Mammalia > Rodentia > Muridae > Mus > Mus musculus. The sequence goes on from NC_000068.7 coordinate 42,209,912, forward strand.
TGAAGTTCCTTGATCCACTTAGATTTGACCTTAGTACAAGGAGATAAGTATGGATCGATTCGCATTCTTCTACATGATAACAACCAGTTGTGCCAGCACCAATTGTTGAAAATGCTGTCTTTCTTCCACTGGATGGTTTTGGCTCCCTTGTCGAAGATCAAGTGACCATAGGTGTGTGGGTTCATTTCTGGGTCTTCAATTCTATTCCATTGGTCCACTTGTCTGTCTCTATACCAGTACCATGCAGTTTTTATCACAATTGCTCTGTAGTAAAGCTTTAGGTCAGGCATGGTGATTCCACCAGAGGTTCTTTTATCCTTGAGAAGAGTTTTTGCTATCCTCGGTTTTTTGTTATTCCAGATGAATTTGCAAATTGCTCCTTCTAGTTCGTTGAAGAATTGAGTTGGAATTTTAATGGGGATTGCATTGAATCTGTAGATTGCTTTTGGCAAGATAGCCATTTTTACAATGTTGGTCCTGCCAATCCATGAGCATGGGAGATCTTTCCATCTTCTGAGATCTTCTTTAATTTCTTTCTTCAGGGACTTGAAGTTTTTATCATACAGATCTTTCACTTCCTTCGTTAGAGTCACGCCGAGATATTTTATATTATTTGTGGCTATTGAGAAGGGTGTTGTTTCCCTAATTTCTTTCTCAGCCTGTTTATTCTTTGTGTAGAGAAAGGCCATTGACTTGTTTGAGTTAATTTTATATCCAGCTACTTCACCGAAGCTGTTTATCAGGTTTAGGAGTTCTCTGTTGGAATTTTTAGGGTCACTTATATATACTATCATATCATCTGCAAAAAGTGATATTTTGACTTCCTCTTTTCCAATTTGTATCCCCTTGATCTCCTTTTGTTGTCGAATTGCTCTGGCTAATACTTCAAGTACTATGTTGAAAAGGTAGGGAGAAAGTGGGCAGCCTTGTCTAGTCCCTGATTTTAGTGGGATTGCTTCCAGCTTCTCTCCATTTACTTTGATGTTGGCTACTGGTTTGCTGTAGATTGCTTTTATCATGTTTAGGTATTGGCCTTGAATTCCTGATCTTTCCAGAACTTTTATCATGAATGGGTGTTGGATCTTGTCAAATGCTTTTTCTGCATCTAACGAGATGATCATGTGGTTTTTGTCTTTGAGTTTGTTTATATAATGGATTACATTGATGGATTTTCGTATATTAAACCATCCCTGCATCCCTGGAATAAAACCTACTTGGTCAGGATGGATGATTGCTTTAATGTGTTCTTGGATTCGGTTAGCGAGAATTTTATTAAGAATTTTTGCATCGATGTTCATAAGAGAAATTGGTCTGAAGTTCTCTATCTTTGTTGGATCTTTCTGTGGTTTAGGTATCAGAGTAATAGTGGCTTCATAAAATGAGTTGGGTAGAATACCTTCTACTTCTATCTTGTGAAAAAGTTTGTGCAGAACTGGAGTTAGATCTTCTTTGAAGGTCTGATAGAACTCTGCACTAAACCCGTCTGGTCCTGGGCTTTTTTTGGCTGGGAGACTATTAATAACTGCTTCTATTTCTTTAGGGGATATGGGACTGTTTAGAAGGTCAACTTGATCCTGATTCAACTTTGGTACCTGGTATCTGTCCAGAAATTTGTCCATTTCGTCCAGGTTTTCCAGTTTTGTTGAGTATAGCCTTTTGTAGAAGGATCTGATAGTGTTTTGGATTTCTTCAGGATCTGTTGTTATGTCTCCCTTTTCATTTCTGATTTTGTTAATTAGGATTTTGTCCCTGTGCCCTTTAGTGAGTCTAGCTAAGGGTTTATCTATCTTGTTGATTTTCTCAAAGAACCAACTCCTCGTTTGGTTAATTCTTTGAATAGTTCTTCTTGTTTCCACTTGGTTGATTTCACCCCTGAGTTTGATTATTTCCTGCCGTCTACTCCTCTTGGGTGAATTTGCTTCCTTTTTTTCTAGAGCTTTTAGATGTGTTGTCAAGCTGCTAGTATGTGCTCTCTCCCGTTTTTTCTTGAAGGCACTCATAGCTATGAGTTTCCCTCTTAGAAATGCTTTCATTGTGTCCCAAAGGTTTGGGTACGTTGTGGCTTCATTTTCATTAAACTCTAAAAAGTCTTTAATTTCTTTCTTTATTCCTTCCTTGACCAAGGTATCATTGAGAAGAGTGTTGTTCAGTTTCCATGTGAATGTTGGCTTTCTGTTATTTATTTTGTTATTGAAGATCATCAGCCTTAGTGCATGGTGATCTGATAGGATACATGGGACAATTTCAATATTTTTGAATCTGTTGAGGCCTGATTTGTGACCTATTATGTGGTCAATTTTGGAGAAGGTACCATGAGGTGCTGAGAAGAAGGTATATCCTTTTGTTTTAGGATAAAATGTTCTGTAGATATCTGTCAGATCCATTTGTTTCATCACTTCTGTTAGTTTCAGTGTGTCCCTGTTTAGTTTCTGTTTCCATGATCTGTCCATTGGTGAAAGTGGTGTGTTGAAGTCTCCCACTATTATTGTGTGAGGCGCAATGTGTGCTTTGAGCTTTACTAAAGTTTCTTTAGTGAATGTGGCTGCTCTTGTATTTGGAGCATAGATATTCAGAATTGAGAGTTCTTCTTGGAGGATTTTACCTTTGATGAGAATGAAGTGTCCCTCCTTGTCTTTTTTGATGACTTTGGGTTGGAAGTCAATCTTATCAGATATTAGGATGGCTACTCCTGCTTGTTTCTTCATACCATTTGCTTGGAAAATTGTTTTCCAGCCTTTCATTCTGAGGTAGTGTCTATCTTTTTCTCTGAGATGAGTTTCCTGTAAGCAGCAAAATGTTGGGTCTTGTTTGTGTAGCCAGTTTGTTAGTCTATGTCTTTTTATTGGCGAGTTGAGACCATTGATGTTAAGAGATATTAAGGAAAAGTAATTGTTGCTTCCTGTTATTTTAGTTGTTAAAGGTGGCATTCTGTTCTTGTGGCTGTCTTCTTTTAGGTTTGTTGAGGGATTACCTTCTTGTTTTTTCTAGGGCGTTGTTCCCGTTCTTGTATTGGTTTTTTTCTGTTATTATCCTTTGAAGGGCTGGATTCATGGAGAGATAATGCGTGAATTTGGTTTTGTCATGGAATACTTTGGTTTCTCCCTCTATGATAATTGAGAGTTTGGCTGGGTATAGTAGCCTGGGCTGCAGTTTGTGTTCTCTTAGTGTCTGTATAACATCTGTCCAGGCTCTTCTGGCTTTCATAGTCTCTGGTGAAAAATCTGGTGTAATTCTGATAGGCTTGCCTTTATATGTTACTTGACCTTTTTCCCTTACTGCTTTTAGTATTCTATCTTTATTTAGTGCATTTGATGTTCTGATTATTATGTGTCGGGAGGAATTTCTTTTCTGGTCCAGTCTATTTGGAGTTCTGTAGGCTTCTTGTATGTTCATATGCATCTCATTCTTTAGATTTGGGAAGTTTTCTTCAATAATTTTGTTGAGGATGTTTGCTGGACCTTTGAGTTGAAAATCTTCATTCTCATCCACTCCTATTATCCGTACGTTTGGTCTTCTTATTGTGTCCTGGATTTCCTGGATATTTTGAGTTAGGATCTTTTTGCATTTTCCATTTTCTTTGATTGTTGTGCCGATGTTCTCTATGGAATCTTCTGCACCTGAGATTCTCTCTTCCATCTCTTGTATTCTGTTGCTGATGCTCAAATCTATGGTTCCAGATTTCTTTCCTAGGGTTTCTATCTCTAGTGTTGCCTCGCTTTGAGTTTTCTTTATTGTGTCTACTTCCCTTTTTAGGTCTAGTATGGTTTTGTTCATTTCCATCACCTGTTTGTATGTTTTTTCCTCTTTTTCTGTAAGGACTTCTACCTGTTTGATTGTGTTTTCCTGTTTTTCTTTAAGGACTTGTAACTCTTTAGCAGTGTTCTCCTGTATTTCTTTAAGTGATTTATTAAAGTCCTTCTTGATGTCCTCTACCATCATCATGAGATATGCTTTTAAATCTAGGTCTAGGTTCTCAGGTGTGTTGGGGTTCCCTGGACTGGGCGAAGTGGGTGTGCTGGGTTCTGGTGATGGTGAGTGGTCTTGGTTCCTGTTAGTAAGATTCCTCCGTTTACCTTTCGCCATCTGGTAATCTCTGGAGTTAGTAGTTATAGTTGACTCTGTTTAGAGATTGTTCTTCTGGTGATTCTGTTACCGTCTATCAGCAGACCTGGGAGACAGATTCTCTCCTCTGAGTTTCAGTGCTCAGAGCACTCTCTGCTGGCAAGCTCTCTTACAGGGAAGGTGCGCAGATATCTTGTATTTGGACCTCCTCCTGGCCGAAGAAGAAGGCCCAAAACAGGACCTTTCTCAGACACTGTGTTGCTTTGGCAGTTCCCAGGTGGTACAGACTCTCACCTAAGCAGACTAAATTCCTAAGTTCCTTGGAGTCCCGGGACCAAGATGGCGACCGCTGCTGCTGTGGCTTAGGCCGCCTCCCCAGCCGGGTGGGCACCTGTCCTCCGGTCCGGAAGGTGGCCGGCTGTCCCCGGCCCACACAGGGTGCTGCCTCAGCGCCTCTGTGCTTCTGCCTGTTCCAGAAGCTGTCAGGTTCTCTGGCGCACCCTCTCACCTGTTCAGACTAATTTCCTAAGTTCGGCGGGTCTCGGACCAAGATGGCGACCGCTGCTGCTGTGGCTTAGGCCGCCTCCCCAGCCGGGCGGGCACCTGTCCTCCGGTTCGGAAGGTGGCCGGCTGTCCCCGGCCCACAAAGGGTGCTGCCTCAGCGCCTCTGTGCTTCCGCCTGTTCCAGAAGCTGTCAGGTTCTCTGGCGCACCCTCTCACCTGTTCAGACTAATTTCCTAAGTTCGGCGGGTCCCGGACCAAGATGGCGACCGCTGCTGCTGTGGCTTAGGTCGCCTCCCCAGCCGGGCGGGCACCTGTCCTCCGGTCCGGAAGGTGGCCGGCTGTCCCCGGCCCACACAGGGTGCTGCCTCAGCGCCTCTGTGCTTCTGCCTGTTCCAGAAGCTGTCAGGTTCTCTGGCGCACCCTCTCACCTGTTCAGACTAATTTCCTAAGTTCGGCGGGTCCCCACATTTGATATTTTTGATGGTAATCGTAAATATAGAGGAATTATAATTTAACTATAACATTTAAAGGTACAAAAAATATAAACCAAGGATGGTTTTGACCTTTATCTATATTTCAGTGGAATATAGAAACATATTCTATATTCCATATTCTATAACAAGGGGAATCTAGTCTTACATAAATGATAAATTTGGACTTTGTATATTTCTCTCAGCTCTTTCTTGATTTAATTTTTACCTAAACAATTTAATCAGAATGGGCTCATATCTCTCATTCTCTTGCGATTTCCCCAGCACTGTGCAACTGATATGAATAAGAAGACTAAACATGTGTTAAATGCAGTACAAACGTGTGGACTATGACATTTTCTGCTGCCTGCTAAGGTCCCCCAATGACCTCTTCACTTTTTGAATACCGCTCTACATTTTGGATTCTTCATCTGCCATTTTTTTCTAACTTTCCCTTCTATCTTGTTCTCAGAGTAGGAATGTGTGGATCTTGGTCAAAATCAGAACTCAGATAAGTGGGAGCTTATGAGGGACGAGAATGAGCAGGGCTGGATAAAGATTACTTCTGCCCTTGTGGACTGCAACCGAGCCTGCTTAAGGTTTAGCCCAATTACAGCAAACAGCTTTTAGCATGTCAATGAGGAATTGCCTTTACTGGTGTCAACCTTCATATTCTCATTGATATTTTATAGGTTGGGGGAATTAAATTCCAGGCTTTCTGACTGATTCAGGACTTTGAAATCATTCACATTGACTACATGCTGTTTTTGAGTCTACATGATTATGAAATCCTTAAAATGGCATTTTAGAAAATTCAGTCTTATTAAATTTTGATTGTAGGAGAAGGAAAGAACAGAGAGAGAGAGAGATGAGATGCAGACAGACAGGAGGACAGAACAATCATTCTGAGATGTAATTCTCCGCAGTGATGAACAGAAGAGGAGATATTAGGTGACAATGGTTGGAGAAAGCATCTTGTTATTTCTTTTCAGGGTTAGTTTTCCTGCAGATGACTACTTTCTTATCTCCTTTATTTCCCTTGCTGGGGTCTATTCTGTGTGCCCATTGCCTTTGCCACTTCTTCTGAGAGCATTGCTTGAATTCCCCATGTCTTTTTTCAAAAGACTAAATAACTAAAATGACTTTAAATTTTCTATTCAATAGTACATTAAGAAGCAATGTTTGATTATTTAATGGCAGCATTGCCACACTGTAGAATGTTAGTCCCTTAGGAACGAGGCACTCTTAATTTGCACCATGCAAACTCTTTCTCCTTTTGTGTGTAATTTATTTTTCTTCACACTTATTCCCACTGAGTATAATTTTCTACAGTTGTTCTATTTACCACTTAACCTCCCTCAGATTTATATTGGATCCTTCACTTGAGATGGTGCATAATAAGTAAAACTAAAACTGGCATATTTCTTCTGCCTAATGTGGTAAAATACTGTATTTATACAGAGACAGAAAAAAAGACCATCTTTCTTCTGCCCCCTTGGGAAACTTCCTGAAATCTGAAGAAGATGCCTTATCTTTAAAAGGAGTTATTATAGTTTCCCCTCCCTCCTCTTGTCAGGATGTATTGTCTGAGGTAAAATCAACAACAACAAAAAAGAGTCAGTCATTTTAATATTTTCCAGTATTAACAATATTTTAAAAATCCTACAATTAATATCCTTTTCCACAGTGTGACTGGAAAGCTAAGATATGAAGGTCATACAAACTGGTATTATGGAGACAATTCATAATACCTGGACTTTTGATGAGAACCAAATCTTTTTGACAGTTTATGAAGATGTTATGATGAAATAAAGCCAATGTCTTAAGACATAGTCAAGTTCTCATTAGTAATCAAGACAAAATATCTATATTTCCTTAATAATTTTAAACAAGCTGCAAGTCTTAAATAACATTAATATTAAAGATAAGAGACAGGACCTGATGAAATATTGCAAAAATGATCAAATTCATAGGAAAATTAGCTTTGTACTATACATTGCATTAGGTATTTAGTACTGTAGAGTAGTTTTCATTTTATGGATAAAACTTTTATTTGTGGATTATAGTATCAAATTGAAATTCAATTTGTAAAAATCATATCACAACATCCTATAACTTTATTTTACACCATAATCCAAAATCCCTTTTCATATAGATATTTTAGGGAAGAAACACTCACTCAAGTATGACTTCTGTAATGTTCTTGACATAAATTAACATGTTTTACATTTACATTTATTTTATTAGATATTATCTTTATTTACATTTAAAATGCTATCATGAAAGTTCCCTATACCCCCCCCCCATGCTCCCCTACCCACCCACTCCCACTTATTGGCCCTGGTGTTCCCCTGTACTGGGCCATATAAAGTTTGCAAGACCTAAGGGCCTCTCTTCCCAATAATGGCACTCACTGATAAGTGGATATTAGCCCAGAAACTTAGAATACCCAAGATACAATTTGCAAAACACAAGAAAATCAAGAAGAAGGAAGACCAACGTGTGGATACTTCATTCCTCCTTAGAATAGGGAACAAAATTCCCATGAAAGGAGTTACAGAGACAAATTTTGGAGCTAAGGCAAAAGGATGGATCATCCAGAGACTGCTCCACCTGGAGGTCCATCCCATAATTAGCCACCAAAGCAGACACTATTGCATATGCCAGCAAGATTTTGCTGACGGGACCCTGATATAGCTGTCTCTGGTGAGGCTATGCCAGTGCCTGGCAAATACAGAAGTGAATGCTTCCATTTACATTTTTAATAAAATAGTTCTCAATCAGAAATCGAGTTTTGCAATGAGAACTAAGCTGGAAATAAAGTGTAATATTGTCAGAATAGTTCAATAATGAGTGTGGGATGCTTAATTTAATATTTAAAATACAAATGTTAATACACAACGTGGTCATGAAAATAATTACATGAAATCGCCAAGCTGTCATTATGAAAACAAATTGTAACAGCCGCTTACATTATTGAGCAAATTATTTCATAACTCTTTGTTATTCTTCCCTGCTTTAAAATTTTAATCTTATCTTTTAATTAAGAATTTCATTTCCATGTTGGTAAATCAGAGCACCATTCTGGGCACTGGGCAATAACTGGAAGCTCAAACACTCTAACAAAATGCTTTTCTGAAAATATAAAAAGTGGTACAATTAGGCTATGTTTTGAAAGTTTAGAAGGTTGTAGGTATGCCCACTCTCCTCAGCAGATGAACTGGAAGTCAACTGGGTAATGCTCGAGGGATTCATTCATAATGGCAAACTAGGGCATGAGTATGTATAACCTGGCATAGTAACAACTGAATGAGAGTGGGGTGGGCTATCACTATCATATGTCTAGGATATTCCAAAGATGGAGAGACAAACAAGAAATGTATCAATAAAAAAAGAATAATTTTATGTAACCTTTTATGTGTTTGAGATCTGTCTTCTTTTAAAAATATAATGACTATCAAAGGTGATCTGACTTTGGCCAATTCTTAAAGGACAGCTTTTTTCTTTTTTAAATAAATAAACATATATACATTTTTCTGTTTTTCATCTTGGTAATTAGACTTGTTATTAACTACATATATGGTTTTATAACCTTATTTGAAATATTTTTTAAAAACTTACATTTTATTTTTCCTTTTTCCTAGGGTTAATATATATCTGATGAACTCATACATTTCCTTCCTGTTTATATTAGAAATCCAAAGTGAAAAAAAAAACCCAATATGTACTAGCATAAAATTTGTAATCATTAAAGCTTCAGCTTAAAAATGAATGTGTGCTAAATGGTCTGTCAGCTAAGAGTGTGTAAAACAAAATTCAATGGAGCTCTCTTGTCTCACAGGTTCAGGGTTGTCATTGGGTTCAATATCTTTTATGTCTCTTTGTAAATGTTCAAGAAAGTACAGTGTAGTGTTTGTATTACTCTGAAATATGTGTAAGGTATAAGATTTGTTTCAGGCAAAAATGTGTTGGACTTCATGAGACATACCTGTGAAAATAAATGGGAAATGTAGTTGCTTTTCATGATGGATCACAGGAAAACCTATAATGTGATAAGGGATTTGTGTATAACTACTCTCAACATTCTTTAGGTCTCTGATGTTACACAGTTATGAGCACCATTAAGCCACCCAAGCAAGAATGCTTGAGACACATCAAAGGATTAGTAAGATTACAGATGTATACTATTTTCCTTTATGAGAAATGATTTGACACCATCTCCATAAAACTAGCCACAGAAGAATTCAGGACCAGAACATGAGATAGCAAGCTGACAGTGCATCAAACGAATAAAGGCTTGGTACCCACCATGGTGGCATTGCTTAAGATGAGAATCAATGTGGTTGTGCTGCTTACTAGTTAGAAACAACCTAGCAAGAAACCCGAGCATGAATTGTTCCAGTCCTTTTGGGTATTCATGTAGTTTACAAGGATAATTTTTAATTTAATAAATTGATTACTCTATGATCTCAAAGGAACATTTGGATTATAATTTTGAATTGAATAATTTAATTATTGTGTATATGCTTAAGCTGTTATATGTTTAAGTGCAATATAAGCTATTCATCATTTTGTGTACACTGACTGTATGTAGGCTCCTACCACTACAGATAACCTCTGGAGAGGTAGCACGGTTTTCCAACAAAAGCTCTATTTTAGAGATGTTACACAATTGTCTAGTGCATAGCGCCTGGCTTGCAGCATGTATTCAGTAATGCCAAGTTCTGCATGCCCTCTCTACCAGGGAATTGCAAGAATGAATGTTTTCTTTTGAACTTTGTCACTCACTGAAAGTATGACATACCAAAAGAGAACGTTGTGACTTTAGAGATGGTGAAACCCAAGCAAACATGACATTATCAGCCAACTGGATGAAATGTGTCTCTGCCTCTATTATTTGTCACTATGGCCTCTCATCATTAATTGAGCTAAGAATCTCTGTTAGAAAAATGGGAAAAAAAGTGAAAAGACATGATATTGAAAAACAGTAATACTGAAGTTTATGTTCAAATTCACAAGTTTTAAGAGAAAGAAATTTAAGATGAAGAACTTTATATGTTTCTGAATAAATACAAATAAATACAAATAAAGTTCACCTGCTCAACAGATTTCTGATAAGAGTACAGGTTTTGAAAAACAAAACTTAATAAGAAAAGTTTCACTCTATTTAAGTCTTTATTCACATTTTGAAACACTTGTTTAGGTATCAAACCAACAATGTTTGAAATATGCATAGCCCTTATGAAAGCACTTCTGTTTAATGACTTTCTTCATTTGTGGTAAACACTATGGCAGCCTGTCCTTGTCTGCTGTGCTCAATATGTGTAGATAGAGCTTTGCACAGCAGAGCCCGCACTCTTACTGTATTGAAAGAAGTAAACAGTGGAGGAAGCTTAGTTTTGATGTCCAAGTACAATTCTTTCAAAACTGGCTCTCAACACAGCCTAAATCAAGGTTGATTTGAGCTCAAATGTGAGTATGAATAGTAAAGATTTTATCAAGTTAGAGAGGGCTAGCTTTTATTCCAAATCTCCCTTCCTAATATAATATGAAACTCTTAGATATTTGGATTTCATAAATACTTCAAGGTCCTTTTAGGAAGTAAAAGAAACTATTGCCCATAGTTCTAAAAAAGAAAACAACAACAACAACAACAACAAACAACAAACAACCAAAACTGTTCTCAGTCTATCAGGAAACACTGAAAAGACACTTCATAATGGGTTAGGTTAAACAAATATGTTATTATGTGATGCTTGCAACATGTAAGACACTGTGGTAGACTCCTGAGCCATGAGTACCTGAAGGATGCTTGAAATGGTTTTGACATAAGACAAAACAAAACAAACAAACAAACAAACAAAAACCCCGCATAGAGCAAACATATTATTTCATTTACGGAGAACTGTATAGTGATGTAGAAAGGAAACAGAAATTTCTCAGGAACTGTAGATTCAATTTGAAATACTGAGCGTGAAAAGGGGAAAGCAACTTAAGAAGTATCTATAGATCTGACTCCTAAACTATTTTGCTGACTTTGTATCTTTCTGTTAGTAACATTAAGCACCTGACATTATGTCTTTCCATATTTATTCCAACTTCTTAGAATATAGTCACCTGTCTTGGTGTTTTACCTGACTGGTATCTGAACAGGCAACCACTGTTCATACCCTTGTAACATATTCTTTGAACCATTGCTTTGCTTTGCTTTTTTCCCACCCAGACTGAATGCATCATCAGTGCCAGTGCAGATTTTACTTTTGTTAATGTCGCCTTTCTCCCAGTGCACCCAGATAGCAACTTTCACTTTTCCTCCTTGGTAGCATTGCTTAGCACTGTATATTCTAGTCTACATGTACAGTTTGAACCATGCACACAACTTGGGCTTTTCCCTTGCCCTGTCTTCAGATATAGCTTCCATATATTTCCTCTAGATGGTAAATCCCAAAGACTCTCAGAGCTGACCAGCAGACCTCCTTCTCAGAGACTCATCTGAGATGTGCCTGGAGAATTACGCATTTCTTCATTTACTGCTGTGTGAGCCATTATATGTCAATATGATCATTTACATGATATATGTTCTCATGAAAATACCTAACCATATAGATTCCCCAGAGCCTTTCTCAAAGAATGGTGTTGAGGATTATGTGAGCTAATGTAAGTAGATATTAGACTTCAGCTTTTCATTGAATATTTAAGACACAAAATATTTATTTTATTTTCAAAGCTAATGTGTAGGTTCTTGCCCTCAAAGTCCTTCTGTTACAGACCATAAACTAACATGGGCTGGAAATCATTTAATCTATGTTTCTAGTATAAATATTACTACCTGCATAACTCAGTGTTTATTTTCATAAGTATTTAATCTCTCCTATTTAAATTATTTGATGCTAGTATCAGCTTTACAAAGAGATACTCTAGAAGCCTACAATATACTTTGGAAAATGATTAATATAAAAGCACTAGAAAATGGCCTGTTTATCAATCAAATGTCCAACAACAAATACATTTCTTAGACAGTGCAAGGATCCCAGGCCCAAGGACAAGAGAAACAGGTAAGTTCCTGAGAGAGTATTAATATAGTAGTCTATTCTGAAGTACTGGACTAGTTGCTTTAAGCATGTAAGAATGGATTGTGTTTTTATGGAGGCAAGCCAACTCTGCTGTGACTCCTGTGGCTAGGCATTTTCTGCAGGATCACTTTAAGAAATAGGTCTGACATTTCCTCCTAGCAGATTTAGGCAATGAATGCATAGCCCAGAGATAGGGCCTTGGACATATGGGGATTCTGGCCAAATAGAGGGCAAGACTGGATGAGGGCAACTGGCTTTCAGCTATAATTCTGCTCCAAGTGGAGCAGTCTGCAGTATTTCTAGAACATATAGATTCACACAGTCAGCTCTCCTTTTATTTTGAAGTAGGATTAACTTTCTCAATGTGCTCATGAAGCACTGTGTATTGAACATATCATCCTTGCTCAGGATGGCTCTCTCTAAGTGCCAGTTTGTAGCATAGGAAACGTTCGTGGATGCTATGTGAACATCTATTTGTCACACATGACACTTATACTTCTTGTGGTAATAGGAAGCCTTAGAAGGCTTTGAGCCAAAGTGCTCAATAGTTTTTTTTTTCAACTATTTATGGGAAATATTTTGCTCACAAATGGAAAAAAAATAAGGAGTAAAACAGGCAGTTCAAGATTGATTATCGTAATCCATGTGGAATATTCATGATCTGAGATAAGAGGCTGCTTACAGGAGTATAACCTCAGAATGTAAGCTCATGGTACAGCAAGCTGGCCTCTATCTCCTTTCCGCTGACTCAAACTAGGTTCATTTTTATGCTCAAGTTGGGTTAATGGCTCCCATTTCTCTTATTTCTGATTTAATCAGAGGTTTTATGTAAGTGAGCTCATTAAAGAATGGCACAGCTCGCCAACTGAACCTTGCCATTTTGTGCAATAATTACAGCACAAAAGGAAAGGTTAATCTGCTTGTATATAATTGGATAAACAGAACATTTTCAACATCTGTACCAAGTACTCCAAAGTATTTGTTATATGTCCCCCAACAAGGACAATTCTATGATTTCAGGGAAAAACAAGTCATCCTAGTTCTCAAACTGTAAAACATTAAGGTATAGAAGAAGTAGTTAACATTTCCAACCTGGAGACAGGCTAGGCTGTTGTGATATATACCCAGTATTATGAGGGTGCGCTGACTACAGAGTTTGCATGCTGTTACGCAGACAACATGGGAAGACAAATATCTACCATTGTTGGTGATAAAGCATAATTGCATGGCTTTCTTTCCCTCTAGGGTGTTAAATTAAACAGCAATGGTTAATCTGTGGTTCATCCTAATGTTTTCAGGTATTAATAACCATTACTATGGGTGATTTTCTTCCATGTAAAATTAAACGCTTTCATAGAATCATCATTTGACTTTGAAACAATTTGCATTACTCTCAATCCAGAGAGAAAATCCATTATGGATGTGTGCCAGGGCAGGTTGGCTTGTCAGTTCATTTTCTGAGTCTTAGAAGGATATTATTTTTAATTTTGAAGTCCTTTCATTCAACGCCCACACACCAATCCCTGTCTTGAGCTCTTTGAAATGAAACCTGCAAGCAGCAAAACCAACCAGAGTCACTTCATCCTCAGACAAGCACCCCAATTGTAGCTTCTCCCGCAGAGGATTGTGGGGGTGCACAAAACTGAAGCCTGAAGGACAGGAGGGAGGCAGTGGACCTAAGTTGCTTTGATCACTGGAATATTAGCTGGCTCTGCTGAACTCAGGTTTCAAATACTAGCTTCTTTTTCTATGTACTTTTCTCACGCCTGCCTGTCACAGGCAGATGCAAGAAAATCTCTCATTACAAATGTGTCTGAAGTGACCGCTCAGACTTTATCTGTTTTCATCAGTTGCTCTTTAGTATTTACCTGAAACCTCAACAAATGCCAGTTAGCTGGTGATTTTCTTGAGAGATTTTATATATCGTAATGGCAGTAATTCATAGATCCATTAAAATAAAGCCCAAAACATTGACTGTTTTAATTGCACTGAAAAGTGGCAAGCTCAAAGGATTGTTGTGAGCTATGCTTTTTGTGACTTGTTTCCATCAGTGCCTACATCAGGGATAGTTTTAAAAGTAGATGCTATGTGAAGCCCTTGAAGCTAAGTCCATTGTGTCCAGTTCAGTTTCATTTCCTAACAGTTTTCTTATTCAAATGGCATATGTTAAAATAGTTTATCAAGCAAAAGCTCTCAACTTACCAAGCTTAAAAGACCAACCTCCCACACTGCACATTATTTTGAAGTTCCCGCTTAGTCTGATACTTTTGTTACCTAGCTCATTTTATCCAACATCACTCACAAAACCCTCCAGGTTCTTGAATTTGAACTTTAAGATTTCAACTTTTCTTAAAACCCGTGGAGAGCTACATCAGTTCAATTACTGCTTGCCCCCTACTGTTTCCTCACTGTGGACATTTCTCTTCATCCCTTATGTGTTGTTCAACATGCATAATGCATATAAAGTCTGCACTTTATCTCCTTTGTTGAAAGCAGCTTAGCGAACTTCTCTGACTAAACACCAGAGGAATCTACTTGATGACTTGCTTCTGCCTCCATTGTTGTTCCTGTATCAGTCTCTTCCCACCCAAAGTCTTCCAGCAGCCATTTGCACCTTGCTATGTCATCAGCCACTTGCTGACATTATGAGATTCATCTCCAGCACAGGGCATTATATGATATCCTGATTCTTATTTCTATTGTTTCTTTGGTATTCATCAGATGGTTTGAACTCAAAGGCTAAAATTTCAACCCTGTAGTACCTCTGATTTTTAAACAATGCAATATAGATTCCCTATTCTACAGTACAAAGACAATGTGCTTTGTTCTTAAAAAAAATAAACAAACAAAGAACTCATGCACTGTTTACACTGGCTATCAGACATTTCACTATTTAATCATATATATATGTATCTATATAGATATGTATATGTATGTGTGTGTGTGTGTGTGTGTGTGTGTGTGTGTGTATGTGTGTGTGTGTGACTTTATTTTCCAGAGAAAGTGGCTAGATATGAAACAGCATTTCTAATTATGTGTCATCTGGTGAATAATTTTGCCATTACAACCGCACATAGTTTGATACAGTCATTACTATTAATATTCTAATTATTTCTTTCTATAATCAGAAGAATCTAGGTTTACATATCAAATTGGGCTGTTTATGATTTGAGAGTCTAAGAAAGTGACTCATCTCTTTGAAGATCAGGGAGGAGTAATACTATGTCTCCTGGAGTTTATCTAAAGAAAGCCCTCCTCCATAAAGTTGTCAACCCTACCATTGTATCAAACACTTTGTCAGCTTCATTACCAAATGTATTATGTTACAAAAACCTCTAGAATCAGGACATTCTCAAAGGTAGATCACTATCACTATGTAGAGCACTCAGTGAGAGCTTTAACTTTGCTCAAGTGCATTGTACTAACATGTAGCATTTATGTTCCATCTGCATCAATTCTCACCTTAATCCCTTTAGTCTTTGCCAAAACCTACACTAGGAATGACTATGGAGTTGCCTTATACACGGAGTGGTGTTAAAATAGGACTCATGAACTCAAAATGCTGTCTTTATTCACAGGTGAGTTACAAAGGCTTAAAAACTCCAAGTATCTGTTCCCAAGGACTCCCAAAAAGGAAGCTGGGACACGCATATGGAAATGCAGATCCATTTAAATACAGACTCTGTTTTTCAGGGTCCTTCCATGGTGACCACACTTACATTGAGCTACTTATGACTTTTTCGTCCACAAAATACATGGATACAACTGTCGTGTTTTGGATCAATGTCATCAACACATTTATGTCCTTTACATATGATTCCAGCACGTCATGAGGAAATTTGAAAGCTTGAGACCTGTTGCATAAGGAGGAGGAGGAGTTGTTTGCTGGGTGCTGACCTCGATCATTACATCTTCTTTAGTTCTAGCCAGAGCTTTGTTTTGCTGGGCCATTGCATGTGAATAAAAGAACCTCCCCCCCCCCCCCTTTGATTGAGAAGAACTGAGTTAACCTGCTGACATCCCCTTTCCCTGTCTCCATAAACTGAAATCCTCAGAAACCATGAGCCAAAATCCCCATAATCTTCTCAGTCATTTTTTTCAGCCATTTCATTAAAATGATGAGAAAACTAACTAATACAGATATGGAAATTTTTTAATAATGCCATTCACTGCATCTTAAACACTACCCAACTCAGTATAGCAGAAGGGTTTTTTTCATAGTAAGATTGCAACTTCAAAAATAGGAAAAATTGTTTGGAATAAGAACAACAACAACAGAAACAACAACAACAACTAAGTATATACCAGGAATTACTTGTACAGCTGCTTTTATAAACTCAGTTTGAAATGGTATTGTTTATGCAAAGAAACTTCACAATCATTAGGAAGACTCTAAAGACACACGCATGCATCCCTCTTCATGGTAACACAGTATCTCTTTTATCAGTGAATTTCCATTATATCCCAGTAATGAGAAAGAAGTTAGGAAATGTTCAATGTTGGTCAGTTTCAAGTCTTTGTGACAGAGCGTCTTTTGCCCTGTGACTAGACTGTTCTCTCTGTAGTATAATCTGTTTACATCTTTAAAAAAAGAAAGAAAACAGAAAAGATTCACCACCCTACTCCTCTTTATGCTTTCAGTGCCTTGGACTATGTTTGGCAAGCAAGAAACTCACAGCAAATACAGAGCAATGACAGAACAAAGAGAAATTCTACAAGTCAGTTCATAGTATGCTGATTCTCCTACATTTTCACTTGCTTCCAATCCTCTAGCAGCATGTGCAAAATTACCATTGTACATGGGTTTTTATTTCTTGGTGAAAAGAATTCTAGCAATTTCTAGAACTATTATGTGGGAGAAAAACATTTCTGGGCATAAAACTAAGAGGTCTTAATAATATAAGTACAATTTTTCCAGTTGTTTGGTGATACTATGAAACATAAGTATTATAAAAATTCTTACTATGCTAAAACATATATTTTAAATATATATTTTAAACTGTGTATTTCAATCCATACTATAATTCTTAGCGTTGCCTGATCCTCATATGAGGATCCCATATTTTTTATCTCCATATCTTTTATACATGAAGTTACATACTCTATTTTCTTTTTTTCATTTTTTAGCACCAATCAATAGAAATTCATACTACCTAACTACTCATAACCAATAAGAAAGATAAGCTGATGAAGTATGGATAAGCTTAGGTGAATATGTGCAATCCCTAAGAAAATTCAAAGCAACTTCATTTATGGTGTGATGCAAGAACCGTGCCATTACCTTCTAGAATCTTTGTTGGTTTAGATTATTGCTCTTTGTGTGTACTACACATCATCACTAGACTTCATCCTAGCAAACATTTAAATGGTGACTGAGGAAATACCTAATGTGGTAAAAATGATGTTCTATATATAGCATTCCGAAATCAGCCATCAAACTCAATCCTAGAAAGGTTATGATCCCAATTGTCTACACTGTACTCTGATTTGTATATAATGTTATTTGTTATTTGGGGAATATTTGGGTCTTTGAAGATAATCCTCAATGTTAGAAATATATGTTCTTGACACACTGTCATGAAAGAAATGATCCTGAAGTTTCCAGAGGTGTGTCTATGTGCATACCTGCATACCTGTGCATACCTGCATACCTGTGCATATGTGGAACCATGGGAACCAGCCAGACCAGCATTACAGCTCAAATCTGTGTACCTTTTAACCATGAAATACCCATCTAATATTGACTAAGCACCAAGTGCTTTTGATGTCCTATGGTCATGGAAGTGAATAGGCAGGAGTAGTTGGGAGACAAATGGAATGTGTGATGATTGTGTATCACTGGAACTGCTGACAGAAATAAGTGTAGACTGTCAGAGAAGCACAGGATACACCTGCCTCGCTCATTTAACAAGCATTCATTGAGATCGCAGAAAGTGACAGGCCTTTGTTCCAGGTGTTTAATTTATATGCTAAAAATATTAAATTCGAAAGTACAAATCTTCTAGTGTTTGCCACAGATTTTACCTCACATTTGTATCTAACAGATGTTGCTTCAGTCAGCAGTTCTGAAATGTTGAAAAAGGAGAGCACTGTAGTTGCCAATTTAATGTTAGTTTAAACAGCTTTCAGAACTCCAATGTGAACAAAATTGGGGGCTGGCGTTAAAGAAAACATGGGTAGGGCTCAACAGGTAATTTTTCTGCCAATGCTCCTGCTGATATTTTCTAGAATAAATAAAAATCCCTTTCAAAATTATATATCATATATGATATTATTGGGTTTGTAATACTTGTCTTCCTGATCATATAGAGCTCCCTTCAGGAAGGGGAAAAAAAAGCTCTGCATGCAAGTATCTTTTTGTAATGGTCAAATACTGAGACTGAGGTCCTCTTTTGAGGAACTACAGGTCCTAGGTGGTGGAGAAAGAGGTACACATGCGTATAGCAATACTTTAAGCAAAAATGTAACAATTTACAAAAGCTATAAATCCTAGATCCTCCCTTTATATTTTCAACAATCCAGTACATGTCCTATTTTACTTCTTTTAAAGCATTTCTATCAGTCTTAATGATTATCCACTAAATTGCATTGCTCTGAAACATGCAAGCCTAGTCACAATTTAAAAGCAAGGTCTTTAAAGAGGTGATTACACCCAATGAAGCCTTGAGCATTGCCTCAAGTCCAGTCTCCTTATCAGAAGAAACTAGACATTTTGAGTAAAACCAGGGATGCAGTCACTGGGAAGGGACCTGGAGAGAAAGACAGTGGCTATCTGGCAGTCAAAGAGAAAATTCTTTGAAGAAACCGAATTGGCCAACAGCCTGATTTTGTCTACCTTACTCTATGAGAGACAACATGTTAGTGTGAAAGTCATTAAACCCATGGTATTTTGTGATGGCAGCTCCAGAGAATTGTATCAAAACCTTTAACATTTGTCTATTCTTGATCTTACAGCACAAGCCATTGCTGTTCTATTCAGGAATTTTCCCCCTGTACCCATATCTTCAAGGCTTTTCCCCATTTTCTCCTCTATAAGTTTCACTGTCTCTGGTTTTATGTGGAGTTCCTTGAACCACTTAGATTTGACCTTAGTATAAGGAGATAGGAATGGATCAATTCGAATTCTTCTACATGATAACCGCCAGTTGTGCCAGCACCATTTGTTGAAAATGCTGTCTTTTTTCCACTGGATGGTTTAGCTCCCTTGTCAAAGATCAAGTGACCATAGGTGTGTGGGTTCATTTCTGGGTCTTCAATTCTATTCCATCGGTCTACTTGTCTGTCGCTATACCAGTACCATGCAGTTTTTATCACTATTGCTCTGTAGTACAGCTTTAGGTCGGCATGGTGATTCCCCCAGAGGTTGTTTTATCCTTGAGAAGAGTTTTTGCTATCCTAGGTTTTTGTTATTCCAGATGAATTTGCAGATTGCTCTTTCTAATTCCTTAAAGAATTGAGTTGTAATTTTGATGGGGATTGCATGGAATCTGTAGATTGTTTTGGGCCAAGTAGCCATTTTTACTATATTGATCCTGCCAATCCATGAGCATGGGAGATCTTTCCATCTTCTGAGATCTTCTTTAATTTCTTCCTTCAGAGACTTGAAGTTCTTATCATACAGATCTTTCACTTTCTCAGTTAGAGTCATGCCAAGATATTTTATGTTATTTGTGACTATTGGAAAGGGTGTTGTTTCCCTAATTTCTTTCTCAGCCTGTTTATCCTTTGTATAGAGAAAGGCCATTGACTTGTTTGAGTTAATTTTATATCCAGCTACATCATGGAAGCTGTTTATCAGGTTTAGGCATTAATTGCAAACCTTGTGAAAGGCAAAAGACACCTTCAATAATACAAAATGGCCACCAACAGATTGGGAAAGGATCTTTACCTATCCTAAAGCAGATAAGGGACTAATATCCAATATATATAAAGAACTCAAGAAGGTGACTCCAGAAAATCAAATAACCCCATTAAAAGTGGGGTTCAGAGCTAAACAAAGAATTCTCACCTGAGGAATACCAAATGGCTGAGAAGCACCTGAAAAAATGTTCAGCATCCTTAATCATCAGGAAAATGCAAATCAAAGCAACCCTGAGATTCCACCTCACACCACTCAGAATGTCTAAGATCAAAAACTCAGGTGACAGCAGATGCTGGCGAGGATGTGGAGAAAGGGGAACCCTCCTCCATTGTTGGTGGGATTGCAAGCTTGTACAACCACTCTGGAAATCAGTCTGGTAGTTCCTCAGAAAATTGGACATAGTACTACCGGAGAATCCAGAAATACCTCTCCTGGGCATATATCCAGAAGATGTTCCAACTGGTAAGAAGGACATATGTTCCACTATGTTCATACCAGCCTTATTTATCATAGCCAGAAGCTGGAAAGAACCCAGATGTCCCTCAACAGAGGAATGGGTACAGAAAAGGTGGTACATTTACACAATGGAGTACTACTCAACTATTAAAAAGAATGAATTTATGAAATTCCTAGGCAAATGGATGGACCTGGAGGGCATCAACTTGTCTCTGTAACTCCTTCCATTGGTGTTTTGTTCCCAATTCTAAGGGGCAAAGTGTCCACACTTTGGTCTTTGTTCTTCTTGAGTTTCATGTGTTTGGCAGATTGTATCTTGTATCTTGAGGTAACTCAATCACAAAAGAACTCACATGATACGTACTCACTGATAATTGGATATTAGCCCAGAAACGTAGAATATCCAAGATATAAGATACAATCTGCAAAACACATGAAACTCAAGAAGAACAAAGACCAAAGTGTGGACACTTTGCCCCTTAGAATTGGGAACAAAACACCAATGGAAGGAGTTGCAGAGACAAGTTTGGAGTTGAGACGAAAGGATGGACCATCTAGAGACTGCCATAACCAGGGATCCATCCCATAATAAGCCTCCAAACACTGACACCATTTCATACACTAGCAATATTTTGCTGAAAGTACTGAGATATAGCTGACTCTTGTGAGGCTATTCCGGGGCCTAGCAAACACACAAGTGGATGCTCACATTCAGCTATTGGATGGATCACAGGGCCCCCAATGGAGGAGCTAGAGAAAGTACCCAAGGAGCTAAAGGGGTCTGCAACCCTATAGGTGGAACAACGTTATTTGTGTTTCTAATTGCATATGTATCAGAAGATGGCTTAGTCAGCCACCATTGGAAAGAGAGGCCCATTGGTTTTGCAAACTTTATATGCCTCAGTACAGGGGAATGCCAGGGCCATGAAGTGGGAGTGGGTGGGTAGGGGAGTTGCGGGGAGGGCATGGGGGGAATTTGGGGATAGCATTGGAAATGTAAATGAAGAAAATTCCTAATAAAAAAAGAAAAGAAAAAATCTTTAATATACTGTTGTGGGAAACAGTAGAAAGGAACACTTCACGGCATTGTGCTCTTGAACTCACCAAATTACCAAAGCCAGAATTCTGGTGGCATCTATTTATGAAGAAAATCTGGGGAGATACTAAAAACAATGAATGGGTCCTTAATGTTTTTGTGTCTTCAAATCATTAACAACAATTTTTGTGAGGACCCTAAGATGGGAATTTCATTGTTAAGCTTAAGGCTCTCATGCTTGTTGAAAGATTTTGGTGCGGAACTGTATTAAGAATTACTAGTTCGCTAAGGAGGTATATGTCAGTAATCAGAAACTTTACTGTGAGTAAATTGATGAGATACACCCTACAGAACAAGAGTAGAAAGCCAAGGGGCTGATGCTATACAGCATAGGTGGGGGAAGGTCTTTAAATGAAAAGAAAGGTTAGCCAAAGACTACAGTGTGAATTTTGACAACTTGATTGGTTTTAATGAGACAAGTATCTAGGCAGAGTGCATTACTCAGTGATGAAACACTTGACCCCACTTTGAAATATAAGTAGGAAAGTGAATACTGATTATCTGAAGTGAGAAAGCCTGTTCGTATCATGTATTAATAAACTTCCCTACTGATCTTGGAAAAACACCATTAGTTATTAGATGGCAAAGCACCAGGGCTGAAAAGATGGATATGCAATGACAAGCACTTCCTGTTTTTGCAGAGTACCTAGGTTCAGTTCTCAGTACCTTTATGGTGCTTACAAAGTTCTGTCGTTCTATAATTCCAGTTCTAGGAGATTGAATGCCTTGCTCTGTCCTCTGTAGGAACACATTCACAAAGGCAAACCACTCATACACATTAAATAAATATAAATCAACAAATACTTTAAAGACTAAAATTAAAAATTATAGCACAGCTCTCCTGTGACCCTCAGATCAAGTAGAGAATTCCAGTGGACTTCAGAACATTCATTATTATATAAAACATGTCAGGTTTAATTTGCTTCGTTTTTTGCTATTCAGGTGTATTACATCCATTATTTTGTATAAAGGGGTTAAACTAACTTTGTTGCAGAAAAACACATTCTGGACAAAGGAAGAAGTTTGTGTCACTGAAAAAATAAAAAGCTAATGAGTTCCAGAATAAAAGCTTAACTGGAAGCCTAAAGGCATCACTCAGATGCTCACACAGAAATAAACACTGAATAGATTTCTGCCTTGGTTTAGAGGCACTGATACACATCAGTGAGGAGTTCACCTGAAAATGACCTTCTTTTATGGTTATGTGCTGGCCACCTGGGCATTCCTTCACTTGAGGACTTAAGCAAGGTAAATCTGACTTGATCTAATGATTGCTCTCATCTGATCTCTATTGATGAGCCATCAGCAAAGTTAGAAAAGAAACATTTTGTCCATTATATTGATTTCCTATCATTCAATCCCTTCCTATATCAGCCCAGAATCAACCTGGGAAATCTATTATGTGCCCCTTTTATAAGCTGTTCTCAGTGTTTGCTACTGCAGTACAAGCTGCAAGGTAATGTTGACTTTCATCTAGGACATCATGGACATTGGGACAACCTCACAATCTCTTAACTCTTCTAATTTAATTATCTTTTGTTTGTTCTACTAATTTCATCAGTTGTGTAAGCACCCCCAAAACAATAACAATAGCAGAATAAAACAAACAAACAAACAAACAAACAAACAAACAAACTATTTGAAATATTTGCTTCTGTACTCTCCAGGAGCCGAACCCAGGCAACAACAGTGTGATAGCTGATTTGCCTAATAATCTGCCCAAACGGAGCTCCCTAGATCCATTCTTCCTAAGGAGTATGAGAGTCAGACATGGAGATGCTAAGTAGTTTAACAAATATCAGATTGGTTTGGTTATCAAGCTTACAGAAGCAAAGTCACTGACAAGGGAACTGCAGAGCAGCATGGATCAATCAAAATTTCAGAGAGGCACACAGAAGAGAGTATGCAAATCACAAAGAATAGCTACAAAATACAGGTGATAGAGCCAGAAAGAGAGAAGAGAGAGAGAAAAAAGCTGTCAACGCTGTAGAAATATGACCATCTGGTTCAGGGCTATCCACAAACCTATCCACTCTTCTGCATTTTGTGGAGTCCACTTAAAGTTCTAAAATAAGATCCACTGATTGATTCATGAAGAGGCTAGTTTAAGACAAAACCAACAAGCCCTTTCAGATGCCCACTGAATCCTTTTGGTTGGGAACTAAATTGATAATCATAGTTTTTCCTTTTGTCTTAGACCTTCCCATCTACACACACAGAAACATGCACGCTGCTCCAGTTAAATCACACTCCATCTGCAATCACATAGTACTTATGATGACATTAAAGTATCTACCAATATCAAGATATTTGCATTTTTAAATGTAGTCTTCTTTCCTTCATTACACATACATACACAGATACACAGAAACACACAGACACACAGAAACACATGAAGAGAAAGAGTGAGGCAGACAGACAGAGGAGAAATAGAGAGAGGTTACACACACATAATTGCAAACATATCTTGAGAGCTATGAAAATTTCTCTTTTCTTTGAACTCATATAAACGGTTTTATATATGATATATAAAGTTAAATATTTCATCCGCACAAAAATCTTTTCCAAACTTGCTGGAAAAATCAAACGCATGAAAATCTTATTTATTTTCAATTTGTTATTGTTGTTCTTATTGGATAACATTAATGTTTAAAATAACACTAATTGGAATTATACAGCATATAATTTCCAGGCATCATAAAGGTGAGTATGGACCTAAAAGAAGACTGTTTTATTAGATAATAAATGCTACTTCAGATGGTTACTACTTACAGTGTATATAATTGCACTTAATATAGCATACACTATGTTGAATGTGATATATCTATGTGGTTATAACCAATGAGCCATTGGTCTTCTTCACATATTATTGTTCTCACTTGTACATAATAATGGAACTTATCTCACTGTGAGATATAGCAATTAGGAAAAGATACTTCTCAACCACATAGCAATATTTCTTTCCCATAGTGTTTAGTAAATGTTCCTTAGTAAATTATTATTGCTTACCTTCACATTAATCACTATGCATATACACTAATTTTCTACACACATCTCCAAATAGTCACAACAATAAGTTCTATTACAAATATCCTTTATAATATTTCATTATTACTTTTGAAAGTTCTTTCTCAATCTCAAGCAATATAAAGAAGTGATATGCTCAGAAAAGAAGATTGGGTCACGGTAACATAGATACACAGACATAATACTCATAGTTGTTGAAACATCCACAACTGTATTAAAATAAAGTAAGGGAGTATAACACAATAGCTATGTCTTTCTCTCGAAAACACAGGAGGAAGGCAAACTGTGAGGATTGGACCTTGTGACTTGTGACTTGTGTACCTTTCACTGGGCCTCCAGCTTCAACCCTACATGTCCATTCAAGGGCAAAATGGTTGAAAGAAAAGGAGGAAGATGCCTTATGGGTCATCTTAGCCTACAATAAATGGGTCATTTACCTAATCGCTGTGAGCACATTAAACAAATAGGTCAATATACATATATATGGATATGGAAATTAGAGGCTAAAACTAACCCAGCTTTTAATTAATTCTGAACATTCTACGGGTCTACAATCAAGTTTGCAAAGCAACCAAATAAATCTGAAGCTTACGCAGGTTTGAATGTAATTTTAATTCTATGAAAATGCTATTATGAAATAAATCTCGATTTTATTCAGGTAAATACTTCCTCAAACATTTCCCCAAGTCATTTAAGGAAATAATTAACTGAATAGTGAGCAGGTAGTATGATATCACAGAGTAATTGTATCTCTTAAACTGCAATATTAATATAGACAATCTTCAAATTCAATAAAACTCCATTTTAATTTATATCCTCCTTTGTGAGTAGTTATTGGTTAAAATGAATTCTTTTTATTACTTTAGTAAATTGCTTAGTTAACAGAATAGCCATTGAAATAACGTTCACACTTAAATTGAACAAATTGAGATAGCACAAAACAGAAAAAATAAAGAATATGTTTATTTTTGTACATTATTTGTTTTCTTTCTGATCACTGCTGAACTATTTAATGATCCAATGTATTTGTCTCACTCATAGTAATTTCCATGTTCTAAATGATTGCTATCTCTCAGGGAACAGTGATATTAATCAGATGAACTATGTTGTCAAGCAGAAATAGTTATAGCAAGTGAATAATTCCAGTAAATATGTGGTGGTTGTTTTGGGGGTAAAATTTAACTCATTTTATTTGGAAGCCCTCAGTGAGAGAATATGAGAAGTTGTTCACTGTGGAGAGCTGTGAGCAATTGCCATTACAAGATGGCGCTGGCCTCCGCTGTGCCTAACTGGTGAACAAGTAATGTGCGCAGGTGCAAGAGTAAATTTGTGCCAAGTCACTGCCCATCCCGGGGTGTAGCAATGAGGTGATGGGCGAGCAACAAATCAGGTGCTGACACGCCGTACAGAGGGCTATATAAGCAGCGCCATTTTTCGGGTTCGGGGTCTTCCTTCTGATGAAGCAGTAAAGCTTTGCTGTAGAAGAATCCGGTTGTCCGAGTGTGTTCTTGCGGGCAAGACATTAGCTCGGGACAGTTCACATTATACCTACATTGAATGGATGAGTATATGTATAAGTTGGTGATGGATGGATGGAAAGAATTTATTGCTTGTCCTCACTAAGGTGTAAGTTAAATCATGGTTTCCTAAGAACTGATATTGGTTCATTTGCTTCAATGATAAGTGTCTATTCTCATCTCTCAAAAGATTAGCTTTTATTTGTATGAAGCACAATTGTGTGTTTTGAGTGTATATTTGGGTTTTGTATGGTCTTCTTAAAAAGGAATTTTTTTTCTTGACAATTCTCCTTTATTGAAACTGCATTGTGTGTGTGTGTGTTTGTGTGTGTGTGTTTGTGTGTGTGTATATGCGCATTTGCCTTAATACCATAGAGACATTGCTTTAGCAAGGAATAAATAAATATGCTGACCTGGTAGCATGCTTTGTTTTGAACAAAAATCAAAATTCAAATGGAAAAAACCTCAGCCTACTTTCAGGGTAGCCAATACAGACAACACCCAAGTCTCCAGAATGCTAATGCAGACTTCCGTGGCCTTGCCCTTCTGAAAAAGTATACGACCAGAAATATACACAGAGTACATGAAAATCTTTCTTGGTTTCTATTTGTGGTACTTCCAGAAGAAGCTGCAACAGTACAACACAGTTTGCACAGGAGGCATTGTCAAAATATCTAAAGCATGTAATTTAGGGCTTTTGTTTTGCTTAAATTTGATAAGAAATACACCTGACATCAGTTATGATAATCTCTATCAAAATCAATGATTCCAGACTAACAATCCCAAGATTGTTCCTGAAAACTTTCTCAGTATACTAGAAATGAAAATGGACAAGGAGTTTCAGAGACTAGTTATCTTTTCATTTGTTAATATATATCAGGCTTCTGGGGAAAACAGTTATTGCTTACAAGTTTTTGTCTATTAAAGCAATTCAGTAAGAATGTGGCAAAGTTACTTTCATTGTGTGAGAATTGGGAGCTACACAAAGAGTCTTGGGTTTGATAGTTAAGAACCTAAAATTCAGGTAAAATTAAATACCACCTCTCAGCTATATGGGAACAGTGAGAAACTATTTGGATCCTTCAGGCCTTTCATGTATACACATCCCCCACATTATGATGCGGAAGCATAAAAATGAAGTTCATAGGGATATCCATAACCTTGAAGATGCAAGCTAGCCCTTTTTCAAACTTCTGAAATCATGTCTGTTTGCTTTATTTTCCAGAGAGGAATATTTCTTCTCAGAAACTATAAAGGGGATTCTAATCAACCTTTCTTAAAATGTTCAACAACCTTAGCAGCAAAAGTGTAGTGCACAGGTCCTACAATTTGAAGAAAAGGCATTTTTATGCCAGGGCAAGCATCAAACTATATTTCACTTTGGGGACTCATGGATATTTGTGTTTTAATGACAATACATTTTTGCAAAAGCCACAAAATATGTATTTTTCTTACAAAACAAAACAACTCTTGTTCTAATACTAGGAGCCTTGTATCTCTATGCCACTCCCTGAGAAACACATCTCTTAATATAATAAGGGAATTTCCAGAGGGGTCAGAAAGTGACCAACAAAGCTTTACATTGTAATTTAAGGTAATTGGCTAACTAGAACTGTGCTTCAAACAAAAGCCATTACAAAAAAAAAAAAAAAAAAAGTGACAGCCAAACATCTGTGGCTGCCTGCAATCTTTCTATAGCATGCTGTGCCCAGTTATGCTCAGTGACTAAAAGCAATAATGCTTTGATGCTAGACTACTATGTCTTGTTCTGAAATTGATTGTAAACCACTTTATGAGTGTCTGAAAGTCTTTGTGTGACTTCTTGTCTTGATGAGCTCTTTAGCAAAATAAATTAGCAATTTTGGACCCTTTTTGTTTCCCTGCTTGTCTACCACTAAGATTTTTCTAAATAAAGTTGCTGTATTCTTCCCTGCAGCAGGATTCACAGGTAGGGTTGCTTGTCTTTAATTTGGATTTATATCTTAAGGTGTTCATGCAGTTCTCAGCATTATCTCCTCATTTGTACTTGCTTGACCTGACTTGATTGCATTTTTATTTTTTCACAACCTCAGAGATATAATATAAATGTCAATAAAAATTAATCTCTGACTAACACTAATCCCAAAGGATCTTCTATATCATAATAGCCCACAGAGCAATTTTCTCTCAGTTATTAATTTGTAACTATTTATTAGTTAAGTATTAGTAAGCTTGTAGCCCAGGACAGCCCTTTTTGAATCTATTTGCTGAAAAAAAACAAATGTTATGAGCACTGCAAACTTTCTTGAATTACCACTGTAATATCAGGAAACATCTTCTTATAGATAACAATGTGTTTTCCCTCTAAAATTTTTCAAGCTCACTGATATTGTTGCATTAAATCTAACAGAAAAAAAAGTCTTTGTTTTCCAAATATCAGGGACCATATTTAGTGAAATGGCCTGAGCTCTTATTACTTTCTTTACGAAATAACTCAATGTAGCTTAAAAGGAAACAACAGCCATAATCCAGGGTAACTCTTCTGAGAACTTCATCAAAATATCTGTTGATGCTAAAACATCACCTTGGTTTAGGACCTTAGAAAGCAGCTCAATCTAAAGAAAAAAAAAAGTTGCATATCAACAAAGGGAACTTATATTCTATGGAATTACCTTTTGATATTATAGCACACTCATAATAATAACAAAAGACTATGGCATCCCTCCTTCTCCATGTTGAAACCAGGATTTTTAAGTTAAAATTTCAAAGTAAAGGTTTCCAGGAGAAGAAGAAATGCCTGAATGGAAATGTGGGTGTAGCTACTATAGTCTTTTCTATGAGAAATGGACGAGTCATTCCAGCCTTTCTTAACAACTGTACAGTTGTAGCTGAGAATGAAGAAAAGGACAACAGAAGATGGAGTAATAAGTAGATGTTGATGCCAAAGGTTGTGCTGAGCTATTCAGAAGGGTGACCATGACAATGGTTTCTAAGTAAGAAAGTCATTAGCCAAGCTATTCTTTCTAATGATCTAAGCAACTATGTGTTTTATAAGATGAGAAAAGTGGGAGGAATTAGTCAGCACTTACGTAATCAGGAGTTTCATGGCAGGGGTTAGCGGGGATAAACAAATTACTCCAGGGATACCAAACTTACAAACTGGCTGCGCTACTTTCCTCATCTCTTATCTTTAGACTTCAGATTGACTGGTGCTCTGTCATGTACAACATTTGTGTTGTAATATACCTAATGATGGTGAAAAATGTGTTTGTTAGGTGGATATGGTATCATCTAATGAGTATTATGGTCAACACAAATTAGGAAGTATGATTCTTCCATGCTATTCTCATCTCTGTACATTTCTTTAGATTGCTTCAGAGTAAAATTTATGAATAATTTATTATGTCCTCAGATACTCAATGACAATCAAATAACCCCATTAAAAAGTGGGGCTCAGAACTGAACAAAGAATTCTCACCTGAGGAATACCGAATGGCAGAGAAGCACCTGAAAAAATGTTCAACATCCTTAATCATCAGGGAAATGCAAATCAAAACAACCCTGAGATTCCACCTCACACCAGTCAGAATGGCTAAGATCAAAAATTCAGGTGACAGCAGATGCTGGCGTGGATGTGGAGAAAGAGGAACACTCCTCCATTGTTGGTGGGATTGCAGGCTTGTACAACCACTCTGGAAATCAGTCTGGCGGTTCCTCAGGAAATTGGACATAGTACTACCGGAGGATCCAGCAATACCTCTCCTGGGCATATATCCAGAAGATGTTCCAACTGGTAAGAAGGACACATGCTCCACTATGTTCATAGCAGCCTTATTTATAATAGCCAGAAGCTGGAAAGAACCCAGATGCCCCTCAACAGAGGAATGGATACAGAAAATGTGGTACATCTACACAATGGAGTACTACTCAGCTATTAAAAAGAATGAATTTATGAAATTCCTAGCCAAATGGATGGACCTGGAGGGCATCATCCTGAGTGAGGTAACACATTCACAAAGGAACTCACACAATATGTACTCGCTGATAAGTGGATATTAGCCCCAAACCTAGGATACACAAGATATAAGATACAATTTGCTAAACACATGAAACTCAAGAAGAATGAAGACTGAAGTGTGGACACTATGCCCCTCCTTAGAATTGGGAACAAAACACCCATGGAAGGAGTTACAAAGACAAAGTTTGGAGTTGAGATGAAAGGATGGACCATGTAGAGACTGCCATATCCAGGGATCCACCCCATAATCAGCATCCAAACGCTGACACCATTGCATATACTAGCAAGATTTTATCAAAAGGACCCAGATGTAGCTGTCTCTTGTGAGACTATGCCGGGGCCTAGCAAACACAGAACTGGATGCTCACAGTCAGCTAATGGATGGATCACAGGGCTCCCAATGGAGGAGCTAGAGAAAGTACCCAAGGAGCTAAAGGGATCTGCAACCCTATAGGTGGAACAACATTATGAACTAACCAGTACCCCGGAGCTCTTGACTCTAGCTGCATATGTATCAAAAGATGGCCTAGTCGGCCATCACTGAAAAGAGAGGCCCATTGGACACGCAAACTTTATATGCCCCAGAACAGGGGAACCCCAGGGCCAAAAAGGGGGAGTGGGCAGGTAGGGGATTGGGGGTGGGTGGGTATGGGGGACTTTTGGTATAGCATTGGAAATGTAAATGAGCTAAATACCTAATAAAAAATGGGAAAAAAAAAAGAAAGTGATAAAAAAAAAAAAAAGAACATATTGCTTGACCACTTGGTGAAGACTGATGTTAGCGCCTACGGCACAATGGTATGGACACTCTAAGTCATCACCTTTGCATCCTCTATTCTGTACTCAAAGTTCAACCAAATTAAATATGAGAAAAAAAGAGAGAAAAAAGTCAATCAAAACAGAAGCCTTGTGTGCTGTGGCAAGGATAAAAAGTCTGTACAACTGCAAAAAAGGGAGAAAAGTTATACAATCTCTTAATTAATTGCAAGAAAAGGAAATTCAACAATTTGCCAATTTTATTCAGATAAATTGTTATCTTCTAATATGTAAACTCAAAATTAAAACTTTAATTCTGTCAATGAGGAAAGTTTAAATATTTATATCATATTAAAAATTGTAAAGTATTGGATATTTGCTGCATTCTAAAAGCCATAATGCAAATTTAATGGATGTTAGAAAATAAGTTAATGAAAAATAGAAGCTCCGATTATTTTTATACATTTCCTGAGCTTTCAAAGCAGGCATGTCAGTAAGAAGGGGACAGAATACTACTTCTTACAGACAATATGATTAACTCAAATATTTGCTCCAGTGATACAAGGTGTCATTGGTAGAATAGCTTGGTTTTAAAATGGAATGAAAAGCATGTTTTTTCAGATTCATGAGTAGCCTCACTATAACCTCATCTCCTACTCTGCTTCATGCCCTATTATCTAACAACTTTAATTTTCTTGTGTTATTTTCTTGAAAGTTCATATAAATTTACTAGTTATTTTTCATGTTAAGAGCAAGGCAGAAATGCAATAACATGAAGCTCAGCAAGTGAGCAGAAGGGTCCCAGACCAAGAATATGCTTTGTCTAACAACATAAGCCCTCTCTATGCCTCGCTAAGTTTCATGCTGTTCATTGCCTACATTGAGGAAAGAACCTAATGCTGTTTGCAAAGCTCTCCATTACTGTAGCCTTAATGATATAAGAGAACCAAAGAGAACTTAGAAGCATAGAAAATGGGTCAATCTAATCCTAAGTAAATCAGTACTCATCTAGTTCTTCATACAAAGTTTACATTTTGCCCATCTTATAACATCCTAGTATCTATATATT
The DNA here is from genome assembly GCF_000001635.26 of Mus musculus. Lineage (NCBI taxonomy): Eukaryota > Metazoa > Chordata > Mammalia > Rodentia > Muridae > Mus > Mus musculus. The sequence goes on from NC_000068.7 coordinate 42,241,800, forward strand.
TCTTTTTTATAGAATCAGTGTAAAACATTAGTATATATATATATATATATATATATATATATATATATATATATATGTATATTCAATACATTTATAATATATTCAAATATATACATATAGATTTATGCTTATATATGAGTTTGTATTTATATAAATTCACATATGAATATGTGTCTATATATACAAAAATTCATGCTTTTGTATGTATGTTCGATATATATTGTATTTTATACTGTTTCTATACAAAAGAATTACACACTATCAATGCTGAATAGGTGAATTTTAGAAAAGTATACAAGACTAAAGAGAACTGTTACCAAAAATCAAAGTTTAGAAACTTTGCTATTTGAATGCAATGGATTTTTAAAAAATTTCTAGAACATTGCTTCATATAAATAGATAGATACAGGTGTCAACAGTGTGCTTTTAGTTCTTAAAATTCTAGATAGAGCAAGAGGCAAAAGTAAATCAATAAGATTCAAATTGGAAAGGAAGACGTCAAAGTACAGCTATTTGTAGAGAATATGATAGTATAAGTGACTCCAAAAGTTCTATCAGAAAACTCCTACAGCTCAGAAACATCTTCTGCAAAATGGCTGGATACAAAATTGTTGTAGCTTGGCTCCAATGATATGTGTGTTAATTCTGCTCCTGAAATCACACAGGAACTCACACATCTGAGCTGAGGGTACTTGTCCACTGTTGACTCTGATTGGGAAATAATGTTGGTGGCAGCCAACTGCTAGGCAGGGAGACAGAAATGGGACTTTTAGGATTCCTGGGCAAGAAACGCAGGGAGGGAGAAAGAAGAATTCCCATGACAAAGCAGCAGAAAGACCAAGCCTGAGAGCTAAAATAAAGAAAGCATTCAGTACAGAAGAATCAGGTAGAGTAACCCCAGAGGCCACTCCCCCAATTGGGTCTGGGATAGAAGAGATGGAATATAGATTTTAGAAAGTAATAATTCAGGAATATCAGAGGGGAGAGTGTGCTAGCCATGAGGAGGTTTGTAAGTATCCAGCCATTGTGCTGTTTAAGGCATATTAAAAATAAGGCTGCACATGTGTGTATCTTTAATTCATGAATCTAAAACATTGGGCTGGTGGCAAGAAGCATGTGTACAACCGCCAGGGAATTTGAAGCAGATTAAAATATTACCTCTTCATAAAACTTACTAAAATTTAAGAAATGAGTAATTCTGTTTTATACAAATGGGCTTAGAGAGAAGTCGTTCTTGGTTTTAGGGCCTTCTTCCTTGAAACTCCTGCGCCATGAGAGAAAAGTGGCAAAAAAGTGAATGCTCAGGCTGAAGCACAGAGAAGAAAGATGAGGCAGAGATCCAAGGTAATCAGCTTGTGCACCCGCTAAACCTGCAGGAGCAGAAGTAAGGGATGCTGAAGGCTGGGACACAGGAACAAGTTGTTGAACTGTATGCTGCTGTTGGTAATAATAAGTCTCACTGGACCTGAAACGTCATCCCACTCAGATCACCTGTGAAAATGACTGCCTTTCTTACAACTAAAACAGTTCTGCTGGCCCTCTGCCCTGGACCTTTGGCACTCTGAACTAGTTCTGGTCTCACTTGTGGCCAAGTGTAACTCATGTACAATTAATCTTGCTGTCAGGAGAGAGAGAGAGAGAGAGAGAGAGAGAGAGAGAGAGAGAGAGACAGACAGACAGACAGACAGAGACAGACATACAGACAGAGACAAAGAGAGAGACAGAGAGAGAGATACAGAGAGAGACAGACAGAGAGAGAGACAGAGAGAGAGAGACAGAGAGAGAGAGGCAGAGAGAGAGAGAGACAGAGAGAGACTGAATCATGGGAAGAACACTTTCCATAATACCCCAGATATAAAATATCTTGGGTAACTCTAACCAAATAAGTGCAAGACATGTTATTAAAAATTTCAAATCTTGGAAGAAGGAAATTGAAGAAGATATTAGAAGATGGAAAGATATCTCATACTCATGGGTAAGTAGGATCAACATAATAAAAATGAACATCTTACCAGCTACAGATCCAATGAATTCACCAACAAAATTTCATCACAATAGTTTGCTTAGTTTACTGACCATAAAGGAAAAATATTCAAGTTCATATGGAAATAAAACAAAAACCCAAGATGGCTAAAATAATTTTATACATTAAAAGGAGACCTGAAGATACCATCATTCATGATTTTAAGCTGTTCTACAGAGTAGAAGTAATAACGACTGTGTGTCAGTGACATAAAAACAGACAGGTTAATTAGTGAAATTGAATCAAAGACCTAGAAAAAATCAACATACCTACAACACCTGATTTTTTGATAAAGAAATTAGAAAAACACACTGGAAAAAAGAAAGATCTTCAACAAATGGTGTTGGTTTAACAGGATGCTGATATGTAGGAAATGCATATAGATCCACTTCTATTACCCTGTATAAAACTAAAGTACAGGTAGATCTAAGACCTCAACATAAAACTAAATCAACGAATCTGATAGAAGAAAAATGGGGAAAATAGTCTTGAATGTACTGGCACCGGAAAAACCTTTCATACCCGAACACCAATAATGCAGGCATTGTAATCAACAATAAATAAATGGGACTGCAAATAAAAAAAAAAAAAACCGAAAAGCTTTTATAAGGTAATGGACACCATTAGTAGGACAAAATGATAGCCCACAGAGTGGGAAAATATTTCCACTGACTCCATATCTGACAGAGAGCTAATATACAAAATGCATAAAGAGCTCAAGAAACTAGACATCAATAAACTAAATAATTCCATTAAAAATAGGATACAGAATTCCCAACAGAGGATTCTCAAATGGCTGAGAAACACTTAAAGGTTCAGCATCCTTAGCCTTTGGAGTAATGTCAGTTAAGACAACTTTTGAAGTTCCATGTTTCATCTGTCAGAACGGCTGAGTTAAAAAACACAAGTGACAACTCATGCTGGTAAGAGTGTAACCTTGTACAGCCACTTTGAAAATCAATATGACAGTTTCTCAGAAAATTGGGAATCAATCTACCTCAAGACCAATCTATATAAACCCTAGGTATATATACACAAAGAACAGCTACATCCTACCCAAGGACACTTGCTCAACTATGTTCATAGCAGCTTTATTCATAATAGCCAGAACCTGGAAACAAGTTTGATGTCCCTTTAACAAATAATGAATATTTATTTAAAAACCAAGAAATACATTTACACAATGGATGATTACTTCATTAAAATAAAATGCCATCATGAAATTTGCTGTTAAATCGGTGGAACGACAAAAAAAAAAAAAAAAAAAAAAAAAAAAATCACCATGAGTGAGGTAAAACAGATCCAAAAATACAGGCTTAGTATGTACTCATTTACAAATGAATATTAGCTGTAAAGTAAAGAATAATCATGTTATAGTCCACAGACACAGTCTATGAAATGATGGGGGCTGAAGATCTTCCGGGGAAAGGGAAATAGAAGAGATTTCCTAAATGGGAAGAGGAGTGATTAGATGTGGGGGAAATATAAAAAGAGATTAAAACTGAGGAAGATGGCTGGATTTAGGAGTGCATTTTTGGAACATGGTAGAAACCTAGTGCAATGGGAAATCTAGTGAATCTATGAGCATGACAGTAGTGAAGACTCCTAGGAATGACCATAGGGAGATTGAACCAGCCATCCTTTGCAAGCAGGCAATGACTCAAGGGGAGGGACGAGGACACCAGCCCAGCCACAAAACCTCTGATCTACAGTTTGTCATGCCTGCAGGATAAGCTGGAACTGGAGCTTAGCATAATTCTTACGAGAGAGGCTAAAGATACTTCATTCAGCAACTGATGGGAGCAAATGCAGAGTCCCACAGACAGATATTAGGAAGAGTTCAAGGAGCCCTGTGGAGGAGGGGGAAGAATGGTTGGAGGAGGGCACCACATAGTCTAAGGATCAACTGACTGGGACTCAAGTGGGCTCACAGATATCAGTGTGCTTGTACTGGTCTGACCTAAGACCTCTGCATATGTGTTATGGTTGAATAGCTTGGAATTCTGGTGGAATTCCTAGTAATGGGAGCAGGGTACTCTCTCTGATTCTTTCTCCTGCCTCTGGGATGCTTTCCTCTTACTTGGTTACCTCATCCAGCCTTGATCCAATAATATGTGCCTGGTCTTACTGTAGATTGTTGATGCGTATTTGGTTGATATCTCTGTTTGGTCTGATCTTTTCTGAGGTTAGGTGAGTGGGCATCCATCCAGGGGAAAGGGGAGGTAAGGGGTAGAGAATGGGGAGGAAAGGGAGGGAAACTCCAATAGGGATGTAATATACATATAAAAGAGAAGAATAAATAAAACAGGAAAAAAACATCATTGGCTGTTTTGGACCACATCAGAATGTAGGCTGCTTCAATTTTTGAAGTCTACTCTCTGTAAGAACTGTGTTTACCTATGAACACCCTTATGATCATTTACATCAGTATCATGCTTATGAAAAAACTCACACTTGTATGTACAGCCACACACAGAGAGATACACATACATTGTCTTAGTCATAAGTAGTCGTAAAAACCTGGGTGGTCAATTGGTAACTTGTTACCAATCTATGGTAAACATGAAATTGTATCTTTCATTTTATGATTTAGGCAGAGCATTGAAGTATACTAATTTGTTGACCATTTTCTGTTAGCTCAGGTAAGGTTTTAAGAAATTAAAAATGTATCCCATCATACACATGACATTAAGTCACAGACAGAAACCTCTTCCAGTTCATAAGCAATGGGGATGCTAAAACTGGCTGTGAATGAGCTACCATGGAAGGCATTTTTTAAAAATATGTTTTCTATATTTTATTGCTTTATTTACAAAATGGAAGTCACTTTTCTTAGGTTTATGTTACAAGTTGTATTAAATCCTTTTGAATCATGCCAAATAATTATTAAGTGTTGTTCCATTTTCTTATTTTCTTCTTAAATAAGCAATTGAGTTCTCGTAACTATGAACGCGCTGCTTTTTAATTGCTTCTGTGGTTGTGTTAATGCTGTTATTCCTCTTCACTGTCAGGAAGATTGCAAAATGTTCCTGGAACAAGACCAAATTAGTCAATGTCTTAAGATATTAGACTTTCTGTACTCCTCTCAGTATGATGCATTCTTTTATTAACTGGTAACTACTTTCTAAAGTCTTGTGTTTAATACATACTAACACATCCAATTTAAGATATGAATAATTTTAAACGTAGAATTAAATAAAATTTTAGATATTTAAAGCATAGACTTTAAAATATGAAATACTTATTAAAATGCTACTTTTCTAAGATTAATATAATTTATTCTCTGAAAGGAATACCTAAGAAAAATTATTTTGACTTAAAATAAGATATGAAGCTATACCTTATAAAAGACTGAACTGATTGGCAGTTCAGCTTTTAGGAGAAATGAAATATAAAAAAAATGCTGACATGATCATAAAATACCCTGCACTCACAAAATGTGCATTGTCTTACACAAAATAAAACATATCCTTTAACTTGACTATAAGTACAAACAAACTGGACTTTCCAGCCTTTGTCCACTAAGCCTATAGAAGGAACGAATAGAATACAGGCCCTTACAACTTATTATTGAATTTTTATTTATTAAAAATGTACATGTGTGCTTGTATATATGTCTATGTGTCCCACATGTATGTGTGCCCATGTGTATTCATGTGTGTGAAAGACTGTGTGTCCTGCATGCATAATCTGTGTTCATTTGTGTATGTGTGTACAAGTGCATATTGGAACATGTCTGCCTATGTTCACTTCTCTGTTCCTTTTATTCTTTAAAAGAAATCCGATGCCTGAGGGAAGACAAGGTATGACTTCTGACTTGTTTTTCTTCTTGCCATGTTTGTTTGATATTTTAGGTAAAAACTAAAATATCATGATTCTCCTGATATTTTTCTAAAGTACTTATAATGATAAAATGAAATTAGATACCTTTACTGTCTTAATTTACAGTCATATTATTCACAAAATTAAATGCGGCTGACCTTACTGAGCTTTTATTCCCTCTACTTCTTAGTAAAAAGTCAGAGTCTCCATAGTCATCCAGATACTCAGAAGCAAAAATACAACATTTAGGACCATAGCAGTAATAGCTGTTGATTCTATAACATGCCAAAGCTCTTAAAAAGTTAACAACTGAAATCTAAGAAAGACACAAAATATTTTGACATTATACCCATGGTTACATCATCTCTGACATTCGATCTGTGGTTACACCATCTAGGGAGAAGCTGTCAGCCTGGCCTTGAACTTCAGAATGGTGTGAAGTAGCCTTGTTGGGAAACAATGCTTACAGAAGTTATCTGAATGCATTGAAAGCACTGACAAGACCTTAGAGGTTGCTGCTTTCTAAAAATCCTTAAACCTTGAGCTATAAATGGGTATGGTAGGAGTGAAAATTAGCATTCCATTAACATTAACTTTTTACCAAATAATAGTTTTTACAGGGCCCCACATAGGCAAGAAAGCATGCTAAGATCAGAAATGTTTTTGTTAGGAGCGATTACCTTTGAATTATTCAAATCATTGTAATACGGAAGGTGCAAATATTGTTACTTAAAGTCCCTTCGTCCAAGTAGAATATTCTTTCCTGTTTTTTTTTTCTTCTTACTTGTTTTTAGATAATCCATCAAATGATCACATGACAGGGAAGGGGTAAGAAAAATGTATAAGGACAAAGAAATGATGATTCATTATTTTCCTCATGACAATTTTCTACCAATTTCATTAAAATAATATTTTGAACTTGTAAAAGAGAATGTGTTAGCAGTCATGAATTAATTTGTACCTTGACATACAGAATAACACTGCCTCTAAATTGAAATTACACAAAAACCTCAAACTGTTAATTTAAAAGGAAATATGTAAGATAATGCAGATGATAATCCAAGCTATGGAACTGCCTCCCTGTCACCTTCACATCACAGGGCTCTTGGCCTAATCAGAAACAGAAATTCAAATTGGGTAAATTTAGTTTTAGAAAGTTAAAAGTGTGATGGAAATAGACACTGCATCCCATCATCCAGCTGGAAATCTAGCACGCCCAAGTCACATTTTTCCTCCATTGGTACAGGCAGTTGGAGCAGACAAAGGTGGGAAAGACAAGCCAAATCCCATGCTATGTCATGGTACCATATTTTCCCTATAATACTGAATGAGAAGTTTTTATTCATTCATAAACAAAATTCTCATCAAGAATCAGCGAGAAATGCTGAGAGGATTCAGAAGTTGTGAGAGAACACCATAGTTCAAATTTCTGAATATTACTACTCAGAGAATAGCCTATTAAAAATGATTAAGTACGGTTTTTAAGTGAAGAGTATGCAGATCTGTAAGCTACCCAATTAGTATCTTTGGGTGGGGATTACTCTAGTAAAAAATTTGAATGATTTTTACTGGTAAAATACTTAGCTTTTACACAGTTAATATATACACCATCATGATGACACAGAGAGGACAAAGTTTTTAGTATTAATATACCTAGTTTGGAATTTTAAATAGCTTAGCTTAAAGATTTTTATATATTTCTTTTTCTACCATAAAACAGAAATAATTTTACATTTTAAATTGAGGACATAGCATAAGGAATATGTACAGAAATTGCTTGGTGAATCATTACCTTAGAAAGGACAAATTCATTTTCTTCTGCATATGGGTTAAGATTTATTTATTATTATTAAAAATGTGTAATTTTTGAAGCAAAATTTAAAATATAAATTTCTTAGAGAAATATTATTTCATAAGGGAAAAATTATTTAGCAATTACTATAAATAGGATATATATATTATAAATCATAAATATAAATTATTTATATTTATTTATTTATTTATTATATATTATAATTATAAATATAAATTATTTAGCAATTACTATAAATAGGATATATATATATATCTATATATATATATATATAGCAAGGGAATAGATTAAGTGGAAACATTTAGATTACATATGGTTGGCCTAAAATAGAATTTTCATACAAAAAAATCAGTTCATAGTTTAAGTGTCTAAAACATTAGTGACAAGCTGTAATATCACTTGAAATTTTTCTGAAGGATGACAAGCTATTGTACAAGCAAACATGATCATAAATTTAACTCTGTGATTTTATAACTGAGTTGTGATCCAAAATTGTGTAATAAATGATGTATTTATAAAAATAAAACAATGTTTATGCTAATTTTAACACTCCTACAACTGAGAAAATATACAATATAACTTCTACAAACTTTCTGATGACAGAGGAAATGGGTTAAATGGCTTATGAAGAAATAGGCAGGGGAATCACATGGGAATTATTGTCACTTGTTTCTAGAACAGTAATAGGACCGTAAGAGTCAGCTCTACACAGATAGGTCAACTTCCAATTGGCTTGGGCAGTGAGTTTTATACTTTTCTACACATGATGACATAGAAGTAGAGAATCACTAAATAATTGCTCCATAGTCATACATCATATTAAGAGGCAGAAGTAAAATCTAGTCTATCTAAAATGCATTTTGTTTTTATAGCACTTTGCACTCTATTTAGTATGTTGATGTTGTCTGTATCGTGATTCCAAGGCCAACCAGCCCACTTTCCAGTACAATAAAGAAACTCCCCTATTTTCAAAAACAGGATATAAGGAGATTGGCAGTCAAAATGGATTGCATGGCTACTTACTCATCCTCCTGGAGGATGACTCTAATTAAGCCACTTAATTAAAATCTCATTCCAGTTTCCATGTCACTAAAGTAAAGGAAAAGGAAAATCCCGTGTTCTTTCCAAGTCTACTATGTAATTTATTTATCAAAGCCATCCATTCATTTATCTCTAAACAACTCTAAAATACGTTGCTCTGTGGAAATGTTATTTACATGATAGCTTTCTCAGACTGTTGGGTATGATGGGTCCCAGCAACAATCCCTGTACTTCAGATGCTGAAGCGGGGGCTCTAGAGTTTGAGATCAGCCTGGCCAAATACTCAGATTCTGTCTGCAACATGAGATAAATAAAATATGCGAAGTGAATTTAGTGAGACTTTATGACAAGTGCAGAAGCAGGTGTTCCTCTAACTATGCTGAAAAAAAAAAAAAAGAAAAAGAAAAAACAAAAAAGTTATCACAGCCAGCAAGGCACCAGCAGGAAGAGAAACCAGTGTTCTTTGCTGTTGTTTCTGTTGTGTTGTGTTGTGTTTTGTTGTTTTGTTTTGTTTTAACTTTATCCTTACTGGGTTCTACCTTGTGTTTGCCCTAGAAGATTATGAGTGCTTTTAGCACCCTAACAGGAATAAAGGAAAGCTATTCTAGGGAGGTGTAACAGCAGCTGAGGGGAAATATTCAATTGGCGCTAAAGCATCAGAATAGAAATTTGCAGGGACATGTGAAAAGAGACAAGAGAAGGAGTCGTGGAATAAGGTCAGCTGGTTATTTAGCTGAACTCATGATCAGCATTTTGTTCAAGCATAAAAATTTCACTGACACTTCAAAGGGCTTCAAGTATGAGGCAGGGCTAAGGTGACCAAGGCTTTCTTCCTTTGTGATGGAAGAAATCCCAGTGCCTGTGCTTCTCTTGGGTTGTCTTAGCCTCCAATCTGGAAGACCTACATGAATCAGAGACCTAAATAAACTTCAAGCAGAGCCTAAAAGCATCTTACACATTCTATTGTTTCATTTTTATTTATTTCAAAGCAGGGGCAAGTCTAAGGCTGAGAGGAAAGACCCAATTTTTAATGTTTTCCTAAACAGAATTTGTACTGAGTCACCGTGGGAATGAGTTTTAGACCCTAGAATCTGGCTTTTGCTGGACTTGTTAGGTTAAGTTCGCTGGCAGCCTCAATGATCCCCTGCAAAGGGTAGACCAACACTTCTGGCCTCCTGCTAGCATCATAATTAAAAAGCCAATCTACTTAGCATCTTAAATCTGCAGCCCAGGTACTGTAGAATTGCTGTTAACTATAGCTTGACTTTATTTTAAAAACAGAAATGATCCTAGAGACTGTGGCAAAGCAACACTGCTGATTGATTGATTGATCCTTCCTGCTCTTATATGAAAATTATTTTAATAAATATTTCCCTTATATCTATTCCTTTAAAGAATAGCTCCCCAACACACACCCATTCATACACACACACACACACACACACACACTCACACACACACACTCACACACACACACTCACACACACACACACACACACACACACACACACACACACACACACACACACACACTTGCTCATGCACACACATAAACACTTTTCTATCTGAATCTGCTGTGTGGGTGGTGCCAGGAGAGCTGTGTTAGCCAACAGGTAGCCAGACACTAGATCAGTCTCCCCAGTCAGCAAGTTCCCATCTGTTTTTTGGAATCTTCATGTGTTGTTCTGCTTATTATGTCAACTGAGCCTCAAACTCATTCTTTGTGGGCTACCAGCAGATGCTTAACAAGGTGAGCCAAAGGAAATCTGGTCATTAGGCCCTGTGTTAAGACTGACTCAGCTGGAATCTGTTTTCCCTATGTTTTTCAAGTGCTAACCTACAGATTTACTTGATAGGTTTCCACTGGGCATAAACGAGGCATTCAGGTGGCACTGGAAACCTCAAGCAAACTGCTGATGCCATGCTGTTTGTTTAGACATTGCAGCTCCTTTGGAGTTGACCAGTGCTTTGGAGACTACAAGCATCCTGAATTAATGGCTATTAGTCTTTGAAGAAGCGTCTTGGGGATGTTCTACAGATGATCACTTCTTGCCAAGAAAAGCCGATTAAAGGTTGGTGAAGTATACCTTGAAGTGAGACAGAATCAGAAGTCACACATCATGGGCTTCCAAGGTTCATTAGTGTTAGTGCCATCTCAAGATGTAGCACAGTGCTTAACACTACAGCAAGGAAGCCTTCGGACCAGTGGTCCAAATGTGAGAAAATGGCATTTTGAAAAGGGCTTCTCTGAGCCAACAAGCAAAACAGTTGCCTCTGTTGTTGGGCTACTGGATATTTGATTTATACATATTTGTAAACTCTTGGCATACAAATTTTATTTCTATGACTTTTTATTCATGTTTGGGATATGCTTGGCTACTCCTCTTTAGGGAATAATATGAACGTAGAAAAGTACTTACTTATACAGAAAAACAACTGATAGGAATTCTTTACATTCAATTCAACAGGAGACTGATAAGTAGTCAAGAATGGAGCAAGAGCCAGTCTCTGTCTGAGGGTATATAGAGAAACTTATGTGAGAATATGGGCTTTGTTTGTTTGTTGTTGTTATTGTTGTTGTTGAGGCATATATATTTATTTGAGGTTTACATTTTGTGGAAATGCTTGGTACATACAAAGACACAACTCAAACAAGAGTGGGCATTTGCTAAGAACAATTTCTAACGGAGTCTCTTTTTGTCACAGATGTGGTTTGTCCAATTTGGACTTCCCTAGTGGAATCTGAAGCTGAAGTAATGTAACTCTTGATGCTGCAGCCATGTGACCAGATCACAGGTGCTTGTCAAATGGGAGCATTCCTAATTGGCTGAGAATGGACCGGGTCTGAACACAGGATACCAGATGCTTCCTTGCTGACATCATCATTACTAATTCCAACAGAGAACTGAGAAGCTGCCAAGAGAAGAGTTGAGCCTTTTATAGGTCTGAATCATGGAAATCACCAGGGAAGAAAAAAAAATGTGGTTTCATTGTTAAACTATTTTAAAATGCCCATGTGAAGTATCACATTGCCTTAATTATGGTTCCCTTGCTTTAAAGAGATACCATGACCACAGCAACTCTTATAAAGAAAAACAGTTAACTTAAGCTAGCTTACTAGTTTCAGAAGTACAGTCCATTATCATCATTGTGGGAAGCATGGTAGCTCACAGGCAGACTGAGGAGAAATCATCTTAATCCACAGGTAGCCTAAGGAGAAGTCATGCCCCACTGAATGTAGCTAGAAGATAGGAGACCTTAAAAGCTGTCCCTACAATGACACGATTTCTCCAAAAAGACCATACCTACTTCAATAAAGCCACAGCTCCTAGTAGTGCCACTAACTATGGGCCAATCATTCCATATACACAGGAGTATATGGAAGCTACACCAATGTAAAACATCACACCCATGCACTAATGTGCACTTGCTTTAGCTTCTATCAAGGCAAGCTCCTTCCTTTTCCTTTTGCATATCTATTCTTCATTCATTCATTCAAAAAGAGGTTATATAGACATGTTGTGTGCTAAATTTGTAAAGCAGGACTTAAATGATAACATAACTTACAGTATCTAGGAATGTGAAGAAAGTAGTGTTTTATGAGTTAGATGATAAAATGTTATCCCATTTATCCTTATATAAATCAGTTTTTAGATTCATTATTATTTTCAGAGACTAACATTAAAATAGATGCATGTGTCCAGTAATATATGGTTGAAATAATACTCTCAATGCTACTATTCCTACTGGTATGTAGATATAGAGACATCACAAATTCAAAGACTGATTTACCTAAAAAGACAGTATCACAAAAAGGAAAAGAAAATAATACCCGTCTTACTCCTCTCCTGAGTGAAGCTTTGAAGCGTTCAGTGAGGAAGTAAGGAGAGGGCATAGGATTCCTACAAGGAAAGAATCCTTTTAGACTTGTAAGTATCCCTGTTGGTAAAGTATTAAGGCATGATTACTAGTCTACCAAGAAGGACAAAACAGTACCTTGAAGGTAAGAATCATGTATGGCACACACACCATCATGGTGAATGTGAGGACATGCCAATGGTTCATATAACGTTGGTCTGGTTCTCTCTTTCTTTTTCTCTAGATAAGTGCCCCTGCCTGGAAACTATATGTAGGACAATGACCGAAATGAGAAGATGATCCTAAAACACCTGGAGAACAGATCAACTAGACTTACCTCTGTGCACTCCATTTCTGCCTTAAGCCCTGTGAAAAATGCCTGTTTTCAGGACCGATCCTGTGTATAGCTCTTTCAGTCTTCCCTAAGCTCCCACTCAAAACTTTGAATAAAACCAGCTTCTAAGAACATTCTCTTGATGCCTATGGACTTTGTTCTTCAATTTCTCTAAACAAGAGTCAAGACACTGACTCAGTGAAACTTTTCTGTGAGTATAAAGGTGTGGTTCCCTAATTCTGAGTTAAATTTACTCCATCAAATTCAAAGACACCCCACTTTTCATATGTAAAATATCTGTAGCCTTCAGTAAGGAGTTTTACAGTAAGGATTGGGACACATCAATTACATAGATTTTTAAATAAACTATAAATTTCATTATGAAAATCATTCTTTCTCTGTTTGTCATGGGAAAGACATGATTCTGCATCATTTATCATACTGGAAATTCCATTGTATGAAACGTAAGTTAAGACTGATAAGTTTTCATCTTATTGGCCAATAACCTGATGGTAAATAATTTTTAAATTTATTCAGGATTTGTCTTTTTTTCTTATTTTTCTTTTTTGACAGTCAGTCTGGTGGTTCCTCAGAAAATTGGACATAATACTACCGGAAGATCCAGCAATACCTCTTCTGGGCATATATCCAGAAGATGTTCCAACTGGTAAGAAGGACACATGCTCCACTATGTTCATAGCAGCCGTATTTATGATAGCCAGAAGCTGTAAAGAACCCAGATGTCCCTCAACAGAGGAAAGGATAGAGAAAATATGGTACATTTACACAATGGAGTACTACTCAGCTATTAAAAGCAATGAATTTACGAAATTCATGGACAAATGGATGTATCTGGAGGATATCATCCTTAGTGAGGTAACCCAATCACAAAAGAAGTCATTAGATATGCACTCACTGTTAAGTGGATATTAGCCCAGAAACTTAGAATACCCAAGATACAATTTGTAAAACACAGGAAAATCTTTCTTTATTCTTTTTTCCTTCATTTTTCTCTTCCCTTTCTTTCTTTCTTTCTTTCTTTCTTTCTTTCTTTCTTTCTTTCTTTCTTTCTTTCTTTCTTTTTTAGAGCAATATATTTAAGATTTTGTGTTGATTGTATCTTGTACATAACCATTTTCTGTTTACTTAGTTAATTAATAGAAAAGTCAAAAGAAATGAGTAAAGCATAGAGTAATAATAGGGAGGTTCAGCAGAAAAGCACAGTAAACAAATTCGAAGAATTTTAGGGGGAAGGACCAAGGCAGCCACAATAGTGTTCTATTCCAATATTTCACACTAAGGCTTCTATTGTGATCAGGCAGATAGTATTATATTTCTTGTAATAGGGATATATGAACTCAGCTTAATGAGCTAAAGTGGATAATAATTTTTGGAGATTTGATTGTGAATTGATTTATTGTTAAGGTAACTAAAAGAAAAGTGTAAATTTATAAAAATGATAAAGGAACAATGGAAAGAGAAAGAAAATGTCAAAGTGACAGATTTTGCCATTTCTAAATCAGAGACCATGCATAAGGAACATTTTCAGTTCTGAAAACAAAGCCATGCCTTTGGAAGATGAATGATAAATATTGAAGCCAGGGCTGTATGATCCCCTACACTTGTGGAAAGCCAGTTATATGATAGTCAGGCATGACTATTCCTGCTGGACAAAGTTTAATATTCTGTGTTTAATCTCTATTCTGATTCCAGAACGTCCTTCTGATTGTTAATTGTCAGTATTCTTTGGTATAAATATGAATTTGTCAATATGGATGGGTGCCTATTCCACAAGATACTTTATTCTTATGAATTAATACTGCTGTGATTATGTTCCTGTAATGATCCATCTACAGTTGGGAATGCAATCATTCTGAGATTTTAATTATCTATACACCACCATCCATAGATGCACTGAAGCACTAAGGTTCTAGCTTTTGTAAAAAAAAAAAAAAAAAAAAAAAAAAAAAAAAAAAAGCCTTCTTGTTTCCTAGTACTAATCTTTGCTTTAAAACTCATGCTCTGTTTAGTTTCTGTTTCCATGAACTGTCCATAAATGAGAATGGAGTGTTGAAGTCTCCCACTATTATTGTGTGCAGTGTAATATGAATATGGGTGGCCTTGCATTTGGAGCATAGATTTTCAGAATTGAGAGTTCATCTTGGTAGATTTTACCTGTTTTCTAGCCTTTTACTCTGAGGTAGTGTCTGTTTTTTGTTCCTGAGGTGGGTTTCTTGAAGGCAGGAAAATGTTGGGTCCTACTTAATGTAACCAGTCTGTCTATGTTTGTTTTTTGTTTGTTTGTTTTTTTTAATTGGGGAATTGAGTCCGTTGATATTAAGAGATATTAAGGAAAAGTAATTGTTGCTTTCTGTTATTTTTGTTGTTAGAAAGACTAATTTCTTGCTTTTTCTAGGGTATAGTTTCCCTCTTTGTGTTGGAGTTTTCCCTTTATTATCCTTTGTAGGGCTCTATTCATAGAAAGGTATTGTGTAAATTTAGTTTTGTCATGAAAGACTTTGGTTTCTCCATCTATAGTAGTTGAGAATTTTGCTGGGTATAGTAGCCTGGGCTGGCATTTGTGTTCGCTTAGGGTCATCAATGGGAGGAGAGGCCATTGGTCCTGTGAAGGTTCTATGCCCCAGTATAGGAGAATGCCAGGGTCAGGAAGCAGGAGTGGATGTGTTGGTGAGCAGGGGGTGGGGGAAGAGATAGGGGGTTTTTGGAGGGGAAAACAGGAAAGGTGATAACATTTGAAATGTAAATTAAGAAAATATCTAATTAAACATTTACAAACAAAACAAACAAACAAACAAAAATTCATGCTCCCATTGTTCTTGAATTTCATTGTTTGAATTTGCAAGACAATGAACTGAAGGCTACAGACTCCAGGTAAGAGTACTATGACTGTAGTGTTCTGGCACCCTAACTTCAGAGTAAGAGCTCATTTGGAGCAGGAGAGAAAGCCTCTGCTGAACTGGAAGATTCCTCACTTTTTCTGAGTCATTAGGACTCTAGTAATCTCTACCCTTCTCTTGTACATATAAATCACAATCCTTAAATAAGCTATTGCTGCCTTTACACAGCTCCATCATCCTCAGTGCTTTCAGATGACCTACTTCAAATGCAAATCTTGTCATTTTATCCACCTGCTTAGCTTCCTCTAATGCCTCCCTACTGCCCACAGAATAAAATTTAAATTGCTTTGCTGGGCTCAAGGTTCATTATAATACATCTATTGCCTACTTTTTAAAGTTATCACTTTTAGCCCAACTTTAATGCTCCCACATAATCCACACATATTCCTTGTGGGTCCTAATACATAACATTACATAGGTTATACATCACACAACTCTGGCTTCTGAGTATGACGTTCATATTAATAGAACTGGCATTTTTTTTTCCTCTTTTGCCTGAATGTAGATCAGGCAAGCATACATTGTTCTTTTGCAGTGCAGTTGGCTCTCTAGTCCTACAACAGTCAAAACCACCTTTTTTAAAAAAATTACTCAACAGAAGTTCTTCATATCTGTGATATAAACACCTATGTTTTAGGAATGATCATATTTTGCTAGCTATTAATTTATGTACTTGGTTTCATTTTACCATAGTCTCAAGGACTTTAATACCAATGCAATACTCATCATATTGAAGGAGTAACTACCATAACATTTTGCTAATAATAGGTGCTTGTTTTTGTTGAAAAACTTTTTATAAGTGCTCAAACGCAACACTGAATTCATTTCATTTAATTGATGATTTAATTCACAGATTATCTTGGAGGAGAACAGAGACACACAAATGCATTCAATAAAAATTCTAATAATATAACCAATTAAACAATTTAGCAAACTGAAATAAATACTAAAAATAAAAGGCATAAAGTACATTAAGTCAGTTTTATGCTGTATACATCATAAAGATTTCTTTTTCTATATTTAGCAGTTATTATTTACTTAATATTGGTATCTTTCTTTACAAAAACCATATTTTAAACATTCAGCTAAAAAAGAACACTGAGTAGGAAATAGAACAAGATACAGAGAAATGTAAAGAAAACAGGAAAATTGAGTTTGTATTGTCAATAGCCTGAACCTGTAATTATTTTGTTATAATTTTATTCCTTAATAGCATCTATTCCTTCTTTGTTGCTAGGTGTTTGTGTTTAAGGGAAGTTTCAGTGCTGTCGGGTTTGTGTTCCTTTGTTTTGTTTACATTTTTTAAGGGCACATCTTACTTTCTCCTTGGCATTAGCAATGCTCTGGGGAGCAGTTTGGGAGATAACAAGTGCTGGAAACGGAAGGAGAATAGGCCTTAGAACTGCACAAACAGCAAACTGATGCCTTTCTTAATAACAAAGCTGGAGGCTGGGGAGTCCTCATGAATGAGGTATTAGGCACCTGCACTCTACTTTCTTAGCTGGAGCTGCTTGGGAAGAAAAACTAACTTATGGGGCAAAACAGATGTCTGCTGAGAAATTATGCTTGTTTATTTCTGGTAAAATTAATTTAAATTAGAATAATTGAAATATTACACTTTTCTCAGACATCCACTTAATTGTAAATATTTTTCATAGCCAATCCTACTTCATTAACCTATACTTATAAATAGAAAGAGTTTGAGCTTAGAAAACCATTACAGATTGTATTTTTACTTTAAAAAGATATAGTAAAAATGAACCAATTGGAATGCAAGGCCTAGCAGAGTTAGCTCTGTTGAGATGAGCTAAGCCGAAGTGTAAGGAAATACAGTTGGGATGACAGATGGGTTAGAGAGCTAAATGATGGAAAAATAGAGACCCCATGAAGGAAGACCTTTTTTGGAGATTTCTCTCATCTTTTAACATTTATGAAAAACTCTGGATAAATCACTAGGAAAGGGTCTGTGACTCAGATTCCCATGTTTTGAGAAAGGAGATGGAGCTGAGAGTAAAAGAAAGCAAATGGCAAAGGTGAACCAGAAACAAAAGTATGTTGGAGCGAAACACCCTTAGAAAGAAAAAGTAAAATATGATCCTTTTGTAATCAATACATTTAAAAATTCATATTACTGCATATTGTGTTTTGTGTAACTCTTTGACCTTCTGCAGGGACAATTCCCTAGGGCTGAGAAGATATGTATCTATTTTGACAAGCTACTACTTTATAATCTGAAAGGCATAATGGCTCCACTTACACCTGACTCACAGACTTCTCACTTCTATTACACAATAAATTTGTCTTGTTTAAATGCATTCAGCCTACGATTCCTGGTACAACAGTGGAGATATACTAATACAACCTCTACTCTGTCATAGGATTAGTAACAAGCCACTGCTATAGCAGGATGGAGAGATAACCTCAAGACCCCCTTGAACTTTGAAAACTTAAATCGTCATTCTTGCTCAAGCTGGAAACACTTAACGTGCCCACCTCGTTCAATCTGGGGGAAACCAGGAGATATTTGCAAATCCTCTTAGGAAGGTTGGCTCCAAAAAGAAAAGATGGTATTCTCTGTAGCAAAGACCAGCAGAGTGCAACAAAATCCCGGCCAGGTGCTCAGTGGCAACTGCAGCTTGGGAAGGAGAGTTGCTACATGAAATCTTCACCCACATCTCCAGTCTACATGCCCTTGTGTAACGAACCCTGTGAGACATGTAGGAAGAATTTTCTTCCTGAAGTTTCTGAATGTTCAGTTGTACATTCCCAAAACTTAGGACTTCTGAAGTTCACGAGAAACCCCAAACCTTCACCAAAACATAAATTATAATTTAAACCTCACAAAATAAATGTGGGCCTGGCATATACCCATGCTGATGTTGATTTTTTTTTTTTTTTTTTTTTTTACATTGTAGTGTTAGGTGCTGATACTAAAGTCTGGTTCCCTAATTAGTTCTTGATTTGGCCAATAAAGGAGTCCGGGAGCCAATTGCTGGGCACAAGGGACTTCTGGGTCCCAGGATGAAAAGGAGAAGAAGGAAAAGAGAAGGGGATTTTCAGACAGGCTTTGGAAGGAAGATCCTGAAACAATCATGTTAGATCTCGGGGAAGCTAGAAACAGTGGCCTCCACCATTGGCAGTTAGCCAAAAAAGTCAGAGGAAGCTAGCTGATACAGGCTGGCTGATAAATTTAGGGGAGGAGATTCTGTGCCCAACAATTTTGCTATCTGGCAAGTTCTAAAGTAATAAAGTTCTCTGAGTGTATTTCATCACAGAGCACGGGGGGGGGGGGGGAGAGCTAGGGCTGGTGATGGGTTGATGAAGCTCAGACAGGAGGAACAACAGAGAAGCCTAGAGTGAACCAGTGGAGTACAGCAGCTCCCAGGCAAGCTGGGAGTGGAGCTGGCAGCAGGGGATCTCAGAGCAAAGCCTGGAAGGGGTTAGAGTGTGGACCAGGTCCAGGGCAAAGATGGGAGACTCATTTTTGTCATCACACAACACACATTCATCAAACAATACGGCGTCTGAAACGATTATAAGTTGAACCCTTCCACAGTTCTAGCCCCTGCTGTTTACTCATGGGCCATCAGTCATTTAGAAAAATTATGTTTTTATTCTTCAGTACTCTGCTCAAGATTTCTCAATGGGAAGCATCTACTCTACAACTCCACTTTTGGTTATTAGTGATAAGGATTTGCAGTGCTATCCATACCATTTGGTTAACTGTCAACATTACAAGACATTTCATCAGTCCACTTTTGATATCCAGATAGAATGAAAACCGTTTTTTTTTTTTGCCCCCCAGTGGATCTTTTAATACAAGGCTGTATAAAATGTCCCAAAAGTAAACTCTGTGTTCTGTATGAGGCTTTCAAGTGCCCATCATTCCAGCCACAATAAGGCTTAAAGATATTGTTATGGGATGTATCCAAGGCAACATTAATAATACATTAGTCATGTCAGTTGTAGTCTAGCCACACTAAAATCAAGGGAAATTTTTATATTGTGTGAAACTAATCCAAATTATCTCACATTACTATAAAACTTTTAATTCTGTATCTCCTCCCTTGTTATCATAGAAATACTACCAGTTAATTTTAAAACATTTCAAACAAATGATTTTTTACACTCAGATGAAATCATAAAATTGATTTGTACAAAACAGATATCTCAGTTGGAGATATCACACACATATACACCACACACACACACACACACACAGAGGAACACACACAGACCCTCTGAGTGGTTAGGCAGACTGCACAGTATAGTGATTGTTATCATTCATGTCATGCCCAGGAGGAGAATACAATACTCTCTGAAGTCCATGACAAGTAGACATTCAGAGCCCTATGAGCTGCATATCTGGACTCAAAAAGGTTGGGGGGGGGGCGATGGATTTAAGCCTGGATTTCTTAATTAGTCACATCAGTTTTCACATGAATTTAATAGTTGTTATAAAAAGTCACTCACAGCCAGGACACATTCACACAATAGTTCTTTTCCTACCACTTTTTAAAGTAATCTAATTCAATAGACCTTTAGACAAAATTCTTACGAATACCTAAAGAAAAATATTGATATTTCTCACTTGCTTCTGTGTTATGCAAATCAAGCAACATGTGATTAAGAAATACATTTGAAAGAAGTAAGGAATATAATATGCAGAAATCAGGAGGGTCTGATATATATATATATATATGTATGTATGTATTTTACTTTAAAGGAGTTCACTGAAAATATGTATCCACATAGATACACACCTTCTCTTACACATAAAGAAGAAGTGCGAGAAGCTCAGAACTGTGAGGTTTAACAATAGAAAACAAAACAGCACTCAAAAACCTTCAAGGAGAGATTAAAATACCTTTTAACATTTTAGTGGTATCTGAAGTTAAAATGAGTCTTTTAAAATTGGTGTTTTTATCCAGTTATCCTTTGTGTGTGTTGTGTGTGTGATCAATAACTTCCAGGATATTCCTAGTGCTGGGATTATTCTACTTTGTTGAATATTTTATTAAACAAAACATCAAGATATACCAAAAATAAACAACTCCTAAACTCAAAATAAATAAAAGCACACAAGAAACCTTTGTATAAAACCAAAGGTAAATATTCATCATCTTGTTTAAGATTCTCTGCCAGTAAGTGGAAAACTATGTAGGGACTCAGAAGGAAATTTTTACTATGCAGGGACTCAGAAAAAAGTTTTTACTATGCAGGGACTCAGAAAGAGGTTTTCTCTTTAGTCCTTATGGCTTATTCAACACTACAGATTAGAGGGACTAACCTGAGAATCACTTCTCCAAATCAGAATGTTATTGAAATATTTTTAAGTGAGAATATTTTAAAAACAAAAACAAAAAGATTTGTTCGGCATATTTAGTTTGTTATTGATGCTTGACCTGTTGCTTGAAAATTATTTTATTTTTAAAAGATGTTAAATATTGTCTTATGTGTTTATGTGTTTTTGTCTATGTATGTCTGTATATCATGTGCATGTAACAGGGATGTCAGATTCCCAGGGACTGGAACTGCATTTACAGGTGACTGTAAACCCTAATGTGGGAGTGCTGGAATATACCTAGGTTCTTTGGAAGAGCAGCCAGTGAGCTAACTCTCCAGCTCCCAAATTATTTTTAATGATGCTTATCTGTAAATGCATGTCTATGTGTGAGAAATGTGCACGAGTGTTATCTCTCATGGAGGTGTGTTTAATTCCCCTGGAGATAGATATGGAGCTGGAATTACAAGCAGTAGAAAGTCAGATGACATGGGTGTTGGGAACAAAAGTTGGGACATGGATAAGAACACTATGTCTCTTAACCACAGGGCTTTGCTACTATTGTTATAAAAGTTTTGAGAAGAGATGAAGAATGCATAAGAATTATTTTAAAGGTATACACTATCAAGCCTAGCTCCAGCAACCCTACATTATTCATCTTTTTCCAGATGAATTTACCCAGCTTCCTTTTGCATTCCCAAAGCACCGGCCAACACTACATGTGGATGCATTTTTACAATATTTCCACAAGTTACTGGAACTTGTACTTCAATTTTTATGACAAATCTCTTTGGGAAAGAATATGGTATAGGTATTTTTAAAAGGCAAAAAAAGCAGACAGACTATAACTGTTTATGAATACGTGGAGGTGAGCTTAAGCTGGCAGAACAATGAATTTTTCATTGAATAGCATCCAGGTGGTCAAATGTCATCTCCTTGTGGATGCTATGCTATCACTGGTAGATCATAGATAGGACATAGTTTCTTACAGTTTTAGTAAAATATTTAATAAAGCTTCTTATGAATTTTTATTCTAGCTTTTGAAATGTTTTCTAGCAGTCACACAGTATGGGGTATAGATGGTAGAGATGGTGGGGCTCTGTAGCAGCTGCCCTTCATGGTTTTAAACTTCAGATTAATCTATATAATAAGGTGGTTATAAAAATGACTGGAGATGGAGAAAAGTTTCTGATGGAATTTGCAGCTAATATAGTGCTGGATCCCCAGCATATGTTCTGAATAATATAATCACAATTCCTAAAACAGAGAAATGAATTACAAACAAAGAACACGTTTAAATATAATGAAGTACACAATTAGCAGAAAATGCAACTCAAAAATGTGAGTGATTGCCTTGAGAAATGGCTGCCATCATGGATGTGATGTAAATGCTGTTCTTCATTGCTACCTCCTGCAAATGACAGTGACCTTAACTCTATCACAGTTTGCATGTTAGTAAACATTTTGTAAAAACGGGAAAGTTAAATATTTGCAGAAGTGGAAATAAAATCTACATTAAGGAAGAAAAATCCTTGCAAATGTCTATAAACTCACCTTCACAAAATAAGCGAAATACTGTGTTTTTCACCCTAATACTTTGGAATCCCTGAAACATATTTTGGAAACAAATTTTCTCAATTATCCTATCTTTATCGTTAGTACGTAAAAACGATGCATTTTGTAAATGTGAGGACTTGATTTTCTTATCAATTAAGATGCTTATCACAGAAACAGAAAATCAAATTATAACCTCCAATTGGATACAGGAAGAAAACATCTATATTAAAAGCCTATGCTTCAAAATCTGGCAGCATAGCTCTAAGAAGAAAATTCTTCCTTATCTTACAATGAAAAATAATCTATAACAAAGTTGACTACATGAATTAAAGCCATAAATAATTTACAAGTTTAATGTCTGCAAGCATATCTCACAGGTTGAGATTACTGCCTAACACCTATTCACAGGAATTGATGCAATTACATATTTTAATGAATGTAGAAAAATATGTATCAATAAATGTTATGTTTATTTTAGCTTTAAGTGGCCAAGAATCTGAGGCTAGATCAGACATGTTTCTAGGGGGAAACTATTTTAACTACTCTCCTAAAGAACAGAGCAATAAAATTACACTTAGTGATATATTGCTATACCTAAAGATTAGTACATAGTTCAACTATCCTCTGAGAACCCTCCTCTAGCAGTAATTAGGAATTAATAGTGAGATTTCAATCTTTGCAGGTTCACAGATTGAGAGACTTTAAAGCACTCAATACTAAATAGGATGACTTTATCAAACCCCTCCCCTCAGATCCTAGGATTCTATTCAGAAGAGCAGGAAGATTGATTGTAAAAAAGACAAAGGTGCTGCTTGACTTCAAGGAAACACTGCCTGCCAGGTACTATAGGACTGATACACATGTAAACTCATAGAGAAACTGACAGCATTCCTAAGCCACAGACTATGTTCAAATCAGACAAAATCCTAGCACTGAGAAGTGGAAATGGTTACAAAATCCTAAGTATGAGAAACAAGTTATGTGGAAGTTACCTGCTCATAAAGGGAAGTCAGTTTTGTTTAGTGTAGAGTCAGAGTCAGTGGTCAGTGTGTCAGTGCCTATATCACCATGCTCCAAGGCAGGCCCCATGCACTGGAGTAGTAAGCTAACAAAAAGCAGGCTTCACACACACAAAGAGAGAGAGAGAGAGAGAGAGAGAGAGAGAGAGAGAGAGAGAGAGAGAGAGAGAATAAAGTTGGGTAGGAAAGGTGTTGGGAAAAATGGCAAGAAGTTGGAGGAGGTAAAAAAATTTGATCAAAACATACATTTTTGAATAAAGAAAACAGAAATTGTACTTTGAATGTGTGTGTGTGTGTTGTTTGATTGTATGTGATTGTCTGTGCAACACGTTCATATGTGATATCTGAAGAGGCCAAATTAGGATATCAGATTCTCGAGGATTTAAATTATAGATGGTTTTGAAAGAAAGAAATTAAAGAAGATTTCAGAAGATGGAAAGATCTCCCATGCTCATGGATTGGCAGGACCAACATTGTAAAAATGGCTATCTTGCCAAAAGCAATCTACAGATTCAATGCAATCCCCATTAAAATTCCAACTCAATTCTTCAACGAATTAGAAGGAGCAATTTGCAAATTCATCTGGAATAACAAAAAACCGAGGATAGCAAAAACTCTTCTCAAGGATAAAAGAACCTCTGGTGGAATCACCATGCCTGACCTAAAGCTTTACTACAGAGCAATTGTGATAAAAACTGCATGGTACTGGTATAGAGACAGACAAGTGGACCAATGGAATAGAATTGAAGACCCAGAAATGAACCCACACACCTATGGTCACTTGATCTTCGACAAGGGAGCCAAAACCATCCAGTGGAAGAAAGACAGCATTTTCAACAATTGGTGCTGGCACAACTGGTTGTTATCATGTAGAAGAATGCGAATCGATCCATACTTATCTCCTTGTACTAAGGTCAAATCTAAGTGGATCAAGGAACTTCACATAAAACCAGAGACACTGAAACTTATAGAGGAGAAAGTGGGGAAAAGCCTTGAAGATATGGGCACAGGGGAAAAATTCCTGAACAGAACAGCAATGGCTTGTGCTGTAAGATCGAGAATTGACAAATGGGACCTAATGAAACTCCAAAGTTTCTGCAAGGCAAAAGACACTGTCTATAAGACAAAAAGACCACCAACAGACTGGGAAAGGATCTTTACCTATCCTAAATCAGATAGGGGACTAATATCCAACATATATAAAGAACTCAAGAAGGTGGACCTCAGAAAATCAAATAACCCCCTTAAAAAATGGGGCTCAGAACTGAACAAAGAATTCTCACCTGAGGAATACCGAATGGCAGAGAAGCACCTGAAAAAATGTTCAACATCCTTAATCATCAGGGAAATGCAAATCAAAACAACCCTGAGATTCCACCTCACACCAGTGAGAATGGCTAAGATCAAAAATTCAGGTGACAGCAGATGCTGGCGAGGATGTGGAGAAAGAGGAACACTCCTCCATTGTTGGTGGAATTGCAGGCTTGTACAACCACTCTGGAAATCAGTCTGGCGGTTCCTCAGAAAATTGGACATAGTACTACCGGAGGATCCAGCAATACCTCTCCTGGGCATATATCCAGAAGAAGCCCCAACTGGTAAGAAGGACACATGCTCCACTATGTTCATAGCAGCCTTATTTATAATAGCCAGAAACTGGAAAGAACCCAGATGCCCCTCAACAGAGGAATGGATACAGAAAATGTGGTACATCTACACAATGGAGTACTACTCAGCTATTAAAAAGAATGAATTTATGAAATTCCTAGCCAAATGGATGGACCTGGAGAGCATCATCCTGAGTGAGGTAACACAATCCCAAAGGAACTCACACAATATGTACTCACTGATAAGTGGATACTAGCCCAAAACCTAGGATACCCACGATATAAGATACAATTTCCTAAACACATGAAACTCAAGAAAAATGAAGACTGAAGTGTGGACACTATGCCCCTCCTTAGAAGTGGGAACAAAACACCCATGGAAGGAGTTACAGAAACAAAGTTTGGAGCTGAGATGAAAGGATGGACCATGTAGAGACTGCCATATCCAGGGATCCACCCCATAATCAGCATCCAAACGCTGACACCATTGCATATACTAGCAAGATTTTATCGAAAGGACCCAGATGTAGCTGTCTCTTGTGAGACTATGCCGGGGCCTAGCAAACACAGAAGTGGATGCTCACAGTCAGCTAATGGATGGATCACAGGGCTCCCAATGGAGGAGCTAGAGAAAGTACCCAAGGAGCTAAAGGGATCTTCAACCCTATAGGTGGAACAACATTATGAACTAACCAGTACCCCTGAGCTCTTGACTCTAGCTGCATATGTATCAAAAGATGGCCTAGTCGGCCATCACTGGAAAGAGAGGCCCATTGGACACGCAGACTTTGTGTGCCCCGGTACAGGGGAACGCCAGGGCCAAAGGGGGGGAGTGGGTGGGTAGGGGAGTGGGGGTGGGTGGGTAAGGGGGACTTTTGGTATAGCATTGGAAATGTAAATGAGCTAAATACCTAATAAAAAATGGAAAAAAAAAAAAAAAAAAAAAAAGAAATTCCTTGTGTCCTCAGAAATTAAGAACTTTGAACACCTCGAATTGTTGTTTCTATTTGAAGACCTACAGCCCAAGGCTTGTCAGCTTTGGAACAGAATAGAGGATTTCTATTATGGAAGCCTGTTGTAGCATCCCTTCTCATGATCAAGCAGATCTTGCAAATGTGGATGTCACCAGCACATGTTCTCTTGCTCTGAGCATGCTGTCTAGAAAGCCAAAATAGAAAAACTGTCCAGAAAGACATCCAAAGAACATACAGTTCTTGCAGTGATAAGGGTTGGAGAGTTTGTATTCAAATTTTGCATCACATCCAGACTAACAGAGTGTGGCTTAATGAGCAAAACTTCATTCAGCAAAATGCATTAACCTAATGCCTAATAATTCACATAAATATAAGAAAACCAGTGTTAGAAAATTCACAGAATTATTAAAAACATTTTCCTCACAAAATAAAGACAGAACAATAAAACTGCAGCTTACCAAAATTGACTGAGTCCTGTTATACATATTCTTTTGACTTACCAAAAATATCGAGGTATTATTGCATTTTCTAGATGAAGAATTAAAATTAATTTATACAAGGGCACTTACTATTCTTTCTGAGGACCCAAGTTCAATTCCCAGCATCTACGTTGCTCAAAACCATCTATAATTTAAATCCTCGAGAATCTGATATCCTAATTTGGCCTCTTCAGATATCACATATGAACGTGTTGCACAGACAATCACATACAATCAAACAACACACACACACACATTCAAAGTACAATTTCTGTTTTCTTTATTCAAAAATGTATGTTTTGATCAAATTTTTTTACCTCACTAAACAAAAGTGATTAAAAAAGAGTTAACTGTCTTGCTTTGTGTTGGGAGCCGAAACTAAATTCATTATAATAATCCAAGTGAACTACAAAGTCTTAGGACATAAAGTTGGACCTCCTCCCCAAGGTGACTAAGTCCAGACAAAGGTCACCAACGGACTGTTCCCAGATGGACCCCCTCCTCAAGCTGACCAAGTCCAGATGAAGCTCACCAACAATTATCACAAGATGACACCAGACCTGACTGACACAAACAGCAGATGTCATAACCACAAGATGAACTTTTAGATACCATGCCTCCCCTTGTAGTCACCAAGGAAAATTACCACTGCCCCCTCCCCTGCCCTTCTGCGTAAGGGTTATTTCCCCTTTTTGTATAAAAACTAAGTTTTGCTGAACACAATGAGACCTTGACAAGATTCAGATTTGGCTCCATGTTGTTTCTGTGCTTGGTCTCCTTTCTCTCTCACCCCCCATTTAGTTTTAGGAGGAGTCCCCTAGAGACCCACGAATAACTGGACCTGCTGGACGGGTCAGCTTCGAGTCATGTTTACATCATAAGTAATTTTATACAGGGTAGAATAATGATAAAAGATACTATTGAGACAGTCTTTATTTCTGTATATCTTATTCCTGTATATCTATCTATATGTTGCATATATAAATAAATAAGCATAAACATGCACACACACACACACACACACACACATGTTCATGTACAGGTTAACTCTAAAGCTTTTTGTCATGTATGAAGCATGGCTTAATTAAGGAAAATTTTGCTAGGAACTTGACTTTAAATATTATAAGAATGACATACTAATGCTTGAGAAATGTATCACCATCTGAAGCAGAAAGGAGTTAGATGATACCCTTGACTTATGCAAAAGTAGTTCATGAATGTGCTTTGTCACTGATGACCTTGACTTTGTAACCTGATGATAGATGAGCTTTGGGGAGGAAACTGGTTTATCAAATTACTAGCCAATAAGAACTCACCACGTTGCAATGCCATAGTACTTCCTTACTGATTTTGAGAAGCAGCTATCTATATAGCATGGCCACCCCCTGTAGATGTGCTGTGACAGAGACACATTGTTACTTGCTAATTTTGAGAAGGTACATACATTTTTTGTAGTGTCTCAATATGTGTCATAACGTTAGGATTTATTCATTCAGGCTTTCTTACCCATAATTCTTGTATTCCTCCTTACTGGAAGATACCCATATCCTGGTGACAATAATTACTCTTCTACTTCTAAAAAGATGTTTTTGATTAAGTGAGTTTTATGGAATATAAGCAAAAAAAATATTCCCTTGCTATCTACCTATTTACTGTCCTCAAGGACAGATGCTTTATATTAATGCCCAACCGAGTCATTCTTCTCTTGGGAAACCAAAGGTGTACGTGGAAGAGAAATTTTCATCTCTTCTTGCCTCTCTGTGTCATGCTGCAAACTCTCCCAAGTCCTTCCAATGTCATCATTATTTTGTTGCTATATTTATGCTTCTGAGGAAGAAAAGCTGCAGTGTCCTAAAATATACTAAGCTTTCTGTTTTACTACTTGGTTTCAATTGCTTGAGTTAAATAATGCATCTGCAAGATAAATGGGACTCTACAATTTCTTCAGGATTAATGAGACTTAAATTATATTGTTTGATGACTTCCCAATTTTATAAATTTTTAAATTTCTTTGTTGTAATCTTTAGAATATACATATATATACACATACATATGTATATGTATAATGAAATTTTACTCAAAAAAGCATAAGAAGTAGGTTATGATAAAAACTGAAGAAACAAAACGTTTAGAGTTTAAAATGAATTCCACTATAAATCCTAATACAGTCTTGCTTTGCTGATTGCTACACTGTATTGTAATCATCAACCTTCTGATTATTCAACGCTCACTAAGAGTTTACATTGATGTACCAAAAAGATTTTGTATTTGCTCTTTCTCTATGATGAAATGCTTTTCATTTGAGATAGGAAATTTATCTAATGAAACATATCACAAAATAACACACTATATTTTTTTGAATTCTTTCATTTAGAATGTATCAATATAGGGCACTGTAATTAATATAGTTTTTACTTGTAAAACTGTATCATTCAAAACTTTTATATAAAAGGTAAATTTACAAAAATTTAATTGGACAATAATGCCTAAAATATTAAATATAATAATCTTAAAATTGAATGCTTTAGACATATTTAATTTACTTAACATATTCTAAAAGCTTTCACATTAAAATATTATTAACCATAATCAAAAATAGGAAATGAAAGAAACACTTCACAACTGCAGGAACATACACAGTATCTCTGGAGACTGGAGGTGATGACTAGGTTAGGACCTAATGGCCCTAATCATTGTGTGTCTGAATACTTAATACACTATCCCCCACCCCCACTTCAAAGTACTTTAATACCAAGTTCTCCTGAGCAGACTGTTTCAGATCATTTACTTGCACAGAAACTAATACAAAATAAAAGACTATTTGAATGTCTGCTGGCCAAGATAGAAACATACTACATCCATAACCTTGATATTTATAAAAGTGAGATTCCTGCTTTACAATCAGCACTACTCATACTTACTTGTTGAATAGCTGTATGTTTTTAAACCGTTTAAATGAGGTTTTATATTTAGAACATGGTCCTCTTTAGCAAAACACTTTCAAATTTCACAATAAACAGTAACCTTGGAAACATCCAATTTTTTTGAAAAAAGTAAATTAGATATTATGAGTTTTTACAAATATGCATTAACCTCAGTGAAAATCAAATTGATCTGGAATTTTATATGTAATCGAGGAATATAATTTGCTTTTTATTAGCCCTAGTCTTAACCGAAGTATTTACAAATCAATACTAATTTTATATTTAATGGGATCCACAAATGTCTTATGCAGGAAGTTCAATTTTTGTGCTGTAGTTACAGATGTATTTTTGAGTTTTAAAAGGGAAGAAGCCAATCGAAAGGTATTATTTATATAAACGTTAAGGCTTTTCATCTAATATTGAGGAGTCTTTTTGTAAGGAACTGCAGACACTTGCTTGGCTGTGGATTCTCACCATATTGTGGATGTGGATTTCTCCTAAAGGCTGTCATGAAAGAGGCAAGATGCGGATGCTCCTGTGAGTATTCTATCTACCTACCTATACTGCCCTCCAGACCCTCACCTGGAAGGCCTTTTCTGGATTCTGCCAGAGCTGTGATTTTCCATGTATCTATTTATGAGAATGATTTTTGATAGCTTTTTAAAACTTGCTGTCTAGTCTAGAGTTCAAAGAAATCAGAGTGTTGGTGTGTGTTAGGGAATGGCAGGGCAAAGGGCTGTCAGCTGTCAATATTTAAAATAACATAAAGCACAACAAAACCGAAAACCATTACTTCCCATGAACAGTTGATGGCCACAGCACCAAGCAAACTGTTTGCTCATCTCTCCTCCTTACATGGTGCTTGCTTGCCTAAGCCCTTGTCACCTGCTTTATTTTATCCTTCACTGTAGTCAATATCAATTTTTCACAGCTCAAGATCCCTCTTCCCTGTTCTAACTACTACACATATATATTCCAGGGAGATATTTTTAAGTGAACACAAAATTGAACTTCTCCATTTAGTATCCTCTAGTGCCTTATACTCCAGCAGGTCTGACCCATGGGACTTTCACTCATTTTCTGAACAACCTATGGCTTTCTTAACATCTTTTGGCTCACTTACTAGACATTTCTTACTCATTTGGCTTTCCATTATTAACATCAATAGCATCGCAGCAACTATCTTGTTTGTTATTTGCTTTATATATCTAATATTAAGAATACAAATTCACAGAATGGATAGCTCGTTAATTACCAAGGACAAAATCATCATCTTGAGTCAGATTTCTCCTGATCAGAGTATGGAATAAAGTTGTCTCCTTAATATGCCTTGTGTGACTGAGACCACACCCACCTGTTGGGAATCTGAGGAAATATAGAGGAAGGATAATTACTTCTTGTTCTCATCCATAAATGCAATATAGTTACTGAGTTTATATGCTACATCCCAAAGTTTTTCCTGAAACCTTATTTCTTGTATTCTTCCTGTATCCCACATGGCTTGCATTCTTGGCAGGCGAAATTGCTGAAAAGATGAGGAAGATAGTCCCCAGATAGATTATTTTATATTACTATGGGTAAAGGAGAGTTAACAAGGCACTGTTATCCTGCTGTGCATACAGGTGACTGCCTTAAAACATTTTCAACAATGTCAAGCTTTGGAAACACATGAATTTATTTAGATAGCATGAAATGACCAAACAACATTTATGGGTGTGTATTTATAGTGTGTTAAATATGTATTTTCATTACATCTACTTATTTATCATATTGGAGGAAATGTAAGTCCCATCTCTTATGTGGAGGTCATATGACACCTAAACTTCCAGCAATGTGTTCCTTTTATCCACTACATTGATGCCAGGAATAGAACTCAGTCAGATGTGGCAACAAGTGCCTTCATCCACCGAAGCACCTTTCTGGTCCAAATATGTATCTTTAAAATTATCTACTTGCTAGTGCAAAATAATACGTGGTTGTGAAAAACCTTTCACACTCTCTCCAGTTTCTTGGCGGCAGTAGATACAAAGGGTTACAGGTATGTGTTCAAGTTGGCTTTAGGGAGTATCTCCCCACACCCGGTCTTGTGTTGGTCGAGTTTGCCAAGACATCTTCAGTGATAGAAAACCAAGTCAATAATTTCTCTTTTCGTAGCCTCTAAATGAAAACCCCTTTACTCTCAGTACTACTTCAATAAAACTTAACTCTAGCATGCACTTGCTTATTTCTTTATCATGTTTTGAGAAATTCAACTTCCTTAGTTATATTCTTTGAGGTACTAATATGTGAATCTAAATATTCTCTGACATCATATAATAGAACTTGAAACATTGAAACCATTTATGTTCTGGGAATGATATATCTTTTTCTATTAAATATTAACAGATGGAATTAGAGCATATCAACCATCAGGTCATATGTTCTGAGAGCATATATCAAATAGTCTATGAGGATTTTTATCCTAATATTTAAATTTAATAGGATATATTCCAAAATAGTAGTTACCTGAGTGGTGTGTGAAGTTTCTATAGAAGGTTGCATCATGGTCTTACCTTGGAAATCATAATGATTTAGTACATGTTCTGATGAGAGGGGAGTGTGGAATAACCACCCGAGATAATAGTTTTTATTTGAGTCACTACTTATCTGGCTATTTTAATTGTACTTTCTGAAAGAGGACTTTCAGAGGGGAGGTCACATTGCAGACAAGATGCAGAAAATGTTCTTAAAATAATATAATTTGTAAACATGACATGTTAAGCACCATATATTGTTTTATAAAATCGGTACTAAGGAAATAATATTATAGGCTCTAAGACCAGTGATGTCTATAGTATCAGTCACTTCAATATATAAGTTAATAATTCTTCCAATTTAATACCAATAATTAATATGATCAACATTTTAAACAAATATAAGTGAAATGAGCCACAGCTGTTTGACTATAATTTTAAGCTTAAGGTAATAATTGACGACATAAATGATTTCAAGCAAATATTACTATTAAAAATGTCATACTAGGAAAATGCATAAACTTAAATTGAATATACATAAAGTTGGAGATTTTATGCATATGAATAGCTTTGCATATAAAATGGGTTACCCTATAAAAAGAGGATTGTATTATATTTAAAACTGTATTAATGGGCTGGTGAGATGGCCCAGTCTTTAGGAGCACTGACTGCTCTTCCAGAAGTTCTGAGTTCTATTTTCAGCAACCACATATTGGCTCACAACCATCTGTAATGGTATCTGATGCCCTCTTCTGGTGTGTCAGAAGACAGTAACAGTGCATCCACATATATAAAATAAATAAAACATTAAAAAAAACCCTATATTAATAATGACTAAATTTTAGTTCATCCTGCCTACCTTTGATAAGAATTAAAGGAGAGATTCCAAAGCTGAATATCAGTGTTTATTTTCTAAATAATCAAGTATTAACTACTTGACCTGTACATCTTAAACATTCATCATTAACAAAACAATAAGTAAAGATGGGCAAACACATATCCTATTCACTTGAATTAGGTCAACATCTATTGACAATCAGAATAGTCATCAGTCATGCCTCTAAACTTTATTATTCAATAAATATTTTAACTTCCAAAATCCCGTTTTAATCAATGGCTGACACTCTCTTACCCCTTCTCATATATTTCACTGCAGTCAACAGGACTATGAAATGTCAAGTGTTTGAATCAGTATGTTGATATTTGAAAGTAGTTTAGCTGGATTATTAAACAACAGCTATTCAAGTATGCTCCCTTTCCATGGCAGCTCAAGCGGTCAGCTCCCTCCAATAGAAGAGCACTTGATTTAACAAGCTCAAATTCAATGATTTGACCAGTGCCACATAATCAAAAAGTAAGCTGAGCTCAAGAAGAATTAACTCCAGTTTACCAAGCACAGTTATCCTCGTATTTACTATTAAAAATTTAATCTTAGTTCTTAAAAATTTAAATATATTAAAATGAGCAGTACCATCGAGGTATTCTCCTAACTTCTAAAAAGGATTAAATCTATCACATTATATATGCATGCAAATGTATACATATAAATTGATAAGCATATATATGTCCACACTCACACATTTATTGATACAGTGTGGAGTGGAAAGGAAAGCCATTACTTTGTCTGATAGAGACATGTAGTGTAATTATTTTAAATTATGTGTTCATACACATTATGACCTCAGAATTATAAACACAAACCTTTAATATATAAATCACATCAACCTTCATACTGTTAGTTGAAAAGAATAAATAGGTATCTATATAATCTTTAATAAATGTGTATTTATGTAAGTAGTAAATTACCCATCAAAGTTTTTCTCATCAGATCAAAACACATTTAGGGATCCTATGTGATGTCATGGCCTCTCAATTGAATTTGAATGTGAATATTTTCTAGTTTCTTTATCAGTAGCAACATCTACATTTAGGATTATACTAGTTAAATAATCTTAAGTATCACAACTGGTCTATATTTAGAAAATCTTCCAGAGAATCAAATAATAGACTTTAGAGTTTGACAAATGATAACTGGTAAGGATACTAAAAAATTGTTGTTAATAATAATATAACGAAATCAATACTAAAAGAATAATCTGTCAATTATTATAACATTTCCCTCTAGAATTGCTGCTGCTCATAGGTTGATACTCAATTGCTTTACATTAATGTTTTTCAAGATGACAACACATTTGAGATTATAATGTATGAAAAAAATTCTGAGTTTATTTTCATCTTTTTTAAAAGTAACAACATAGATGAAATAATATTATGCATTTTAAAAAGCCTACGTTCAAATCTCATTTTTAGTACAATCACTTTACTCTCTAACTCATATTAATAATGAATAGAAATAAATCATGAAACAATAGAATCCTCTACATTTTGGTTAAAATAGAATGATACCTAAAACTTTAACTTTATGTATATTCAAACAGAAATATAAATATAATACTTTTAAATGAAAAAGTGATACAATAAAACCATTGTACACATAAACTTTTATTTATAAAGTGCACGTTAATGCATCTTTGAAGTTAAAAGCGATGTAAATATTTAATTGTAAGTTCTCTTCCACAGAATATTGTTGAAAAGTACACTGATACTAGATTTTTGAGGGGTGCTTTGAGAATCTACTTACAAAGAAGGCATGTGTGATAAAACGTTTAAAAGGAGAAGAGAGAACATCAGTAATACATGTTCCATTGAGTGTGTGTTTAACAAAGTTAAGCTTAAAAAGAGAAACTTATGCATCAAAGAAATATTTTTCAGCTTGAATTAACTATATAGACTATGGAAACTGAACTGAGCAGCCTGAATCTTGTTGGAATTCCATTTATCAATATCTGCATTATCTATCACACTTTATTCTTGTTGTAGAGTAGTTCTACATTTCAGGATGTTTTCAAGTATATAATAAATTACTGTAAAAAGTCATCTTCTAGGATGCTTACTTATAATATACAATATATGTTATAATATATAATAATCATAATTGAATTAAAATCCTAAGTCCACTCACAGTTTGTAGGCAAAATAAGTAATTAGATGCCCTGGGTGGGCATCTAAGCCACTGACCCCACTCAAAGGTGGGGTAGAACAACACCCTGTAGCCCCAGGGTTTTGGGAGAGAGGGCTGAGGGAGAGAGGTTCACACACAGGTGAGAGTAAGCTCAGCGGGCCTTGATGAACAGAGATAGTCTATGGTTTTAGAGCTTTAATATAGAAAGGCATGGGGAAAGGAGAGAAGGAAGAGAGAGAGAGAGAGAGAGACCAGCCATGGCCAAGAGGAGAGAAGAGGGAAAGGAGAGAGAGAAGAAAAGCTAGGGAGAGAGAGAGGAAGGGAGTGAGAGGAGAGGAGAGAGGAGGGAAAATTTTAAGGTGAGTAAGAGGAGTAAGAGCAATAGAGCAAGAGAGTGAGGAGGGACCAAACTGTTGCTAGGTAAATGAGGAGGAGTTTAGCCTGAAGGTCAGAAGCTTGGGACATTACCTACATGACTTCTAGCCATACTTCTCTTTTGGGGACTGTGGGGGTGCTAACTTCAACAGGAGCCAGGGGTCCAGGAGACATGAGAGAATTCCTTCAGTCCCATGTAGGTGAACTATCACCACTGGGTCCCAGGGATCAACCTCTCAGCTCTACTGGAGACCAGACTGTTTGTGTATAGCCCAATGCCCCACAGTTGCACTAGCTTCCAATTCCACCAGCAATGGAGGAATGTTCCTCTTTCACCACATCCTCACCAACATCTGCTGTTACCTGAGTTTTTGATCTTAGCCATTCTGACTAGTGTGAGGTTGAATCTCGGGGTTGTTTTGTTTGCATTTCCCTGATGACTAAAGGTGCTTAACATTTTTTAAGTGCTTCTCAGCCATTAGGTAGTCCAGTTGAGAATTCTTTATTCAGCTCTGTACCCCATTTTTTAATAGAGTTATTCAGTTTTCTGGAGTCTAACTTCTTGAGTTCTTTGTATATATTGGATATTATCCCTCTATCAGATTTAGGATTGGTAAAGATCTTTTCCCAATCGGTTGGTTGCCATTTTGTATTACTGACAGTGTCCTTTGCTTTACAGAAGCTTTGAAATTTTATGAGATCCCATTTGTCAATTCTTGATCTTAGAGTATAAGCTATTGGTTTTCTGTTCAGGAAATTTTCCCCTGTGCCATGTGCTCAAGGCTCTTTCCTACTTTCTCCTCTATTAGTTTCAGTGTATCTGGTTTTTATGTGTAGGTCCTTGACCACTTGGACTTAAGCTTTTTACAAAGTCCTTCTTAGAAGGGGGTGGGGGGGTTCAAAGTACCAATGGAAGGAGATACAGAGACAAAGTGTGAAGCAGAGACTGAAGGAAAGGCCATATAGAGGCTGCCCCACCTGGGGATCCATCCCATGTACAGTTTCCACACCGGACACTATTGAGGATGCCAACAAGTGCTTGCTGACAGGAGCCTGATATAGCTGTCTCCTGAGAGGCTCTGCCAGTGCCTGACAAATACACAAATGGAAGCTCACAGCCAAACAATGGATTGAGCACAGGGTCCCTAATGGAAGCACTAGAGAAAAACCAAAGGAGCTGAAGGGGTTTGCAGCCCCATAGGAGGAACAACAATATGAACCAACCAGTACTCTCAGAGCTCCCAGGGAATAAACTACAAACCAAAGAGGACACATGGAGGGACCCATGGCTCCATTCACATATGTAGCAGAGGATGACCTTGTAGGTCATCAATGGGAGGAAGGCCCTTGGACCTGTGAAGGCTCAATGCCCCAGTGTAGGGGAATGCTAGGACAGGGAAACAGGAGTGAGTAGGTTGGTGAGCAGGAGGAGGGGGGATGGGATAGGGGTTTTTGGAGGGGAAACAAGGAAAGGTGATAACATTTCAAATGTAAATAAAGACAACATCCAATTAAAAAGTGAATAAATAAAAGTTAAAAAAAAAAGATTTGATTGTGGAATGCAATGTACATGATAGCTTATGCAACTATCATGGGTTTCTTTAAGTATTAGCCTATAATTTGGACAGTTATTTTCTAATCGTGTAATATATACACATATTAATATATCAGGTTATTTCATGTTAACTTTTCTTTGTACTTAAAAAGTGACATTAGAATTTTATTGTAAGATCTTTTCTACAGAATATTGTTACAAAGAACATTGATACTAGATTTTTTAGGGGAACTTTGATAATATACTTGCAAAGAAGGCATGTGTGATAAAAGGTTGAAAATCTGAAGAGAGAATAACAGAGATGTATGTTCCATTGATTATGTGTTTAACACATGCATGGAAGGCCTCTTTGTGGGCTGCTTTTTATTCATTTCTCAATTACTGAAATAGGCCTATTGTTTCAAATAGTATCACTATTATTTGACTTTAACCTAGAGCAATATAAACGTATATACTTTAACAAGTTCACAAAATGTTTTAGAAATGTTTAATAGATGGTGGTTTGAATGAGGATGGCCCTCATAGACTTCTATATTTGAATATCTGCTGGTATTTGGGAAGAATTTGGGGGGGGGTTGCATAAATCATGTCATTCCCCATTCTCCCTTCCTCCTCTGCTCTCTCTCTCTCTCTCTCTCTCTCTCTCTCTCTCTCTCTCTCTCTCTCTACCTCATGTCTGTGGAATCAAATATAAACCCTCAGCTATTACTCTACCACTAAGACTGCCTGCCCGATTCCATGTTCGCTGCCATCAGAGTTATGGACTCTAACCCACTGACACTGTAAGCTCCCAATAAACTATGTTTTGTATAAGTTGTTATGGTCATGGTTTCTTAGTAGAGAAAAAAAAAAAGTATCTAAGACAGTAGTTAATATATCACAGTGAAAATCTCTTATGGTGTCATTGTGGACTTTTCTTATTGAATATCACAAAAGATAATAAAGATTATCCAACTTTCAGGAAACTATTGACTTCAATATATTTTCCCAGATTCTAAATATGTTTAAACATTGCCTGCATTTGAAGGCAAGTTCTTTCTTTGATATTTACTGCTATCTATTCATTCATTACTATATTATTTTAGATATATGGGCTTCTCAGAGTCTTTGCTACCTGAATCTGCCTCTGGTACACATGTGATTTCTATAGCCTGTGCTCTGCTTAGGTGTGCACAGGAGGTTGAACTCATTGCCAGGGAGCATACTTTATTAACTACATGATATTTATACCTCAATAAAGAGAGATTGCTTATTCATTTTCAGCTGATCCTATATTTGGCAGCAAAAAAAATTCTTAAATGAACCCAAGTGAAGTGATATATTTGAGAATAAACCATAGCATACTGTCCATAGGTATTACTTTTTTTTCTTGATTCCCGTGACTTTAGTATCTTAGAAAATTTTCTATAGAACGTATTCAATAGTATAATATTGTAGTTTTGTTTCTATACAGACTATAACTGTATGCATAAAAATAGAGAGTGGATTCACAAAATGCTGTGTTTTGTTTTTCTCTAATTTATAAAGCAGGTAAATAATTGAGCACAGTATATCAGCTAAATACCTGAGTATAGTGTATCTACAGTTGCATGTTTTTAAGGTGTACGAATTTTGCAAGTATAGTTTATATTTTGTACATATAGTTTATATTTTGCACATATAGTTTATAATCTACCAAAAAGAATAAGAAAGGATAAAGTGCAATACAAAGCATCATGGGTTAAATGTAAAAGCTTTTCAAAATTCTCATTGTGAAGGAATATAATGGAATGACTAAATTTAGGCAAATTGATGGCCTAAAATAAAGTGAGTGTACTTGAAGGGTTTGAGGGATGGTGTGCGAGCTAAAAGCACTTGCAGTTCTTGCAGAGGACATGCATTCTTTTTCCAGAGACCATGTGTCAGCTCAAAACCATCTTTTCCAAAAGATCTAACAACCTCCTCTGTAGTCCATAGGCATTTGGTGTATATACATACATACCTGAGGCAGAGGACTCAGATCCACTAAATAAAAATAAATAAATCTGTGTCTAAAGTGAATACATTTGCAGATCCTGGAGGGACAGCAAATCAGCAGCAGTTTTGTCTAGGGGATGTTGTAGAGAATCATTGTTTGTTGATCCACTCCCACAACATGCCACATTTCCTATGGACAACATACTCTGCTTTTACAAGAAGCATGTACTAAAGTTAGTGTTTGGACTCAATGAAGCGTTTCTTTCTTTCTTACAGTGAAGGCATAGGCTTTTTATCTTGATGTTCCCACAGAAACATATCTAATAAAGGTTTGAAGTTATGAGGGTTTATGGAAACCTTAAGGAGTTGAGTCTAATATAGTCATGCTGAAGGAGACATGTCCTGGAAGAGGTGAGGAGACCAAGCTTTCATTTTGCTTCTTGACACCATGTGGTAAATAAGACTTCCAAGAACAGGTGATCCTACCAGCATGCACTGTTTATGTCAGCAAAGTTCCCAAAGCAATAGGGCCAACCAATTTTGGATGAGAACTTCTGAAACTAGGAGCCCAAGGAAACATGTTCTCTTTATAAGCGTTGTTTCCACCTCAGGTATTTTTTTGTTTCACATCATTGTGTGCATCTAACAATGGTTGGAGACAGGGTCTTTAGGAAGATAATCAAAGGTTAGTGATTCTAAGAGTGGATATCCACTCTAATAAGATGGTGCTCTGAGAACAAAGAGAAATTCCAGAGTTGCTCTCTTTCCTTCTAGAAGCCTCAAAAAGGCAACCTTGTAGAAGCCAGGAGAGGGGCTTCATCAGAATCAAGTCCTTGTGACACTTTCATCTTCAACACCAAGCTTCCTTGTCAAACTGCATATTCTTATGCACAAATAACAAGTAGGTTGTTTAAGTGGTGAGAGTGGTCCATGAATATAATACAGCCAGTTTGTCCAAAGTGTTTATAACTGAGAAACAAGGTATAAAATTTATATTCAGTATAGATAAAACTAAAAGTCATATAAAATAATATGCATGTTCATCATTCCACTTTGCAAAGCTGAGAGAACAACCAAATAACCAAAAATAGTTATTAGACCAAATGAATTTTCAACTTCCGTTTTGCATACTGTTTACAATTTTATCAATAATATTAAGAAATTGCTGTCCAGGGGATAACTAATACTGTTAAACTAAACTCCAGCCATTCCAATGCTATTAGATGATAAAATGAGTTTCTTGGGAGACTTTTGAATAATTGGAGACATGAATCCTGCAGGAGGGAATGAGGCCAGTCAACCTGAGGATGGGTTTATCGGCAAGCTTTATTCCAGACGGATAAAACCCATTCAGAGAAGCTGATACTGAAAACTTGTGTGAAGAAATTAATAGACACACTAAAAAGAGCAAGTGAATGCAGTTTAAAAATGTTTCTAAAATTAAATCACAAGTTTTAAATTATATAGTGGAGTTAACTGCAGCTTATCTTCTCAACAGTTTATGTTGTTCTCACTCATAACACTATTTTATATGAAAATGATTTTAAAAGTTAATTGAGATGAATCCTGTGTGTGCGGTATGTGTTTAGATGACATTGAGGTCAGAGGGCATCAGATCCCCAGCAGCTGAAGGGGCTGGTGTTTGTTAGCCCCTTCATGTGGGTGAGAGAACTAACTGCTTTGAAGAAAGGCAGGTGTTTTAACTATTGAAATGCCTCTCCTGATAGAATGTTCTTGACTTACAAGCAGCTTCCTTAGTTGTTATCCTTAAGTCACTTGTGTGAGGTCAAACTCTCTTTAAGTCATTGATAATTTCTAGAACAATTTCTGAGGCCAGATTGTCATTGGCTTTAAAGGTACCATGAACTTTGTCACAACAGGTTACACTGAAAACAAAAGGCACCAGGTCAAATTCCATGTGACATTTGGAAAAATATTAGTTTAGAATTTCTCACTACACCCAATGAATACTTTTTACCTCCTGGTAGGAAGAGAGTTACAGTTTGTTCATAAGGAATTCTACCTACATATCACCGTGTCTAACTCCACACACCCTGTTCAGATCCAAAGGCAGCAAAAGCAGTTTCATGTGGAGTACACTTTCATACCCGCACCCCCACCCTGACCCAGTGCTGCCTTTATTCCTTGCTCCCATTAGTTCCCAGTTACCACCAGCAATAATAGGAGCTCCTCAGGACTGTAGTCAAAATCCCTGGATTCTATGACTCATAGTTCTAGATTGAGAAGCTCTGCGGGAAGACTGATTCCATCAGCACTGAATTGGGGGAAGAACTCCCTTATTGAAATTTTCTGGCAGCCACATCTCTTTGGCAAAGGGTCATGTGAAAAAGAACTGCATCTCTCCCTCTCCATGTCTGTATCACCCCATTAGCTGCTTATTGAGATATTTTCCATGCTTATAATCACAGAATGGAAGTGTGTATAATTACACAGAGCTGATACTTAGAATAAATAATCAAATATGGGTAGAAAGAAATGTTGAGCTAAGAAAAAAAAAAAGATATTATAGAAGTATAGCTTTAGCCAGTTTATTCTGGGTAAGACTAAACTAAAGATAAGAAATAAAAACAAAACAAAACAGAAGAAAGCAAGAAAAAAAAAAAAAACAAGAAAAACAGTGAACGTTAGCAAAGCTGACTGCACGTACGTTTATTAAAGAATACAAAGAAAGTCATCTATTTCTCATGGGTCATGTGAAATCTCCAGTGATTTCTTTGGTCACAAAAGAAGCTACTGTGTGTCACAGACACTGTGTTTAAATGAGTTCAGGTGCATTGACAAGGCTAGGATAGTATTATACTGTAGTTAATGTTCTTCTCACAGAAAATCATCTCAAGTTGTTAGCACTGAAGAGAGAGTCAGGTCACAAAGCAGGAGCTGGTTCTCTAGAGAACTCCATTTCAAACTCATCTACCAAGTAAGAATAGCACCAGCTCTGGCTTTCTCTCTGAGAGTCCTCAAGGACAGAGTAGCTTTTTCCTTATCACACACTGGAGAGGGATAAATCAAAAAGTGTTGCAGATGAGGACAGGGAGAAGTGCACATGCAAAGACCCTCAAGCTGCTAATGCAGGATCCGGTTACATTGGAAAGCCCCTCCCCCACGCCCTCTAATAAACTTCCCTCTCTCATAACTTTTAAATGTAGATCGATGTGCATGGAAAAAAAAAAAAAGCCAAGCTTTGTACCCTTGTGTGTACTCTCTGCTGGATTCCCCTTTGTATCCAGAGTGGGTAGAAAAAGTAATCCCTTAAAGATAAAGCAGAACCAATGGTTTTATCCTGATTAGGCTTAATCTAAGGAGATTGATAGAACTTTAATAGAGGTAAGCTAGAGAAATAATAAAACCTCAGGAGAAAAAGCTTTGATACAACAGAGAAAATCATTTGCACACAAACACAAACATCCCAGCATGGCTCAAGGAGAGAGCTGCCCACAAGGACCTGGGGGAATCCATTCTTCAACCTTTAAAACTTGGCCAGACAGTGAAGGAGGCAAGAACAGGGAGTTTAATGAGTTGTGGTGTCAAGCAGAGCTGTGTGAGTCACCATTTTTATTTTAAGACAGGGCTTGCATAAGCAGTTTTATTAAAAAGCCTGTGCATTTTGTCTGTAACAGCTTCTCATCCTAGCAAGAGAGAGTGTGTAATTGCTGAAGTTATTATATAGGTGCAGGTACAGCTATATACATCCCTAAAACCTCAATTCACTTCACATTGTTATCTTCTCTTAAGACTCATGCGTATTTTTGGATTTGATGGATAGATTCCATTAAATTTCTTGGGCATTACTTTGCTCTGTATTCTGACCTTAATTTTATAGCTTTAATACATCACTCATGCTGCCCCTCAGGTTGAACTAAGCTAAACTAAACTAAACAAAAATAAAATAATACTTAAACTACAAAATCTTGAGTGACATATATGATTGGATAATAGCCTAAAATTAACAAGTGGCCAGGATGATCTGTGGCATTCTGAGCCAAAAACTATACATAGTTCTGTATAGTTTTACTTTCGAAATTTTTATAAGCAAGAGAAAAATATTAAGTGGAAATTCCACTAAGTGAAAAAAATACCCTTTTTTTTGGTTCCTCTTCCCAAATAATATCCACTGAATTCAAAAGGCTAATTTGGTAAATTCCTGTGGCACCTGTAGTGGCATGTTCTCAAAAATGATGTGATGGGCGATTATTCTGCTCACAAATCAAAAGAAGACAACCTACAAGCCAGGAAGCAGTGGGAAAAAAGAATATGAACACTATATATTTCTGAGATGCTTATTTCTGTTCCTTAATGAAGCAAATAACCCAGTGGGTATCCGTGAACTTGGCTCAGCAGGTGAATGACCTCAAAATACCACCGAAGTCCTGGTCAGTGATGTCTTTCAAAGCACTCTTTATTTAAAGAGTCATTAAGTGTTTTGCATGTCCTTTAGACGTCAATGGCTTGTAACCAAGAACCAATTGTTGTTATTTTATTTGGGAAAT
Organism: Mus musculus; assembly: GCF_000001635.26. Taxonomy (NCBI): domain Eukaryota; kingdom Metazoa; phylum Chordata; class Mammalia; order Rodentia; family Muridae; genus Mus; species Mus musculus. Next base: position 42,285,382 of record NC_000068.7, read on the forward strand.
TAATCTTAGGTTTCCACTCACATTTACATGTCAGAGCACTTTTCATCCTGGTACGGGATTTCACTTCATCCCTCACAATTGTTTCTAGGCTCTGTTATTTGCCAGACAGTGGACACTTACACTTTCCTTTTTGTTCCCCACAATGCAGTCCATATATATCTGTGCTCTTTAGGAAGGACATGTCTATGTATAATATTCTGTAACATGTTATTCAATTCATCAAAACAATTTATACCCTTAGTCTGATTCTACAAACTCTTCTCTGAAGTATAAATATCCCAGAGATATATTCCTTACTTGTGAATGATCAAAGAAAGGTGGACTCTACATTAATTCAAAGCTAAGGCATGTGGCATGCTGCTCAGGAATATTTAGTTATCTTGGACTAACCCTGCTTATTAGAGCCTATGTTACTCACCACATAAAGACTGTTGGCTAGAGACCTAGCATCACAACTGACTGCCACTGCTATAAATACAGAGAGGGTTCTTTTTAGGCCAGAAATGCATTTGCCTTTGCCTGAACATGTTTTCTTCCAAAGTGGGTTTAAAAGCTTTTGGTATTATGCCATTATTTCAAAAACAGTAACTCTCTCCCACCTCTTAAGAGTGGATTGCTAAGCCCAGGAGCAGGAAAGGAGCAGGGGGTGGCACTTCCTTAGCTGCATTAAAACCTTGGAAGCATCGGTGATGGATCCTGAACTCAGAACCCCTATTGATAGGTACTCAAGTGTGGAAATGAGTTGCATGCTAATAAGGCGGACCCTTTATTTATCTTAATGTATTTCAGTCTTCAAATTTTATAATTGCAAACATAGCCCCCAGCTTCCACAGCAGGTTGTTAACAGCCACTGGAGGACTAACAGGCAGGTCACTGCACCTTAATTAGCAACAGTGAAATCAGGAAGAATCAAGAAGAACCTTCTGGACTAACTTCTGGGCCATGTCCTAAAGTACATAGTTTTAAAATAGTAGCAACATGCTGTTCTTTGAGAAGAACACATATGACTGGATCCCTTCCAAATACTTTGCTTTTCCATTTGTAGCTAGACCTTTGGAGCTGATGATTGATTTGAAGTTATAATGGATTAGAAAAAAAAAAAAGTAACTGGTCCCTGATGCAAATGATCCACAAAATTCTCAATGTTTTGATTAAAAGTATATAACAAGATAATAATGCATATATAAGACATATACCTCCATTTTCAAATGCTAAATTCTGCGTGGAAAACCATAATGTTCAGTTTACATGAATGTGATTACAAATGCATTAATCTACTGAGAAAGACTATTCCCTTAGTGTAAGGAGTCTATTCTAATTGGGATTATAAGCAGGCATAAAATTCTTCTTCTTGTGATAAATAAATTTAAGCAATGAGTCGGCCGGCTGATGGCTGAGTGGGTGAACACATTCTCACTAATCCTGATGACTTCAAGTCAACCCTCAGCTGTCAGGTGACCTCCACAGGTGCATACAGCGTGCTCCTCTGCCAGAGGAATCCCGTTTTAACTTCTACTGTGGTTAAAACGGACTACAGATGCAAGTAAAATGATTTGCCTAAGATAGGTGAGTGCTCTTTGGACATTCATGTTGTTTTCTTTTTTGAAACTGATTGAATTCCCTCTTAATGTGGAAGGCATTGTCCCTTCCTAAAATGTGTATGTTAAAACTATGCTTTTCAATGAGAATTGTTTGTATGTGAACCTATAGTAAGTGATTTTATGATGGCCCTGAACCCCCCAAGTTCTTGAAAATCAAAACAAAACAGCAACCACCAACTCCACCAACAAAAAGACAACAACAACAAAAACCACTTAAGATTTGATTTTCAAAAGGACATGGAAGTTAGATGAGAACACAGTGTTTCCTGAAAATGAGGATCTTTACCCAGACCTTTCTGAATTCTGATCTTGGACTTCACTGCCTATGGAAAATTAAGAAACCATTCCACTGGTTAAGCTACTTAGCCTGCAGTGTCATGATGCAGCATCACAGATAGACTAAACCAACTATTCTTTTTTAACTTGTTCATATTCTCTATGAAGAATAATGAACATATGTTAAAAGTTTGGTATGCAGAAATATATACTCTTCTATGTTTATGTAAGAATAAAACATTTGTGGCATAGTATTCTAAAGATTAATTCTCCAGTCATAGCATCAAGATTAGAGTTAGCTAGTTCTCATGCCTTATCCATAACCCAGTAAACAGTTATTCTGTGGGTTTGTTTTTCTCCTGGAGAAGCGTTTTAGCTTGTTCTTTTGTTTTCAGGACAAGGTTTTTCTATGTATCTCTTGCTGTCCCAGAACTTGCTCTTTTCTCCAGAATGACCTTGAACTCAGAGATTCTCCTGCCTCTGCCTCTGCCTCTGCCTCTGCCTCTGCCTCTGCCTCTGCCTCTGCCTCTGCCTCTGCCTCTGCCTCTGCCTCTGCCTCTGCCTCTGCCTCTGCCTCTGCCTCTGCCTCTGCCTCTGCCTCTGCCTCTGCCTCTGCCTCTGCCTCTGCCTCTGCCTCTGCCTCTGCCTCTGCCTCTGCCTCTGCCTCTGCCTCTGCCTCTGCCTCTGCCTGTCTTGTGCTGGGATTAGGGATATACATCAGAATATCTTACAGATCCTTAGTTGACCAGGCTCTTCACTCCTACTTGAGAACAACTGATTACAGCTAAGGATACACCATGTGTGAGGCTCTGGTTTTGTCTTAGTCAGGGTTTCTATTCCTGCACAAACATTATGACCAAGAAGCAAGTTGGGGAGGAAAGGGTTTATTCAGCTTACATTTCCACATTGCTGTTTATCACCAAGGATGTCAGAACTGGAACTCAAGCAGGTCAGGAAGCAGGAGCTGATGCAGAGGCCATGGAGGGATGTTACTTACTGGCTTGCTTCCCCTGGCTTGCTCAGCCTGCTCTCTTATAGAACCAAGACTACCAGCACAGAGATGGTCACACCCACAAGGGGCCTTTCCCCCTTGATCACTAATTGAGAAAATGCCTTACAGTTGGATCTCATGGAAGCATTTTCTCAACTGAAGCTCCTTTCTCTGTGATAACTGAAGCTGTGTCAAGTTGACACAAAACTAGCCAGCACAGGTTTCAACCCCTAAATGAAAGAAACATACAAAAGATGCAAAAATGATATGAGGTTAGAGAAATATTGGCCTCTTTCCCCTCCATCGCTAATCCAGTCTTTTAGATGTATCTGCATAGTTGCACAACACAAGACATTCTTCTTTTCATAAAGAAGCTGTAATAATCATCAATATTTCAAAACCTGGAGATTACATGCCCTGAAGTTCAAGGTTCCAGTGAAGGTCCATTTCACTATTGTGTCCAAAGAGCTTCCAGGCTTCAAAAGCATTGGTTCACACTCCCCCATTCCCCGCTATTTTTCTTGTTCTCACTCTGGTTGGAACCTGAACCTCAGTCATCACGTGCTGAATGACCAGAATCACTTTTGTTTGTTGATAGTTTCCAGTTTTAAGAAATGATTTTGGTTTTTGTTGAGTTTGTTTGTTGATTTCTCTGTTTTTGTTGGTGTTGCTGGTGTCGACCCCTCCACCCCCAGTTTTGCCTTGAACTGGCTCTGTTGTCATATTTCATAAGCTTGTGATCCCTGTGTCTCAGATTTCCAAGTAGTTGGGATATAAAGATAGTACACCTGGCTTAGCCTCAAAGTGCTTTTATATGAGAAATATTAAGAGATATCCTCAGTTATTCCTAACTGATAATATCTACTACTTGTATGGAATTTTTTAAAAATCTTTTAGTTAACTTATCTCTGAAATCCAAAATACAGCAACCATATCAGTGAGCCTATCTTGACTGTATTTGCCTAGTTCATTCAAAAGTAGCATATTGCAAAGAGACAATGTGCATAGTAGAAACAGGCTCACACATATTTTGCTGGAGTGAAAGGGCATTTTCAAGGTTCAAGGAACCCCAAAGGAGGATTTTTTTCATCCTTATAAAGTAAGAAAGGAAGAAAAAGGTGAGGTCTCCAAGAGTTTTACAACTTAAGAGACCACCCTGTAGGGGGGTAGAAACTTGAGAGACTGCAACAGTGTTTTTTGCCTTCGTGCATTGCAGTTCAGCTTTGACCTCTGCTCACATCCTGTTGGGGAACTATACTGTCATGGTAGCAGTGTTCCATGATCAGATGACTTTCTGAGCTCCACAAGACAGAGCACTCCCTTTATCAGCAGAACTTCTTAGTCTCTGCCTGGTTTTGTCCAGAGAGTGTCCCTGAAGGCAGGTGGCTGGCCTTAGCTCACCTTGGCTGACAATTGATCTTGTACAGAGCTCTCTACAAGGCTGCCGAACTCAGCACAGACTTCTCACTCTTGTTTCTTGCCCATATGATAACTAGGTGCTTTACTAGAACCAATCTGCCTGCACCCCTAAAATCCCTTAATACCCTATCCCTTAAACAGTAAAGTAGACCAATCTAGCTGCAGCTGTTTACAGAGGTCATTCTGTGCATACACATACCGTCTGAACCCTACTTTCCCTGTTGACTAAGAGCCTGGTGGGGAGAAAGAAGGAGCCATACCATAATTAAATATAAAAGTTCAAGATAGAGTAAGACAGGACTTAATGGTCAACCATTTCAAGCTTTTCTTTTTGTTATCATGCATATGTAGAATGTAGAATGGTGGGTTCATACATGCTAAGAATACAAGAGTACTTATTAGAGGCTGTGGAGAAACCTGGGGAGGGAAGAGATGTTTTATCTCTGGTACTTGAGTTTGATATGATATATGTAAAAAATTTTAGTAGATTTTGTATTCCTGTGTCACATACATGCAGTGCCAGTGGAAGTCAGAGGAGAGAGACAGAGCACATGGAACTGAAGTCACAGGCAGTTATCAACTGTCCAGTTAAGGTGCGCCAATCCATACTCAGGTCCTATCAAAGAGCACCAAGTGCTTTTAATTATGCTTTTAATAATTTTTTATTCCCAGCAAGAAATTATAGAAATGCATGCAATATACATAAGGAAAATATTATATTGTACAATATGAAAAAAATGAAGTTTCTATCATTTTAAAAATAACAATAAGTGAAAAAAATCTTGTTTTTCTTTAGGCTGAAATATGGAGGAAAAGAAAACAAAACTTAATGTACATTCATAGAGGAAAAGGGCTTTGCCAAGGAATGAAATATGCAGTTGTGAGGGTAGCTCATGAGTGTGCGATCATGTAGAACAGAGAATATTGAAACGCAAAGCAAGGCAGCAGAAAGAGTGTGAGCTTTGCTGCCTTAGATCAAAAGAGAAAAATGCAAACTCAAGAGTCAGCTTTCGCTTCACAACTTTATGTATTTTTCTAGTCTCAAAAATGTACTAAAAGATAGCAGTAGAAACTTAAATGGAAAAAAAACATAAAATGGTCATGAATTTGGTTGTATCAATTTTAATCTGTCTCTTGTGTCATCATTTAAGAGTATTTTGTGGATATTAAAATATTTTAGAAATTGAATATGATTTTTATTTATGAGGACAAAAATGAGCTCAAAAGATATTTGGAACAGTTAGTTGGAGATTATCTTTGATCTGGAAAACTATGACGTAACAATCTTTTCAAAGGTGGGTCTCTCAGGATCAGGGTTTCTTTGAATAACCCCTTCTGAAAGCATAGGACATTAACACAATTACCCCCACTGAAGAATATTGGTCTTCCCAGGAAAGGTTAAGGGTAATCTGACCCTTATAGTATCGTTGACTTGTCTCTCTCTACTTCCCAAAAAATCTCACATGCATTAATTTTTTTAGATTGTATTAAGAGACTATAATGTCACCCACAAATGTGCCTCTTTGAATCAATTTAATTTTACAACTTTTCCCACATTTAAAATGACCTTTTTTCTTTCAAATATAAACTATCCCTTACTTTGGTTCATGCTATTTTATATTATGTTATGGACAATTCCATGCTTGTACTCTTCCTAACAAAAATACAAAATAGGGAACTTTTCTTGTTACTGCTATAGGATATATATTAGTTTCTTTAAATGTGCCAACAATTAGATTTCTAGCCATTCAACAAGGGTTGTCTTAAGCCTTCATTGTCTTTGAGCTATTTCATCACATTTTCCAGATGATGATGCAACACTCTCCTCTTTCAACATGGTCTCCTTCAGTAGAGTGTCTGGAAGATTAGATTACCTGCTCTCTGATAACAAATAGGAAATCTCTCTTTGAGTGAATATTTACTATGTGCTTCACACCACTTAATAATGTTTGTCTTAGTCAGAGTTTCTATTCCTGCACAAACATCATGACCAAGAAGCAGATGGGAAGGAAAGGGTTTATTCAGTTTATATATTCCACATGGCTGTTGATCACCAAAGGGTGTATAACTGGAACTCAAGCAGGTCAGGAAGCAGCAGGAGCTGATGCAGAGGCCATGGAGGGATGTTACTTACTGGCTTGCTTCCCCTGGCTTGCTCAGCCTGCTCTCTTATAGAACCAAGACCACCAGCCCAGAGATGGTCACACCTACAAGGGGCCTTTCCTCCTTGATCACTACTTGAGAAAATGCTTTACAGCTGGATGTCGTAGAGGCATTCCGCCAACTGAAGCTCCTTTCTCTGTGATAACTCCAGATTGTGTCAAGTAGACACACAAAACTAGCCAGTACACTGTTCTTAGTACTGTGCATTTCATCATTATCATCATCATCATCATCACCACCACCACTATCATCAAAATTATTGTTATTTGTGATATTATGCCGAAGATAACTATATTCTCCCTGCATGTTTTACTGTACTGAGTTCTTGTTACCAAGGGAAGAGTTCAGAATGTTCAGAAAGGCTTAATGAGACTGATAAATATAGTTGACAATGGCTAGGACTGCTGTATGACCATAGACCAAAAGGTCTGAAAGCAGACAATGATAAAAAAGAAAGAGAAAGCAAAATCTTTGCAGTGGCATTCTAAAGGAAGACATGATTAACATCTATTTTAACCACAATTGGACAATTTTAGTGAACATGGATTTTTTTTTTCCATTAAATTCACAGCTACTAGAATAAGAGCACCTTCTGACATGTGGGTAAAGTAATTTAAGAATGAATAAAGAAAATTCAACTCCAAATGTTAGATATAGAAGCTACTAAATATGGTAGTCATTGATAGGAAGAAAATAGGAAGTACAGCAAAATTAGTTTGGCCCAATTTTCAGAAGGAATATCTACAAATAACTTTCAAAGGTAGACAAGGAGTTAGAGTCTCCCATTGGATAGTTCCAGCAAAATCTAGTATGAGCTCTTATAGCTCTTATAGAATTTTATGATTGATTTTTTTAAACAAATTACTCAAAATATTGGTCAATAAAGCCTTCATATGTTCATGATATCTATATAAATCTAAATGCTTGTAAAATTTATTTATTCTGTTTGTAAGATAGAACATAACATACTCATACGTGTAAACACAATACCCAGTGATTGGAATAAGAGAGAGAAAACCAATATATTGAAAAATTTGAGAACTATTGTGTTTCTTTTCTACATTCAAGAAGTTCTTAACATAAACAGCATTAATATATTCTAAAATGAGCATTACACATAAACTCCATTATCATGAAAAAGTGTACAAGACTAGGTTTTATGACTGGATTCACTGCCCTGTACTCTGAATACATGTGATAAATGTGATCTTTGAACTATCAATACTTATGAAGCAAGAAATATGGTTTAGATATTTTCACACACTGTCTCAATGATCCTAGGGTATTTGGAAGTTCCGAGGCACCAGGTAAGCAGGTGGCATCTTTCTCAAGTCCTTGCCTATAGATCAGAGTCTTCCCATCATGCATACATTTTATCTGCTAATCGCCACTGCCTGTAGCTCAGAGATAGGAAAATAGCTCTTGACCTGAAAGTGATGTATTACTTTCAGCTGCATGTATTCAGGACTGTGTTTAGTCACAGACATTTCCTATCTCACAGCAACAAAGAGCTGATGCAGTTTTCCATCATGGGGCATGTAATACATTTCCAACAAAATATATGCTGTGACCATAAACAGCAAATATAATGGCACAGAAAATACAGACACACATTACTTTGCATCCTACACATTCAGAACATAGTTATCCTAACAGCATTTCTCACTGGTAAAGAGCAAAACTTTTATGTATCTTTTGTATACAGAGTGGATGGAGGTCAATCCAGTCACATAACCTAGCCATGTATTCTCTTTCGTGTTAATGGAATTTGTGTTTGATGTGCACAGAAAACAATTCACAAAGAGAGAGGTGGAAGCTAAATAAGAGCCATGTCATCATTTAGAGGACCATTATCAATGTCTGATATTTCTGTAAATAAATTATTAAGCACAAGTTCCAGAGAGTGTAGTATACCAAGACTACATACAAATGGGAGTCGTTTTAAGTGGCTTATGATCTTTATCATACTGTGTCTCTGTGTTTCAGAGAACTGGGCTTGCAATTGCCACTTGGCCATTTGTATTGTGTCATTTAATCTGAGATGAAATCTGGTAGTTTGTATATAATTCCCTTTTACTGAACAGTGAGATATATTAAAAACGATTCCTTTAAATTGATAAACCAAGACAGCTCATTACAAGTGTCTGTAGTTTACTATTGAAACATCTCTGTAGTTTATTGTCAGACATTTTACATTTTACCTTATCAGACATTATGCTTTCAAGCATCTAAGTCATTTTCATCAAACTAACAGGATATTAATTTAAGTTAGAGGATTTGACATTTGGATTTTGTATTAAAATTTAGAATCTGTAATGGCACATCTCTGAAAACTTACATGCAAGAATGAGGGCATGGACAGTAGCACATGACTGAAGAGGAACAAACATAGGAGGCTGATGTCCCAGAGAAGGAACGGTAGGATAGCGAGCATAGAACAGTGAAATCAATTTTGTTGGTGCCATGAGTTGTCTTAAAATTCAGGCCAAGTCTTCTCCACAAACCATTGTTTCCTAATCTCTGAACTATACTCACGCCTACTTAAAGCTCTTCTTCTCCAGTGAAGCAGGTGCAGAGTCTAACTGCATTAGGGAAGATTATAAACTAAGTTATTCATAGGATTATGTGAAACGCAAAAACTTAAGTGGTACTGATGACATCTAAATAAGAGACACTAAAGTTCTTGACTGTTACTTAGCTGCTCAGCCAATGCTGTTTACTCTGGCAAAGAAACTTCCTCTGGTGGTTCTATAGTTAATGACCAAAACTCAATCCCACAGCAAGAATAGTAAAGAGCATTGCTGCTCCTGAAATCCAGGATTCTTTATTCTCCTGCCTGGTTTGGTTGACAATGCTGCTTTAAAAACTAAAAGACAAAATACAAAGCAGCAGGTTTTTGAGGGAGAGGGGAGTTTGGAATGCATAAGAAAGTTTGAATAAATTCTTTGAAATACTCTTCTTGTGAGTTATATATAGCAGTAGTTAGCTTGATTCACAATTCATGAAGATTCTTTGTCATCATTGAGACAGATAAGGGCTATTTATGCACATTTTCAAATCCTACACTCTCCAAAGGAGCTAGGAAAGCCATTTGTATTCATTAAACAATCAAGCTTCTGCTTTCGATGGATACAAGGGCCAATATGAGATTCCTTTTCTGAACTTGATATCTTACAATAATCTTCTCCAATATCATATAAAAATTCATTTTCTATGATTCCCCTCTATGAACATGATTTCTCTGCCCATCATATTTATAATCTGTTCTGGTGGAAGTTATTCCCTGGGTAACTTTTTCTTTTAACAAATACCTAAAGGGTGGCTAATATTAATTATCACCTCAGTCAAGGTGACTGGCAGTTGTGCATTGGTGTGTTAGATTTAGATTTAGACCATGGAAATTAAATTCAGATTTAAATCTATAGCCATAAGATGCTGCAGAGACTAGGAACTAGGACCACATCCCCTGGTTACAATTCCATATTCACAGCTTTGTGACAGGAATGGTAACTGTGTGTCAGAGCCCACCACCATTTTCTGATGTGCACTTTTTAAAGTGTCTCTATCTTTCTCAGTAGACAGGACTTTAAGGTGAGTCTATTCAAGTTTACAAATCAGTAATGAATTTCATCCCACATGTACTATCAGCTTATAGCACTTTAGTACAATTTCAGATTACGTATACTTATGATGAAGCGACATTATCCTTTGTACATTTAGCTGCCTTTGTCATCATGAACCCTTTGAAACCCGTTTTCCTTGTAAAGGTTAGTTGCTGTCTTCTGAAACTGCACATGTATTTGCATGTCCAACACTCCCCTACCATCTTTCATTGCATACAGGCCTAACATTTGATTCTGTAACTTAGGCAATGATCACTGAAAAGAAGAATTAATGTGTTACAGATACTGATCATACGGGATTTGTGGAGCAAATAGTAGGGGAACAAAATTACAAAAACTAATCATGAACAAAGCTTAGTTCATGAACACTGAGCATATGGCCAATGAGGAATGAATGATGGACATAGAGTAACTGCCATGTCAGCTTTTCATAAGTGCTTCCCATTTCAACTCCTGTTGATGACACATTGTGTTGTACATTTACTATTCAACAACCTATGATACAAGAGCCCTTCTGAAGCAACTTAGAAGGTGCTTCTTCCAAGACAGTAGATGCAAATAGGAAAAGGTACACAACTCAAGGGGACATATCACTGGCCAGAGTCCTTTCATGAGAAACCATAGAATCAGAAAATTAAACCTGTGCTGCAGAGTAGATGGGACAAATTTCATATTTTTATGTATTTAAATATTCAATAATGATTTAATATGGACTCTTTATGGGTCAGGTTTTGAGTGAGGCAAAGGATAGAACAGCAAATGAATGGATGATAACCCTTGACCAAGGCCAAACTGAAGATACTGCCTTATTCCAGCCTTACAGTAGAACTATTTTCTTTTTCAGGAGAAAAAGATGGAAGGTATTTTCTTGTAAGTAGGCAGCTGTACAGTTTGAGAAATTACTAAAGTGAAGGGTCAAAGAGAGGAAAGTTCATTTTAGGGCTTGCTGGATAGAATTCACACAAAAGAAATAAAGGATTCTAAAATCTTACAACTTAACAATACACAAAGAATTTTGTGCCAAAGTGTCTGACCTCAAGCTTGCTCCTTACTTCATTTGCTTTAGATTGCCTAGGTTGAATCGTAGCTAACATGATGAGTCACCCTAAGACAATCAGGCCTTCGCTCACTCCTCTGATTCTTCTCATCTCTAGGCTTCAGAATACTTCTGTTTTATGATCTTGCTTACCTGTTGAACACTGTGCCATTTGAAACTTGTAGCATCTTTTGAAAATATGAACGATCTATGTACTAAGAAAATGTGACAATTGGATTAAATATTAGAGAGTATACTACACTTGTCATTAGAATTATTCCCTTGAGAATTAAATCGCCTACTTCACTGAGAAATGATTGAATTACTTAAGCATATCATTTACCAATAATACCAATTATCCATGAGTAGATATAGCATTTGACTACTTACTTTCTCCAGCATTATTTTTCTAGTTATGTATTTGAGACATTCTTAAATGCAGTCAACAACTTTTAAAAATATAAATCTCTTAATAATTAAATAGTAGGGCACACTAATACAGTTGCTCTCAAACTTCATTGTGTTATAACCCTTTAATATAGCTCCTCATGTTGTTACCCCCAAACATTGAAATTATTTCTGTTGCTACTTCATAGCTGTGATTCTGCTCCTATTATGAATTGTGATATAGTTTTAATGATTGAATTTTGTGAAAGGATATGCTACCTACAGGTTGAGAATAGCTGCCCTGATAATTGTTCAGCACAGATAATAATAATGATAATAATAATAATAATAAGTTTGTATGATTAACTTTTTTTGGAATACTGACTATATTTCACAGTAGTTTAAAAGTGATAGGTTATAGTTTTTCATAAAAAACTATACAAATTATTCTTGAAAAATATAAAAATAAACAAGTAACACAACTAACTTCAATTTCAACTGAAAAGAGTTTTTATTCTGAACAGAAGACTTAATTTATTTGGACATTTAATATTTACATGATTATTAAAAATCTCCCAAATTTTTAATTGCAAATTTCAGTGAATTTATTTGGTTCTACTTCTAATCAGGAAAAAAAATTCTATGTGATTTTAAGGATATTAAAGAATCTATACATTCCAGAAGGAGGAACCTGGCTGGGAAAGGAGACAGGGAAGGAAAGAGGGGAACATGATTGGGTATCTGGCATGGGAACAGGACTAAAGTCCTGAGGGCCAACAGAAAGAATGGAAACAGGCAACCTTGGGAGGTAGGTGGTGGGGCAACACTCCAGAATGTACCAGAGATCTGAGGTGATAGACTCTCGGGACTCAAAAGGAGGGACCTTAGATGAAAGGCCCTACAGTGGGGAGAAGGAACTTGTAGAGCCCAACCCCACCAGAAAGACAGGTCATCAAATGAGGGATGAGGTTGCCATCCCACAGTCAAAACTTTGACCCATAATTGTTCCTGTCTGAAAGAACTGCAGGGATGGAAATGGACAGGAGCCTGAGGAAAAGGAGGTACAACAGGCCCAAATGGGATCCAGCTCAAAGAGAGGCCCCAAGTCCTGACATTATTACTGAGACTATGGAGCGCTCACAAAAAAGGGACCTATCATGACTGCCCCCCAAAAGACCCAACAAGCAGCTGAAGAGTCAGATACAGATATTTGTGCCCAACAAATGGACAGAAGTTGCTGACCCCTGTGGTTGAATTAGGGAAAAGCTGGAAGAAGCTGAGGAGAAGGGTGATCTTGTAGGAGGACCAGCAGTCTCAACTAACATGGACCCTGATATCTCTCAATAATTGGTCCACCAACTAGGCAGCATACACTCAGCAGAACTAAGGCTCCCAACATATATACAGCAGAGGACTACTGGGTCTAGACTCAGTCAGAGAAGATGCGCCTAACCCTCAAGAGACTGGAGAGCCCAGGGAGTGGAGATGTCAGGTAAGATTGGAATGGGGGTGGGGAAATCCTCCTGGAGATTGGGGAGGGGGTGTGAGAAGGAGGTGTGGGATATCAAACAGTCAGAGGGTAGACCTGGAGGGGGATAAAATCTGGACTGTGAAAAAAAAAAGATTAAATAAAATTAAAAATAAGATTCAAGTAAAGGGGAAAATGCATATAAAAACAAGTCTTAAGAATCATATTCATTGTTGAAAAGAGTCCAAACTGGGATGGTGATTATGGAAATTAGTGTGTCAAGTCCAAAACAAACAAAAAAACGGAAAGACACACACACACACACACACACACACACACACACACACACACACACACAAACAACTAGACATAGATTGAGCATTTGCTCCAGTTTTATTTTCAGGCATATATACCCGAACAATTCACACTTTACTCTAGAGATACATACTCATTCATGATGATAACTGCTGTATCCACAATTACTAGGATATAAGAGCCACTTTAATATCTATGATCTAACACATGGAAAATGCAAATGTGATAAAAATCCACATTAGAATTCTTTTCAGCTATAAAGTGAAATTATAGAATTGTCAGTTTGGAACTTGAAACCATTGAGAATCCCATGCCCAGCAATAGAATGGCAGATTTATCATCGTCTCACTCATCAGTGGATCCTCTGGCAAATCCCTAGATTTGCTTACTTTGGAGCATTTTAGAAGGAAGAAACTAGAAACAGGTCATTGAATGTGAGGAGTAAGAAGGATATTAATGGAAGTAAATGGTAGAACACAGTGATGTGAAGGAATAATGGGAAGACAGGTTAAAATGGCTGTGGGAGGATTAGACAGAGTAATAACACTAAGGATGTTTGAAAAAATCAACTATTTTATAAACTTTACATTTAAGTCTATGTCATACAAATATATTAGTTGAAGTCACCCTCTTCATGAAGTAAAGTCATAGGTTGCCAATCAGGAAGCCTACTGTTAGATTGGGGAAACTTCCCTCAAGATTGTTGATCAGAAATGTCCCAGAGATACCTCAAAGTCATAAAAGCTATTGCTATTACTCTTCATCGTAAGTCTGAGCTTAGTGTCGAGACATATGTATTGCTTCTTTTGGCATAGATTTAACAAAAGAATGCATATTTTGACAAGCATCATCATGTATTGCTGTGGCCACCACACATTTTGGTCACAAGACATGTAAAAATCAAATCATTGCAGACTAGAAGGTGGTATGCAAGCTAGTTGAGAGAATTATCATATGAACCCTGGGGTCTACAATTATGACCTGAACAGCACAATATGCTCATGATAGCAATAATTTGATGCATGTTATGAGGTAACAATCTTCTTTATGGTTAAATTTAATGGTCTTTCCATGGGAGAAAAACACATTCTTGGTACTGTAAATATGCCCAAGAGCCCATAAATAAAGAACTCGGGTTGCAGAGATAAATCACTTTTAGTTATTTTGCTAAATAGACAAATAGCGAAATTATCTTCTAAATTTTTATCTCTATACCCATACAATATTTCAAGTGTCAAAATCATTAGCCATATCTTATATTACAGGAGATAGTGGCCAAGGCAGAAACTCACAATGTGAAGAAAATGCAAAAATACGTGTCCATGGATGTAGTCATAAATGTGACATCTGTATCACACGCCTCAACCAAAGCATAAAGACCACCATAGAGATAAGAATAGCATGGCTTGCTACATCTTCATGAAGTTCAATCAATGGGTGATTTATTGAGAAAGAGGAGGGCAAAGAGAAGGAAGAGGGGGAGGAGGAGGAGGAGGAGGAGGATGGGGAGGCAGTAATAAAGTGGAATGATAGGAGAGGATGATGATGATGAGGAGGAGGAGGAGGAGGAAGAGGAGGACAAGCAGGAGGAAGAGGAGGAGGAGGAGGAGGAGGAGAAGAAGCAAAACATAGTTCATAGGATGGGAGCTCGGGAGATGGAAGGATGGATCTGGGAGAAGACAGTAGGAGAAGTGAGGTGAATATGATCAAAAGACACTGAATGCATCTATGAAGTTCTCAAAGAGTTAACAAATATTACGTTAAAATTTTAACATTTGATTGGTCCTTAAAATCTGAATCAACCTGTTTTTAATTCTGTTTTGACTTTTAGAAGCAGAAGAAAAATAGCTGACTTTGCTATTTCAAAGGACTTAAGCCTTGATCTTTTAATCTGTCTTTCTTTCTCTTTTCCTTAATTTTAATGGTGAAAACACATAAATCATGTGGCATTTTACTTTTCTTTTAATCTTTTACTTAGAACAACATAAGATATATTCATAGAATGATTCTCAAGCTACAATCATTATAATACATTGATCATTGTGTGGGTTCCTTAAGAATTAATGTTTTCTTGATCCTGATTAGTGTCCTTTGCTGAAAATAATTTCCTTTGATTTTCTTCTTAAATGAATATTTGGTGCCATAAATGTAACAATAAAAGTTTGGATAAAACAGTCATACTTTTTGAAAGGTATGCCATGATACTAGAGATTTGTAAGGTTCATTCATTTCTGTTTCTCATCGTAGGAGAACTGCCTACTCAATTTAGACTGAAATCCTAGACATAACAACATGCCTGATGGAGAAGGTCCTGTACTGAGAGGAATAACTATTTTCTAAGATCTAAAACATTGACCACCATAATAGACCCATCTCTGGGAAAATCTATAACAATTTCAAAGGAAAAGCAGCCAGTTTCAACATTCAGCTACAGGGCCACTACATTGTCTGTGGAAAAGTAGATGAGAAAAGGTGCTATAGGATCCTTCCCATGTTTTGAAACGTGGTCTGCACAGCTCCTCTTACAAAGTAAACAAAAGAATTAGACAAGCTACTGACTGGACAATAAGCTATTCAGAACAATGACAGTAATATGGAGAGGATGCAGGAATATTTAAAGCAGGAGAACATATTTTCTTTTGTACTCATTGTACTTTATGGTTCTTATTTAGGTTAGATAGAGCTCAAATTAACAAGGATTTGTTGTTTAGATTTCATTATCATCTTCAGACTGACAGAGCTCATGACTATATGCCCTATTCACCATGTTTGTCTTCGGGAAAGGGGAAAATACAATTTTCAGGCGATGGAAAGGTTATCCCTTCTATTTTCAACTTTGTCTAAACAGTGCTTTGGAATTAAGATCTGAGAAAAGATAAGGAAATAGTGAGTGGACTCACAGGCATAATAGATATTTGCAAATGAAGTCATATCATACATTAATAATTTGCAAACAATTAGGCCAGTTTCATTACATTTATTTATAGTTCTAGAAAGCGTTAGCAGGGCTCACTGACTTACAGGAGCCTTGAAATAATATACAAAATCTATGATGGCGCATCTTCAATATATAACCACGAAAGAATATTTGCACAGAAGCATTAAAACGTAACTTACATAAATAATACATATATTGTAAACTTATGTTGTGTTTTTATTCTAATTTTTACTTAAATTTGAATAAAATTTATAATTGCTAAATTTCCATTTTATTTCTTCTACAAGTAAAAGGACATGGTTTAGAGGTAGAGTTTAATAGTAAACTGAATATTTTGCATGTGTTCCACACTGATAAGGAAAGAAAACTAAACCAAAGATAAAGCCCCTCCAGATCGACTAACTTCCTGAATTGTAACTAATTTTTTCTTGTTCCAAACAATTTGCCTATGCAGCTTCTGCTACAGTGGTTCGAGGGTAGGGAAAAGTAACAATAATAATGAAGCCTGCTGGGATTTGGCTCTATAAAAGTTTCTCATAATTTCTCTGGTGATTTTCAGGATAGAATGTGCTATTCTTTTAAAGTACAGAAAAATGATTTTGTGCCATGCATATCTGCTTTTCATTGTATTCAGGTATTACAGTCATGGCTGGGAACAGTAGTTTGGTGGGAGTGGGAGGAAGGCAGGCATTTTTGCCTTTGGGGGAGGAAAACATTGGATTTTTCACACCTAAATGTCCTGATATGTGTAATTTTAAAAAGAAAATACATTGTTCACGTTGAGAATGGCTGCAATTCTTAGCTTTCTTTTGGTGGTGCATACTTTGGAGGTTAACATAACTTTAAATTCAGGGTTAAGGATCAGGACAAAGAGCAACAAGGAATGCTCAGAAGTAAAGAGAAGACACATCTACCTAAAATTATGGCCACTGGCATTTCAAGGATGAGGTGCACAAAGTAAGACAAAAATCAGTGAACAAAAGTTCCTAGAGTCTTACCTAAATCATAGCTTTTCAAGTTGTCATTAAGGATTTAAGAGCTTTTCTTTGCTGAATCTGTTCAATACCACATATATGTTTGCCATTTGATGCAGTGAATTATGCCATCCACTATACCAACACTACCCAGTATTTCCTCTAGCAACATTACATGGGTAAACGTTTCTATTTCTGGCATGAGATTGATTAGGTTGGTTAATATTATTATTGGTGATGTTGGTATCACCAACAAATCACAAAGAAGATTGCCAACTGTTTTGATAATACAAAACAAGAGGAACAAAAGGCTAGAGAATGACTCAATGTAACCATGGGAACCGCTGATTCTCTTCCAGAGGACCTGGGTTTGATTGCCAGAACCAACATGTCAGCATACAATGTTCTATTACTCCAGTTCAATATGATTCAACATCCTCTTGTAGGCTGGGTCATCGGGCCCACTCAAACAAATTAAAAAAAAAAATAAGTATATCACTTTTAAAAACAGGAACTCCTCTGAACTAATTATCGGGAAAGAAAATGTTGTAGTAATCTTGGAAAACACTTTAGAAATTTCTTGTGTTTGATTTGATTTGATTTGATTACGCAACACTTAAATCAAAGGCATTTTGGGTAATGAAAGAGGAAGTAGCTTACATAGAATAGAAAAATTTTGGGAATAATTACAAAAGTGAGGTTGCTTTACAGATACATCAACAAGGTACAGGCCTGTCCAATAGCAATTGTGAGCTTCAATGGAACCAAAATAATCTAACCCAATCCAGCTCTGGTTAAATCAGAAGCATAAGCAATATCCTCATGGTTGATGTAAGATGGAGGCAGCATTTCTGTGGATGGCTCAATGCTGAGACTCTAGAAAGGCATGCATACATTTGACTATTAAATGACAAGAGGAGAAAGAAGCCAAGAACAGCTCATGATATGGGACTGACAAGGTCAGCAAGGCCAATGAAATTTGGGCTGATTCTGCAATTAAACACTCTAATAATTTTTGAATTTTCAAAGATGGGCAACCTCTGTCTAGACTGCCTCAATCAGGTGCATTCTATTTGGAGGAAATGAAAATGCCTGCAAGTGTCCATTTTCCCTTTTATTAATGACTTAATTGGCATTGATATGCTACATCATAGCTCTAAGCACACCATAGTCCTCGAAGTTTAAATGGCTAAGCGTTATTAAAGAACTCAAGATAGGAATAAAGAAATAGTTGCAGCCTAGTGGATTTCCACATTAATCATGTTCCCCTACTGCTATTCCAGATTCATTTTGCAAGTGAAAATATTTTGTACATGCAGTTAGAATTATTGCCTCGCTATTATTGATGTGTCCTTTGTTTCTGGAGGTAAACCTTGCATTTACTTTCATGTATGTTTAAATGTGAAGAATTACCAAGAAAAGATTCCAGTAGAACTCAGTGATTTAATTAAAGTAAATGTATTCTGTTAATGAATAGAATTAAACCAACAGCACACATTCTTAGATATTATTTGTATTTAAGGTTTTTTTTGTTATTTCCCCAAAGAATTAATTATCATGTATATAATTTGTCTAATCTCAGTTACACTTCAGAGCAGTAAATTCAAGCTGTGTTCTAATTCAGTCTGGGATTCATAGAGTGTCTCCCTAGGGACTGTCTCAGGCTAAATGCTGGGCAGTAGGGAACAGGGAGGTGGCAAGCAAGAGAAGCAGCTTACACTCAGCTTGAAAACAACAGTCAGGAGCCTAGGAGATTTACTTAATGGCATCCCTCCTCTGGAGGAAGAAATGGTTCTTAAATATAAGCATTTTAGATGTCGATAATCTAGGAGAAAATCATATGTCCCTATTTTATAACTGCCTCTTGTGGGAAAGAATATTTTACAAACCGAGTTTGTGTATGTGTGTGTGTGTGTGTGTGTGTGTGTGTGTGTGTGTGTGTGTGTGTGTAGTAATGGGAGTCAATGATAAGAATAGCCGCTTTTATCATACTTGAAATCTTGCAATTGTTACTAAACTAACCTCTTAGTGCCTATGAATTTTTGTCTTCTCTCAATAATATTGTTTGTGCTAAAGATATTCAAAATATTTTGATTCAATAAATTGCCAGTATTAGAAGATACAAATTGTTGTACACAAACACAGTAACTTTCTTGGGGACCCATCCTAAGAAAAACAGTAAAATTTGAAAACAGAGTAAATAATGTGCATATGTCCCAAAAGATTGTAATGTTTAGTTGTTTGAAGACTGACAAATAGTTGCAACAATGTTGCAAGTCATTTCCAATGTCAGTTCCTCTTTTGAATACTTTTTCATACACAATCTGGGTACCCATTTAAAAGTATGTGATAAATTTTAAAATATAATAGTTTCATCATTTTATTTTATTTTTTTATTAGGTATATTCCTCGTTTACATTTTCAATGCTATCCCAAAGGTCCCCCATACCCACCCCCCCCCAATCCCCTACCCACCCACTCCCATTTTAAATATAGTTACATGAAGCAAATTACAAGCCAAACATTTTTTTCCTTGGCGGGAATATTTTGAAGCAAATAAACATAAATCAAAGTTTAGTTCTGCCCAGTGCTTGCAGTCATTCCTGCATCTTTAATTTACTTCTGTTCATTATCAAAAAATAAAAATTCCAAATTGGCATGGAGGTGGAAGTTCTCTCTCTGTACTGCATGAGTGATTTCAGAGCGATGAACAGACCATGTCATGGGAACCAGTGAGAAAAGACACACAGAGCAGATGCAGCCTGCATTCAAAGTGCATAGCCAGAAAGCAGTCTTTTCTCTACTCTGTTGAGCTGCAGGAATCAATTATATTACGCTCAGAGATGGTTACATCCACTTAACGAAAGGTCATCTGGCTAGCTAGAGATCGATATTCATGCTTTCTGATCTTCTCCTACAAAGTACACAGATTTTTGTAAATAGAAAGCAAATCTTAATTCAGTCACTTAATGTATTTTGATAAAGTTCTCAGTACTAACTAGTTTTAGTGTTCCATTCATTTTGATATCTTCCCAGGAACCAATGACAAACGCCAAGTTTTAAAACATTGCAGCCCCTCACACCTTTCATTTCTATTATTTGTATTCACCAAGTTCAGAGTTTTGAAAAAATGTCTGGGAATCCTAAGTGAAATATAAGACACGTTCTTTTATTCATTAAGCTAGGCTGTCAGGAAATACCATAGAATAAGAATGAAGCAAGAACAAAAAATTAAATCTACATATTGAGTCACAGACATTTGTTCTCAGTTCCACACTGTTAATATTGATTGTTCACATTGTCTTCAGCATTACTGAAATAATGTTATTAGTTCATATTTTCCTTTTGACATGCTGTGGTCATGGGTACAGGCGAGAAAACTCTGTACCATGCATTTATTTTCTTATTGGGAACAATTACCTGTGATTAGTCTAGTGGAGAGTTTGGCTTTTAATTAAAAGAATTTCTTGTTGTGGAGCATAATAGGGCCTGTGGCAGAAATGCTGGCTAATATCAATAGACTGATTTAGCTTTTTTCCTAATCACTGCTAAGTGATCTGCCCCCAATCTGTAGAGACTGAACTTCACAGTAGAAACAACAGCTTATCACTTCATTATTATAAAATTGGTCAGGCTATTTCTACTTGTAGGTGCCCATTTTATGGGACACAAATAAGGATCATATAGATCTTGTGTCATAGAAATCAAATAATGGAATAGCTGTATTTTTCAAAATATAGACATGGTTATGCTGTTACATTAAGAAACAGAGAAAAATAGAATATGACAAGTATATCTTTTGTTCCAAATATTCAGCAGGCATTTTTTAAGAAGAAGCAAGTGTTTGTTATTCTATAATCTTCCCTAATATAAATCTATTAATAAGTATAAAAGTTTTGTTTTGAAGTTTTGAAAGACCAGTTACTTGCACTGCATTTTCAGATACTTATCAGCTACCTTGTTAAAAAGAATAGATTATGTGTGTAGATTGACTCCAGCACTGGGTACTAAAGGTGTGTTTTGCTTCATGATTACACATTTAGAGACTGGGCAATGCACGTCTTTCCCCTCTGTTCATAGTCAACTATATTTTTGCTGTTTAAAAATAGCTTCATGCTATTGTATTATTTAAAAATTCTCTATTCTTTTCTTTTTTCTTTTTCTTTAATTGGTTATTCTATTTATTTAAATTTAATTGCTGGCCTCCTTCCCTATCTCCCCTCCACAAGCCCCACATCCCATCCCCCTTCATCTTTGCCTTTAAAAGGGCTCCTCCATGCACTCACCCATTCTGCCTACCTCACCCCTCTAGCATCCTTTGCTGCGGTATCAAACCTCCACAAGACCAAGGGGCTCCTCTCCCATTGATCCCAGATAAGGCAACCTCTGCTACATAAGTAGCTGGAGCCATGGACCCATCCAGGTATACTCTTTGGTTGATGGTTTAGTCCCTTGGAGCTCTGGGGGTTTCGGTTAGTTGATATTGTTGGTTGATCTTGTTCTACTTATGGGTTTGCAATCCCTTCATTGGAGGGAAAGGGGGAAGGGGCAAGATTGGGTATGGGAGGAGACAGGAGAGAACTCCAGAGGATCAGGAAAATAAATAGAAATGTGTAGCAGTTGGGGTTGGGTGGAGAACTAGGGGTAGGCACTAGAAAGTCTCAAACACTAGGGAAGCAAGAGGTTTTCAGGACCCAATGTGGATGACATTACCTGAAATACCGAGTAGAGATAGAATCTGTAGAGACCACCTCCAGTAGATAAGCACGGCCCCCAGTTGAGGGATGGGGCCACTCACCCATCTCAAAATTTTGAACCCCAAATTATTCCCATCTAAAGGAATCTCTGGGATGAAAAAAATGGAGGTAAGACTGAAGGAAAGGCCATCCAGAGACCGAGGGATCCTTCCTATCTGCAGACATTAAACCCCCATACTATTGCTGATGCCAAAAAGTGCTTGCTGATAGGAGCCTGGTATAGTTGTCCTCTGAGAGGCTCTGCAGCACCTGACTAATACAGATGCAGATACTCACAGCCTATCATCGGACTGAGCCTGGGGACCTTAATAAAAAAGCTCCCAAAACACTTGCTTTAAATCACAATTTTGATTTTGATTTTCTTTTTTAAAAAATGATATTCTCTTCTTTCAAAAATACCATCTGCTCTCAAGCACTGGTGCAGTCATGAGTCACTGTATGGACAAACACGTTACATTTAAACACATTTTGAGCTAGGACAAAAGGGTAATTTTTTTTTCTTTTTACTCTTTAAAACTACTATTTATATGCTCTGAGTAGTTTTGGAATTGTTCCCAGGGCAAAGCCAGTTACACTCGAAACTTTTCTAAGTTGAGTTTCTTTGCTGAACTGAACACCAAAAAGTTAAGATCACAATACTCCAGGAAATAACTATCAAATAGAAATATATCAAAATCACTCAGTTATCAGAATTATATTCATCTAACATTTAATATAGCTAAAAGTTCAATTTTGTTAACTTTTTAATTATGACAAATAAATCAAACTTAAATTTACAATGTATAATTAGTTTGGATGAAAGTCTATAAATAATTTCCTAAACTACATGTAGGTTATTTCTTAATATTACAGATTTTAAAATCACTTACTTAAAAAGCATTATATTCTTTACATTTTTATTTGTAATTTAATATGTATTATTTATTTATTAATTATTTATATTATGTATCATAATCAAGTTATGACTTAACACTTGATATAGGTCTTTATAATTTTGAGTGTTTTTATTTTTTCTCTATGTATAAATTGCTAAATTGGATTATTTCCTAAATTTCTTCTAATTACAATTAATTTAGACTGTCATTAAAACTCAAGCAATTGTTGATTCAATAACTTTGTTTTATGTATTATGCAATGAGACTTTAGAGAGAAACAAAAATGAGATACGAGGACAGTTAAAATATTAACAAAGTAAACTAAACTTAAAGTTAAAATATGATTAACAGGTTTTAGAATACGAAAAAATTAAAACAAGGGCTAGAGAGTTTCTCGATGTGAAAACACATTTTGTATACTTCTGACTATTTGTGTTTGACCCCTGGATGCCATGCAAAAAAGCTAAATGTGGTAGCACACATTTGTAAGCACAGTACCCCTAAGGGAAATAGGTATAAGAAACAGTAGAATCACTCAGAAGATATCTCTACAGGTAGCTTGGCATATACAATGGCAAACATAAGCAAAAGCCATCACGAAGAGAGAATCTGCTTCTGTAACAGTATGGAATATAGCTGAGGACCCACATGTAAAAGATGTTTTCCTGCCCCTACACTTGGGCCACGCTTAGCACCAGGGCCACCAGAGTAGATAAGAAGAGGAAGACAAGAAAGAGAAGTGATTCTTATAATCACAAAGCAAGAACTAAAGGACTTAGATAAGTGAACAGGGGAGATCAGAACGAGTTTTGGGTAATGCAGAAGTTACATGACAAAATGTAAAAGTATGCATTTGAGGTATGATCGACACCTCCTTTGTGATCATCTGTTTACTACTCTTCTTTATCTTATTTTCTGAGATGAGGACTATAGTCAATGTAGTAAGTCGGCCTTTCCCTAACACACTTGCACCCTGCCTTTGGCTTTGAAATCCTCGATGAAATATGACCTTCATTAACAGAAGCTTCGATGAAGGGCCAGGACTGAACCACAAGTGTTACTAATAATTCGAGTTTGCCTTTGCCTCCCTACATCTCTGCAGTATTGATCAAGGAAGAGGACTGAATCCAGTGGGCAGTGAAGGGGTTTTACTATTATAACCATGTAGGTAAAATTCATCTGATGGATCTTCTGGCATTAACTCTAATTAAATAAAGTGACATGCAATGGTCTTCTGCTATAGACATGACCAAAACCTTTCATATTGGAAAGTTCTCATCTTTGAAAAAACGAGTGCAATTCCCACTTGTGTGTGAATTTTGCCAGATATATAAATGTATAAATTTCAACACAGTTCTTTATAATTGCAGATTAATAAGCAATTAACTTATTAACTACTAAGGACTTAAGCCTGGAAATTCTGGGATGTTGATTTGAAGTAATAGCCTCTATTCTTAAGACAGAGGGAACAATGTTTATGCATCTTCTTTATGAATCCAATTACATTTTAATAAGTACATAATATATGATCTGTGATTGCACACTACCATTAAAATGAAATCTTTTGAATAAAACTAAAGAGACAGTAGACCTCAGGAAATGATATTTCAAAACTTTAGCCCCCATGTTTTCAGCATGGAATGAACATTTCCTGTGAGGAGCAAGGCTACTTAGGCAGAGTCTGGAGATTTTCTGTGATGTTCTTGAACACCTCTGTCATCAACTTCATACTGAACAGGACAGCATGATATAGTTATGGGCCACAAACTTGACAATGACACCTTGAGTTAAATGTAAATTAGTATTGATAGATCTTCCAGTGGAAATGCCAGTTACATTTTTGGATATTGATAAAGGAAAAGAACAAATAATTGATACTCAGGAGATTTGTAAATTGCCTCTGAGTTTAAATAGCTTGAAAGTAGCAGAAGAGAACATTGTACTTTTGAAATTTTTGAATAAATACAGATTTCTTGTATTATAATATCTTCCTGGAAACTAAGTTAACAGCCAATTACTTCATATTGTTTTTTTTTCCTGTTTGAAGTAATCTTTCATGCATTCACAGAATATACCCACACATACATTTAGTAATCAGAAAAGTGCTTGCCAACTGATTCCGTGTCTTTTGATTTGTTGTGGCTGCTGTTGTTGTTAATTCTAAACTGAGCATTTGATTAACAATCATTATTGCAGGGGCTTCCCAGTAGCTTTTGTGAGAAACTGTGCCCAGCCCTCAGTACATAGGTGTTAGAATGTAAGAGGAATGGAAAGAACAAAAGGAAGACACAAGTCAAAAGGATCGAAGTACAGTGGGAGGGTAGCTGTTATCCAATACCTATCTGAGCAATGTTACTTTACAGATGTTGTGTTTGATTATCCATCATCTGTATCTTGTGGAGATTGATCCTCCTTTGTCCATAGCATCTGCAAGTGTGGAGTCAACCAACCCATTACTCAAGAATAGGAAGTATAAGCAATATAATGTATCTGGAAGAAAAAATTACAAGAAACTGGCAGGCTACTCTTCATCATAGTATGGGCAAACATGGACTGCACAGGACCAACTTATTTAAGGGTTGATTTTTAAACAGTAGTCACTCTTGAGCATTTGAGAGTTTAACCTATGGTCTGTCCGGTTGCTCTCATTTCTTGACCTTAGCATTAGTACGTGTTTCATTTATCAATCTGCTTCATTTTTAACTAGCGGCAAATTCAACTGTATAAATTTCATAAATAAAATATGTTAATACAAATAAAATAGTAGATACTTCTGAATTATCAGAAATATTTAAGTGACAACTAAGTAATGTCATATTTCTAGTCAAATTGAATCTTTTAAAACCACACACAGACAAACACACACACGCACACACACACACACACAATGTAAACCACTAAATTTTCTATACACATGCTAACAAAAGAAACCAGGTTAGAAGTAACATGTTAAGTTTATGAACTGCTAAGCATCATTGGGCTGTGTCTAACTCACTAAGCCTCAGTTATAAGCAGATTCATGTAATTACTCTAAATCTCACCAAAATATACTGCCTTAACTAATGACTAACCTTGGTATTTTGTGTATGTTAAGCATTCAGATATACTTCAGGGCCCACTTTTGCATTTATAATGATATACTCAATTTTCAATTGTTCCCTGGTGAAATATATATATATATATATACATATACATACACACACACATATATATGTATATATATATACATAAATACATATACATATACATATACATATACATATACATATACATATACATATACATATACATATACATATACATATATCACTGTATACCTAATTCTAAAATGGCGCTACCCAGCTTCAATTTTTGGAGAACAAAGCTGTTCAAAAAGTATTTCTATAAATTAATTATATTACATAGAATGTAATTTCACTGCTCTTAAAATCTACAAAGATTCCTGCTCAAATAGATATACTTTTCTTCTTGAAAACACACACACACACACACACACACACTGGGATGGAGTTGGATGAGTGTCGATCTATTAATCATAATCATATACAAAGATTGCACATATATATGTATTTTTTTCAGAGAGTTTTTGCCAATGTACTGGAAATTTTCAATGATTATGTGTCATATCTTGCATATTTGTCTTGGAATACCATTTGGAATGTCATGTAGAGAAACCTTCAGGTTCCTCAGTAAATACAGAACAAGGTAAGGCTGCACACACAGAAATCAGAACCCTAACCTGAGAGATTCTGTCAAGGTTGAAAAGATTAGATTGCTTGTAGCTTAAAACTCTCACAACAGTAATGTTGTTTCATGCTTAGATAGACAGAACAACTAATGAAGATTTATATTGGATTTTGGCATGAAACTGGAATGTCAGTGATAAAGTTTAAGAGAGAAAAGTACAATTAGAAGAGTCTCACTCTTGCCTTGCCTTACATTCTCACACTCTAAATCTACAGATCACAAAATTGTATCTTGCACACCCACCAGAAGACTTCATCCTAAGACCCAAGTTTCCCTGAATGTGACTAACTTTGAAATCAGGCATTCAAAGACTGATATTAAGGGAAAAGCAGGTGCACGAGGAAGCCCCAGTTCTACATAATTGGTGTCCCAATATAAAGAAGGGAGAACACAAATACACTGAAGAGCATGGTCTTGTGTAGACACTGGACAGGATGGTCAGCTACAAGCCAGATAAATGTTTCAGAAATATGTAAGACCTGTCAGTTACTTGCATCTGTGAAGATACATTCCTGTTGCTTAAAAACTTCTATCCTGGGTATTCTGAGAAGTGTGGATGCTTTGGTCCTTCTTAGAAGGGGGCATGAAATACTCATGGGAGGAAATATGGAGACAAAGTATGGAGCAGAGACTGAACAAAAGGACATTCAGAGACTGCCCCACCTGGGGAAACATCCCATATATAGTCACCAAATGTGGACACTATTTTCGATGCCAAGAAGTACATGCTGACAGAAGCCTGATACAGCTGTCTTCTGAGGGACTTTGCCAGAGCCTGACAAAAAAGAGGTGGATTCTCTCAGCCAACCATTTGACTGAGCACTGCATCCCCAATGGAGGAGTCAGAGAAGGGACTGAAGGAGCTGAGGAGGTTTGCAACCCCATAGGAAGAACAACAACATCAACCAACTAGACGCCCCCCCCCCCCCGAGCTTCCATGGACTAAGGCACCAACCAAGGAATATTCATTGAGGGACCCATGGCTCCATTCACATATGTAGCAGAGTATAGCCTTGTCAGGTATCAATGGGAGAAGAAGCCCTTGGTCTTCTGAAGGCTCAATGCCCCAGTGTAGGTGACTGCCAGGGCATAGAGGAGAGAGTAGGTGAGTGGGTAGGTGGGGAAACACCCTTATTGAAGCAGGGAGAGACAGGAAGGGATAGGCTTTTTTGTGGAGAGAACCGGGAAAGAGGATAACATTTGAAATGTGAAAAAAGAGAAATTATCCAATAAAAAAAAAAGAAAAAGAAAAAATAAACCAAACAAACTTCTAGCCTGGAATATTTTGTATTTTGTTATGATTGTCCTAGCTGAAGGTAGAGGAAAAGCAATCAACTTGATAAGATATTAACCATATATATATATATATATATATATATATATATATATATATATATATACATATGTATATATATATGTAAACTTTAGCACAGCACTGCTCGCTTTGAGCATCAAGTAGTATCACAAGCCAATGAATATGATAGCCTTTGAGATTTACATCAGATGACAGGCAGCAAGGACCTTTCATCAGAGTCCCCAGTCTGACACCCATCATCGGTCATGTGTAATAGTACAAAGAAACCCTATTGGTTCCTGCTGAACTCTTGAGTTACAGGACTGTGGGCACATAAACACATGTCATTGTAATCAGAGCTATGTGCTTTCTTACACAGCAATACAAAACTCCATTGAAAAGTTCTTCAAAATGATCAGAAGTCATATTTCTAATAAGGTATATAAATTGTGTATGTCTAGAGAGATTAATTTTCTAGATTAAACTTCATATACAGACATTAATTTGTTATAGATACTTTCATGAATATTAGGTATTATACTATTCTGCTATAGTATTATTTACATATTTATAGGCAAATCTTATGATTAGAATAAGTAGTTGAAATCTTCCTTCAGACTGTTACTAGATGACCTTCAACTTAATTTTCTAAAAGGTCCATATGGTCTTATTTTGTATATCTACAGAAAGCATTTTCCATGCACTAATTTACTAGTGTTTGCTGTGTATGAATGAGTAATGAAATATGCAATACCCAAACAGAGTATGCCTCTGAAGCTGTGAGTGTAGAAAACTTGGTGAGTAGATTTCAGTGTAATACAGGGCTGGATAGAAGTTTTACCTACCCCACCCCACTGAATCTAGATCTTTTTTTTTTTTCTGTCTAGACATCTCAGTTCTAGCTCTGCCTCATGTGAAACATTGAGTTCCATACCAAGTATTCAACCAGTTAATCAACATCTCCAGAGACTGCCTTCTCTCCCCTTTGCTTTAATCCTCTATGAAAAGGGATGATGCCTTGTGTCACAGCAAGGCCACTGTAAATCCTGTCACACTTTCATACCAACTAGAAAAAAAAGTCTCTTCCAAGACAGTTTTGAGAAGAGTCATGAAAGCTGGATGTATATAATATATTGAGGACATATTACTGAACACCTGTACCTTATATGATGTTCAACTGTACGCCTGGATAAAAAAAAAAGTTTCCATTTTCATCACTATCAAATTTATCCTAAGCATCTTTTTTTTCATATAAAATTAAAATATTACTATATTGCATGTTATATTATATGGAAGATATTTGGGATAACTTTATATAACAATAATTCTTCCCAGAATCCTCCAGGAACAAACTTCTTGTTCAGATTAGAAATTCATATTTGAGCAAATGTAAGCTGAGGTCTGTGGCATCTGTCAGGGTCAATCGGTTTCATCCTCTGAGTAACAATCTCATAGACTCCTTTAAATCATGAGAATATTGGATTTTGCAAAGTGTAAAAGAACTGAACAGCTTCCTGCTCTGCCGAGATTTGGGGTCTCAATTCACTCTACTGACATACTTTACATATGTTAGCTCTCGTTTTTCTCAACTTCACTGAGATCAATTGGCATTTTCAAGGTTGTTGCCATGGATGCTAACTAGTCCTATGTGATGGTGTAAGCACAAATTACCTACATTGTCAGAATTGTAATAAAGATGTTGTCATTTGTAGCCCATGCATCATAAGCACCTTTAGTCATATTGACCCTCAGCAAATAGTTACTTGATGAATAGTTTCTAGTTTGATTAATTATATTTCTTTATTATAAGAAATATATTTGGTGTTTTTTAATTTCTCAATTAAATGAAAATGTACAGCATGTCAATTAATTCAAATACTTAATTTTCTATTATGAACACATTTAGGAGAAAAAAATGTAACATAATTTCCAGCTGCCCATGTAGAAAAAGCAATGTTTGTTTTTACTATGAAATTGTGTGCTACTCTTTTGATTAAGCAAATGTCCCACTCAGTATTTAATTTTAATCGATATAGATGATGGCAGATGACTGCAGAGTGTCAGCAGTGTACATTGTTTGCACAAGCTCGAAGGTTGAACTGTATGACTTCCCTTCTCTTTCACATTCAAGTGACCTTGTTCTAATCTAATTGGCTCTTTAAATCTAGGACAAATATTTTCAAAGTTAGTGCAGTTTAGAGTCAAACATGGATTTTACAGGAATCCACTTTCATTTACAGTGTGTTACAATGTAAAGCCGAGAGAAATAGTCTGGATTCCTGCTTTGGTCGTATACCCAGGGCAGTGAGACCCTTGAATGACATCATGTCTGTGCATCATTTTATTATATATTTTTCTGTTAATAATCTTGACATCATTACTTTTTTCAGGCTTTGGCTGCAACAAAGTTACGAAAGAAATATTTAATATTAGTCATTACTCTTGTGGTAGCTATCAGAAGTGTTGGGAAATGTTTGTCTCATTTCCTTTTGGCTCCTGAGAACCGAGGAAGATTTGTGTCTAATGAGAGATTCTCCTCACTTACATATCTGACCCCTCAAGATTGAGGACAGGATAGTGGGATCCTGATTACAAAAGGTCTTCCCAGGTGAAGGAGAGAAACTGTGAACTGTGAACAGAATGAAATGTCATAACCTACGTTAATTGATTCGGTGCTTCCCAGAGCAAACTCATTTTCACATGGCATTTTTTTTTTCTTTTGGAAATAGTTTCGGCCATTTCCCAATCAGGAAAGCTAACGTTAGAATGTTTTTAAGAAAAAAAAAATCAATTGCTTTGTGATGAAAGGGCTCAATATGACCATTAGCAGGGTGATGGAAGCCCTTGCCCTACTGTCTAGGCGCAGAGTTTGTGTCCCACTCTTAAGTGTGATGATGGAAGAGGTAGTGATTGGAAGGAAAGAACGGCATCATCATTAAAAATAACCTCTTAGCACACAACATCCTTTAGAGCATCGTTTAGCAAAACGTGTCATTTGAGAAGCACTTCTGAACGAAAGTCAAATGTAAATTTTATGATCTGACTATAAAGAATAGAAGATCTTCTGGGAATAAATGTACTCACCCAGGAAAGGTAAGAAGCCTTCATTCCCAACCCCCCAGTGCAGGATTAGTTGTGGGTAAGTAGTGGATTCACTAAGTTTCCAGGAAGTCTCCTTGCTCTGCTTCAGTTTTGTCCCTGCAGAGCCCGCCAAGGCCTGTGTTTACAGTACATCATCCTTTAAGCCGAAGAGATTTTAGCAGCCGCATCTCTGGAAAGCATGTGTTTTATTCTACCCTTTTCTTCCCACAGAGATGAACTGCCATTCTTGTAGTTTCAGTTCGAGCTAAAGACAGCTACCCCTTTGTATTCTGAGATCAGCCATTGTGGATCAGAGGGCCCAAGAGCAGCAACAGCGAGTGAAAGGTGTGCTTTTGGGTCATTCCTACACTGAATGTGCCGTATGAGATGGAGGACACCCAGTTCTGTCACCTCTGCCTCCAATCAACCTTTCTTAGAGTCGCAGAAACACTTTCAGGGACACTGCTATCTCATAGTGGTGCAGACTGAGGAGAAATCACAGCCTTTCCTGGTCCCCACGGCGCTAGGCAAACGAACCAACATTAGACAGGCCCCTTTAATTCACAATGCTTTCTCACCTTCCCATCACCCCTCCATATCAGCTCTTTAGTGGGTGTTTTTTATTATTAAAGAGGGGTCAATGCTTTTGGCCTTTCTACGGCTAAGTAGAGGAGCCTCCGAATAAAATGAACAAAACAGAAAGAATTGAAAGAGACATAAACTGTCCTCTTGGGTCTCATCTGCTTTCCCTTTAATCTGTAAGATCATTTCTGCTTCTCTACCTAACGAAAAGCTTAGCTCTGAGGCTCCCATAGATGAGCTCATTCCAAAGTGACCTCTAAATCAGGATAACATAGAAACAAGGACCACAGTTCTATCCCCACTCACGTTCCTGTAGCCTACTTTCTGTGCCTTATTCTACCATATATTTTAAAGGGCAGTATCTGTTTGCTAATAGCTTCGCACATGGATTTCAATTTATTTCTCTGACATGTATCAGAGAAAGAAAGTTGTAAGGAAATTATCAAAAGGATTACCACAGGGGAAAAGTCCATGTATGAATATAAGTGCTTGATTAATGTCCCACTATCTTAAAAATATTTAGATCTCACAACAGAAACACAATTGAAAAGACGGTCACTTCATGCAGAGTCACATCTAACTCAATGACTTAGAGACATTTCCATTTTTTTTTTGAAATGTTTCTGTTCCTCAGACCCAGGAGACTTGTTATTTTTATTACGTTGTTCAATTAGATAAGATCACTCCTGAAACTGCTAGAAAGAGCTGTGTTGAGATGACCTTCCATGATCTTCAAGTGATAATTCACTTTGAAGTTAGGTGGCCTGAGGGGTCTTCTTAGGAACTGAATCTTTCTTCACCTCAGTATTTTTGGGGAAAACAGGCATTTTTCTAAGAAACACAAGCTCTGCCTTCCCTAATAATCAGCCTATGGCAGGGGGGTGGGGGAGGGGCTATAAGACAGACCAGAAGCTCAGTGTTTTTACTTTCACTAAACAAGATGACAAGGTCAGCACCGCACAACTGTAGCATAAGTTAGTTATATTTTACACTGATATACTTTATGCACCGACATGCATCATGTTTGACTCCAGGCAAATAGTCAGCATAATGAGTGTTTGAGCAATAACTACAAAAAGTTACCTGCTCTAGAAATATCTCTCCATCAAAGTTTTCCTATTATATCAGCATCATCAGTCTAGTTATAACTTTCAACTCAACTCAGTTGACTTTATATAACAGGCCTCTTTCTGGACAAATCCTTATATATGAAGCTGATTTTCCAAATAGGTTTTCAGTAAATACGAAAGTCTTTCAGATGGGGAAGTATGGTTCTACCGAAATCTTACAAGGGAAAGTGCTCCACAGTATTCTTAGAACCTGGAACACAGATGAGATGGAGGGTTCAGAAGACACCTCGCTAATTGTGAAGCAGCTAGGATTATTTCTAGAATGTATAAAGTGGAAAGTGGGTGTAGAATAGCAAAGATATTTATCAATAACTAGGTTTATTGAGCTTTGGTTTCGACTGAAATTCAAACACAGTACACACCCTCTCACATACAGAGGGTGGACAAGAAGGCACAGCAAAGGTCATTAGGACGTATACCACCCTTTGCTACCCAACATCGTTCCTTTCCTTTTTCCTTTCTCCTTTATGATATTTACTGTTGTCAACTTGACAGAATCTAGAAGGAACTGGGAGTTGAGACTCTGGACATGATTGTGGGGATTATCTTTTAAATATTTTTATGTATATGAGTATTTTGCTTGTACGTGTGCATATGTACCCTGAGCATGTCATGGTCACAAAGACCAGAGGACAGTGTCAGATATTTTGGAATCACATTTAACATTTGTGAAGATTGTGTGCTACTATTATGCATCTGCTAATAATTGAACCTGTGTCCCTTTCAAGAGCATCAAGATTGACCACAAATTAATTTTACCAACAGTGTGTGTGTTTTGGGGGGGGATATTATCTTGATTAGGTTGCTTGAGAGGGAAAGATCTATGAAGAGTGGGTAGCATTATTTCGTGCCTGATATCCTTGACAACAAGGAAGGAGATAAGGAATTTTGTCTGAAGATTTTGTCATAGCAAGGGTAAAAGGATCTTAGACAATTATCTTTATTTCACATTTCATCTTGAAAATAGCCTTTGCTGAGAATATTTGTTGCTTATGCCTCACAGGTTCAGTTCAGGCACTGAAGTTCCAAGCAGAAACCTATTGTGTTTAATTCCAATAGAAACCCTTCTTCGTTTCGACAGAATGAGTGAGCAGGCATTTGCTTGTTTGCTTCCCCTTTTTTTCTCCTTTGTGTCTGAAATGGAACTGTCTGCTAGAGAAGATGGAGCAGCCAGCCTGCAAATATAAGACGGACAGCCACAAGCCAAGCATGGCAGAACACAAAGATCATGGAACCCAGTTCATCCTGGAGCGATTACATTAATTTTAAGTTGTCCATGGTTGTCCATCATTGTATATTTTTATTTTACTAGAGAAAAAGAAGTTGCTATATAAAGGAATCTGTATGTGCTCAGATGCAGACCTCCCCAACAGCTCTGTACATATAGAAGGCATGCAGAAACCATGCCATGTTATTTCAGGCTTGAGTCACAAGGTCATACACAGGTCTATGTAATAGTCATTGGATGCATGGGTGTCAGTCACTCCCATACCACTCCATACCTAGGCATACCCAGAGCTGCATGAACAACTGCATACCTGATATGCTCCAGCCATCATACTGCAACTCTGATAGGGCACATTCAAACTTGCTAGCCCAATCTGACCTGTGACCGACTTTATCCTTCTTTGTGTATTTTTTACTTTTGATTTTTTAATATATATTAAAAGCTGGCAGAGAGTTTTAAAATCCAAACAAACACACAAACATTAAAAAGGACAACACACAATGGATACCTAGTGAGACTCTGAAAGGTAAACCAACAACTACTGCAGTCTGTAACATAAACACCTTGCTTACCCTACCCAGGACCAAAACGAACTCAATGCACATATTGTCACATCTATCTAGGCTTCACGATCTACATTTGGAAAGGCCATTTTTCTGCTCCACTCTGTTGCTCACTAAAATTACGTTATAAAATGTATGCTCCACGATCAAAGAACTTTTAAAATGAGTTTCTAAGGGTTAATAAGGCAGTAGGAAGGAAGGGCAAATAGCAGAGTTAATACCTCCCGGCTGAATGAAGAAGATATTTTAAGCATAATAAGTGCAGATCTGTCCAGGATAGCCTACTCGGCCATCATTGGGAAGAGAGGCCCCCTTGGTCTTGCAAACTTTATATGCCCCAGTACAGGGAAACACCAGGGCCAAGAAGTGGGAGTGGATGAATAGGGTAGCAGGGCGAGGGTGGTGTGGGGTTTATAGGGAACTTTTGGGATAGCATTTGAAATGTAAATAAAGAAAATATCTAATAAAATTAAAAAAAAAAAAAACAAGTGTAGATCCCTAGAAAGTATTACATACAAGCTGGAGTTGATTGTTAGGAGGAAGCATCGTTAAGCATCGAGTAGAACCATTCTGGAAGGACTTAAGCCATGAACACCTCTGAAGAAAGTACCTTTTTTAAAGCCTTCCTTTCCACAGATGGGATCACGTTTGTATATCACCTTTGTCATATTTACTTTCATCCTAGATGCGTACTGCAACCAACGTGAATACAAAGCGGGGAATATGAATGACTATTTTTCTGAATTTCCATTTTCATGACCACAGGTGCTAAAATTGGTTCCAATAATTGTTTAGACACTTGGTGACAGATTTCAAATAACATGCAGAAAGAATTTTACCTCCATGTGGAAGCATTCTTTCACATATCCAACATAAATGTTAAAAAAATGTTTAAAATTACCAAATATTAGATAAATATTTCCACTGTGAAGTTCTCCAGTTGACAAGCTAAACTCATGTAAACTTTCTGTGTCAGTAGTTAACAGTGGAATGTAAGTGCTGCTAGAGGAATATGAGAAAAATAGTCCCAAAGAAACCAAGGAGAGGAGGAGAGTGTGGGCACACTTAAACCCAGAGCCCTTTACTTCTTGATTTCATTTAACGTTGTTCCCTCCGTATACTCGTTTTTCCTAAAGCATTCCAGTCACCAGAGGTTGTAGGGCAGCTTCTCCTTCATCCCAAGAATATCTGATTTTTATTTTTCACTTTAGAGCATCCACCTTTCATGATAAATTCTAGATTGAATCACTCATTCTTCTTTTTGCTAAGGCTAGGTAGATTTGGGGAAATACATATATTGCACAATATATTTTCATTTAATATTTTGGGAACAATGTGTTTGGTTACCTAATCAAAAATGATAGCATATCTCCATTAACACACATAAGAAAATTAGAATTCCTAAATATCAACCTTTAAGAATTTCCATTCGGAGTGTTTATCTGTCAAATCAAATGTTCACAGTCATGTAATTATAACACCGTAACAATATTTTATGGACAGCAGGGATAAGTCACAGGATTTTCACAACACACACTGCGAAGCTCTGTGCTACTTGAAAAGATCTAGGTTAAAAAATCTAAATAGCAAGTGTATGATTTTTCATGAGTTTCTTTTATTTTTCTTCCCCAAACTTGTCAGTATTTTACTGAGACCACTTATTGATATAGTTACTAAAATATGTGAGGTCAGTGTAAATCTCATGTTCCTGTATTATATGAGTAGATAGAATACCAATTATTTCTTCAGTTCTTTAGGACAGTCTTCCAATTACAAGGGTTTAATGCCTGTTCCTAAACACAAAACCTCTCTTGTCTGATTATCTTCCTGACCTGTCTCATTCCTGCTTTTATTTTTTTTTTCCTGAACCTTTGTGTGTGTCATATACATTGTGTCAGGACACCATGAACTTTCTGCGTACGAAATCCTATTGCTTACCCCAACTTCTACACCATATCCTAGTCACAGAATTTGTGAGAGAATTAAGACAGAATATGAGTCTACTAGTAAACACAACACAGGCTTTTGTTCTGAACCACTATGGAATTCCTTCCTTGTAGAGAAGAGCATAAGAATTCTATGTGGAATCTGAGTAAATAAGGTCTAAATTGTAAAGCCAGTTATATTTTGAAACATGGCCCTGTTACTAATGGAGACAAAACCTTAATCCTTACTGTTTTTCCACATGATCTGAACATCTACATATGTGCACAATATTGATATTTTCTTCCTTTATATACAATTTAATAAAGAGATAATTCATATAGTGCATAAACTCATTTAAATTATACAGTTTCAATATTGTAAATACACTGAAAGCTATAGAGTCATCATCAAAGTCTTTAAACCATTTTTACCATGCCTCCAAAGACCTCATATATATTAACATCCCTCATTTCTGAATCACTGCAGTATAGGTTTGTCTATTCAGGGTCTTTTAATGAATGGTTAAATGTGCATTCCTTAATGGCTAGTGTGTTCTTATTTGCACAATATTTCTAAAGCTATATGTTTTGTAGCATGAGTGAGTAATTTCTTCTTTGCTAGTGACATGTAATATATTTTTGAGGACTATGAATACTTTTTTTACTAATTATAACATTCTTATGTTTTGACTCTATCACACCCAGAACCTACTCTATATTCTATAAACATCTCAAAAGAGAATATAGTAATTACATGTAAAATTTGTGGAAACTATAAATTTATTAAGTAACTGCAACCTCTTTTTGTGGAAGATGGGTTTAAAGTAAGATGAGCAACTTGAATACACACATTCAAGTTCACCCATGCTGAAAAACTTTAATAGGACTTGCAATCATAAAGAATATTAATGAGCACTGATTTCATTTTAATGCCAAGATTTTAATAACTAATGCATCAGTTCTATCTGCAAAATGAGGAAACACATAGATAAAAACATAAAAGGAAACCAATAAAGTTTATCACCATAATATCTATCAACATAAGTGATGGGTTATTTTCTTTGACTTTTCTGAACTGTGTGATTATCTTGGGGACACTATTGGTAAGCTGGCAGATCTGGTCACAGAGGACCACAGGCTGATGCTGCTACTGTAGAAAGAGTAATATCAAAATCAGTGCCTGGTTCCCATACTAAAATTCAGGTGAGCATTTATGAAAGTATGGTCATTCAGCCATGCTCACACAATTATT
This sequence comes from Mus musculus, assembly GCF_000001635.26. Classification (NCBI taxonomy): domain Eukaryota; kingdom Metazoa; phylum Chordata; class Mammalia; order Rodentia; family Muridae; genus Mus; species Mus musculus. The sequence continues at coordinate 42,323,007 of NC_000068.7, forward strand.
CACACTTTAGTTACTGTGGTATGACAAGTGTTCCTCAGGGGACTTAATGTAACTCTACTCCAACTGGGATTAGAACTCACAGACACCAAAGGAACCTACATCTTATCTTATGAAGGTTAAGACCCTCACTAGGAAGGCTCTAAAGAAATTATGTTCTGCAGTTGTGAACTTCTAAGGGTTAATATAAATGATATGTAAGCTACGGGTTGATTTGCTTAATGATCCTTCTACATGAGGCTTTTTCTCAAAACCTGTGCAAGTCAAATTGGAGGAAAGACCCTGTGTTGCTATGCTGTATTTCTCATTCAGTTCAAATAAATTTCCTAATATCAGCCCAAATTGCAATGTAAGCATTAACCTTGCATCCTTTCCCTTTTATAAGTTACTTCATACTCTACAACTGCACTTCACTCTCCCCTTCACATACCCACTTTAAAGAAGTCAGAAACAAAAGGCTTCCCATTTCTCTGGTAATGTTTAAAAAGAAATAAAAATAGAATCAACTAGAAGTGCAGTGATCCGTGAAAGCAATTGACATTTGGTTTCACATGGAGGCAAATCCAAAGGCAAAGAGCTTTTCTACTCACAGGTATCTAAAGACTCATCTGACTGGTCAGGGCAGTCAGGGTCTCCATCGCACAGCCAACTCTGGGAGACACAAGTCACATGGTCGTGGCAAAGAAATTCGCCAGGGTCACACAAATGCTGATCTGAAAAAGAAAATGTTTTGATATCAAATGTGAATGGTCTGAACGAGAACAGGAAAACTTACAGCGGAATAAGAACGCGTACACTGCATAAGATAAGAGCTTCACCAGGACATTTTCAGTGCAGCAGCAACTCTAGCGCAAATGTTTCCCTAAAGTTTAGGTGTTTGGCTCAAGCACACAGCTTTGGCAGACTTGACTCCACTGGAGATTCCCACAGTCTTTTCAGAAAAGAATTAGGAATTTTGTTTGTGTTTATGACTACAGGATTTGTCACAACAAATATGACGTATAAATGTTTCAGCTCGTGAGCTTGGTAGGCTCTATTCCATCAAGGCAGAAGATACTGAGTGGAAATTTCAGCTCCATCACTGCTCTGAACAGAGAAAAGGTTGGCGGTCTGTTAATATTGTATTTAAACTTCATTTTTTTAAAGCATCTATCCTGATGTGACACAACATGAAACTATGAATGAGATATTTGTATTATAGAACTACTATTCTGCTTTTAAATGTGATTGCCAATCAGGCAGCCTCTGTTACTAGACAGCAAAACTTCCTTCCAGCTTATTTTGACATGAGTTTAGGAGTAGTTTATAAACAAATACAAATGTTATTTTTCTTTTCATGTTTTTAGTATTGGATGTTGCCAATCTCTGCTAAACATTTAGTAAATTTGGTGAAGAGTGATTTTTCTTGATATCTGTACTCCTTTCTTATAGTTCCACCTGAAAAAATTCCCTGCTTTACCATGCATGAATTAGTTGATGGCTCCTGAATGTGAGTGATAAAGTGACACAGATAGCATATATTCATCTCAATCTCCTTTTGTTCCTTAGCAATATGCAAGCTACTGACTCCCCTTATAGTCTGTGTTACTTAGATTTAGTGAGCTATCCTGGCTTTTTACTTATCATAATTTTTTATTTTCCTGGCTCCCCAGCAGTATAACTTTTAGTAAATTTATTACAAACAGTTATAAACCTATAACATTCATGAACAAATGTTAAAATTTTTTTCCATTCTCACACTGTTAATAGAATTTAAGAACTAAAATTATATTCTGTCATGTTTACCAAAGAGTACCTGTCTTACTACCCTCATATCGTTTTGTTTTTTGTTTTTTGTTTTTGTTTGTTTGTTTGTTTGTTGTTGCTGTTGTAAATTTTACTTGAACACATCATTTTGGCCATAATTCTTATGCTACAGGATTATAAATATAAAATCCATTCTCTTCCTGAAAGGGTCTAATGGCACACTTGTGTACTCATATAAAATTTTTTATTGATGAGTAAAGGGAGAAAGATGTAAGCAAGTGTGCAGATATTTGAGAGTGAACAGCCTATAGACTAGGAGTAGAAGAGGAACTGTCCTAGGGTTTGTATTCCAGCAATGAATTACCATGACCAAAGAGCAACTTGGAAAGAAAATGGTTTATTTGTATTATACTTCTGCATTGTAGTCTATCATAGAGGGAAGCCAGGAAAGAAACTCAAACATAGAAGGAACCGAAAGGCAGGAACGGATGCAGAGACCGTGAATGAGGCTTGCTAACTGGCTTGTTATTCAGGGCTTGCTCAGCCTCCTTTCTTATAGAACTCTGGACCATTAAATGAGGGATAAGCCCACTCTTAATAGGCTGGGCCCTTCTCCATCAATCACTAAGAAAATGTGCTACAGGCTTGCCTAAACTTCAATATTTTGGAGGCATTTTCTCAATTGAAGTTCCCTTGTCTCAGATGAATTTAACTTGTGTCAAGTTGGTATAAAAGTAGCCAACACCAGAACCTAATGTCTAAAACACCATGTGTTTGATCCTAAGTGGTGTCTTACTCCTCTCAAACATACAGGCAGGCAGACAGAAAGAAAGAAAGATAGAACCACCTCTACACACACACACATGCACACACACACACACAAACACACACACACACACACACACACACACATACACACACAGAGAGAGAGAGAGAGAGAGAGAGAGAGAGAGAGACAGAGAGAGAGACAGAGAGAGACAGAGAGAGAGACAGAGAGAGATAGAGAGAGAAAATGAACTATAAGATTTAAGTATTTATTCAGAACTGTAGTGGATATACATTAAATGATATTCAAGTTAGATTTGTACTTTTTCACTCAAATATGGTATTTGTAAATATGTTCACATGCTGTGGAGGTAAGACTTAATTTTGACTTCAGGCATTCACAGACCATTCAGAGTTCATTTAGGAAAAAAAAATAGGATCAATTCTTAAACAGTATGCTTAAATATAAAGGAAAAATGTGATTTACGATAAAATAATTTAAATATGAATAACTGAAAATTTCTAAGAAAGGCTCAACAATATTACAGTGGGTGAAAATTATTAACCCTGTTTATTCCATATAATCCATAATGGATTGTTTGCAGGTCTGTAACTGCTCTATTGGGTTCAGATGAGAAAGTATTTCTCTTCCTTTCTTCTTCGCAAACTGCAAACAATTGTTCTAAGGTTGAAGATAAAAGCATAGGACCTAGCAAAAGTCTTTAAATACTTGTACATAGCCTATGACTAACTCAACACAATAACTTTTTGTTATGAGTATGAAGAAGGGTGGAGGAACATGAAAAACTGTTTCTGTCCCTGGAATAGAGCATCTCTGAATTGGTCAGAGGATGTGCTGGGTCATCCTGCTTCCTGTGGAGAGGACTTTAAAGCCACAGGAAGCACCGAATAAAGATTAATCAGAGACATGTCCTGTAGCTTTCTGTTCAGAGACTCTTGAAACTGTCTACAGAAGAATCCAGGACAATATATCTAAAGAGTAATGGGAACATATGCAAATATTCTGCTAGATGTCCTAAGTATAAGAATGTATAACTAATTCACATGCTTTACAGGATCTCATGTATATAAACTTGGAAAGTGACGATTTGATCCTGTCCTTGTTTTCTTTTCCTCTTTTTCTCTTTCTTTTTTTATTTCTTCATTTCTTGCTTATTTGTTTCTTTTCAAAGCAGAGGTTTTGTTTAGTTTTTTTTTTTTATTCCCCTCACTGTCCTGATACTTAATACACAAAGCTGGCCTCAAACTCAGAGATCTGCCTGCCCTGCCTTCCAATCGCTTTAATTAAAGGTGTAAAATGCCAGACCTAGTTGTAGGGATGTTGTCTTAAAATCAAGGTAGGTCATAGAGTTAGAAAAAATTGAAAGTGCCTATGTTCAAAGAAGCCTGTCTTTCTAAGAGAGTAAAATCAATAAAAATGCAAACACACTTCAAAAGCATTTCTGTCTCTTCCCTAATTTGTTTCCTACAGTTGCAATAAAACAGCAACCACAAACAACTAGTGTAGGAAAGGGTTTACTTGGCATACAGGTTGCTGTCCACTATTGAGAGAAGCCAGGGAAGAAATCAAGTCCAGGAAACAAGCACGGAAGCAGAGTCCACTGAAGAACACTGCAGACCGGCTTGTGTCCAGGTTTATCTTTATCATATTCACTTACTAAAATGTCTATGTCCATCTGCCTAGGGAGGACTCTCACCACAGTAGGTTGGACCCCACTGAATCAAATAGCAATTAAGAAAATGCTCCCACAGACAAGCTCACAGGCCAATCTCATGTCATCAGTTCTCCAATTGAAGTTTCTTCTTCACAGATGACTCAAGATTCCCACCAACTTGAGAGATGAAACAATGACAGATTTCATACCTTCATTTATTTTATTCATTGAGGTCAAATGACAACAAAGACTATAAAAACAACTAAAACCCAGAAATGCCTGCCATTATGCAGGGTCAATTATTATTTTGTGCATATGTAGAACAAAACAGAGAAATGAGATAATTGTATTTAGGAGGTATAAATTTTTTTTATTGGATATTTACTTTATTTACATTTCAAACGATATTGCCTTTCCTGGTTGAGGTATAACTTATTAAGAAAAGCATAAAAATAAAGAGATGGGTATCTGGGTTGGAGAATCTGTTTGTTTTCTTTAAAAAAGCTTTTTTATAACTACATATGCTTATATTTATTTTTTTATGTATTCACTTTACATCCCCCTCACTGTCTCTAAAGTTCACCCCTCCCATGAGTCTTTCCACATCCCTCTTCTGCTTCTCCTTTGAGTGGGTGGAGGGGCCCTGAGTATCCCCCGCCCCGGGCACATCAAGTCTTTGCGGGGCAAGAAGCATCCTCTTCCACTGAGACCAGACAAGGAAGCCCAGGTAGAAAAACATATCCCATGGACAGGCAACAGCTTTCAGGATGGCCCTTGCTCCAGTTTTTCAGGACCCACATGAACACCAAGCAGCATATATGGTGCATATATGTGGAGTTGCCAAGGTCCAGCCTGTGTATGCTCTTTGGCTGGTGGTTCAGTGTCTGAGAGCCTCAAGTATCCAGGTTATGATGGTAAGGAGGATATCACAGGAGTGTGACCAGATGAGACTAGAAACTTTTAAAGATTGAATTTTACAATTTGTCTTTTGAATAAAAGACAATGGGTTAAAGATCGTAGTCTAAGAAAAAGGTAATAAATCAACTAAAGGAATAATGAGATCAGAATGATGAAGAACGAGATAAAATAGGAAGAAACAACATGGAATTATACGGATTGTGGAGGAGACATGAAGCCTGTGTATTTTACCTGAGATAATTGAGGCCACTGGAGAAGTTGGAGCAGAATGTTGGGCTATAACCCAGATTTTCTAAGGCATATCTGGCTGTTCGCATGAAAATGAACTGTGCACAGTGAAAGGAAATATAGAATATAAGGAAGATCAGAGAGGTGCTTGAATGGATCCAAACACTGATGGAACCTAATTTAAACATTTTATTTTATGAAAAATCAAAAGGAACCCCACCATGTCCATTTTCTCATTAAGTGTCAGAATTTTAAATTTAAAAGTACAAATCAAACATATTATACATTTCATATATATATATATATATATATATGACATCAAAGAATGAAATACACAAAGAATGAATATACATAAATGGTAGAATATGTAGTCTAAATTTCAGATGAAATTATCAAAATTTGAAACCTAACAAACTGCAACTAGAGAAAGTTGGAAGTAGCTTCAGGAGGAGATAGATGTGAGATGAAGAGAGGAAGGACTAGTTTTTTTTTTTTTAATAATAGTATTTGAGATTCAAAAAGGAGTCAGGCTCTGAGGCAGAAGAGCCTCTTTTGACCTGCAAAAGTATCCAGTGATTTGGATGTGCACACATGCACATGAGTGCACACACTCGCACATACAATTACGAAGATAGAAAACAATACCTTTATATTGGTATAGTTTGGTGGGCAGTTTTATTTCTTTAGGAAATGTCATTGAAATGTTTACTGTGGTTCATCAGTTTGTTTTTCAATCATGATTTTCAACTCCCGTTATATAAGCACTGAACACAATCTTAAGATTTCTTTTTTAGTATTTTGAGGCAAATATTTTCTGAGAGGCCATACAAGAAGCTGAACGAGTCAAACACTCAACCAATGGAAAGCAGCTGGGGACCCCTTTGGTTGAATTAGGGGAAGGCTGGAAGAAACTGAGTAAGAAGGTGACTCCATAGGAGGACCAACAGTCTCAACTAATATGGATCCCTAAGTCCTCTCAGACACTGAGCCACCAACCAGGCAGCATATATATATTTATATATATATTAGCTGATATGAGGCCCCTGAAATATATACAGCAGAGGACTGCCTGGTCTGGTCTCACTGAGAGAAGATGCACCTAACCCTTGAGGGCCTTGAGACCTTAGGGACTGGGGAGGCTTGTTGAGGTTGGGGTGGGGACATCCTCTTGGAGATGGGGGTGAAGGAATGGGATAAGGAACTGTGAAATGGCAGACCAGGAGGAAGATAACATCTGGACTATATTAAAAAAAAGATTACAGATAATTTTTTTAAAAATATACATATTCTGATTTCAGATTTATCAATCTACCTAGCTATCTTTTTATTTATTCATCCATTCATTTACATCCCAAATTCTGCCCCATTTCTGATCATCTGTCACAGAGTTCTTCCCTCCATCCTCTTTTCCTCTGAGAGGGTACCGACATATTCCCCATCCGGGTGCATCAAGTCACTACAGGGTTTGATGCATCCTCTTCCACTGAGACCAGACTTGGTAACCCTGTTACAAATGTGCCAGGGCCTTCAGACCAGACCGTGTATGCTCTTTGGTTGATGGCTCCGACTCTAGGAGCTCCCAGAAGTTCAGGTTAATTGATACTGTTGGTCTTCTTGCAGAGTTACCATCTCTTTAAGGGCCTTCCATTCTTCACCTAACTCTTCCATACGGGTCCCCAACCTCTGTCCAGTGTTTCGGGTGTGAGTAATGGCTCAGCAGTGAAGAGCACTAATTGCTCTTCCCGAGGTCCTAAGTTCAATTGCCAGCAACCATGTGGTCCATTATAAATACCTTACAACCATCTGTAATCGGTTTTGATGCCCTTTTCTGGCACAAAGGTATATATGCAGATAGACCACCCACATACATAAAATAAATAAAAATAAATCGAAAAACAGGAAATGACTGATTGCACTTCTTTTCATCAGAAGCCCAACCTATCATATGAATGCGAGCTTTTCACTTATCAGATTTAAATGTTTCACCCATACTTGTGAAATAATCTGCTGTGTTCAAAATAGAAAAAGATGGTGTTTTCCACTGCGGTGGTAATAATAATAATAATAATAATAATAATAATAATAATAATAATAATAATAAGTAATAATGATTTGTTCACTTGCCCTAAGGGAAACCACCGCAGCCAGCAGCAGCCAGCATGTGCCCAACTCTGCAGAAGAGACCTGATCAAAGCATAGAAATACAAGTAAAGTAGGCCCGCAGCTTACTGAATTTAAATTCATTGTGTTAGTATGATCTTAGTATGGTAATGTTTGTGCTTATATGAAAACATTTTAACAACTTTATTATAATTTATACTTTTAACCATCAATGATAAAGATCATTTTTATATATTTATTGCCAGAATAGTTAATTTGTATGTTCTTATCAGATGAAAGTGATAAAAAAGATCTTTTAAAAATGTGGGGACTATCAGTTCAAATACCAAAACTATTATCTATCAATTCAATTAGGATTCATTGAGTATCCTTCTACATCCTTGCCTACTTTCACCATATTAACGTGCAATAATCTTATGTCACTACCCTTACTATTAATGTTTTACATTAATGAGAGCTTTTATTCCTAACAAGGTATAATAGTGAAATTCGGAGCCAATAGAAGTTACAAACACTGATAGTAAATTTTATAAACTAAGGCATAGAGGAGGGATGCATATGCACTCAGTGACTAATGAGCTAGAGAAACAGAAATGTATGTATAACAAGAGTAAGTACCTTAATGATCAGACACAATACTTGGGGGGAAATATGCCTTTATCTCCTTTGTCTCTTGTTGATGCTGATTATCAGAAGAGAACTCATATAAAGACTTAAATGCATCCTAAGCTTTTGAGGTATTCATGTAAAATTAAAGGAATCACTTTAGTTATTGAGATTTCAGAAGCACCTTGACCTCTTTCCTTATTTTATGCCAGAAAAATGTACACATATGAAAGAAGGACAGTGTCCTCAGATGGGCATATGAATTATTTCCATGCTTAGAAGGCTTCTTTCTGTTTTACTTTTTTTGAATTTCATTCTGAATTTACTTTAAAGTATATGTGTGCCTAAGCTTCCATCAATGTATGTGTACCATATTCATGGATGAGCACTTGGAGCCCAGTAGAGAGCAATGTATCTCTCTGGAACTATACTTACAGTCAGTCATGGGCTGCAATCTTTGTGTTGAGAACTGAACCTGCCTCCTCTGCAGGAGTCCCTAAAACTATCTCTCTGGTCCCTTGGAGTTTCTTTTTTAATACTTTCTTCTACTGTCATTTGAATACTCACTATACATTTTGGAAGTGAGGGTAGTTTTTAAGATAGTCTCACATAGCCCGAGGTTGACCTCTAAGTCACTAAGTAACCAAGGATGATTGTGAAATTATTTTCTTTTTCTTTCCAGTTTCCTATTTCTGGACATCATAGGCTTACAATTTTTCTACTTTCCCTGTGATTTTGTTTATAAGGAGTGCCTTTTCCCACATTAAATATACTAGCTCGCTGATGTATAATGCTTAACTGATGAGCATGCTTTCTTACATGTCATGTTAGCTCTAGCCTTCAAAAAATACATGCACAGCAGCAAGGCAGCTCAGACAGCAAGGGAGTTTGACACCAAGTTTGAAACCAAGAGCTCAATTGCAGGATACACATAACATTCTTTTTTTTTTCTTCATTTTTGTAAAACAGGATCCCAGTATGGAACTTACTAGAAATATCATCTGGTTTCAAGTTTGTGGCTATCTTCCCTCTGCCTCTTAACACCTACTTTATAGGAACATCTTCTGTGTACTCTTTTGTTCTCACTTCCCTATAACACTTTAATGTACATATCTGAAGCTCTAGTTTTGCATATGATCTGTGTGGCAACACTTGTGTAATGAGTTCTCAACATTCAGCTTATTTTGACTTCATATCCATATTTTTCAGAAGTGGCCAAGGAGTATCTTCAGCTTTGGCTTCACTCAGCACCACTGACAATTCCCAAGAAATAGGACAGCCTACATTTCACCTAACAATAAGATAACTACTGTAGGGACATTCAATGGAATGCATTTCATACAGTACATAACAATCATAAGATCTTGTTAATGAAGACAAATTGGTGAAACTGGAGAATATTATGCTAATTGAAATAAAATAGACATTGCAAAAAACCACAATGCAAATATTACTTATGTGTGGAATCTATAAACGTTGGCTCCATAAAAATTGAAAATAGAACAGTGTTTACCAGAAGGTACAAAATGAGATAGGGAGAAGAATTAGCCAAGATGTACAATTTTATAGTTGGAAGGAAGAAAATATGTTCTAATATTTTGATCTCAGTAGGGTGAATATAGTTAGTAGCAATGCATTACATTGCTATAGGAAAGAACTCAAAATGATGTCCATATAAGAAATGCTAAAAACATGGGGAAATAAGTATGACTATTCTCTAATTTTATAACTTTTAGTGCACGTGTGTTTCAAAATGCCACCTTATAGTCCATAATGCAAAAATCATGTGACGTTCAACTTTTTACAAGGAAGACACCAATGTAAACTATAAACACTTCTTATGTTTTTACAGCATAGCATTTTGCAAGACAAGGAAAAACAAAAGCTGAAACAGAACCAGTGCTGAATTTTACATTTGGAGTGATGGAGACCTTTATTTAAGTGCTAAAATAAAACTACATTCTCTCATTATCATAATAAAATACACTAATGACTGAACACTATACAGTATAAAATTAAAACATAATGAAAACTGAAAAACAAATGTGTAAGGAAGTTGGCATTTTCCACTAGGGTCTCATGTGACTACTGAGCAACAATAATTTAAAGAAATACATTGAAGATTGCCTGGAGGGCTCTGTTTTCTTGTCTTTGGATCATCTTTTTTGTAAGAATATTATAACTATGAATGTGAAATAAATTGTAATTCAACATTTTAAATTGTGTTGAATCTTAGGTATTTTGAAGAACATACAGGAGACATATACATTTAAAAAATGGTTTGTAATTTTGTTTCTCTCAGGAAAACAAATAGTTGACTAAAGTCAATTCTAAACACCATGCAGTTATAATGCAGGTTATTGTTTGTCTTTGTTTAATCCACCTTGAAAACTACCTATGTGAGAATTAGAGGAGCTCTGAATACTGAAGAATGTCTGTTTTTCAATAGCAGGATATGAGATGTGAGATTGAATAAGCAATTCTCTTTGTCACATAGAAAGCTTGTGATAATCAAGTAGCACAATTATAGTGCTGACGACTGTGCATGGACCAACAGAAAATATCTATAAATGTTCATAAACTTCAAAACTGGTTTATGACTATGCACAGAGCTGAGTCATTCTAGAAGCTAGAAGGAATAGACACAAATCAATTAAGAAGGGAACTTCAATATGACCTCCCCACAGTTGACTGATTACTAATGGTACTCACTCCTAAAAATCTCACATCTGGGTTCCTATGCCACACAAACCACTCACTTCACATAGCAAAAGGAACATTGAGAGCATAATAAAAGTTCAGCTTTTAGGGAGGAAGTTTATTCTGCAGATTTAGAGAGGTGATGCATCATCATGAAGTATCTTACAATAGATTGAAAAGGAAAGGATCCTTAACACCAGCTCAAACTTGAAGTCTGAAGAAGTAGGCAACAAGGTCCCTAGAAGCTAGAAATAACAAAGAAGACACTGTTGATTGTTTCTTCAAAAGGACTCGATCTGGGGACATCAGCATTTGTATATCAAGTCACCAGAACCATAAAACTGTCTGGCACTTAGACACCAAGTTTTTGGTAATTTGCTATGAAACGACAACAACCAAGCCTCAAACAGGTTCCTGTCCCACCTCATATCAAAACACAGAAAAAGTAACTCAGAAAATTAGCAGAAAATAAGTAAACTGCTAGCTATTTTGCCAGAAATGTAGGGTGTTTTTCCCTCTCCTGGGTCTTTTCTCTAGTTTAAACACTAAGATAAATGCCCTTGCTTCCATGTCATGTCAGTAAAAATACAATGCACAAGATAAAGGATGTCAATAATGACTTTCTTAGATGCACATTTCAGAAAATGTATGAAAAGCATCAGAATATTCTAATAAGCATCATCTGCAAGAGATTGGAAAGGGTGTTTGTGTGTGTGTGTGTGTGTGTGTGTGTGTGTGTGTGTGTGTACACATGTGGGTGATGTTAATTTTGTAGATGAGAATATATAAAATTCTGAAAATGTCCATTATGAAAAATGAGTTTCCTATAAGTATTACAAATTTCTCAAGCATTTCTTGCCTTATTAGGCCCCAAGTAGTTTTGGAGCTACAAATGGCAATTCATTCATGCTCACACAAACATCTTACATATAACTAAAACAAAACAGAAAGCTAGGGAACTTATGCTAGGCTCCTGTCTGCAAGCATAACAGAGTATCATCACTAATAGTGTCAGGGATGGTTCTCAATTGGGCCAGTCATTTGTTGGCCATTCTCTTTGTCTCTGGTCCATCTTTGTCCCTGCAAATCTTGTAGGCAGAAAACATTTTGGGTAGAAAGTTTTGTGGGTGGGATGCTGTCCTTATCCCTCCACTGGGAATCCCACCTGGCTATGGGAGGTGTCACTTCAGGGTCTGTATCCCTCAATGCTAGTAGTCTCACCCAGCGAAACCTCCATAGTTCTTTGGAACCTCTCCCTGTTCCAGGTGTCTGGCATGTTCTATAGATTCCCACACTCCTGCCCACTGCATTTTTCATTCTTTCTCAACTGCTCCCCCTACACATGATTTTCCCAACCCCATCCCATTCTTTTCCTCATTCCCTCTCACACCCAGATCCCTCCCTCCATCACCTCTGATATCCATCTTATTTTCCCTTCTGAAAGTGATTCAAGCATCTTCCCTTGGGCCCTCCTTCTTATTTGGTTTCTTTGCCTCTGTGGATTGTAGTGTAGTTATCCTGTACTTCATAGTTAATATTCACTTAAAGTGAAAACATATCATCCCGCAGCCAATGAAAATAGATGCAGAGACCCACAGCCAAACATTAGATGAAGCTCTCTCGGATTCTTGTGGAAGATTTGGGACAAGGATTGAGGGACCTGGAAGGGATAGGAATTCCATAGAAAGACCAACAGAGTCTACTAACCTAAAACCTTTGGGACTCTCAGAGACTGAATGGCACCAAAAAGTATACATGGGCTGGACCTAAGCTCTGCACATATCTATAGCAGAAAATCAGCTTGGTCTTTGAGTGGATCCCCTAACTACTGGAGTGGGGCTGCTCCTGACTATGTTGCTTGTGTGTGGATCAATTCCATTTCTCCTGACTTGGTCCCATTGTTTTTCCTCAGTGGGATATGAACCTAGTCCTGTAGTGACTTGATTGCCAGAGGGAGCATGAGAAGGGCAGAGGGAGTGGGGGAAGCAGCTGTATGAGAGGGTGACTGGGAAGAGAAGGGTGCTGATATTGGGATGTAAAGTGAATAAATAAATTAATGGAAAAAAGAGCACGACAGAAACGCATTATTCCTAGGAAGAGGCTTTGCTCCTTTGTCATTCCAGTCTCAAGGATCAGAGGAAATTACTCTGTAAACAATCCAATTTAATATTTTCTTTTTCAAATAAAAAGTTAGAAATTTTCCTTTTGCCATTTAAAAAAGCAGGTAGGATTCTTTGCTTCTTCTTTTTTTTTTTTCCAAAACAGAAAATCACACACACACAAATGTGCACATGCATGCACACAACTAAAATTTCTGAACTCTTTTTTAGTATGAGGCCCAGGATTCAGGAATTCAGTTACAGCAAACCACCACTTCACCATGATTGACTCCCATTCTTACCACTGAATTAGTTCTTTACAGTTCTGTGTCCTCTGAAATTTCAGTAAAAATGCGGCTTTCTAACTGTCCTGTCTCAAATACCCAGTCAGTGAAACAAATAGGCAGAGTTACTTTTTTTACAGTGAGAAGGAAGGGTACATTTCTGATATGTCTTCTTGGAAAATATAAAAGAAAATCCTAAATTATTGGTGTTTCTTTGCAAGCTCTATTCACTAAATCCTATGTGATCTTTATCCTGTCTCCTAGGAGGTACAAAAATTTACATGCTTTTTCTAATCTCTGCCTCACTGAGAAGTGAAGCAGATGGCTAAGCCTTTTCAGGAAATATGCAATGTCTTTTACGCATTACTCAGTGCATTAACTACTACACTATTACTTATCAAAAATTCTTATTTTGATATTAAAGTGCATTTGTACATTGTACACCTATTTTTAAGGTTCTAAACACATTCATTATTTAACATATATTGTGTCTTTTTGCATATAACTTTTGTTGTCTCACTAGAAAAGAAGGCTAACTATGAATATTTACATTAATGTGAAACAGGTTTAATTACCAGTTTGTCTGTGCATTCTTGGAAGACTACCAGAGTGGAACAGCTCACATAGTAAGAGCTGGCTGACAGTGAGGGAAAGACATATACAGGATATTGCTGATTACTGCCAATTTTTATCATTTTGGAAAATCCTTATTAGTGAGAGGGCAGGGAGGCAGATCATGGGCATTTAGCCCAGTGATAGCTATTGACAACTGAAATAGAACATCTGATAAGATTCTCCAAGCAAAACAAATTGTTGTTCTCCTCTTTCTCTCTCTTTCTCTCTTTCTCTCTCTCTCTCTCTCTCTCTCTCTCTCTCTCTCTCTCTCTCTCTCTCTCTCTCTCTCCTCCTGCTCCTCTTCCTTCTTCTTCTTGTTCTTCTTGTTATTCTTCTTGTTCTTGTTCTTCTTCTTGTTCTTGTTCTTCTTGTTCTTCTTGTTCTTGTTCTCCTCCTCCTCCTCCTCCTCCTCCTCCTCCTCCTCCTCCTCCTCCTCCTCCCCCTCATCCTTCCTCTTCTTCTTGAAAAAGGTTTTGAGGAACATCTCTCCTGAGCATCAGTAGACTGAGCATCTGATATCACTGGTAGCTGAGCCAGCCTGAAGCTAAGCTAAGATAGAAAGGTTTACCATGTAATGGTAGGCAGAGAGAGGCTTGATACATGAACCTAGGATGCTAGTGTTCCACCCTGCGCCACAGTACACTGAGACACTATTATCAACAAGAAATTCAAGAACTAGGAAAGAATTCAAGAATTGGATTGTTTTAATCTCTATTTTTCCATTCTTTGAGAAATTCACATTAGTATAACTTGTTCTAAATACACCCACCTCTCATTTTCCTCCTGCAACTGCTCCTAGCATGTCACTCCCTACAGCCAGGGCCCCACTAAAGTTCTAATACCCTTTTAATATTTGTTAATATATAATCTACTCAGCCCATTTGCTATTTTCCATATGTACATAGATGTTGGGTTGACCACTGGAGCATGAGTAACATACCTCAAAGTAAGAAGTAAACTGGTTCTATGTTTCAACTGCCTACATTTCTTCAATGCACTGAATTCACTCTCTAAATGGAAAGAGATGTTTCACACTCAAAGGAGCTTGTGATTAGATATCATAGTGATGGGGGCTCATTAAAACATTTATATAGTGAGAATTTAGTATATGTATAAAAGGCTGATATGAAATACCTTTATTTATTTTCTTATGTTCAAATATAGTTTACCTTTTATGGTACACTGCTGGTATGTTTGTTTTAAACTACATCCCCTAGTCAATATTTTAACTTGATTTTCCAAACTATAATTACATTTTAAATCTTCATTAAGGTGATAGATTTTGAATTTTTCTTTGTGTTGGAGAATAAAGTAATTAATGTGATAAATAGTAAAAACATTGTTGAATGTCACCATATGAGGCATTCCAAATTACATGATTTGTACATATTTTAATATTCATAGAAATCAATATTTGGAATTAAAAAGGTAAGATATAACTAGAAAGTGAAACAACTGACTTAACACTACCTTTTGGGCAAGGAGAAAGTGCAGATACATTATCTTACTGAAAGATTGTTCTCCAGGTCATTCAAAGGTTGTTTTGTCAAGCTAGAGAGATTGCTGTTAGAGTGGGATGCTGACTTTAGTACTAGGGCTCTGCCTAGTTATGCTGATATCCTTGAAACCTACTCTTTACAATGCCATATGAACCCCAGTGCTCCACATTCACACAGGAAGGGCATCTTACACTCCCTAGATTGCTGCCATGATTTCTTTTTAAATCTCCCCTTTCTGTTTACTAAGCATTATGATTAATTTTTATGATTTTATTTGTATATTGATTCATTTATTTGAGTTGACTGCACACAAAGGCCACACTGTAAGTGTAAAGAACATAGGGCTATTTATATGAGTCAGCTATTTATCTCCATCTGTTGTCCACGTGGTTGAGCTCAGGTGATAAGGACAGGCCTCAGTGCCATTTGGGTGGGAGACATTTCCCAAGCCACTGCTTCTGACAAATAAAATTTCATGTGTTTTGAGTCTCTCATCTCCAAAGATAACAGATACCCTGAGAGTAGTATCATTTAGCTGTAATTTATATAAATCTTGGTGAACAAAAGAGATAAGGAGTGTATGGAACATGGTGTTCACAATTGGAAAGAGATGTTCACATGAAAAAGTAATATCCAAACCATGAAGGATGGAGCACAGGTCCACCCATATGATTTATAGCAGGGATATGCCAGTCTTTTCAGAAACAACAGCAATGGAAACGACAGAATGTTCACCTGTTTATTTTGAAACTGCTTTTTAAAATATGAGATATTAGTTTTCATAGACTGAGTACCTATTTGTAAACATATAACCAAACACTAATCATCAGATGAGAAACATCTTTCTTAGTCAATATGATAAGAAGTATAGAAACGTAGGGAGGTTGGCTTGTGTTATTTAAGTAATTACAAAATATGAAGAAAATTTTAATAGGGTTCCTAAATGTAGTTTTATGAAAGCACAGATAGCTAAGCACTTCTATAAACAAGATACATGCCATAGAATTTAAAGAAACCCTCCCAAAAGTAATTATTATTATTACTCCATCCAAGAAATAGTTTAATATAAAATTTTAATGCTAATTAGAAGTTATAAAGGTAGAAATGGATGCCCTATAGAATGTTAATGAAGCTCCCAATAGTATGAGGAACATATATAAACATGGTGTACCTAACGGAAAAATGTCATATGATGAACTGAAGAACTATGAATTTAATAGCAAGACATCGCAGTACAGACAACATGTACATTGTGTTTTAACAATAAAAATGTGTCTGAGAAACTGAGGGAATGTCTCATACATTTGTATCTTATACTTCCCTTATCAAAATAAATTTAACATATACTATGAATCAGAAAAGGCAATGACAGCAAATGCTGGTAAAGACAGGTTTCATTTTAGTATTTGTCAAATATTCTTAAAACTACACACACACACACACACACACACACACACTATATTCATATACAAATGCATATGGTATTTATGTGTCTACTTTTACCAATCTCTTCATATGTCTCTCTCTTTGCTTCAAGTCTATGCATGGTATATTTTAAAGAAGGCTACATACTACACACATACAAACATACATACATATATAACTTTTGACGCCCACACAAGAATATGTGTATTTATGAGTATGTATAAATGTGTGTCACCTTCTAACTAATAAGGAATGTTGAGTTCTTTAGTTAAATGCGACAAAATGTACCCAAATTTCCCGGGCAGTTCATCTTTTTAAATTGTAACATTTGGCCCCTCATTCTTATGATTAGGGCATTTATATTTTCTCCTTATAGCCCTATGGGATTGTTCAATAGTTCCTTAAAACACCATAACACAAAGGGAAACTAAGCATATGTCTTCAAACTAAAATAATCAAAACCTGGTCATTACTATAAATGGATGGTCTTCCCTTTGAAGAATGAATGAGTGCATTTTGAAACCACTGTCTTGGTAAATATCAGATATTGAATGCTTAAACCTATATCCTGCAAAAGAGAGAGGACAGAAAGCTTTACAGAAAAGTGTGTGAAAACCTGGCTTTCATCACTAAAGAGATTATGTGAATGTGACAGGGGTAAATCTGGAATCTAATATTAGAACCTCAGCAAACCCCACTGAAACCTCACGTTTGTTCATATCATCCACTGACAATGACGTCAGGTGGCAGAATTGAGAATCCTCTGCGGTGATTAAACAACCTCTGTGAAGTATGGGAAACGTTTAATTACATTTAAATGCATTAAAGAGACAGCTAATGAGAAATAAGGATGTTAACATTTACACGATAAAGATTAAAGAAAAGATTTGTAAGTGCTATGACATATATCTGTTAAATTCATGAACTCCTCTCATAATGTTCTAAATTTAAAGACTAAATTAATTTCTATTTCGCAACTTAGCAATGAGTAAGTTAATATAATATCTCGCTATGTATTTAATTATGTAACTCAGTAATTATTATTCATTATACATATTTATATACTTATTTCCCAAGGATATTTATCACTTTTTTCATCTGGTATTAAAAACACGACTATGTAAACATCAAGATCTATCGTAGACATTCTTCAATTAATTTTTCAATTAATTCTCATTGTTTAAATGGTAGCAGTGGGGTAATGCTTTTTAAATTTTTAAATAAACTTCAATTTCTTTCAGAGTTGCTAGAATACATTAACTCTCAGAATGGTTATTCTAGACATAAAAATTTACTCGATTAAAACACAGAAAACTGCAAAGTATCAGGACAATGAAGCAAAGGACATGTGTGTTTCTCTACAGAGGAATTAAGGTGGAAACCTACTAATTACATTTCCAGGGGCAGAAACTCTGAATCAATGTTAATATCCCCTCAACACCAGGTCTCAGCACCCCCTATTTCTTAGCAGGCCTTTATTTATGGTGCTGACACATTTGGCAGACCACACGTTTCCTCTCCTCTAGCTAATTGGACCAGTCATAGGCACATGGCCCAAGGCAGCAAGTGATGTAAATGATGCATCTGATACCCAAACTGACAACTAAGAGTTATATTAAGTAAGGTGAAGATTAGGCTGCACCTCTTATTGTGGGAAGGTAAATGGTTAATAGCAATAGTACAAGAAGACTAATGGTTCTTGTGTGAAATTCAAGCTGTGAGAATAAAGCACAATATGATAACAGCCCATACAGTGACCTGGGCCCATAGGCAGATCATTCCCATGTGTAGCTGCATGGCTTAACTTTATGATTGACATATCGTCTGCTTCAGCTCCCTAAGTGAACACTGGGAAAATAAGAGTAAGTAGTACATATAAACTTATATTAATGAAAAGAAAATATCTGAAGCAATT
Organism: Mus musculus; assembly: GCF_000001635.26. Classification (NCBI taxonomy): domain Eukaryota; kingdom Metazoa; phylum Chordata; class Mammalia; order Rodentia; family Muridae; genus Mus; species Mus musculus. Next base: position 42,341,601 of record NC_000068.7, read on the forward strand.
TGAATAAGGGAATGGAGAAAACTGTAGTTTTCAGAAACGTCAGAAATAATTGTAAATTTTTAAATGCTCCATCTAAAATACATGGAAAAGATCTCCTCTACCAATAGCAACAATGAAGAATATAACGTATGAAGAACATAGATACAAAATATAAACTTGCATTATGATTCAGTTAGTAGATTTCCAAATTTGAGGTGGAAAGTGGATTCCCCGCCTCTCCAATTTATTATGTGATAGACCTTGTCAGTTTGGGCAATTTGGAAGAACATGGTATCAACTAATCACTATCTCCATTTTGTATCCATTCATGTAATCGCCCCGCCTCATACCTCAACTCAGAAAACATGCAAGAACTTGCTTCAAGCCTGTTCAGTCATGAAGTAGTCGTTTTATAATCTCCTTAAAATGCCTGTGCTCAGGATTGGCAACGACACCTTAATATGAATCTTTACAACTCTCAGACAGCTGTCAACTATGTGCAGAAAGCATTTGCTAAAGGGATTCAGTAGTTTAAACATTGATGCAAACTGTGAACTCAGTGGCTTTTCACATCAAGACTGATTTAAAAATCAAAAATATAATACATGGTTTGATGTAACTGAAAACAAAGGAAAGTCTGGGTCGGCAACATGCCTCAGTGGGTAAAGGTGCTTCGTGAAAAACCTGATTGCTTGAGTGGCATCCACATAAATAAAGGAAAGGATCACCTCCCGGAAGTAGTCCTCTGAGACCCCATAGCCCCACCAGCTGTGCAGCCTCCTTCTCATGGTAAAGTCGATTTACAGGCAAGGGAATCTGTGCAAGTCAGAGGATGGGACTTTGTTAAAGATCAACCGCTCATATGTCTCCTAGACAAGTCAATGTATTTGGGTCTTGCTTGGACTCATCTGGAATACTGAATGTCATTTCAGGGAAATGACTGCACCCACTGCCCCTGCATTCTGACCAAAATGCTGGTCAGAGCTTTCAACCAGTGTAAAAGGTTTCACCCTTTCTCTTGACATTGCTTTTGGAAAAAATGTTCATTAGTCTGATCGAAAGTAGGAATTTCATTATTTCACATCCTCCTCTAGGCTTTGAGCTCCTTCTATGTACTCATTTTTAATCTAACTATGGTGTTGCATTGTGACTGTTTTCTAGTACACATTTTGAATATTCAAGAAGTTATAGGCAGGAAGCTTGTAATAAATTAAAATACCTTGGTAATATGAATTTTGTCTTAGCAAAGACGACTTTAAATTTATATGGCAAAGTTGTTCTTTTAGATGTTTATTTTGAAATTATAAAATATATCAGTTCTCAATTATCTTTCTTCCTTCCAATCTCTCTCATGTACACTTCCTTGTTTTCTTTCAAAGTCAAGGCTTTATTTCCATTAATTGTTATTATATGAATATCTATCTATCTATCTGTCTGTCTGTCTGCCCATATTTTTCTAAATATAACCTACTGAGTATTTATAATATTATTTCTATGCATATGGTTTTCTTGGATAATCATTGGTATTGGACAAACAATTGCTGTGGTCTTCAATCAGAAACAGTCATTCTCCCAAACTCAGTACTCCCTACTTGCATGCGGTTCTTCGGGTAGAGCTGAGCTCTCAGCTATTCGCTGTCCACTTTTCCATGCCTACTGTTGTTTTCCTTCATATATATATATATATATATATATATATATATATATATATATATATATATATATATATATTTGGCAGTCACGTTAGTACAGTTTAATGAACATAGCCTCTGACAACACTAGGAGACACAATCTCACGGCACACACCCTGATCCTCTGGCTCTTGCAATCTCTCCACTCTCTCTTCTGTAATGCTCCCTGGGTCTTACAGGTGATACTTGCCTTACAGAGGTACCTGTTAAGACTGGGGTCAGCAAATCTGCATTTTGATTCTTTCTGGTAATCTGTAATGGGCTCTTGTCAGTAATAAAATATTTATTATAGATTTTAAGAAATTAATTTTCACTATGTAACTCTGAGTCTGCACCCATCAGTTGTTGGATGAAGTCTTTCTGTTCTCTCTGATGATGATTATTCTAGGATATGGTCCCAGCACATCCTTCAGGCACAGCAAACAGTAGGTCTGAGGATTGGGTATTGGGTTGCTGAGCCAATCCCTCCACTTTAAGTCTTGCCTGATTACAGAGGGTGGCCAATTGGTATCTATGTCTCCCATTACTAGGAGTCTTTTCTTCAGTCTCCCTCATAGGTCCCATGGAGTTTTTTACACTAGGTTTCTACCCTACCCACAAAGGGAGATTAGTGAATCCTTTGGAAGAAGGAAAAACAGATTAGAGAAGCCAAGAGAATCAATGACATCACCAAAACCTAGCCCTCAGAATCAAATGACTGGGACTCAAGTGGGCTCACAGAGATCTAGGAGCCTATATGGGTCTAACCTATCTTCTCTGCATAAATGTTATGGCTGTGTAGGTTGGAGATTTGGTGGAATCCCAAACAATGGCAGCTGAGGCTGTCTCTGACTCTTTGGCATGCCTTTAGCTCCTTTTATTCCTACTGGGTTGCCTCATGCAACTTTGGTGTTAGAACATGTGCCTAGTCTTATTGTATTTTGGAATGCTGTATTTGTTTGATGTCCTTGGGAAGCCTGCTTGTTTCTGAGGGAAGGTGGAAGAGCATTGGATCTGGGTAAAGGGGAGTTTGAGAAGAGAGGCTAAGGTGAAGGAGGGAGGAGAAACTGCAGTTGGAATGTAATCTATGACAGAAAAATAAATTAAAAGAACAAAAACAAGTTAATTTCCAGAATGAGGATATGAAGACTGATGTTTGTCCTTAAGTAATTTAATTTCTATAATACATATTTAAAAATAATAAGTTGATGAATATCTAGATATAATACGATTTTTTTCTAACACCTTGATAATTCCCTGTTTCTATGTTGACAGGTAACCAATAAACTTGTTTGTATACAGAGTTCTTAACTGCTGCCCTTACTGTATACTTACATCCTTTAGTGTACCAATGCTTCATTTCAATATATTTATTAGCAGATTATGGACATATTTTACTTGGCCATTATTTTAAATCCTGAAATATGTAAGGAATTTTAAGGAGAGAAATCCAAAGGAGGCTGCATGTAGAAAGCTCCTAAAATAGTCTTTTGGATGGAATCATCTGCTACAGAGTTGCCTATCATGTTAACCAATGTGCCAATTTCTGTTGGTTACTTCCACCCTACTACTTACCTACCTACTCACTAGTAGGATACATATACTTGTGATCTGTAAAGAGTCTTAGGCCAATTTATGCAAGCTGAAATTTGTGAAATCTCGAATTCAGTGTCTCTGCTTCTTAGTCATGTAATAAAGGACCATAACCTTAAGACCTGTTCCTCTTCATTACATTTTAATCAACTCATGGCTTCATTCATACTTATTTCTACTTTGCTTTCTTAGATCTTCTATTGATCTGAGATCCCCATAATCATTTTAAAGCACAAATGAAGAAAATGCCTAGGATATTGTCTTAGATTTTCCTTCTGTGGGTTCCTTTAAGATATAGTTAGTCAGCCAGGCATTGGTGGCATACATCTTTAATCCCAGCACTTAGGAGACAGAGGCAGGTAGATTTCTGAGTTTTAGGCCAGCCTGGTCTACACAGTGAGTTCCAGAAGAGCCAGGACTGTACAGAGAAACCCTATCTGGAAAACAGAAAGAAAAAAAGAAAAAAGATATATTCAGTCATTAGCTGCCACCAGCAACAATGCCAGTGTGCTGAGCCATAGCATATTCCTGTTTTAAAATCAGATTTGCAGATTTAAGGGAGAGACTGCAAATATATAAGTGGAAAATTAAATACAACAGCAAACATTTTTAGAAATATGATAGCTATCACAATGCATATCAAGTTTAAAACTCAGAAAAGTATGTTATCAATTAATTTATAAATAAAATATTTTATTAATATACTGACATAAATACCTGTAATATTTTTCCATCTATATTTGCCTCAGCTATATCCTTTTTAATTCTATTTTAAAACATTTTACTGAGAGATTAGAAAGTTAATCCTGACTTTGCTCTTAAATATTTGATAAAATTATAAATTCTGCTCATTAGCCATTAGAAACTTCTTTAACTTTCAACACTCGATGTCCAGTGAACTATAGATCATATAGGACAGGGGAGTTTGGGAAAACATTTTCACAACCTTCCTTTAGACGTAAGTGATCTACAAGATTCGAAATTTTCCAGCCTAAGATCTAGCTCTCCTTTTCAATGATTATTTTAGGTTTGTATTCTCTGTTGGTTTTGTTTTTATTTTTCACCAGCCACACAGCTCAGATATCAGCAAGTGCATTCTTATTGCAACCCAATGGCTGTCTATTCTCCTTTGTTCTTTGACATCTTACACTCACACACTCTCTCAATGCATCAAAGGTGTATGGCAGAGTAGTGATTAATACAAAGCATTAATAAATTTAGAAGTACAAAGAAAAATAATTGGGAGGTACATGAATTTTTTCATTAGGTACACTTAAATATGTATTGTATATTCATGGTCCTACATTATATAACTCATTTTTATTTCCTTCAAGTTTGTTTGTTGATTGAATGATTGATTGATTGATTGATTGATTGATCGATTGATTTTCTAGTGTGTGTATGTATGCTTGCCTTGGAGTGCCAATAGAAATCAAATAAAGGCTCTTGGGAACTGGGTCTGTCATACTACATTTGCAATCCATGGATAGGACTCGGGTTGCCCTGCCTGATCTTAGGCTCCTCTGCTGTCTGAGCATCTTGCCAGTTCTCATTTCATTAATTTTCTCACCTCTGTTAGTACTGGGGACCACATTTTGCCCTTTGCTTTGTTTGTTACCTTGAATATCATTCTTAAAAATGACTTAGTCTTAAAATATAGTACTAACACAATAAAATGTCTGCTCAAAATCTTCACAAGGTGAGAATTACAAGTAAATATCCAATCTTAGAAAAGGACATACTGTCATACAGTCAAGGCTTCCAGCTAACTACCTCATCTTTTCTTTGCAGATGTGAGCACTCTCTTCACCCTGGCTCCCTTTGTCTTCTCTCATTGCATGTGTGCTTTCTGGTTTCAGTGTCTTGACAGATTCTACTGCTTCTAGTCAAATAATTCTTTTCATATTACTTATTAATACTTGATTTACCATGTGTGACTCAATTTAAAACCCACCTTTATGATATTTGGGTTCTGTGTTTTTCTATATTTTTGCTCTCAGAGTAATTATATTACTATTGCTTGTCTGAAAACTTTTCGACTATCTGCCTTCTTCCTATAACACAAGCCTTAATGAAACTAGAATCTATTTCTGGCAGATCATCTTTTGAAATATTCCTTTATTCTTATTCTTATTCTTATTCTTATTCTTATTCTTATTCTTATTCTTATTCTTATTCTTACTCTTACTCTTACTCTTACTCTTACTCTTACTTTTATTCTTAAAAGTATTATCTTTCATAGTGTGTTGGTTTGAATATGTTTGGCCCAGGGAGTGGCAAGTAGGTGGTGTGACCTTGTTGGAGTAGGTATATCCTTGTTGGAGAAAGTATATCACTGTGGAATTGGGCTTTGAGAAGCTCTTCCTAACTGGCTGAAGGACAGTCTTCTGGTTCCCTTTGGAACAAGATTTAGAACTCTCAGCTTCTTCTCTAGCCTAGACATTGCCTTGCTTCCTGGCTTGATCATAGTAGACTGAACCTCTGAACCTGTAAGACAGCCCCACTTAAATGTTGTCTTTTATAAGAGTTGTCTTAGTCATGGTGTCCCTTCATAGCAATAGAAACCTTAATTATGATACATAGTATATGTTGACTAACAGAAGTTGAAATAACAATTTTGACATATTCAAACAGTCGGAATAATATACACACAAAGAAAATCTAGTGCTGTTGAAAATAATTATCACTGAAATTTAAAAATTATGTTATCTATAAATTTTCCAGAAATTTAATTATATAAAGTAACCAGAATTTTATCCTAAGTCCATAAAATCAAGCCAACCAGGAATTATGTTTGGAAAACCATGATTATGAGGTTCAAATAGTTTTACTTTGTCTTATAGGTCATTAAAATCCTGGATATTTAAATGAAATCCAATCATAATGTTCTAAAGGAGCTTCTGGGAAAGTTGTATGTCAATCATTTGAAGAATAGATCAAGGATATGAACTCTTGAAGTATGTAGGCAAGTTCGCATAGATGTCATTATATACTCAGTTATATAGTAAAGAAGGTTGGAATTTAGTGAAAGTACTGTATAGTAGAAAGCAAAGTCATTTCAGAAAGAAAACTCAAAGAACTAAAGCATCAATATGAATAAGATATAGAAAACTGAAAATATGGAGTTGCGGGAAAGATATAACTTCGGGGATAGAAGTACAAGAGGCTGGAAATTCAAGTACAAAGATAGCACTAAATTTCAGAGAGAGAAAAAAAAGTATGAAAACATGGTGAGGCTGCATAGTAGGAAGGAAGAAACTAAAGCCCTTCAGAATGTACTTGTAGAAAATCAAACTGAAGCAAAAATAAAACCAAGCTTTCTTTCTATGGTTGCCTGGTACTGTGAACAAGAAAGCAATAATAGAGTAATAGTTTAAAAATAAGAACCCTAAAAAATAAATATGACCAGTATAGCTGAAAGCAAAACAGATACACATCTTACATCCTTATGTTATGTCTGTGGGTTTTTTTTCCAGAATCTAACCTAGAGACTTTAATCCAAGTATAGACAACAGAATGAAGGGTATATCAAGATGAATAGATAATTTCCAGAGGAATCTCATTATGAAGTTGAGGTGGAAGGGAAAGAACTCCAAGAGATAAGTTATATAAGACAGTTAAAAAGCAGTAAGATGTCTTGGTACTTCAAGTACATATTTAAGCAATTGTAGAATAAGGTAGAATGATGAACTTTCATATTTATTAATTGTTTGCTGGCTAGGTCTTGGGAAAGGAAATGTGGGATTTACAAAAGAACCAAAAAAGTAGCAGTAGCTATTTCTTGCAATATTTCTGAAGTAGACAGCCCTTCAATACCCTTAGGGAACCTTTCTCATTCACTGGTTACATGTACTCATGAGACTTAGTAGATATTTCTTAGCTTTAGTACAGAATAATCTGGTTTATAGACTGAACAAAAAATTATCATATTGTGGAAACTCTTACTGACATATTTACTTTCTCTATTTTACCTTTTTACTTTAAAAAATATTAAAATCTGAGATTCCTGGAGCAAGTTTTATCTGTTTTTAATGATATCATTCTTAGAAGAGACAGACTTGTCTTAGCTTCCAGAAGAGCTATCCAATTCATGTTTATGCTCTTGCTCCTATGTCTTCAAAGAGACTTTTTTTTAAAATTAGGAATCATAAGTATAGCATCTACAGGATTAACGGAGTGAGAGAGCATATACAATACATCTATTGATACACAGAGGGCATCTATAGATACTGCAAAAGCTTTTTGGCAGCATATCTCATTGTTGCAACAAAATGGTTTCAAATTGTTTTGCACTGTTGCTGTGCCTCTCCCTCTTTTACCCCATGTGATCAAGAAATAAGCATTCATCTCCTTTATATTGCTTATGTTACTTGGGAGAATCAGGAAAAATGGTGGAATGTGAAAACTGAGAAATAATAATAAAGCAAAACCAGGAAATCAATTTAAAGAAAGGAACTCGGTGAGTAGCAGAATGAATTCAGCAGATGAATGAGAAGGGAAAGGTAAAGTGCAGGAGAGAAATGAGCATGTGACCAACTGTCACAGGATGAGAAATCTAGGAGAAAAATGGGAGTTTTGGTGGGTTCCATTTTGATTTTTGTAATTAATTACCTTAAATACATTTTCTGAAGTATTCAACACAAATGTAAAAAAAAATTACTGTGAACATTCTGTTATATGGGGTGTTATGTCAACATTATGTTTTATTGTTTCTTCACTCAAACTATAAAATGGGATTTATTTGATCATATACATAGTGCACTAAGCAGTCTGCACATTACATTTTAGTAGCCAAATATTAACTGTGGACATCATTTGTGTATAAAATGATCTGCTAGGTAGTAAATTACTGACTTCCCAAGATTGAATGATTTACTCTGCTCTGAATCAATCAACTTTTATTGGTCCAAGAAGGAAATATTTGTGTTAGAGTCAGATATACAGCAAAGGCAGAGCTCTGTTAAGTAATATCCAAACCATATTCACTCTCCAGCTTTCCACTCCATCTAGGAAAAAACTGCATCTTAGTCATAGATTCTTTATGTTTACTTAAATGAAAAATACCCTATTAAAGCTGTCACAGGAAGGGGAGGTATCAGGGGATGGGATTTAAAACCTAACTGGGAAAAAAAAAAAAAAAAACTACTACTAAGGTAGTTGAAAAGGGATTGGATAACTGAAATGCTGAGCAGACTGGAACAGAATATATATACTATACTGACTAAGATTTCTTTTGCCACTTCTATAGTGGAGTATTTCATTTATTTCACCTTGTTGTTGTTTTTTTATATATGGACGAATGAGAAGATTTACCAACTCAAAGACCATTTATATTTATTTATGCATTTTATGTATATGGGAGTTTTTTCTGCATATACATCTGTGTACAAGGATCTGGTATCAGATGCCATAATAGATATTTGTGAGCCACCTGGGAGTGCTGGAAATTGAACTTAGGACCACTGAATCAGTAACCACTGCTCTTAAATCCTGAGCTATCTTTCCATTCTCTCAGTGACTATTTATAATGCAGGCTTGGATCTAAGGTAATGAAACATGAGTGATGTTTATAAATTCATTTAATAACCAATATCTGTGTAGAAAACATGTGTATAGACAGATATGTATGTATAGGTACATGAAAATTATCTGATGGCATAATATTATCTAAGAGATTTCTATTGTAGGATGACATTATATATAGTGAATATATGTTGATTATCTAAGACATAAGAAGAGAAATAATACTTTTTATTTCCTATTGGGATACACATGATAACATGGTACAATGCTTAAGCTTAACCTATTGTCTATCTGGGGAAAGAATCCTCTTTTTCCATTTACCTATGAGGAAAGATAAATTTGTGCCTGATAGGAGAGCTGAACCAGTGGTCATTCACCCATTACTCTACAAACTTCTATGCCATTTACTATTTATGAGGGGCATTACATATGACAATAAAAAATTTTTAGTTTTATCCTATTTGAAAACTTTTATTTGATTAAATTAACATTTTTATAGGTGAAACCAGGAAAATTATTAATATCAGTATGATGAGAAAAATGTCAGCACACATATGACAAGTCCTGGTAAACAAAATTCACTTTCTCTGGCTCTTCTGATTCCTTTCATTTCATCCTAGGGCTTCCTGGTGTTTTCTGAAATCATTCCTCTAAGCAGGAAGGATCATGCAGTGGAGACAGATAAAATTAGCATCTCCAGGAAATATTAAAACTGTCACCCGATGGAGCAGGGGATCACTATTAGGCCTTCAAGTAATACCCTACAGTATAATTTTGTAATTCATATATCAATTAATTTTATATTACTGTCACACATGGCACTGATAGTGAATATTTCTTCATACTGCTATCTTAATTACAATATATTTATACTGACTAGGAACACTTCAAGATCAAAGAATGTCCTATTAAAAAATAACTAAACTTGGGAAATCTTTTTAATATCTCTCAATCTTATAGAAAAGAATTTAGTTTTAGTTTCTAAAACTCTTTAAATTATGGGATATAGAAGGGCAATCAATTTGAATTATATAATAACAGAACTTTTGTAATTTGAACATTTAAAAAACGCATTTGTCAGTAATTATTTTCCATAAAGTAATTATATATACATGTGTAAGTTGACCACACAAGAGAGTATTTAGTTCTTGAGTTCTCAACCTCTGTTTATTTGGAGAATGCAGTGGTGCTAGAGAAATGGGATTTACCCTGAGGCTAACAGTATTCAGAACAACTTAGCACAGGTCTGGAGAAGAAAGTCAAGGTTAGAATTCTGTGAACATTGATACAATGTCTTAGAAATAGACAGAGTAGAAAAGGTTCTAGTGACATCCCCCAAACCATGAAGAACAAGGAGAGGGTCATTGCAACTCAATTTATATATCTTATTATTGAAAACAAAGCCAAAAAAAAAAAAAAAACCCAGAATTTCTTTCTTGTTTGCTTTTATCCTGAGTACTAGGTAGCTCTTTTTATCTAAGCTTTATATTAAATTTTCACCATATTACAGGATGTTTGCTCTCCTAAATCCATCCCATTTTTTTCTGTAAGTTTCTTGAAAGAGGAATCCAATTATTTATATAGAGAATGTATAATTGTGAAGATGATGTTATAATCAACCTAATAGCATGTCTGACCTTAAAAGAACAACAAAATACAGACTCACTGTTTAATTATTCTAACATTTAATGTTAAATATATATTAAATATTCTCACAAGCAAATGAAAGTCCTTTGGTGAAATAGCACTTTTCTCCTCTATCTTGAGTCTTGTGAATTATACATTGCCATATTCTGTACAGAGTATCTGGAAGTCAAGAGATGATGGATAAGTGATGCATGAAAATGAAGGGACTGATGGATGATCCAAGAGTACTTCTAAACCATTGCTCTATTAAACATCATTACTCAATTAACTCCAATATTCTCCAGTTACAATGCAGTAACAAATCAATTATTTCTAAACAAATTGAAACATGTTCCAAATGCCATCCAGCACAAAGTAAAATGCAAGGGGAAAAATAGTATGAGCTTATTCACAGCGATTTTAATGGCTTCTGGTCTGTAACAAGGTTGGTTTGTAAGCCTCAACCTTGCATCTTAGTATTCACTCGCTAGACACATTCATTCTCCAAGATCAACTCTGGACCTGATTCTGGGCCACAAGTGGAAGATACAGAAAGGTAAAGCTTCACCAAGCCACAGGCTGACCTTCATATCAGTAGAGACGAGCTCATTTTTCAAGGGAGTGTTGGGCCAAATGAATGCAAACAAAATTGTCTCCAAAATCTATTCCTATATGCAAGACTGATGCTGCTTTTAGCATGGCGGAAGTGATAACAGTTAATTAGTCAATTTCACTAGGTTAGTTCACAAAATTCCCTATCCATTTTTTCTATGTATTATGTATAAAATATAGTAGCTGCTTGTTTCATCCTTTTCATCACTTCACTAAGCCTCATTTTCTATTTGTTTCTGGGGAAGAACAAAATTATGGAAGACCTCGTTAGATGCTGATTAAATATGTCTCCCATTTGAAGTAGATATATTTGGTTGTTTAGTTCTGTACACAGACCCAGTTATACTTGTATAGTAGACATATCTGAATTTTGTCTAAATGATTCAACAAGCTTTGAAGACTTATTAACTGGGCACTGATATACAAATTAGAGATATTCAGGATGAATATCACTTATGTGTTCTCTCAGTGGAGAAAGTAGATATTATAGACAGACTGGAAACATTATGGTCAGAAATCTATTCATTTTGTAGAACATAATTGACTTTAGTCTCCATATGGATTGCCATCTTCTTAGTCATATTGAAGACAATTTTTCACCCAAGTTGGTGAAAAGTCAAACTTAAAACTAATGTTTGTTTTTGCTTTGTTCTGTTGGGAGTGTTTTAGGAAGGGGTGTAATTGTTAGCAATATGCTGTATAAAATCTACAAGACCTAGCATTCCTAATTTTGGACCAGAAGATAAATGCATGAAAATAAAAGGATCTTGGCTAGTTCTATGTGTTAATTTATTTTTATTTAAATGGTTAGGAAGGTGGATATAACCTTATTATATTTAAGCAATGTTTTAGGTTTGGGTTTTTTTGTTGTTGTTTTTTGTTTTTTTAAGTCTTGAGGAGACACATCTTTCAAGCTATTTTTATTGAGTCATAGAGAGGAGTAAAATCATATCCCCAGGGTCTGAACCATTGATTCTCTGGAAGGAGCTGGAGGGAAACCAATGGCAAGTGATGGTGATTGTCGACTGCTCCACATGGATGTTTCCAAGAATGGTAGTCAAGTGAGGAAAAGAGTTTCATGTTTCTAGTCAGTCCTGAATATATGTACTCTAGATGCACAGCATAATCTTCACATACCAACCTGGATCATGATGTATGCAAATAAAGATTATACATATAGAGAATGAAAATAAAAGCAGTCTAGGAGACACTAAGATGGAGCCTTATCAGGAAAGGTTTTACTAATTTAGATGATGATGATGATGAGCCTTGGGGTCTTCTAAGAATCTGTGTTTTATAGCAGTCATCAGAAATGGCAAAACAACACGATATTCCCATTTACATTCTGTAAATTAGCTCCTGCAGTGAGGACTCTCATTTTCTCGATCCAACATTTAATTTCAACATTAGTTGTGGGACCCATGAAAGTAAAAGAAATTTATTCTGTGCTGTGCTCAAAGAAATCTGAACCTGAATAATACTCTACTGATAGCAAATTACAGAAAATAATTACTTTGTTTAATCCTGCTGCATAAGTAGTCTAATTTGCTAAACAAGAAAGCACAATTGATTTGACCAAATACAAAGTTCAGATAAGAATCTTTATTTGAAATCAAGGAAATGAATGTAAATGAGGGGCATTATTAACTTAGGATTACAATAATCCACAAGTAAGTGCTTTTTCTCACCATTTATGAGTGAAAAGATACGAAGAAAACAAAATCCTAAACTCTGCTAAACTCATTACCCCAGAATGATATTTTAATGCGTCCAACAATCATCATTCATGTATTAGACTGTGCGTTCATATAGTCATCATACTGCATCCCACTGAGAAAGAGAGAGTTGCAGAGAGGGAGAGGGAGAGGGAGAAGGAGACGGGGAGGGGGAGGGGGAGAGGGAGAGAGGGAGAGAGGGAGAGAGGGAGAGAGGGGGAGAGGGGGAGAGGGGGAGAGGGGGAGAGGGAGAGAGGGAGAGAGGGAGAGAGGGAGAGAGGGGGAGAGGGGGAGAGGGGGAGAGGGAGAGAGGGAGAGAGGGAGAGAGGGAGAGAGGGAGAGAGGGAGAGAGGGAGAGAGGGAGAGAGGGAGAGAGGGAGAGAGGGAGAGAGGGAGAGAGGGAGAGAGGGAGAGAGGGAGAGGGAAAGGGAAAGAAGGAGAGGGAGAGAGAGAGGGAGAGGGAGAGGGAGAGGGAAAGGGAGAGGGAGAGAGACAAAAATCACCAGGACACTAGGAGTTCAAGTGAGACCCTGTCTCAAAGGCAAATACAAGTGGTAAAATAAATATTTATCTCCAAACCTGTTGGATCCTTGCATCCACAAGTCACTAGGGAAACCAAGAATGTTAAGCTGTCTCTTCTTAAAGGAGGAGACAAAATACCTCTTTTTCAATCCAGAATTTCTGGGAGTGGATTTTGCTCTCCATGAAGGTAGACTTTACCCAACTTTTGCTATCTGTAGGGACAGACTTCACTGTAAATCTCCAGAATAAGTACTTCAGACTTATCCTTCCCTAGACCATTGTCCTTCTTTAGGGGTGGCATCATAGTACTTTCAGATCTGCTGACCTCTTTGCTATTGTGGTCAGAGACCACATTAAATTCTAGACTTTTTATCTGTATAGAACCTACCCTCATGCTCACAAATATTATGTAAAATAGTTACTATTACTATGTATTTACAGCTTAAGCTTTATGGTATACCTGGAATTAGAATAACTATGGGAATTATTGTTATCTGGAGACCCTTTTCAAATTCTATTGTGTTTAAGTATGTCTACAATAAACCACCTGGTATTAGACTTCTAGAAGCCTGACCCAGGGCGATGAAGTATTTCTATACTAGAGTTTCATTCTCATTTCTTTGTGAATTCACGGCCTTGTCTGAATACCTGCATGGTTCCCCTCCCAAACCTAGCATTGACTTCAGCCATTGAGAATAATAGAAAATAGAGGTATACAAGGGACAAGATATGTAAAATAAGCATGATATGCAAACCCCACAGTGTGTTAAAATCACAGCATTAAACAGTCAGTTAACATAAAGGGCGTGTGATTTTTGGGGTTATAGAGATTGTTCAATAGGTAAGGGGACATGGTATTTTTGCAGAGTACCTAGTTTTACTTTCTACACACACTGGTAGTTCACAATCTACTATTATTTCAGTTCCAGCCATCCATAAATTTTGATGTCTGTGGTCACAAGACAGAGATGTGATGCACACATACACAGTTTCAGGTACAATACTCATTCACATAAAACAGATACAGTAACAATATTAGACACCTATATTTATAAGAGGAAAATTACAATTCAGATAAAAAATGAATTAACATTTGATATAAGTATACCCCAGAATCATAAGTATATATTTATCCTAAAATGCATTTGTCTTTCATATAAAATAAAGTTTTATCTGGGTGTCTAATGCTTTATTTGTTCACTGGAAACTATTGGTATGTACTGTAGAAGAAAAGAACAGAGCATGAAGAGAATTTGAAAATTTGGAATACAGCTGAAGTAACTATTGCAATTCTACCACATTCTACTCTCTGGATTCAGCCCCAAATGCACAAAATAAGGAATGAGAAGAGAAAATGGTGGTAGGAGTAGAGAGTGCGATTACGGCTGCAGAGTTTAGGTCAATCATAATTTGACACAAGCATGAAGGAGTTGATGGTTTACTTAACAATAATGGAGGAAAGAAAAAGAAGTTCTCAGGCACAGGGATAGCAAGAGCAGAAGCTCAGCCACGATATTGTATGATGTGTGTTTGTGTGTGTGTGTGTGTGTGTGTGTGTGTGTGTGTGTGTGTTTGTGTGTGTGTGTGTGTGTGTGTGTGTGTGTGTGTGTGTGTGGTTTGACTGATAAAGAGCTTAATCACAGCTGTAAACATAAGGTGCCAGCAGCCTCTGGATACATATCCTTCAGTATAGGTAGAAATGATTCACAAGATGATTGTTTTATCGAGTCAAACCCACACGTGTGTCTAGGCTACCCCAAAGAACTACATTTTCTCTAGGTAATTACTCATAAATATTTTTATGAAATTGCTGACACCAATGTATTTATCGGTATAAATGGTGATGTTAATGTTGATATTGACGATGGTCGTAGTGGTGCTGATATTTGGTGGCAAGGCAGTGGTACATCTTTTGACAGATATGAGGTATATATACTTAGTGTTCATGCTTTTATGCAACATAGATGCTTATTCATCATTTGCCAATAAAATCTGGTTTGACACAGCTAAAAAAATTAATAAGGGCTCTTGTTGAACCAAAGATAATTATTGACATATAAAAGTTAGAAAAGTATATTGAATGATTTTTCTTATTAATTTTCCCTTTACATACTTCAGCTACGTACATGGAGGCTTTTAAAAAACATAATTTTCCAAATGATGCATTTAATTCAGATTTAGGTGCTTTCCCTTGTAACAATCAAATTTTCTAACTATACATGAGTAAAAACATAAAAATATAAAAGTTCTCTTATTCTAATTTCTGTGAACTAGAAGCGCTTTTGGACTACATTTCCTGTCTAAATGTGCTGCCCAATCTTTTAATTTTTTTTGTTTTTGTAGAATCATATCCTTGTTGCTATTAGTGTTTTCCACTTGTTATGGCCTTTGTCCTGGTATGTAGGATTGATTGACATCTTACACAGCATATGTTTTCTACTATTGAATAACAACCAAAATTTAGTTGAATGGATTTCAACTAATAATCTTCAAACTGATTCAGTTAAAGGAGTGATAAGAAGAAACACAGTTCCCATCAAACAGGAGTAGTCACAGATGAGATTTTCTCACACAGTAGTACTAAGATGTCAATGGCTAAAACATTATAACTAGATTGTCTTCAGATATGTAGCTATAGTGATAAATGAGTATGTTTGTAAAATTACCAAGCTAAATAAGACTATTTACTTTGAACACTGATATGTATTCATTTTCTAAAGAACAGCTATATCTACTATCAAGGACTATATGTCCTAATTGTGATTAAATCTACTTTGTATTTTCATTACTGAATTAATTGAAAAGCTTACATTATCATTGAAGTAAAGACTATGATTTTGTTTATCTTTAATGAAGAAGTTTTTGATAATAAAGAACATCTGCAGCTGGGCATTTGAAAGATATGAATGCCAATGCAGTTAATAAGAATTGTATTCATTTTGTTACTCAGTGAGACTGGCTGTGTGAGGTGATATAATTTTCCTTTAGCTTTTATCCTCAAATGGGATTAAAAGCAGTGGTTGTAATATGAACTAACCAGTAACCCCAGAGCTCTTGTCTCTAGCTACATATGTAGCAGAAGACGGCCTAGTTGCCCATCACTGGGAGGCCAGGCCCTTTGTCTTGTGAAGATCATATGCCCCAGTACAGGGGAATGCCAGGGCCAGGAAGCAGGAGTGGGTGGGATGGGGGGCAGGGCAGGGGGAGGGTATAGGAGATGTTCAGGATAGCATTTGAAATGTAAATGAAGAAAGTATCTAATAAAAAAAGACTAAAAAAAAGCAGTGGTTGTTTTATATGGTAGTTTTGGACTTTGATACATTATTATTTAAAATTTGAAATTTCAGTACATTTACATGACAAAGTTTAGGATTTTTTCAGTACCAATATCTCAACACCCCCTTCTCCAATCTTTCTTTTGTGTGTGGCCTAGTGCATTTAATTAGAGCAGTTGTTCTCACCCTGTGTATGGCCACCTCTTTGAGGGTTGAACATTCCTTTTACAGGGGTCATATAAAGCCATCAAGAAAATACAATATTTACATTATGATTCATAACAGCACACAATTCCAGTTAAGAAGTGGTAGCAAAAACAGTTTTATGGTTGGGGATCATCATAACATGAAGACCTGTATATTAAAGGGTCACAACATTAGAAAGTTAGAGAACCACTGGATTTTGATTATCTTGCTTAGAAATGTATGAAGAGAAGTTTTACTTGAATGTGTGCAACTTACCCGTAGCTACATTTCTGATTAAGTAATACCATCTCCCTTAACAACCTTTAACTCTTAGTTCCTTATGGGCCGGGTATGGTGTCCCTTATGAATATGCCATCCTTAATAAAGTACGGGCATGCCAACGTTTGGTCAGGTTTTCTAAATAACATCAGAAGCAATGAGTTCAAGAGTGTAAAGTTTATGTCCTGTATTTCTGCTGACATATAACATGTCTAAAGCAGTTTCGGACACAAAGTAAAAACTCAATATTTATTAACTCTTATGATCATTTTATTCATTTTCATTCCCAAATAACTAGTTAATGAGAGTTTGTCATACACAGCATGGTTGGTAAATAAATCCACAAGTGGACAGATACATGAACTGGGGACCAATGCTACCTAAAGATCATTAATTTGTAAAAATCATATATTTTATGAAAAAAATTCTGTTTTGTTTCATCAACATTTTCCTCTAAGAATTGAGCAAATGCATTTAGACATGTAAATCCTTTAAAAGAATTAATTTTGATGAATTATATTGATCTCATTTGCAAGAGGGATATATTTCTGTGTAGCAAATGCTTCACATAAATACTTCAATAAATCAAACAAAATCTTAGAAATATTTGCTATCACTGGCAATCGTCTGAAAACTAACACTTTAATTTTATAGTACAAATAATAAATTCTATATTTTTAATTGCAAAGAAAAATAAAATTGATAGCTTCCTCAGTATTCCTGGTATGAAGATGGAGAGCAGAGGTATTTCATCAGTTGCCTACTTTTCTTCCTGCTCTTTTGTATGTACATTCAATAAATAATTTTGATACATATTTTGGTTAATCTTGTAAGTGTTCTAGCACTATCAGTGATGTTAGACTTTATTGAAAACCTTAGCAGTACAAATCAGAATCCAGACATATGAAGTAAAGCTGAGATTTAACACATTGGCAAAGATAAAAGTAATTAACTGTAATCCATTGCATAGACTGATGATGTCCAGAATGTCATCCATTAAAAGAGGTTACTTTGAAACTTCAATGAAGCTTCCAGAAATGGTTTAAACAAATTGTTCTCAAGACAATGCCAAAGAAAATGTTTATATTTCAGTCAGGTAAATGTGTGATTACAAGTGCAGTTGTGTGCTGAGAACAGGAAACAACATAGTGTAGGTACAACTTATAACAGAAGAAAAGACCCTGCTACATTCAATATTAAAAATGACAGATATTTCATACATATTAGCATTACTCTTTTTATAATCACTTAATTTAAGTACATTTCAGAGATTATAATATGGGGCAGACTGAATCAGGCAATTTCTCTGTTAAAATGGTTTAAGAAGAAGGAGTAACATATTCCATTGTTACACAGGAGCTCTACAAAGCAGAAGCAATAGAACTGATCATCCCTGCAATCTCTAATTTCCTTGTGAACTCCTTCAATGCAGGCAGAGTTGACAGGCACTGATGAAGTTTACCTCATTGATACAGCATTCACCTTACTTGAGGGATAATTTCATCTGGCAGTGAGACTGATCATGGAATCAGCCAACAGAATGGGATAGTAAGGTTTTAATTCACTCTTCACTGTCGACTGCTGTATATCCTATTTAATTTCACTCTCCTTTCTCTCAGTTACTAAACAGCAATAAAAATCTGGAACCAGAAACACAAGCTCATATATTTTCTCCATTATAGTCGAGTCTCTTCCAGATTTATTATGGTGCTGGGTAAAGAAAGTCTAAGAACTAAAATTTCTTTCCCAATACCAACCACATATGATTTTGTGAAACTGCATGCTAGTATCAAATTTGAAATTAAATAACATAGTGAATAAATGGTCACTATACTGGATCATGTCACTGGAAAACAAAAAACAAACAAACAAACAAACAAAAAACCAAAAAACAAAAACAAAAACAAAAACGAGAGAATGTTTGTGTCCCAGAATTGAGAGAATGATCTTATAAAAGTTTGGTAAATCAAAACATTATTAGGATAAATAAGTAGAGAGACAAATCATATTATATTTAATTTAATTTTTAAATACATATAATTTGTCTTACTAAATTATAGTTATTTCTTGGAAATATAGAAGCCACACATATACTGATAAGCTTTATCTCCTTTTTCTTAAAGTAATTTTAATAATCCAATCATGTTAATTTAAGCACAGTAGGCAATGGGATGAAGGTGAAATAAGACAACAATTTTGCAGTGTGGAAAGACTGAATGATAGTAAAGAGTAAATCTGTTCATCTTTAGAAATACCAAATAATCTCCCAGGTTATTTTTGTCAGCTATCAACTCATTGATTTTACTATACAATGATAGTTCATCCCCCCAGGTAGATTGATACTGAAAAAATATCTCTGGCATAGATTTTAGAGCTTTAAGGGGAAATTTTAGTAGAAAGCATTTGAGTCATTTTTCCTGAAGTTTGACTAAAATTATTTTGAAAAATAAAGTATGAAGAAATGACTGAAAGGGAAAGAGAAATCATATAAACTAAGCTGTACTAAGAACAGTCTATTTGTACAACTTCCCCAGAATTATCAAAGGAAGATGAGAGATGATAAAAGAGATATGAAGGATACAAGGAAACACAAATGACAGTTAATGAAATTTCCAGAATAATTAGAAATAATAAAACCATAACTGGTCATATATTTCTTATAAAACTATAGATGGTGACTAAAACATAGCACTGCCATTTCAAAAACAAACAAACAAACAAAAAAAAAACAAAAAAAGCAACCAAACAAAAAAACCAAAAACAGTGTAATTTGTAACTGCATTCTAAATGCTTATCCTTGTGTGCAAGAGAAGTGTAGATCTCACTCCACATCAATGTAGCTTCTTTTTTCATCAGATGTAAGCTATTATGTAAAGCCACCAGTGGTCAAATACAGAGAACAACTGACTCTGAGTATGCAGCCTTAGCTGAGACTTCTACAACACAATATCTGTGTAATGTTTAGGAACATGGATATAGGTGTTGAAAATTTATTAGAGGTGGTTGTCTAAGAAGGAAATTCTGCTGTGAGATTAAGTTTCCTAGAAATTACAATGAAATTACACCCAAGAAATCTCAACAATATGGTCACCTAAATTAACATAATAATAATGACAGAACCCAATGATATTCCAATGTGGAATGAGGGGATCTGCATGAGAATTTAAGGATACAAGGAAAGACAGATGTAAGTTAATGAAATTGCAAGAATGAATAGAATAATAAACAAACAGATAAATGATTACATTTTCTCATGAAATTAAAGAAGCTAAAGAGAACCTAGCAGAGGAACTATAGACAATTAATAGCTGTTTTTTGAAAAACAAAAATTTGTATTTTCCAGGAACAAGTCCTCTGAGTCAATCCCAAGAGGTCAACCCTAAACATGTGTGCCCTACACTAAATGATCTCAGTGGGCTCAGCAATTAATTAAAAGATAAGAAGTCAGTAATTTGTGAAGCTGTGGCAGGGACACAGGAGGTACTGAGGAGGGGAAAAAGAAGAAGTAGAATGTTATAAAAATAATACACATATATGTGAATTTCAGAAATTAAAAAGTAAGGAGATTAAAATCATAAGAGAAAAATAGACAATATAGATGTCACAAGAATTATGTTTACTGAAAGAAAATAACTTTAAAACCATTCATTTCTATATGTAAATACACACACACAATCTCTTTCACACACACACAAGAATGTTTGGCAATAATCAATGCTCCATTTAGACTCTTCCATGAACTCCAAGAATTTATATGTTTCACTAATATCTGTGGAATAGTAAATAAATTTTTCTTAGGGAAAATGAAAAATCATCTGTCTTACAAGCTAAGCCATGAAGAAAATGAATCCGTTTTTACATAACAACAGGAAATAATTTACCAGTATTATCCATATTTCATTCATAAATACACTTATGAAAATTAGAATATTACATTTTAAAGTTAATATAAAATCAGAAAAAAAGAGAATAAAATTAAGAACTATGAAAGGAAATGTGCAGAGAGGTCCGTTGTTTTAGTGCTGGCTGCATATTCAACAGGACCAGAATTTGATCCCTAAATTTTAAATGAACTTGGATGGGCGTTGTGACATGTCTGTAATTCTTACCAGAGAACCTGAAGTATTTGTTACTTATAAGGTGGCCAATGAGAATAGTTATATCTAGAAATCTCTGAGCTTGACTGAAGGACACTGATTAAGATTATACCATGTAAGAGTGGTTAAAAGAATAATTTGAACCAATCTTGGGCTACCAGGTATAGAGATACACATGTGAAAACACAAGAGCATACACATAAGAACTTGCATACTCTCATTCGTTCAAGAGAAGGCAAAGCAGAAAGAAACAATAAAATGGAAACAGTTTTCTATTGTTTCTTTTATTTTTAACTTAGCAACAGGTATGATAAAATACAGAAGGTAGAGGAACGCATGTCTAGAAATGACAGCATCTTCAATTCTAAAATAAACAACAATACAAAAAGATTGTGTTCCCTGCCAATTAATACACTAATGCAATAAATTGGGCTGTATCGGGTTCAGGGGTTCTTGTAGAAAAGAAGAATAGCACAATAAAACCTACAAGAAAGTACCAAGTCACCTGAGACCCCGACAAGACTACTTGATTATATATAGAATTAAATGCAAGGATGGGATATACTAAAGATGGTCAATAAGTGAGCAGTATTTAATAAAATGTCACTGAGTACATACGACAAAGTTCCCTGTCTAATAGTGGACAAACAGTACCCACAAGTCTCACCTAAATCGAGTTGTTTTAAGGCCTTAAATGCAAGAGTGTCGCATTTGTGTATAATAATAATTTGTTTTTAACAAGGACACTATTACAGTTTATAAGTACAATTATACATTTTAATATGCTGACATAAAAACAACTTTGGAAAGCTATCTGAACCATTTAAACTGTAGTGCAGAAGTTATTTATCTCTACTGTATGCAACTTAATGATTTTACTTCAATATGAAAATGTTAAGGATATAATTTATACATTAAAGATTATATGTTAATGTAAGAAGAAAGGAGACAGATAATCTATTTCATGTGTAAGAATGAAACGCAACTTAAAATGCCAGCAAGATCTTCTGACCTTCAACTGGTATGACAGCTGGATGTCCAGTATGTATGAGAACTTGGCACACTACAGCCTCAGTGTAAGCAGCCAGACTTCTCCAAGGAGAAGTGGTTCTCATATGTGCAAAAATCCCTGTAATTTCAATTTGAGAGAAGTTTTTGACAAGAGAGCTTGAATAAGGCAAACAGAATGAGATTAAATATAGTCTGGGAAGCCAGACATTAAGTAGTTATTGCCCATATAGACACGCCATAATGAAAGGTATTCACCATAGAATAGTGGGTGTCAACACATATAGCACTTAATTAGATGCCTGTCTCTATGGAACGCTTCCCATGGAATGTCATGCATGCAATCATGCAGGGGATGCTTGAAAGCAAAAATGAACCAAAGGTTTAGATTAAAAGAATAAAATGTAAAAAAAAAAAGAATTAATTTTAAAACAGTATTGTTTAAGTGCATCAAAAATAAACACACAAACATAAGTTCTATGCATGGTTGCAAGAATATATATTGCAACATATATGCAGTAAGAGTCCATGGGAGAAAGTATGGATATCTCAGTAGATACACATGTAGACAGAGCTGAGTGCTACAGACTTGGAAACAAAAGAATAAGGTCTAACAGAAGGTCTGGATAGCAGATGGTGAAACTATAGGTAGGATATCTCAGTGCATAGGGAAGTGCCTAGCACACAGTAGGTACTCAATAAACACTATTTGAGGCCACATATAATTTCTGTTTACCAAAGGTCCTATGAAAGATAATTTAAGTTTTTATAATTATCCTCTTCACTTTTATTTCTGCTAAAATTTAACATATCATAGAATCGTGGCAAACTTATTTGGAGGCACCAAAGGATTGGTCTGACTGCCCATTTTTTTAGGTCAATGAATTGTTTAACCTATTGAAGCTTATAATATATTGTAACTGAATATTATACAAAAATTATTATTCAATTCTCAAAGATATTCCAGTCATTTCAAGTGTGTGAATTATGCTCAGTATTCTTAGAGCTTGGTTATAATATTAGTTTGGCCAAAGACATATTTTAGACATAGCAAGTTCCCTGTCCCCCAAATATCTGAATTCTCCCTCTCTCTCTCTCAATCTCTCTCTCTCTCTCTCTCTCTCTCTCTCTCTCTCTGTGTGTGTGTGTGTGTGTGTGAGCGTGTGTGTGTATGTGTGTGTGTGTGTGTGTGTGCATGTTTTCATGGAGTCATATGTGTAAGGATGCCAATGTATGGGTTCTCCTGTGAATGCTAGAGAACCAACCAAGGTGTCCAACTTCAATCAATATCAGCATTTATTTCAGAGACAGCATACATCTATTTGCCAGAGACTCAAAAGGTAGGGTATTAGGGAACCTTGGGAATTTGTGCTTATGAAATCCTGGGACTAAGTGCACACCACTATACTCTGAATTTTAATATACTTACTGAGAATTAAACTCAGACCCACATTTTACCAACTGTTCTATCACCAACTCCTGACAATTGTTTTTAAATTTAGAAAAAACTTTCATCTTTTGTCCTCTTTTTCTATCCCTACAATTTCACGATAAGTGTCTTTTCAGAGAAATACAAATTCAATGTCTCACAGTCCAAATGAGAAACTATTGGAAATAACCAAAGCCTTTCAAATAGAGAAATAAAAAGACATGTTCATGCTTACAGTAGGGAAAGTATAGTTTATCCACAGAGAAAGCAAGAAATTTAAAGACTTGTAACAAAATAGAAGATATCACCTCTGAGAAATTTCTATTTCTTTTTATTAGGAAGTCAAATTTAGTGTTTTCATAAAGGGCTCAAATTTATTCTGTGGTATTAGTATTTCAAATTCTATCTGGGATATCTTTGCCAAATTAAAGACTTCCTTTTCAACCTATAATTCAAAGATAGCAGAGACAAAACATATTCAAGAGTCTTCCTGGTATTGCAGTGACTTTTTTAAAATTGTGATTTGGTGGATATTCTTAAAATAAAACATTTGCTAATGTCTTCCTTTAATGCTATCTAGAAATAAGTGTGCAATTTAACAGTAAAAACCAACAATAGATTATTTTGTATATACTTCGTGCTAGAGGGGACTTCTTGCCAAATTTGGAGGATTCACTTTAATTGGTAAAAAGGTCAGGCATATCAGTTAACTGAATAATTTTTCACTGTTAAGGCAGTTACTGTTTTAGCAAGGATTAATTATCAACCCAGTTGCCATTTTACTGGTAGGGGTGATTTGCTTGATTCTTTTCAAGTTTCTTAGGGGGAAAAAAGGTTAAAAATTGGAATTGCACTTAGCAAAACTAATTCCTCCTTTGTAGTTAATTTATAGGTCATCAAACAGTGCAAAATATATGTCAATAATCTTTTATGGTATTGTGCATTGGGGCATGGATAACATTCTGGAGAGATTTCATTTGTAGTGCACATGTGGAAGTCAGGGTAGTTAGTCAATTCCATTACCTACAATGTGGGTCCTGAGGATGGAACTCAAGACATCATGCCTGAGAACTTGTGTAGTTACCTATTGAACCTGAAGATTTAATTTTTAATTTTAATATGTTAATTAGAGTAGTGCACATAATCCATAATTTAAAAAATTAGTTTGCCTTAAGTTATTTTAAACCCCAAGTCATTCTTTTCCCTTTGCAAATGATACATTTTTAGGTTTATTCTTAAATGTAATACATATTTTATGATGTGTGTGTATAAACATATTCAGATAAAATCACATTTATATGTATATCTGTTTAAATCATATGTAGATATGTAACATATATACACATACACACAAATACACATATTATTTATGTTCATCTAATATAAGCACACATGCACACACACACACACATATATATATATATATACATATACATATATATGTATATATATTCAGCTTATGTGGTGCAAAGCTCTTCTTCACATTTCTCATTCCTGCCACAACTCTATAGTGTATAGACAGTAGGGTAACCAGCAAATCAGTAAGTGCCACCCTTTGTGTATCTGTCCCCTGATCTCCCCGAGTAATAAGAATTTCCTGAAGCGTTCACAGCTATTTGATAAGTCTGGAATTCTGTATTTTTTCTCTTCTTAAAAAAATCAAAGGATTCATACAGATGTTGACATTAAACATACTGATGGGAATTATGATCATATGTCAGGAAAGTATATAACTCCTTTGGGCTCTGTAAAAAGCTGACAGCATTCCCATAAAATATTAACTACTCACAATAAAATCCTTTCACCAGGAGTGAAATGCAAGTAGAAAGAATCTCAAAGCCCTCCACAAAGAATTTTGATTAACTGCTGCATTGAACTCTCTTGTTCTAGCTGTTTGCAGGCTTCACGTGAGCACATTAAAATGCATGCAAATCAGAGGCACACATAATTTGGCAAATGTTTGAAGGATGTGAAGTCCTCCTCCTGGAGGAATATATTAATCTCAAATTGGCGTTATCACATTTGACAGATTTAGAGAAGGTGAGGAAGTGTCTGTTCCAATAATTTCTTGTGAAGTCAAGAACTTTGTCACCTTGGTGACAGTGCCTTGGTATATACAATATAACCATTCCTTTCTTAAACTACACTCATGAATCTTTCACAGACACTACTTCCTATTCTGATGTGTACTTAAACATGTATTCAGGAATATTCATATCAGAATTTGTTTTATAGTTAACTCATTTAAAAGTTTAGGTTCCTAGGTTCTGGGGTAGATTGGCACATGTCTTTAATCCCAGCACTTGGAAAGCAGAGGTAGGCAGATCTTTGTGAGTTCAGGACAGTATTTTCTATGGAGTAAGTTCTAGGACACCCAGGGCTATACTGAAAAACTGTCTCAAAATAAACAAACAAACAATCCCAGGGACTAAACAACTAACCAAAGAGTATACATGGAGGGAGCCATGGCTCCAGATAAACATGCAGTAGAAGATGGCCTTATAAGATATCAGTGGGAGGGGAGACCCTCGGTCTTGGAGATGTTTTATGCTCCAGCATGGGGGAGTGCTATAGCAGTGAAGCAGGAGTGGATGATTGGCTGGAGGAGCAGTCTCACAGACGCAAAGGGGAGGAGAAATGGGGGGATTGGATGGGGGGATTGTGAACAGGAAGGTGGATATCATTTGAAATGTAAACAAATAAAATGATTATTAAAAAAGACAAGTGATTAATAAAAAGCCAAAAAGCACCACCCCCCCAAAAAAAAACAGAAAGAAAGAAAAAAAGAAAAAGAGAGAAAGAGAGAGAGAGAGAGAGAGAGAGAGAGAGAGGAAGGAAGGAAGGAAGGAGGGAAGGAAGGAAGAAAAAAGAAAGAAAGAAAGAAAGAAAGAAAGAAAGAAAGAAAGAAAGAAAGAAAGAAAGAAAGAAAGAAAGAGGAGAGGGAGAGAGAGAGAAAGGAGGGAGAGAGAGGAGGGAGGGAAGGAGGGAGGGAGGGTGAGAGGAAGGGAGGGAGAGAAGGAGGGAGGAAGGAAGGAAAGAAGGAAGGAAGGAAGGAAGGAAGGAAGGAAGGAAGAAAATAAGCAAGAATAATAGTAAACAATGTGAAAACTCAGGCAGGCTTTCGAAGACCTTACTTTTTAATATCTTGAAGTAGACTAAATTGGTTCTGGACTGATCAGGAGTTATTCTTTGTGTTTTGTAATTATGACCACAAAGAGTAACAGTAGATCATCTGTATTAGCCTAAGGTGCCCAAGTATCGGCAGTGTCAGTAATGATGTGTCAGATAGACATACTCATAGGGAAAGCAACCTAGTCATATACATGAAATTAAAAATATAATCAATTTTACTAAAATCTTTTCCTTAAGACAGTGGCAGTATTTCTGGTCCCTAAGTTGTTAATTTGTCTATTACATGGACAAATGCTAATGTATGTCTAATAAATAAAAATATACATAATTCTATACTTATTATAACCACCCTGGCTCAATAAGAGAAACGTGGAGGAGGACGACACCTGATCTCAACATCAGGCTTAAGCACTCATGTTCACAGACATATACACATGAATGTGTACCTACCACAGAGGAACACACATATTCATACACCCATGCATCATTGTGCAAATATGCATAAAGGAGATCAATAAATTAGGGCACAGAGATGACTGTACCCTCTGGGGTAAAGTTACTTGCTTCCATCCTTGTCTACCTGACTTCAATTCTCAATACCTACGAAATAGAAGGCAATAGTTAACTGTTAAATGTTCTCTGATTTCCACAAATTGATTGTGAATTACACTTTTAAAAAAATAAGGTAAAAAAGTTTTCTGACATTTTTTGAAAATGAAGCAAAATTGAGGATGAAACAAATAATACAGAAAAACGGTTCAGATGTCTCAGTATATAAGCATTTAATGTATATTTGGCGATTTACTACTTTAATTCAAATTTTGCTAGCATAGGGACGTTTTATTATGAAATGTATAAATAAAATTAATGGAAATGAAAAGCAAGTAATAACAGTAGACTGCTCCCTGTGGAAACAACACATATCAGAGATGTATGCTTTTATTTATTACAACTACATTAGGATGCCCAATGATTGCTAACTATCTATCAAAAATATGTATATAATGAAAAGGAAGCTCTTAGATGCTCTGTCTGTGATTCTAACCTAGCTGTTCTGTGTTTCTGAACTTTTGGGTAAGAGCAGTGAATGTTCAGTGAGAATCTTCCACAGTCATACCTATTATGCCTGGACTTTAAGAAACTTTAAGCAGTTTACTCTAGAAGCTTAACCTTCACAACCACTTATGAAACTCAGTACTGATAGTTCGCATAGCACAGAATATGGAGAGGCATCTACATTAGTCAGTACTTCAGTTCAATCATGACCTCAGCTTAGGTTCACACTTTGTCAAGTTGAACAGGTGGATGGTCTGTAGAGCATAAAGTTCGCTACAGAGTTTTAATTCTTGCTATGAGCTAAAACGTTTAAACACACATACATTCTTTAAAGCTTCAGCATTTTAATGAGGTCAAAAAGAAGAAAACACACTTATAAAATTAAATATCACAAAATCAATAAAAAATATATTATCTAGTGGAAATAAGATCGCAAGGAATTGTATGGGGAGAAAGGGGAGGTAGGGGGAAGGACTGGTAGAAAAGGGAAAGGAAACTGCAGTTGGAATATAATATAGGAGAGAAGAATACAAAATGGGACAGTGAGATCCATATTAAAGTTTGAGTTGTATGCAGTGAAATGAACTGATCAAGACTAATTAAAAGTCTTGGTAAAGAGGTCATAGGAGGCATCTTACATTACAATCGTGACAAAAACAAAACAAAAAACAATAAAAACAAACAAACAAACAAACAAGAAAACCTGTAATAGAATCCCTTAGGGCATGCAGGCAGTGCTATTAGAAGTTTATGGCTAGCCTGGACCACAGGAGGACATTGTTTCAATTGTCCAAACTGAACAAAAAGCACTACTAAATATAAAATGCAATTTAATAGAAATATAAATAGAAGAGATAATTGCTAAACACTGATAAATTGTACTCTCTTGAGAAGACAGTTTAATTGTCTATTTGCATACATGCTCCAGTGTATATACATATGCTTGTATGTGTGTTTAATTATGTTCATATGTGTATGTCATGTTTGGTGTCACTGGAGATAGATGTACATTCATTATAATTCTCTAGTAAATGGAGCACTACATGTTTGCAAGGTAAAGACAGCTACTGTAATTATCCTAATTAAAAGTCCTTCAGCTTATTTATAGGACAGTGCAAGGAAATGAAATTTATTATCCTATAAAGTATAAGACAAACCATTAAACATAGCAATTAAGAATGAGCACAAAAGAAATGCAATTAAGTTACATTCAAGTAAACTCATTTATGAGCTAATTTCCAAGTATCAATCGTGAGTGATATACACAATATAGACATCAAATAAGCTCTTATGTTTTTTCAAAAGCATTGACTAGTTCATGTCAGCTCACAAAGACAAAATGTTAAATGAGAACATCATCATAATTGTGGCTGGTAATCTCTAATCATCCAGATCTCAGAGCTCAATTTTGTACAACAAAAGCAAAGGGGAGAAAAAAAGAGCAATTGCCGTTCATCTGAAAAGGGTATTTTACCATCTCTTAAAAATGTGGTGATTTATTCTTAATTAACAACGGATTAAGCAGTATTTGGAAAAATTTCTAAAACTGCACACGACTAACTCATAAGCAATCAAGGCATTTGCTGAAAATTAAAAGTGACACATCCCAGTGTTGAGTATCTATATCTGGCTGACACATCTGCTCAAGTTCAGTTTGTGTGAAGTATAAACTAGAACTTGTGTATCATTCTGTGATGCTGTACCTAGTATTGTTTTAATTCTGGTGTTTGCTTGGTTGGGATATGTTAGTTTGTTTTGTACAGTATCTTCCAGCATAATATGCAGGAAATTAAAATGTTCTAATGTGGGAAAACATGAAAAGAATAAAAAATGATATTGAAATTTAAAATATAGAACATGTACCTGATATAGTTCCATGTTCTGATACATAACCAGTTTTAGGATTTATCATTAAATGTGTATTTTGATGTTTACTCTTCTAATTTTAACAGATCTCCAGCTCTTTCTATTAATAGACATAGAAAAATATTAAATCACAGTGGAGTCTGCTTTTGTAACACCCCAAGGGATATAATTCCAATGAGATAGATACATAAACTCACAACACTTAAATAAGTGTAGAATTTTACAATTAGATGGTGGTTAAAATGCTGTATAAGAAAAAAAAATCTAAACTTTTGGTTTTCTTCTCCCAAAGAAAACAATGGGGTCAATGTGCCTGGAGCAGGGTGAAGTACAGTGTATCTCCATGTGGGCCCATATGAACACAGCCTGACTCCACAACATCAATTTCTCAAAGGTTGTTCAAACAAAGCAAATCAAAAGGATGAGTATTTTGATAGTAGCAGATGTGTGAAGACCAGGTGGTCATAACTTGATGGGTTCAAGTTTAAATTATCTAGATAATAATAAATGAGATTTTATTCTCCTTGTTCCTATACGCTGAGTGAAATCTAAGAATACACTAAAAAACTCACTCATCCATATAAATTCTATGTACATAGCTGTGAATCTAGTTGATCTATCAAATTAATATCTATATGAAACAAAAATGTATTAAAATTAATAAGACTAAGGTCCTCTTTTAATAATGTTCTGAAAAATTAAAAAAGACTACGTTATATGATAAAATCAGTTTAATCAAATTAGGCACTACCGCAAATACTAAAAAGTAAACAGGCATTCTGACTGAAGCCCTGATATAAATATAAAGACGATTGCTCTGAGTGCTTTCCCTTTTCATCCAAAAGAGAATTTGTTTAGCAATGCTAAAGTGAACATCACATATGAAGAATGTCTTCCAGTGATGAATGTTTTTAATTTTATGCAACCTTCCTGACTTCTATTTGGTATGTTTTTAAAATATATACCAAGCATCTTAGATATTGGCAAAAGAAAATTATAGTCAATCCAAAAATCTTTCCTTTAAACTTAATATACAAATTGTTGTACATAAGTTAAAAAACTGTACTCTAGTGATTCTAAAATCTAAGAGTTTAAAAGGAACCAGTCGCATCCTGTTACTGATGCCATAATTTATCCCTATTCTCTCACATAGTACAATGAACATTCTCTTTCCAGTGTGTGTTTTTAGACATGGACACTTAAACTCCTGCTAGTCATTGATGTGTTTCTAAGTCATGAATAGTTCACCTGCATGCTGTGATTTTCCAAAGCTAAGCACAGACGTTTTAGCACCCTTTTCAAAGAAACACATTATTCTGATATCTCCCTAACCCCATATGTATTATATATAATATGTAGATGTATATGATACATGAAAGTGAGTGTATTGTTTCCTGCACTTGTGCATATATGAAACGAGGTAGAGCAGAAGATGACGTTTCATCCCCAGTCGTTGTCTTATTCCCCAATGCCAGGGTCTCTCACTGAAATGGAAGCTTGGTCTTTTGGTTATGAGCTTTTAAGATACATCAAATATGGCAAACACCAATGCCAGGATTAAAGGTGCAAGGTGCCCAGCTTTTGCATGGAAACTGGGGAAGCAAGTGCTCTTTCCGTCCATCCATACCCAACAGTCCTCAGACAATAGTTTTGTTACTCTTAATGGTATTGAGATTTCTTTATTTGTAATTTTCTGGAAGCCTAGATGATCCTCCACCCTAAAATATGAACAAAGGCCCTCTCTCGTTCTTTCTCTTGCCTTCCTGTTCCTGCTCTCTCCCCATTCCATACATCCTCTCTCTCCAAGCGCTCATGGCCAGCATCTACTTCACTTTCTCTCTCTCTCTCTCTCTCTCTCTCTCTCTCTCTCTCTCTCTCTCTCTCTCTCTCTCTCTCTCTCTCTCTCTCTCTCTCTCCCTCTCTCCCTCTCCCTCTCCCTCTCTCTGTCTCTAATACCCTCTCGACTCCCCTCCCTATGCCCTGAATAAACTCTGTTCTACACTAAAAAATAAATAAATAAATAAAATAAACAAGGTGTTTTAAATTAGAGAAGAGAATATATTTTTCTATGGCATCTGCTTCTTTCATAATAGTTTCTAACTCAATCATAGGTAAATTACTCAGTGATATCCAGAGAGCTTTTATGAAACCTAATATTTTGTTTAAAATTCAAACATGAATTACTGGGTACACTTAATATATGTGTGAGTGTGCATGAGTATGTGTGTTTGAGTGTTTGTGTATGATGTGTATGTGTGTAAATGTGAGATATGTGTTTGAGAGTATGAGTGTGTGTGAATGTGAGTATGTGTGTTTGAGAAGTATTTGTGTGTGTGTGTGTGTGTGTGTGTGTGTGAGAGAGAGAGAGAGAGAGAGAGAGAGAGAGAGAGAGAGGGAGAGAGAGAGAGAGAGAATGTTTGTGACGTGTATGGAAACCATGCAGGTCCCTTTGTTTGAACTCAGGTCCTCATGCTTGAAGGTAAGCGAACCTACTGAATTATCTTGTTGACCTTTAACCTCTATTTCAATCAGGGTGTGTAAACTTGATTTGGAATGCTGTGGTGGGAGAGCTAGAGGATAGCAGCTTCAGTTTGAATTTACACTTATTGTGAGGCCTTGACTATAATTTCCTCAATTAGAAAAATGGGGAAATTAGTTTCCCACAATGCTAGATTATTTGTAAGAATATCCTCAAAGCAATATTTGAATCCTTCCCACAGGGCCCATTATGTAACAGTCATTTAACTGAGGTATTTTTCTACCCCATACTGCTTTTCCCTGCAATGGCTGTTGTCTGATCACTTGTAATGTGATGTCGTAAAGTCACCCTTGTCACTTTTCTCTGCCTGTGGCCAGTTATCCCTAACTTTCATCATTACTGCAGAATCTCTTCAATATCAACACAGGGATGTTGCCATAGATACTAGCTCCATCCCTTCTCTGTCTTTTCTTCTCTTCTGGAGAAATGCAGATATTGTGCCAACTCCACTTTAAAATGCTCAAAGTCCAGCCAGATTGCAGCAATGTGTTGTTTCTAGTGCGTGAAATTCAAATCCAGACCTCGGGCTTCACAATATAACCTTTTCCCAGGCCTCATGACACCCTATCTCTGGTGGCTTTTGTCCTCTTTCCCAGAAATGTTCCCTTTTCCCTTCACTAGGACTGGCTACTCTTTGAAATCCTTCCCCAAGAATCAGAATCCATTTGTCTTCATTTGGCACCCTGTGTTTTTGCATGTAAAACTAAATGATTTATACAGAGACCTTCTGTTCTACAACTGAGAACTCTGAATAATACTCCAGCTTATTGATTATGTTTTTTAATTACTATTATTTTTCATAAGGCAATAGCTGGCCAACTGCAAAAAAGAAAATACATGTTAGTTCAACTTAAGAGCATGACATCATTTTGGTGCCAAATAATGAACAATAACTGACATATGAAACTAACATTCTAATTCTAAGTTGGATGTATTCGTTTAAAATATATTTAGCACAGTTTCATAAAATGCACCCTATTTTGGCCATCAGTTTTGTGTGGCCAGATCTTAATTACCATCTATAAGCAGGCTTCCTCAATTGCCAAATACCACTTTTCAAATAAAGTTGTGGAGTTTGTTTGTTATAACCCACACTATAAATGCTGTGGTATCTCTTTGCAAGCTTTCAAAGCTAATAGAATTTGTGTGTGTGTGTGTGTGTGTGTGTGATGTCAATTTGATCTCATGATGTAAGTACCTCCAGAGTACAAAATATCCTTTACTTAAATTTTCAGTGATTACTGCTTAACCACATACAGGAAATTCAGCTGTTAGTTGAATGGCTGGGTTCTCAATGATAGTAACAAATATGTAGAGGTAGATACAGAGGCAGATATTCAGTCACATGCAAATAGAGAAACATATAATATGTAACAAATATAATACTACAGTTTTTGAGATCTATAGTGAGCAGGATATTAACCGTTAATTCGAATTAGAATTTTGACTTAGAGTACTAAGAATAGCAGGGATTTAAAAAACATAGTTATGGTAAATGCATACTGATTCTTGTAGTTAATATGTCATGTAACTGTATGTACATCACAAACTGTACAATGTGATTGTCACACTTCTACCAACAAATTCTCCCTAGAATCAGAAATTAACTTCATAAGAATTCTGATGTTCATCATGGTCCAACAATAAACAATGAACATTTCAAGAGCAGGATGACAAAATTGTCAAGTGGTAGAGATGCTGACTAAGAGGAGCAAAAAGAGATAATTTAAGATAAGGTCCTCCAATAATTAGCCTTAGGTGTCATTCATTGTTCATTCAAGATTATCCATTCTCTTTCTAAGATGAATTTAATATTTTTGCTACAATTTAATTTTATATTATATTTCTATTGTTCAAATCTTTTTACAACCCTAAGTTTACTAAAACAATACAAAATGATTCTTTTTTATTTTGGGGTTTAATTTATTAAATAATTTCTTTATTTAATTAGAATAAACTTAATTTTATTTAATTTATTTAGCAGAGGCCATCCTCTGCTACATATGCAGTTAGAGCCATGGGTCTCTCCATGTGTACTCTTCAGTTTAGTCCCTTGGAGCTCTGGGGGTACTTGTTGGTTCATATTGTTGTTCCTCCTATGCCCCATAAAATACTTCTTAAGAGATTAATAGTCCCCACCATCTTGATAGTGGTATTATATAAATAAAACATTCCTTCTGCCTATCCACTTGTTTAATCCATATTTCACTCAAAATAATTCTACATTGTAATACAATTTGCTAAACGCATGAAACTCAAGAAGAACGAAGACTAAAGTGTGGACACTTTGCTCCTTCCTAGAAATGGGAACAAAACACTCATGGAAGGAGTTACAGAGACAAAATTTGGAGCTGTGACTAAAGGATGGACCATCTAGTGATTGCCATATCCAGGGATCCATCCCATAATCAGCTTCCAAACGCTAACACCATTGCATACACTAGCAAGATTTTGCTGAAAGGACCCAGATATAGTTGTCTCTTGTGAGACTATGCCGGGGCCTAGCAAACACAGAAGTGGATGCTCACAGTCAACTATTGGATGGGTCACACGGCCCCCAATGGAGGAGCTAGAGAAAGTACCCAAGGAGCTAAAGGGAACTGCAATCCTATATGTGGAACAACAATATGAACTAACCAGTACCCCGGAGCTCTTGTCTCTAGCTGCATATGTATCAAAAGATGGCCTAGTCGGCCATCACTGGAAAGAGAGGCCCTTTGGACTTGCAAACTTTATATGCCCCAGTACAGGGGAACACCAGGGCCAAAAAGGGGGAGTGGGTGGGTAGGGGATTGGGGGAGGGGTGGGTATGGGGGACTTTTGGGATAGCATTGGAAATGTAAATGAGGAAAATACCTAATTAAAAAAAAGTCACATAAAGGGTCTCCTTCTGAACAAGAAAATAGAATCTCTGGTCTAAGTGAAGACTTCAGATTCAGGCTGGGCAAAGTCTTTCTCCTGGCCAACTGAAAGCACAAGGACCACTACAGAAAGATGGAAAAAGAGAAAGGCAAGGTGAATATTTCCTTACTAAGATACTTTATTTCTCTCTCCCAGAATTCCCACTCCCTATCCTAGTCTCCTCCTACTTTCTGAGTGGATCTGTCTGCCCACATTCCTGAGTTCTTAGTTCTCATTTCAAATAGGTACTTCTCTGTTCTCATGTCTCAGTCTCCTTCTTTTGATGCTGGATAGAAGCTAAAAATGTATTTTCAATGTTTCGGGTTTCCTTTCTCTCTCTACAGCCCTACTTCCTGCCTGCTTACACAGAGTGAGCTCCTTCACACCATGACGCAACACACAGAGGGAGGCTTTCTTTCTTTCCACCATTGTCCTCATGCAGGCAGTTGGAGAGATTTTCATCTGGCCTTCCTTGGTAGTTATTCCTTAAAACTGAAATAAACATTATTTCCATATTTTGAAACAAAAATCAAACAAAAACATGACACTGATAAAATGCAATGGAATAAAGACTGAATTAATGTCAGGGATCAGATAGGAAATAATAATCCCACTATCATAACATGTATGCCTTTTGGATGTTTTTGAGAGTACTGTGCTAAGAAGGTACATCAGCTCTGCACTCAGGTAAGGTAGTCACATCATGAGAAACAAGGTTCACAGGATAAAATATCTACAGCCTTCCCCTTAAACATGAAGACCACAAAGAATATATATATAGTAAGTAGTTGGTGTGGATACAAATTGCCGATAAGCATTGTTAAAAGTTTATATTCAGACTGGATGTGACATAGAAAGACTAATGAACAATCAACAGCTTATTCTTTGCAGACTTTGGTTTGAAACTGACAAGATCATAAACAGTCTAAACATTTCAAACAGCGTAATTATCAACACTGTTAGAAACTAGATATAGACACAAATTGGCTTACACACACACACACACACACACACACACACACAGAGAGAGAGAGAGAGAGAGAGAGAGAGAGAGAGAGACCCTCACACTGAGGCTGAAAAAGGTCACCCCAACCCAATTGGAGAAAGAGTCCTAAGAGCAGGCAAAAGAGTCAAAGGTATACCCACTTCCACTGTTAAGAGTCTCACCAAAACCTCTATAATACATACATAGAGGACCTGGTGCAGATCCCTGCAGGTCCACTTTTGCTTTTGTTCTGCTGCTTACGTTCCCCTCTGATAATGTTTGCTAGAAAACTCAATTGTCAGTTCTAGCTCTCGGGAGTGAGAAAACTGTAAAATTTAAAATAAACAAAAGCATCCCGTGAAAGTTTTTACCTCTCTGTGAAAGTCAGTTTTATCCCAGGAGTGTTGCTCATGTGAAACGCTCGTGATTAAATTAGCCCATGCAAGTTCTAATGTAATCCTAAGATATTGATGAGATTCATCATGGCTGAAATACTTAAAGTTATTCAATTATTTAATTCTCAAGTTTCCTAAAATGTCTGAATTGGATCTTTAAGCAGGCAGAGAAACACTTTACCTCCTCTCTTCCTCGATTTCAGACCCCAGGCACATTTCCGGATAATGAAGTTAATGCCTTCCTCTTGCTGCATAATTCACATCCTAGTTTACTTTCTGCTGTTGTGATAAAACTGGCCAAAAGCAACTCGGGGAGGGGAGGGTTTAGTTGTATTATGGTCTGTCATTTACTGTTGAGGGACGCCAAGACAGGACCCAGAAGTGACAACCTGAAGCAGAGAAATACTGCTTAGTGCCTTCTTCCCCATAATTTGTTCAGCTTCCTTTTTTTAAATTCTGTTTTTAATAAAAAAAAAACTTTAAATTTAATTGTTTTGAATTTATGTCTTTTGCCTGTACCTATGTATGTGTGCCAAGTGTATGCCTGGTAATTAGGGATGTCAGAAGTAGGCACGAAATACCGTGGAACAGGAGTTCTAGAGGCATTGTAAGCCAGCATGTGGACAAGACACCCTCTAATGAGAACTTGAAATGCTCTTTATCACTGTGCCATCTCTCCAGCCCATAGCCTGTTAGCTTGCTTTCTGTTATAACCTAAGACCATATAACTAGGATTGGCATCATTCACATAGGACTGTTTCCTTCCACAACAATCAGTAATCTGAAACATGACCCCATAGATATGCACACAGGTTAACCTGATGGAATCAACTTCTTGATATGTTATTTTGGAATAGCTTGATGCTGTTATGGAATTGCTAACAGTGGGAGTGGAACAGTGGGAGTGGGGGATGTCTGTGACTCTTGTGCCTTCTTCTGTGATCCTTTTCTTCTTACTGTGTTGCCTTGTCCAGCCTTGACATGATGGCATGTATTTGGTCTTATTTTAGTTTGCTGTGCTGTATTTTGTCAATGGCTTTGAAAAGCCTGCAGCTTTATCTTGTCAAGGGGGAGGTATCTGGTGGATTTGTGGAAAAGGAAGAGTGGCTGGTGGAAAGAGGAATGGGATAGGGGAATTTGCGGTCAGGATGTAATATATATGAAAAAAAATTTTTTTTTGTAAGAAATGAAGTTTGTTTTGACAGGAGAGATGCTGACACTGCACCACGTCATCAGTCCATTTTAATAAGATGCTCCTCATGCTTTAACACAGGATAAATTTGTCTGGGTAGAAGTAAGAATAGGTCCTTATTTTGATGATACTCAGCCACTGTAGTACAGCAGATTCTTTTTAGCTTGTTCTGGGACTTTTTAAATTGGTGCCCAGCTATACTGTTTAATGACACCTTTAAGATATAATAGACTCCTATACTAAAATTCTTCGCTAGTGTAGCAGAAAAGCGTAGTCTCTCACAAATCGTCATAGACAAACAAGTGTTATAGGCAAAATCAGAGAGAACTCCACTCCCTACATCAGACTGGAAGACTATGGTTGAGGCTCATTATAGCTCCTGTCTGGAAGTACAGTTCCTTTTACCACCTCATCTCTCAGTAAAACTTGCCTGTTCCTCTCAGAGTTTGCTCTTCT
Organism: Mus musculus; assembly: GCF_000001635.26. Classification (NCBI taxonomy): domain Eukaryota; kingdom Metazoa; phylum Chordata; class Mammalia; order Rodentia; family Muridae; genus Mus; species Mus musculus. The sequence goes on from NC_000068.7 coordinate 42,379,637, forward strand.
GATATCTTTTGCAGCAGTGGGTATTCGTTCAAAATATTATGATTCCTGAGCCACACTTTTGAGAATGAGGAACAAGTTGTTTTATCACTGCAGAGAACAGAATTGGGAAAAAGAATTTGTGTATATATGTATGTCCTCGAGGATCCAGGACCCTCAGACAAGGTGTTTCTTCTGTAAATACATGGCATGATGCTTTTATTTGTTTGATGAATCACTTCCTGACAGCAGTAATATGAAAATAGTATATGGTTTTTTTTCTTTCTTTCTGCCCTCTGAGTGGCAGAGAGCGACTCCCTGAGGGTCATTAAAAAAAAAAAAAAAAAAAAAAAACAATAAATCTATACACTCTTAAGTATGTTCTAGCTAACATGTCTATTCCCCAAAGGCATTATCATACTGAATTGAGGAAGAATAAAGGCTAAAAATATAGGAAGGAAGCATTACTCCATGGTAGTGTGCTTGTGTACAATAGCAAAGCTCTGGTAAGACTATTTATATTAATTCACATGTAAGAAACTTAGAGAGAGGGTATATCACATGTTAAAGGAACTTAGAAAGTGACAGAAATGTAATTTGAGTATTTGAGCTTTACAATGCCACTGTATTAAATTTATTTTCATGAAAAGTTGACATGCTAATAAAAATTATGAGTCTCTCAATTGTGGGATAATATAGAACATGCCTTGGCTTCTTCCTTTCTTAAAACGATGATAAAATGTGCGTTGTCCACAACATGGTAGTGTTACAAAGAGGCAATTACTTTAACAGGTAAGTTTAGTGATATATATTTATAAAACTCATCACTACACTCTTGGAAAAAAGGGATGAAGACTTTAGGAAACTTACTTACTTGGGTGTAATATAGAAGGGTCTGAATTTGAAACACTCCTCATTTGACCTTGTTCCTGCTGTTGCATACATGGGGCCATGCATGCTCTACTAAAATCCAGAAAGTCCTTGGAACAAGGAATATGCTCTGACTTTGAAATTCAAGTGTCTATAGTTGTGAATGAAGGAAACTTATTTTTTCATTAATTGTCCAGGTAGAGATATTTGTTGTTTTACAAACAACAGAAAGCAGACTATTAAATAGTGCTGGACAGTGTCTAATTTGTGAGGAAGCATCAGAATAGAGAAAGTGGAAGGAAATAGATGAAATGTAACAGAAGCAGATGAGAAGGAAGGCCATAAGGTCCAAGAAGAGGAGCAGGAAAATCAATGAAGGAGAGAATTGGGAGGCAAAAAGAGGTGGTATAAATGAAGAAGAGTAAAGGAAAAATTTCAGTCAAGGATTGTGCCATGGAGCATCTGTGGCATGTAAGAAGTTGTGCTATTCTCTTTGAATCTCAAATCCCTTTAATCCCTTTGGTAAACTAAGCAGCACTTTCATGTTGACTGGTCACTGGTCAAAGTATCACATAAGGTGCACATGGCAAAAAGCTAGATGCATTATTGGTATTCTTCTCTGCATTTTTAGGACTATAATAAGACAACTAAAACCTCACATTCTGCACTGAAATTTGAGTCCTGATAGACACAATCTCATGATCATTTCCAATTACAAACTTATACATGTGTTGTACTGAAATCAATCTGGCTCTTTCTTGTTAGAAAGTAAAACAGAACCTCACGAATTTTCAAAGATTGTCGTTAAAAAAAAAAAAAACAAAAAAAAACCAAACAAAACCATTCACTGTGTAGCTCTCAGGATGGTTGTGAACTCTCAGTTCTCCTGCCTCTCTATCTATCTCCCTGTCCCTGTCCCTTCCTCCCCTCTATCTATCTCTCTCAGTCTTACTCAGGCACAATGTATTTAAAAACAAATTATATTCTTATGGAGTACAAGATTCCTGAATGTTTGTGACTTGCGATTGAGAGCTGACAAGGAGACTAGAAGGAAAATGAGATTATTCACTCATTTACTATGCAGAACGAAAGTGTCAGCATTTACATTTTTATCACTATGCCTAGAATGAGGTTTATGATGCATTGTTTCTAAATTATCTTGTCATGTAACTGATATAACCATATCACTGACAGAAAAAGAAATCTTTATATAGTAACAATACATATCACATTTCAGAGAGACATAAGTAGCCATGTCTGCATGTATATTCCAGGTAATTCAATTCCAGAATCTAATTTCTTTCTATCTATTTGGAGAAATACAGATTCATGGAATGAAGAAGAGAAACAAGTCACAGAATTTAAGACAAATAGCATGCTCAGGGTGAAAAGAAAAGAATATATAAATACCCTAGAGTTTGCACATGTTCAGGAATGACTTACACAGTCAAAATGCAATCCCAGAGGGTTCCGTGAATGCTCTGTCTGCATGGGGATGTTAAAGTGGATGGAAAACTTCTACTCGCCTCAATACTGCTGCAGAAATACCTTCACTCCAGTGTTCTCTCCCCCTTGACTTTTCTTCTTACTGGTTTTTGGGGTAGTTTCATGTGCCTATCGGCAAAGGTCAAACTGTACTCTAGAGCTTCTGGCCTTCCTTAAATAACTAGGTTTCTAATGCCTCTCAGTCTATCATGTAGCATAGGGATTGCCTTTAGGAGAAACTGCTGAAGGCGATCCCCACCTTTCACCAATTCAATCATCTGGACTTGTGACATTGATTCGAATTTCAGATTGGAAATAGATACTTGTTTTCCCTATTGCAGAGGTCAAGGGTCACATGTATTCCCAGGGGTATGTGTTGCATTACAGCTCCATCATTCACAAATTTGGTAAAATCCACCCTGCCAGTTATACATGATATGGCATCAGACATCAGCAACTTAATGCCAAGTCAGGCATTGTAAATAAACAAAACTATGAAGTATTGATGAGGCTTTTGACTACTTTTGATAACCACCCTAGAAACAGGGCATGGACACTGGTCTCATTTCCAGATCTTGGTTCAATTTCCAGAACCCACAATGTTGTTCATACAAAACCACTAATAATTCCAATTCTAGGATACCTGATATCATGTTCTTGTATCAGTAGGCACCAAGCATAAATGTAGTATACATGCATATATGCAAAGACACACACAGAGACACACTGTCAGCCAGAAGAAAAAAAAATCTTTTGTAAAATGAAGAAACTACACAAATTAATTAGAAGCTGTGTTAACTATTTTAAAATTACTTTCACCACCTAGATCCACACAATGAACCCTGTCCAGGTGACTTTTGCCATGTGTGTGCTAATGTGAAACTGGTGATTCGGGATAAGTTGATGAACATGCATACCCACCTCATGTTAAATTATCATCACAGTGTTTTCCTCCTAGGCTATCTCAGGCTCGAGGCCGATCACTCAGACCTTACTTTTCACTTTTTAAAGCTTTGAATGTTTAAACTGGCTCTGAATTTAGACTAAAGTCTCAAGTGGGTAGTGTGAATATGTGTACTGGCTTGCCCTCAGGTTCATGTACAATCATCTTCCTTTAATATCTCTGGCCCACCTACCAAGAAATAGCACTGCCAGCAATGGGCCGAGTCCTCCCACATTGATAATCAATGAAGAAAAAGCTCCAGAGACATGACTGCAGGCCAACCTGATGAAAGTAAGTCTTCAGCTGCAACTCCCTTTCCCTGTTGAGTGTAGTTTTGTGTCAAGATGACAACAAAAACTAATGAATTTAATGGTGTCTATGATATCTGCGTTATATATGGTTGCTCTGTATGCATGTATATCTCTTTATCATCTGTGGGCCAGGATTCCGTAGAAGCCAGAAGTGTACATCACATACCCTGTTTCTTGAGTTATAAATGTGTGTGAACCACCATGAGGTTACTAGGAATTGTTCACAATTCTCTTCAAGAACAGCTACTATTCTTGGTTTGTTGTTGTTTTTGCTTGTTTGCTTGCTTTAATTTTGTTGTTATTGTTGCCTATTGTTGTCTGTTCTTATTTTTATTTTATTGAAAACACATTTTTCATACAATATACTCTAATAATACTTTCTGTTCCCCAAAATTTCTCTAAGAATCTTCTCATTATTAATTACTGAGCTGACTTTCCAACTCCCAACAGAGTTTGATGTTCAATCTCATAAGTTGAAATGAAAAACAGGCATGTAACTTGACATATTAGAGCAACCTGGATCAAAACATCTAAATAATACATAAGGAACCACATGCAATTTATTCTATCTTGAGAAGAAGGAGGTGACATTGGAGTCAGAGATCAGAGGTGTTGAATATACTGTCCTGAATCTGAAACTCAACATCAAGAATGAATGTCTTTAAAAGTGACAATCATGTGTCCTATTTGATCATGGCTCACAACTTGATTGGATAGGAGATATTTAACTTAAAAGAAAAAAAAAAAAACCTCACCTCTAGATATACCTTTGAGCATGCTTCTTGAAGATAGTAGTTAAATTGAAGTGGCTTAAATGTGTTTAGTGCCTTAACAAGACTGACACCCTCAATTGAATAAAAAGAATATAAAGAAGATTAGTAGCAAAATATTCTCTCTGTTTTCTAATTGCCATGAGGTGTACAGACTTCTGACATGAGACTGTCTTCCTACAGACCAAACAATTGTATTGGAAGCATGTGTGAAATCTGAAACACTGAGCTAATTCTTTTCTTATTTTAAATGGTTTCATTTGTTTCCCCCTGAACTGTCATAGTCAAAGAAATAAATTGTAACAGGAGTTAACTGAATTCAGATAGAAGGCTAAAAAAGAAACATCTCATAATTGGAGGATGAATTCAAAGTTTTAAAGGTGAAAAGTATCCTTAATTCAAACTATTATAAAATGTTTAATAATATAACACAGATATTCAAAGGAAATAAAAACTCAGTGAAGGCAGTAACAGATGACTTAGTCAGTGTATAACTTATTGCTTTCAAGACAAGAAAATATCAGTAAACAGAATTAATATTAAGTAACAAAAATCTAGAAAATATTTTAGAAAAATATCAATATTTTGTTTAAGAATACTATAATGCAAGTAGCAAAATTGATTCAAAAGATCATTTTATATTCAGAGATATAATTTAATTAAATAAATAACAAAAATACATAATTATCTGTGCAACAAAGTAAAATAAGCCATCATGCACAAAGGGATGGCAATCACACTAGCATTTTTTGTGTTGTTGTTGTCGTCAGTTTTTGGTTTTTTTTATTTTTGTTTTTTTAAGACTGGAGCCACACAGAAAGAAGTGTGACAGTTGACTGAGAGTGTTTACAAATCCACATACTCAAATTCCAAGATATTATTATTAAACCTCTGTTTCCTTTGCATGTTAATTCTCTACAGAATAATGTTTATAAATAAAGAATTCAAGAAATTGGAGAATTTCAAAACTACCTGTGGAAACTACTAGAAAACAAACATATGCTATTACTTAAACACTAAATGTTTGTCAAATTCAAAATCATGTAGAAATAACATAGCAAGTTTTTAAGAATGAGTATTTACTACGTTTGCTTGGTATTATGACAGTAGCATAGATGAAAGACTCGCATCTTCCTTAGACCTAACGTGGTTGCACTAGTGGGACAATACAGCTAAACTTAGCAGGTATTATAGGTATGCACAATGAGATTTCTTCCTGAGGAGGATGAATAATATTGATGAGAGAGGAAAGTTACCAAAAAGTCTATGTCTTAAGATCTGAACTGAAAGTCAGTAGAACTTCATGGGTAGGAAAAGCTCTGTGTGTACAGGCTGGACTGTGTATGTATACTCATCAGGCTTTGATGGCCATTCAAGACTATATAATCTATCGCTGAACAACAGTAGTATGCAGCTTTCATTTACAATGCTTCCCTTCTAAAAAAAGAAGACAAATAGGCAAATTGTTGGCCTAAAAATAAAGGGAAAATAGTCACTGGACTATAGTCAATGTACTGAGGGCCATAGCCTTGAAGAACACCGACTATTCCTCTCAAAAATCTCACCAACCATCGATAGTTCCTAAATTAAGGGAAAACATAGGGTACCTCTACTCTCTAGTTGCAACTGTTTACTGCCATGGTTGTCTTTCTTGTGGGTTTTGAGTATTTGAAATTTGATCCTTTTTTTTTTTTTATAGAAAGGAGGCTTATTCACTGAGCTATCGGCAGAACCATTCTAATAATTTTTAAATTGATATGTAGCATAAATGAGTAAAGTACCTGCTTATAACGTCATTGGTTCATTATCATGGCACATTATTTTAGCCATAAGCCAAATAGATAAACCAAATATTTTGAAATCACAAGAGCAATATCCATATGCCATCAAAAGTACTCTGACCCTTGAATTCTAATAGAACACAGTTCAAAAGTGTATTCTTTGCTATTACATTTTATTAATTCATGGAAGCATGTTTAGATCTACCTTTTTTTAAACATACTTATTTTCATCAATATCATTTTGTAAGATTTAGTCATATTGACTGAGTGGAATTAGTTTTGATTGTGATTTCTGTTTAATATACACTGAAGTTTCATTTCAGGATTATTTTAAATATAAAAAGAAGATCCAATGAATTAAAATTAAATAGCTTGTCCATTCTGAGACAATAGTAGAAAGTTCTCTCTCCTTCTGTCACCCTCCAAAAATATGTCAGGAAATAGTAGAAAAGATGATAGATTAATTAAATAGTTACACTGGCCTTTGAAAATATAGTAGTTATTCAAATGAATATTATCAACACATTTAAGTCATTGGGCTTCAAAATCAAGTTTTAGCCAAGTACTGTTTTGGAACTGAAATGCCCCTCATGGGCTCATGTACTTAAACTCTTGGCCACCATTGGTGATACCATTTGAGGAGGTTATGGAAACTTCAGGATGTAGCACTTGCCGGAGGTAGGATGTCATGGGGGATAGGATTTAAGAGTTTATAGCCTGATCTCCTTTTTGTTTCACTCTCCCCATGCTCCTACACCTTCTCTCCCTCTAGCTCCCTTTTGCTGTCTTTTTCTGCTTCATGTAGGAGAATGAAGCTCTAGCCAGCCACCTTCCTTCTTTTTTTCCTTGTTGAACCTTACATGGTGCCACACTTTCCCCACTCTGATGAACAGAATTCCTCTGGAACCAACAGTACAAAATAAACCCTTTTGTCTTCAAGGTGCTTTGGGGTAAATTGTTTCTTCAAGCATCCAACTAGAAATGAATACAGACCACATACCAAATGTTAAAAATAAAATACACCAGGAGAAAAGTAAGTCATAAATCATTAAACTGTCACTGAAACTATAAAAATATGGAATTATGCGTGACATCTCTCATGTAGACCAAAGTCAATGTGCAAATTTTTACCATAAAACTTTAAAGCAAAGTCCATTGTGATGAAAGAGCCATCAGCCCAAATTTTTAGCTCCTACATTCAGGGCTTGCCTGAACATTTAGAAAATCATGTCCAGGATGCTATTCTGGGTATAAAATGTGAAAAAAAAAGGTATAGTTTGGCATCCTAGAATAAATCTTGAAAGGGAGTAACAAACATCTGAAAGATGCTATAGAGACTGACAGAGTAAATATAATAACAGAATGAATGAATCAGTAATGATGTGCTCCTATTGTTCAGCTCCTAAGTGTGGTAATAGCCTATTGATGTAGAACAGTAGTTTATCTAATAGAAGCTATTTTGAGATCATAGAAAATAATTCAATTATAGCTATTGACATTGAGTGACTTTACTTAAATTCATGTTTCCTTGTATTTCAGCTTCCATTTCAATTTATTTTTTAGCTTTTCTATAAATCCACAAGATGGTGAGATTATAGAAACTCATAGAGCACAATTTTCATAGGCATGTCTGTTCATCTATTAGTTCTAGGTGCTCCATTACCTTGCTGTCCTTCTTAACCTAGAATAAACAGCTCCTTTTTCTTGGTAACAGTTGATGCTGGAATTTAATCCTAGCATACAGAGTACTGAGAGGATGTGATAAATGGGAAGCCGGGCTGTTGGTATGATACACGAGTCACCGTTTCCTCCTTCTGCCTTGTGTAAGCATTTGTCATTCTGCAGGGTAATTAGAAAGTCATGACAAGTGTCCGCCTGCCCAAATTACAAATGTCTGCACCTGAAAACAGGACTTCAACATCCAATTAAAATTATAATTACTTTATCAAATTCGAGTTCCACCACAGCCATTTCTGCTGAACCAAGCTAAACAGCACCGTTTCCCACGACAGAGTAAAAGCTTTCTCTTTTAAAAGTTCTGTAAATTGCAAGTAAATATGGGATGTAAGAAACAAGAGACTTCTATTTATTATTTAATGAAGACTCATAAAACAAATTAAAACCTTTATGTAGTATTCAAAGCTGCACCAGAATTCAAGTTTCATACATGGCACAGGTTGTTCATAACCTACCGTATATTCAAAGTTAGATACACTCACTTGAAGTTCCTCTTAATATGTTGTAGAATGTGAATCAGATTTTTGGCTAAGAATAACTTCTGAAACTTTGTCAATGAAAATTATTTGTTCTTATTACCTAGATATCCCAAGAAGTAAACTGTCCATTACATATTTCTGTTTCAGGGCTATAGGGTACAATTTTACTGAGAAATGGCCATAAAAAAGGGTCCATGTCTGATGTGTTCTTGTACCTATGACTACTATATACCACTTGGACTTCAATAAAATTATGCCTCACTCACTAAGAATTCAAGTTGACTGAGGCAAAAATGTCTTCTTCATTGTTTCATTTCTCATTTCTGACTGAAACACTGAAATAAAAAAGAAGTCCTGGATTCAGTATTTGAATGGATATTCCACTGAGCCAGGAACATACGCATTTCACTATGGTAACAAGTTAGCTGCTTTTAATAGAGGGTGTCATTTGTGCAATGTTAATAATATTCAAAGTATAACAGAGATGGATCCGGAGACTGGAATAGTGGAGCATGGAATGCATAGAATTTTCTTAACAGGTAGAGAAGTCTGTGCTTAGAATGAAGTCTACAGAACTAGGAAATAATCATAAAAGAGTGAACATTAAGACAGTGGCAGTAAATAACTCCCAGGATTTTAAGCCACTATCTGTGAATTAAAATAAGGAACCAGATCATGCAGCAGGATATTTAGGACAGGTTATTTCAAGGAACTTACTATTTAAGAAAAAATACAGAGACTGACGAGGCCCATATGCCTTGGCATATATCAGAATCTGTTTTGACATTTCCTCAAATGTTTGTATTCTGCAAAATAAACTTCCTAGCTTCAGTATAACTCAGTTTTGGAAAACCAGTGTCAGGGAGAAAATTACTTCTTAATGGGCTTTGCAAATCGACTTCTTAAAAAATGGATTTCCCTTCATGTGCCTTTTGATGGCTCATCCAAATTACAGCTGTAGAACTGAAGCTGTCTTTGAGCCAGCTCCTACATCCTAAAATGAGTTAAGAAGGCATGCAAAGAAACTCCATCAAGTTATTTCTAAGAATATAACCAGAATGGGTTTCTTTTCTCTCAAAAGCAGAGAAGACCTTAAGATGTGAGCAAAGACAACAAATTAAGTTTGCATCGTAGTTAGCTTCAGCTCTCAAAATAACAGTCCAGAGTAATCTGACAGAGAATGGGTTGAGAGATTGCCTTGATCATGCAGTTCATATTCATGCCTGTAAGAGATAGTCTTAATTAATGGTTGACTGGGAAAGACTAGCCTATGATGAAGGCCAACAATTCTAGGCAGATGGGCCTGAATTTTGTAAGTATACAAATAGAAATTGTGGATTGCTGTTTATGTGACAAGTTTACACAGGCTCAATTGTACTGGCTCATTTTGGTGTCAACTTGACACAAACTGGAGTTATCACAGAAAAAGGAGCTTCAGTTGAGGAAACGCCTCCATTCAATCCAACTGTAAGGCATTTTCTCAATTAGTGATGAAGGGTGGAGAATCCATTGTAGGTGGTGCTAAAGAGGTCAGCTCAGGATCTTTAGAAAATTCCACTGGTCCCCTACCCTCCTGGAAGTGAAAGGTCATAAAGAACATAGGCATCACTCCCCTCTGGAAGGGAGGGACTAATTATATTCCTAAGACCAAAGGGAGGAGGGACTGACCACCAGTGACCTAAAGGTAAGGGTAGATACATTCCTTGACCTTTGGCCACCTACCTCATTTCCCATAAACCAAACAGTTTAAAAGTCACACTGTTCTGCCAATCACATTGAGCCTAATGTCTGCTGCCTGGAAAACTGTATAAGGGCTGCCATACAGGCTGTGCATGGTCGTTCTCTCTCTCCATGTGTAGGATGACCCCAACATGTTGCAACAATAAATTCTTCTTGCTTTTTACATCAATTACCGACTCTGCGTTATTTACTCAGGCTAAATCTAGCCAGAGACTTACAGTGTCATCCCTGGGCTGTTAGTCATGGGTTCTATAAGTAAGCAAGCTGAGCAAGACAGGGAAAGCAAGTCAGGTCTCTCCATGGCCTCTGCATCAGCTCCTGCTTCCTGCTCTGTGTGAGCTCCAATACTGACTTCCTTTGATGATGAAAATCAATGTGATTGTGTAAGCTGAATAAACCCCTTCCTCCCACCCAATCTCCCCAAAAGAAAGGTAGATTACATACTCAGGTTATGTCAGGTTAAATCTTAATTGGTCAGATAAGGCCTGTGATAGGGCAGTGGAAAGAAAAGGTGGATCTGAAAGTTTTAGAGAAGGGAGAGGAGGAGAAGGGGAAGAGACATGGCAGAGGACAAAGAAAAAGAAGATGGAGAAAGTAGAGATTGAAAATGGAGCAGACCCATGTGGCCTGGAGGAGCCACAAGTAGCTTGGGTAGTAGAGCAGTGTAGTGGCATGTTTTTCCAGTCTAAGCATGCAGCTTGTACATGTGTGTTCTTTGCATGGACATTATAAGTCTCTAGTGTTTTCATTTCACAGGGCTAAGGGGAATTGAGTGAGTAGTAGCTGGCACTGTGCAGACAAGCCCTAGGAAGTGGACAGCCTGAGAAATGGGCGCAGCAGTTCCTGACATTTCAGGTTAAACTGGTTTGGTTAGCTTAGCAAGCTAGCATTTTATGGGGGTTGGGTGAAATCACAGATGCTGGAGCATAGCCTGACTTAGCAAAGGTTTTATTTAAAACTACACACTACTGAAAGTGAGCCAGACAGAGACCCAGTAGGAAGTATTTATCCTCCAGGGTTGTTGCTTCAAATTTCTTCCTTGTTTGAGTTCCTATCCTGACTTCCCTCAATAGTGGACTATCAAGTGAAATTGGGAATTTAAATAAAAGCTTCCTCTTCAAGTTGCTTTTGATCACGATAAAATTTTAAATTTTATGTTGTATTATAATTTTTATGTTTTTTCAGTTTTACTTTTAAAAGTATTTCAATTAAAATAGAATTATATCACTTTCTCCCTTTATCCGCTGCTAGAAACCCTCTCTCAAATCCCTCCCATGGCTCCCTAAATATTAAACCCCTAAATATTAAATCCTTATTATTATTATTATTATTATTATTATCATTATTATTGTTAAATACAAAAATGTGTGTGCATATATGTGTGTCTGTCTATCTGATGTATGTATGTATGTATGCAGGCATGTAAATATGTATGTGTCTGTTTTTATGCATATGTGTGTCTGTCTGCATGCATGTTTATAACTGTGTGTCTGTCTTATGCACAAATGTGAATGTGTGCATAGGGGTTATATTTAACTAGACTTGGTGGCTATTCAACTGGAGATTAATCATGCCTTATACTAGAAACTACTCATCTTCCTGAAGCTAGTGAATAATGTCAGAGAACCTAGAACATACTTCTTCCACTGTTTTAGACCATCATAATGTCTTGCTCTATGTTAAATCTTAACCTTTTTACCCAGAGACAGGCAAGTATGGATACTGATTCATCACTAAGAATTGCTTTTAAAGCATATGGGGACTATCATGAAAAACTGCAACTGTACACAAGGAAGAGAAAAAAAATATGGTTGGGAGCCCAGATTGATATATGGATACATTTACACCATAATTTCTATACTGCATAGAACACCACTGAAGAAGTAAAAAGATGGTAAAAGCCGGAATACCAGGAAGTCCTCTGTGAAACAGTCTCCATTGACATGGATGTGTAGCCAGACGGAGCATGGAGTTTATCACAGTATCAAACAGCAAACGAAAACAGTCAGTAAAGGAGAACCTCCTACTAAACTCTCCTGGAATAGTGTACTTCCTGAATTCCTAACTTCATTCTAAATATTTCACTATCCGCACAAGTAATTGTCACACTCACAACTCACCAAGGACGGTTATTGTTTTTGTGGTTTGTTTGTTTGTTGGTTGGTTGCTTGCTTGGTTTCTAATTAAGAGAATATTATGGAAAACGAAGACTGATCCTAGTACAAATAACAGGTGACCTTTGGGTGCTCAAATCCAACTGATACAACCACAATAAACCCCTACACCTATGAATCAAGAAATGGAACACCAAAGAAGAGATGGTAGATAGATTTAAGAACAATAGACTGAAAAATCTTTTGAAATATTGTGTCTTCTATTCATGAAAGGAAACCACTTATATGAAATTTACCTCAAAAAGACCAAAACAGTGACAACATAGCATGATATTTTGATGCAGATAAGGAATATCTATTGGGGCTCCAGTGCTGGATTATGACTGCTGAGTGAGGGAGTATTAATTTTCCCTAGGGATGAATGTCCTACTTGGTTATCCAATACCAAGTTCTCAGCACTGAACACTTATACATATAAGAAACACTGAACTAAATTATTCATCCATGAGCGCACGTGCACACACACACACACACACACACACACACTTGTACATACATAAATATATACATACATACATACATACATACATACATACATACACTTGCGTGTGTGTTTGTGTGCACATAACCACTATAATTAAAAAGTAAGAGGCCATGAATGTGAGAGGGAGATGGAAGGTTGGAAGGAAGACAGAGGAGTGCCCTTTAAAGCTTTTAGCCAACTTTACTCAAGCTAGAGCCATCAGGGAAGAGGAAAACAATTGAAAAATTCCTCCTGATATATCCTTTAGGAAATTTTGTATTTTTATTAATAATTAGTGTGGGAAGGAGAGTCCATTTATACTAGAGGTAGTGCCATCATCACTGATAAGGTGGTCCTGAGTGGAAAAAGAATATAAAGTAAACAGACCATGGGAAGAAAACTAGTAGGCAGAGAACTCACATGGTATTTGCTCAAGTCCTCTCTTCATGATCCTGACCTGAGCTTTTCCTTTTGTTTTCCTCAATTAACTGTGAACTTGTAAGCCAGATGTACTCCTTCGAGTCTGAGTTGTTTTTGTCAGGTTCCTTCTTACAGGAAGAAGAAGTAAGCATTGATGTGGCAAATGTAATCATTTATTATTTTATACAAAGGTAGAATACAACACAGTGCCATCTATTGAAGACCATGTTGAAATTAGTTATGACCCAAGTATATGATATATAAATTGTAAAATACTATGAAGGATGCAATAGATGCAGGGAGAGACAGAAAGAAAAGAGTTTATATTGTTTTATCTTTCGAAAAGTTAAGGCATCTAAAGCCAAAAGCCAAAAAGAACAAAAGATGATAACTTAAGACCAAGCAAAGCTCTCATCTTGAGGCTAGACAAGGTAAATCAATAGGAGTAAAAGAGTCTCAAAAGCAGGCAAAGGAGTTAATGATATATCTTTTCACACTGTAAGGAGTCCCCCCAAAATACCAAGCTAACAGAAATAACATGTTCGAAGAACACAAGGTACAGAACCTTGCAGGTCCATGCTTGCCATGTCAGTCTCGGTGAGCCCATGTGAGCTCTGTGTAGTTGATTTGGTGAGTCAGGGAGAGTGCACGGACAGTCAAATTACATTTAAACACATGTGTTTTACTTGCTACATTCTTTCAGAAGTACTTTAAAGCTTGTAAGACAGAAAAGTGATTACAAATTCTGCCCAGGGTATTCAGTCCATCCAGTCTGACACAACTGGGAAAGACAAGCCTCTCATAAACACCACCATGACTGTATGCAATCTTTCTTTGTAGGGAGAAGGATTTATTTATAGTAATACATAAAATTACTACTATATTGTCACTCAGTTAAATCCACAAGCAATCATAGATTTTTTTACAAGTATTCAGTCTAGTAAAGATTATATCAAATAACTGAAAGATTGTGTTTATTTGCCTGTGTAATTACAGATATATTCACATATCAGTAACATATACAACACTTTCTATGTCTTCCTCAAATGAAGAGTCCACTACCTGGATATTACATTTTGGACAATGCATTAATTACTGATTATTAAAAATCAGCATTGCTGGACATAAATATGTTTCTCATATCTGAAAACATGTCAGTAATTTCTCAGTTATGCCATGTACAAGGAATGAGTTGAAAATATAAAAAGAAGTTTGAAAAATATTTATAAAATGAATGCACTAGCAAAATTTGAATCAAATATAACAAAGCTAAATCAGCTTATTATAATGCTAAAATTTATATAAAAATCAATTATAATTTTACCAAGTTAGTTGAAAAAAACCTCTGTGTGTGTTTGTGTGTGTGCGTGCATATACAAATGCATATGAGTATGTAGCAGTTAGAAATTGACTTCAAGTGTGTTTCTCAATCACTTTCCATTTTCTTTCTGACACAGGTGCTTTCAGTGAACCTAGATGTCCCAGATCATGTAGACTAGTTGCTGTTCAGCAGATGAAGGCAGTTTTCTGTCTTTGCTTCCTAGAACTGCAATTACAGTGATGCAGAGCCATGTAAACCTTTGTTTGGGAGCTAGGGTTCCAATCTTAGGTCTTTAGGCATGGGGCAAACATTTTACCAACTGAACAGTCTACACAACCCAGAAGCATCTTAATGTTTCACAGTCAGTAGCCTATGGCTTTTAAGAAATTTCTGACCCTCTGATGTTCGCATCGTAGACATTTAACATGTGTTTATAACAAGATGGAACAATAAGTTAGTGCAGATTTGCTCCTTTTCTACACAGATTAGGACTGAGATGATTTCTAGATGTTAAAACTGATATTCATTTAAATTAGAAAAAAATTAATTGTGAGCTGGTATAAAACACTAATGATGAATTCTACAAATACTCCATATCTTCTGAATTCCCGTTTTGACATCTACAAGGGTCCAGGTTTTAATAAAAACGTGCCTTTTGTGCCTGGCCCAGAGTCCTTCCTCAATCATATGTAAGGCACAAGATTTCATTTGAATTGTGCTCAAATCCTCAGTGCCTCCCTCCCTTCAAAACAAAGGGTATAGCCAATATCCATTAAACAAGATGCAGCTGAAACTTAGGTAAATTTGTACTGAATTAAAGTATATTTAATGAAGCGATTATCCTATGTATTTCATTAAACAATGAATATGCATGTGATAAATTTTAGTATTTGTTAGGTTCGTAATAAATAGTTAATGACATGCTGTTGACTGAAAGATAAAAATGTAATTTTTGGATTGGAAATTTTGTAATATTTTTCAAAATTGGTTATATGTACACACAGTATGACTAACAGTAAAGAAAATCAATGCAACATACAATCATAGCTGTGAGCAAATATGCAAGGAAGAATAATGTATCTGTGTAGATCTATGGTATGAAATTTAATTGAGAATATGGGCTGATGAGGTGGTCCATGCTTGAATCTCAGTGCTGAGCAGGCAGGAGAACAACTTGGTGTTTGTGGCTCCTAGAGTCATGAAGTCTTTGATAGCACCATCTAGGTATCAAAGACCATGCAAAATCAATAAAAATGACAAAAAATTAAACAGAAATGATTACATTTATCTGAGATGATAGACTAAAGAAACTAAAACTAATCACTTGTTAGAGATAACACCAAGGAATCTTAGGAAAATCATATTCCTGTCATCAGATTCTCTTGAATGACACTGTTGTTATGACTTTGGTTTGATTCAAAAAAGAACCAGCATATTATTTGGCTTTAAAGTGATAATCTTTAAGTTTTTGTTTTAAGGTAAAATACCAAATAAATTACATACTATGTACCAATCCATTAATACATATTAAAGAATGAAATATAGGAATTCAATTATGATTTCAGATATGAGAAAAATCTTGATTTTCTGTGTATAATAACATAATGATCACTGATACTGCAAAGGAGAAGGGAAGAAAGGTAGAGGACAGTCTCAAAGTACATAAGAGAAAAAATTAAAGGTTTGACATATCAATAAATTTCTTATATAGCTAATATAGAATTAACATATACATTTATATACAAATGTGTGATAAGAAAGAAAAAGAAGTAGAACAAGAATACCAAATCCTCATATTTATAGTCAGGGGTTCATCTTGTGGAGGTATTTAAATAGGAATATTATTCAAAACTTCAATGCTAACTAGCACAGAAAATAAATGCAGAAAGTGTGAAGGTTCACCTCTGGGGAATGGTAATGGGGTGTAGCACAGAGATTGTTGCTTTTATGTTGATCTCAGCTATTTTTTAACTTTGATGCAACAAATATTTGAAATGATAAGATTGGAGTAGAACTACAGTTTTGGATTTTAAATTCAAAAATACGGTTGAGTGAAAAGAAAATCACAGGTTTTAAATCTGCAAGGGGCATGGATATAGCTCAGTGGTAGAACATATGCTTAGCATATGCAGGGACCTGATTTGAATCTCCAGTACTTTAAAAATAAAGTGATAAATCTTAAGGAACTCCCACGAGTAGTACTAAAATAGTCTATATATATATATACAATTAATTATAAGGGTAGTTGATTATTAACTATTACAACTTAAATCACCTAGGAAACCGGATGACAATTAACTAAGATGAAATATTAAAAAGTTACGTTAATTGCAAACACAGTTTCTGTTAGAGAAAGTAAGTACCAATGAAATGACCAGTCACAAATGGAACATTTATTTTCTTCCCTTTCAAAAAGCTCTGGAACAAAATAGAAGAGAGGGCATAACCAATTAAAGAGCCAGGGGATGGGACAGACTTGAACGGAACATCATCACTGGGCATAACACTACTGTTGCCTCATGAACTCAAACGGTGGTAGACTGTGCAGAACTCGCACATTACTAAACTAGTCAACCTTCTACTGAGGAACTGGAAGCAGGTCATGAACTCCCATCCCTCCCTGAGTAGCTATGCACAATGACTTCTGTGGTAGATAAAGTCTTCTTTAAGGATGTGGCCTATTATAGGTTTCTTATGCTCCAATGGATACTCCTTTACCAAGAAGTATATAGGCATAACAAATTGGAACCAATGCATTTTTTAAAGAGGAAAAAAAGGAAATATAAAGTTGATGTGATAGGGAGATAAGGGTGAACTTTGAGGATGTGGAAGAGTGAAGTGTATATGGTGAAAATATACTACATTATATTCCCTGAATTAAAAAGTTATATATTTTAATTTACCCTTTTGTTCTCGATATTATAATATAATTATACTATTTCTCCCTTGCCTTTCATGCATACAAATCCTTTCATATACTTCCTTTCTCTCTTTGAAATTCTTACTGGCTCTGTAGCAGACTGACCACAGATATTTATGATTGAAACACAAAGCAATGATCTTTTTTTTTTATTGTTGCTATACTTAAAATATTTAGAGTATTACCTATATTCTATATTCTTCCAAATTGAGGCAACGGTCCAATCACTCTCTATAGTCAAAGCAGAAAATAGATGTGTCTAGCATATGACACTCACCAGCACCCCACTGTTACTAGGTATTGATTGAATGCCCCTCTCAAAAGTTTTTAAAATGATCTGGGAAATAGGCAGAATGTTTTCTCTAAGATTTTCATAAAAACAAATTTTTATATCAGCATCATTTGATTATTTGCCGGAATGCTCTCCTGTGTATACAGAAGTGGAGAGAAGAAGCAGCTGAAAGAAGAACCAGCCATGAGTGCTGGGATGGGTGGTTTTATGTCACCTTAACCCAAGGGATAGTCATGTTCTAAGAGACTCAGTTGAGAAAAGGATATCATTGAATTTGCCTGTGGTTAATTTTCCTCAATGATTCCTGATGTGAGAAGTTCAAGCTCACTGTTAAGGTTGTCAACTCCTGGGCTGATAGTCCTGGGTGCTATAAGAGAGCAGGCTGGTCAAGTCATCAGGAGCAAGTCAGTAAGAAGCAATCTTCCATGGCCTTTGGCCTTAGCTACAACTTCTAGTGTCCTTCCATGTTTAGCTCACTGCCCTCACTTCTCTCAGGTATGTACAATGATGTGGAACTGTAGGCTGAAATTACTCCCCATGTGTATTTCTATTGGATATAGTGTTTTCTCACAGCCATAGAAATCCCATTTAGACAAATGTTCTTGATATTGAATTATGTGGAGAATATAAAGGTTTCCATAGAAAGGGTGATAATACTCTCATTTGGTAGAGTCAACACCCTGTCAAAATTTCTTAAAGAAAATGTTAAATTTTGCTTTCCATACACGAATCTTGAACAACTATATAGAGAATCTAATATTAAAATAACACTTCTGCCTCTGATGTGCAATTGAATTGATTTATATTTAATCTTGGTCTTCAGCAACAGAGTAGCTTAATGCTCTTAAATAAACAAAAACCACAAAATACTTGTGGTGCCCGTAGACAGAAATGCTTTCTTATTAAACAAAAATAAATATTTTCCCTTATCTATATGGTATGTAAATTTATACTACTCAAACAAACTCTGCACTTGCAATTTTAAGTTACTAAGTTGGTTTTTAATGAAACAAACAAAGAAACAAACAAACAAACAAAAAAAAAAAAACCCAAAAAACTCAACCCATGCCTTTGTGCTAACAGAACAACTGAGACTTTTGCAATTTAACAGGCAGGCATGATCAAAATATTTCCTGATCTAAGGAACATTAAAGTTTTACAGAACCCAGGATGAGTTAGTAGAAACTTGTATTTCCTGGAAGATGTTTCTATAAGCAATTTCTTACCTTACCTTTTCTTCTCTTTATCTGAATTTTGGGGCTTTTCCCATGACTATCCTTTTTGCCTGAGTCACACAATATTTGTTCACATATAGTTAAAGATTCTTATCCATTGTTTAGATTATCACAGCCTACCAGCATAATTAATGGATGGATGTCTAGTGCTTGGTTTTCTTCAAATTGCTTTCATAAAGGGTTGGACAACTGTCCCCGTTCCCTGCTCCAAGTATCAGGATCCAGAGAGTATTTAGCATTTATAAGAAAAATCAAATCATCTTTGAGGTCATTCCAACTTGGTGAATGGGAAGTAATCTTAGAGGATATTCATCAGAAAAGAAAATTCACCTGAAAATGTATTCAGATTGATTGGTTGTCTGAGAAGAGGCAGCTGATGTATTTTGCAAGGTCAGTGTGTAACAGTGTGTGGTACAGACATCATTATCAACCCAGGTCAATATGAAGATTTCACATTTAATATTGAAAATGTTATATGCTTATGAATTGATATTAGGATTTCATATTAGATTTTTAAATTGTTATATGCTTATAAAATAGAATTTTATGAAGTATATCTGAATATTGCTTTTAAATTGACAGTAATAGATCTTGGTTCACTTTGTTATTAGTGAAATCTCATATAGTGTGCAAGAAGCTAGATAACAGAAAATTGCAAAGCAGATTCATGAAGAATGATGACAAGGGTTTTTCTCTCACAAGAGATGAACTATCAGTGCTGAAATTGCTACAGTAATGAAACATGACTGATAAAGAGCCTACAGCCAAAATTAAGAGTTGTTCAAATAGGAAGCATGTGCCTGCTGCTGGGTATTTAAAAACAGAAGAAAGCTCTAATCACCTCACTCTCACTCCACAAGCTTCAGAAGAAATACCCTATCAAGTAATGCTTGTGATCGTGAAGTCCATGGAGAAGTGCTTGACTACTGATGATTCAGGTTTGTAGAGTGAATATTCCCAATGGACAACGGCTTTGGACTCCTGCATCTTAGACTGTTTTCTGACCCCCTGTCTCCAGTACCTGGGTAAACACAGTGTGACATTTTTGCCTACCCAGCAGCCCTTCTTCAGCCCAGCAGTGGGGCAGAATTCAGACCCACAGATATGTAAATATTTCCTTAGGAATTGTACTCATAACGTGATTTTTCTAAGATAAAGAACTGAAGAGTAAATATTTAATTAATCTTGTCCTAAATAAATGGGATAATTTCCCTTCAACCATAATTAATAAGTGACATTTGTCTTTCTGGGGCTTCACCATCAAATGAATTTTAGCTTGGATAAGATTCCATTTTGTGGGTATTGTCAGTAGGATATTATAGTAAATTATAGTAAAGACACTTTGAAATCAGAATCCTCTTAATACTAAAAAAAGATACCTTATCATTGTATCTACCCCAAACAACATAATTTCAATACATTCATCATCATCTTGCATTGAGCCACATTAATATGTGAAGTTTGAAATGCATCAAATTGCTTTTAGTATCTTCACATAGTTAGCATCACTGCCCTCTATCTATCACAAATACTGCCCTTTTAATTTTAGTCACTTTCTGAACAATCTTCTTTATCATCAATTTATTGAAACTAATAATACTAATGTTGCTGAACAGGCTATGCCAACCACACTTTTGTGGGGAGAATTTTCTTGTCTGTTATATGTGTGTTTGTGTCTAAGCAAGACTGTGTCTCCATTTTGAATTAGTATAAATGGCATCCCACAATTATGCACACTCACAAACATTGTCATTTACAGACATCCCTTTGATTATCATATGTCATTCATCCACCATCTAGGGACATTTAGTTGTCACCAAATATCACACCAGTTGGGATACTACTACTGTTGGCAGAACATTTGTCATTTGTGAAATGCAATTGTTTCAGGTGCCAATAATACATATGTATGAGATAATTAAGTCTAAGGGAAGGCATGATATGGAAGGCAGTAATGTTAATTACTAAAAAGTGTAGTGCTTTTTAGCTGCACAATTTGTCTAGTGTAACTTTTTAAAAGGTGTTCTTACACCAAGAAATATTATTTGTAGCTTTGCCTGTAGCTGATCTTACTAAGAATTCTTATCCAAACACTGATGGAGAATTATTATCAGTGAACTGCATAATCATGGAGATCAGTTGATATTTCAAAGTTTCCAATCATGTGTTGTTTTGCTATGAACACAGTATCTCCTGAAAACAAACAAGGAAAAATCACAATCGTGAAACAATAGTTAGGCCTGATTTCCCGCTATAGAGAAGAACACTGATAAACTTTTTCAAAAGCTAACGTCGCATGATCTGCCTCCAGTGCTGAAAATTTTTTGAAATTTTTGTTTTATAGAATAATAAAGAACAATATTGTTTATCAAAGGCTGAGAGGAGTCGGGTCATTGAGAGATGGAGAACAGTTAAACAATCCCTGCTTTCACTTACACATAAGTCATTCCAGTGTGTGATTGCCAGTGGTGTGAACAGAGATGACTGGTACAGTTTATGTTTCAAATATCTGAAGAAAGTAGTGATGTTTCCATGATGAGTAAAGTACAAATGGTTAGCAAGGTACAATTTGAACAAAATAGTACATACCATATAACTTACAGCTATAAATATTTGTATTTAATGGGGTAGTAATTTCAGTCTTTAGCACTGTTAAATAACCTGGAAAGAAGTAGAATAATGTGTAGCGACACTCGAAAAGACAGCACGTTTAGCGTGACCTTTCTAGAGCTTATTGTCAACACTCCCCACTGCAGGCACTGTGTTTAGAGTAAATTCTTATGCAATGTAGTTATCTTATATGGAATAAAGTATAAACAAGGATTACCATGGATTAGAAGAAATCTTGTTGCTAGAAAGATAAACAAGTGAATGATCCAATAGTAAAATTTTCATTAGCATAAGTGATTCCCAGAAGCTTATAAAATATTAGATTAATAACAATTTACTTTATATATAAAAATACATAGACTTTGATAAAGAATATCAGAACTAAAGTTAAAGCATATAAATTTAATATTTAAATATTATGTCTCATCACATATACATAATTAAATAAGGTTGCACCTCATGAGATGGCAATGCTCTGCTTAAAAGTCATAGATGGATAACACAATTCCAGTTCCAATATGGAAAACCTTTCAATTTTTTGGTGATGGGAATACAATGTGGATTATGGTCTGGCTCTTGACTCCTACTGAAGATTAATTCCATTGCTGAAAATATCTCACATATCTGCCAGAAAATTTGGATGAATCCAGCTGGAAAAGTTTTATATAATCGTTTAAAACTATTTTCCTTAAACATTTCTGTTTTGAAACTCACACTTCATTTTATTATATTTACTAATTAATTGTATATTTCTATTATCTCAATAGGGAAGCTACTATAATGCTCTTTTACAAATGAGTGATATGCTGAGAGAGAAGAGCTAGAAAAGACATAAAAATGAACATAGATGTTTTCCCAAAACTTTCTATATCTCAGCTGGAAAAGTACTTAATAAGCACAGATATGTGACCCCCTTTTTGTTTTTCTTAAAAAAAAAAGAGATAAGGTATGTATTCAGATTCTATTATAATATGCCATGCCTCATCATAGGGTAAGCTCATGTTATAAATACATTTGTTGTTTTGTTTTAAAGAGTAGAAGAAGTATTTGAATCTTGTTTTCTGGTAGGTCAGGGAGCTGAACTGTGGATTTTATATTTGCTAAGAAAGCATTCTGCCAGTGACCTATAGCCCAAGACGGCCTTTGAAAAGATCTATATTTTTCTCATAATTTCAGTGCTTGAAGTTGAAATTAACTCAAATAACATATAGATTTTTGGTTTCTTTATGAACCTGGCTAAATTAAGTTTGTTACTAGCATGTAGGACTTACGAATAGGAAAAATATGAAGTCTTTTTTAATTAATAAAAAACCAAATTTCTCATCCATTAGACTTGTCACTCACAAGAATATGAGTTTTCTAGCAATCTTACAAAGTATTTTGTATTTTGAAAGCCAAAATTTTTGCAGTTCTATCAAATTTTTGAGAATCATAATAAGCCTAGGCTCAGAAGCCAGCCATTGAGGAATTAACACAAATGGGACTTAGTCACAGAGGCGAAAAGACAGCGGACAATGGAGACTGCCTGTGAGTTTCAATGGAGAAACCTTCACTTGGAAACCTGGCTATAAATATAAATACAAATATAAATATACATATAAATATTTTATGTATCATGTATATAGGTTTTTGAAAAGCACACTTTTTTATTATATGTGTGGTTCTCTCAGTTTTTTAAAAGTTAATCAAAAGTAGTGATGAACATAAATCACTAAGTAAAACACTGACCACATGTTAAGATAGATAAAAGAAAACAGTGCTCCTTCCTTCCACTGCCTTGATGTTTATCGGACTGTCTTCTCACTCAGGAAGTAAGAGTCAAGGAAAGATGCTTAGACTGTCCACTTACAGCTCAGCAGCTGTGAATAGATCATTATATTGAAATTTGGAAGATGTTGATCTTTATCTTTACAATGTGCTGTAGAGGTAGCGAAGAGAGAAGACACAACTCCATTTAAAAAGAGGGTATGGTAGAAGGAGGGTTTGCACAGCAGTTAAGGATACATCTTGATTTTCCAGACCACCTGAGTTTGGCCACCAGTATTCTTGTTAGTGAGCCCACAATCATCTGTAACTCCAGATACAAAGAGCTGGTCACCCATTCTGGCCTCTTTAGACCCAGACACACACACATAGAGAGACACACAGATACACAGACACACACACACACACACACACACACACACACACACACACACACACATATATATGTGTGTAGATAGATAGATAGATAGATAAATAGATAGATAGATAGATAGATAGATAGATAGTTGATCTATCTATCTACAATCATATGTGTGCACAAAATAAGATAAATCTGAAATATATAACCCTAGATTATAAGTAAAGTTTGTTTCTTGTAAAAGCAATGCTTTATGTCAAATAGAGATAATCTAAGATAGTGCATCTTATTCAACATGCTGAAATGAATAAGATGAATATGTTATATTTGACAATATGCCTTAGTCTACATTGCTAAGAAAAGTTTTGTTTTCTATTTTCCAAAATGTCCACAGCATTGATTTGTATTTTATTACTTAGTAAAGATCACCTGGACAGTATTCACTTTTCCAAATTTTAAATTATTTATTGTTAGATTAAAATAATATCAGAAGGTATGGTACATTTTCATTACACTAGTGCAAACATTTTATGTAGATCTTTACTATAGAAAGTGTCCTCAGTAGTGCTTAGCACAATCCTCCAAGACATATTTATGCTGAAATACAAAATATATACTTGAGCCAGGCATGGCGGTCTTAGAAATGGAAAATACTTTCAAGCCTGTGGGATGTAGGTAAAATATTCCTCAACTGTTTTTTACTCAGTAGAACATAAATTAAGGGTTGTGTAATCGTAATGGAGTTCATATAAAATTTACAGTAATGAATAAAAAAATAAAATACCATCACAAACAGAACTTTAATTTAAAGTAACTGGAAATAAAAACTATTTTTCTCCTCTCACATGAGTATGCACCATATACTACTGTAGAAGCTGAGAACTAGAGTCAGTTGTCCACAACTTAGCTTACCAAATATGCTGTTATTGCTATAGCACATCATGACCTTATCTGACTTTCATTTGTTATGGCTGGAACACGTCTAGGATGATTAAAATGTAATACATACCACGAAGTCTATCAGAAATGTTCACAGAATTGTAGGAACAGAAATTTGTAAGCCATATTTCCTTTCAACATTTTAGACATCAAAGAGGCTGAAGATAAAACTATTCTGTCAAACGATTAAATTCAAATTTTTATGATTCAGGGGCTAGTGGCATAGCTCAGTGGTGAAGAGTATTTGTTGTCCTTGCATGGGCTCTGGGTTCAGTTTACAGCCACCCATATAGTAATTAGCAAACATCCTCCACTCCAGTTCTAGGACATCTAACACCCGGCCCTCTTCTGAACTTCCTGGAATCCAAGCACACTGGCAAAAAAAAATCACACATAAAATAAGTTAATCTAATTTTTGATTTAAAATTAATTTTAAAATGCTCAGTTAAAATTATGTCTTAGTGCATTCCAAGTGTGTGTGTGTGTGTGTATATATATATATATATATATATGTATATATATATATATATAATACATATACATATATATATACATATATATGTGTATATAATTTCCATATATAATTATATATAATTTCCAAGAAATTGATTTGCTACCACAGATTGAGTTCAAGACTGGCACTGGAGATATTGAAATGCTAGGCTCTGTCACTTGATAATTTATAAGCTATACCCACCCTAAGCCATCTTTTATCTTCTACCGTAATAGACATCACCACATGGTAGAAATCAGATACCAGGTACATCTTAATCACAACTGATTTCTTCTGGCACTAGTCAACGATTTGCACGCGTTTTCTTGTGTGTGTATTCCTCCTAATCTGAAATTAACTGATTATGAATATTTACAGAGAAAGTAACTCAGTATGTAATTATTGACCTATGATTTGTGATTTTTAGATCAATAAAGTTCCCAGTCATTCAATATAAGTAGCAATTTATTCTCAAAAAAAATCCTCAAAAGATCATTCAAGGATATGATAAAGAAAGAGGATCCTTGTAAATACAACAATACATGGTGAAGTGAACAAGCAGCCAGGCTGGATGCTTTCTGAGATAGAAAAGAGTGTTATACCGAGAAACACAATACATACTTACACTGCCCTGATATATTGGGTAAATAGAACACTGGCTAAGCTATTAGCGCAAAAATCTCAAAACGACTCCTAAATTAATGAATTTGCAACAGTTTCAGTAGCTGTATGTGCAAAATGAAACACACACATACACACACACACACACACACACACACACACACACACACACACACACACATGTCTCTGTACCTGAATGGCAGTCTAACTGTGATCATGGTCATCTGTGAAGTCTGAGACAAAAGCTCACCTGGCTGAGCTCAACACTTCATATTCTCCCAAATCTCAAAGTAAATGAAAACATACAGTTAGCATCGACATGTGAGTTAAGCTTTTAGATGTATTTGATTTCTCTCTTTCCTTCAAACAGACAAAAGCCACATTTCTTTTCTTCTGAGATTTGCTGATGACATCCTGGCCTTTGTTTCATTCAAACAAAGCAGAGACAAGCTGTCTATACCCTCATTGCCTTTGGCTTTGTTCTGTGCCTCCCTCAAAGACTGCCAAGAAGGGAAAGGGCCAGATGATGCCCATGGACTCATCCCCTGAAGGATGCCCAGAGCAACAAAGAGCTTCTCTGGGTCACAATAATAACATTGCCACTTTGGTATGGGACATACATCTCTGGTTTCTGAATTTAAAAGAGCTCACTGAAGACAAATCTTAAACTCAGTCTGGATTTAACTGTTTTAATGTGAAAATTATCCTGATTAAAAGTCAATGATCAATCTGACACTTTGTTAATTGCAGGAGATTAATTATACCAGTATTAAGAAAATGAGGATGAAATCAATACAAGTTCACATGTGATAGATGATATGTTCGTTGTACTAAGTGCTTCACAAGATCTATTATCTTCGTCCACCTGTCAGTGCATGTATGAAAGCTTCCGGCCTCTAAGGGCAGTGAGAGAAACGGCAGCAACATCACATAAAACATGCCAGCAGGAAGTACATTTGTTGTGGCAGCAAGTGTTACATCCTTATTATCAGGAGATATTACCTGCATGTCACCACTCTAAAGCCCTTTCCATTTGCCATAATTTGTTACAGAATAAAGAGGTTTGTAATAACAACAACCAGGTGATGCACAGCGTGGAAGATGTTCAACCCTGTCATTCCTGAATGAAAATAATTTATTGCCTTATAGTACTTTATTCATATAATGGCTGAAGCTGCCTGTCTGACTACATTACTGTCAGGCCACAGCCTTCTGCACTGAATTGCTTTCACTAACTTGTTCTTTATCACTAACATATGTGTTCTTGATTTAAGAATGGGATGAATTACTCTAAAATAATCACACTCAGAGATAACACTGCTAGATTGAAATGGAAGCTACCAAATGTGTAGTTATGGGAAGAAAGCAATAGGTAGAGACTGCTTTTTGACATCTGAAAAGACGAATGAATAAAAGTTTTAATTGAGACTGCTTGTATGCTGATGAATTGGCTATTGTAATCACAGTTTTAATGAAGATTTAGTACCCAGAGTCTGTCGACTCTCAAACACAAGATTTCTGAGGAATAAAACAATATGCCCTGTCATATGGCATGCGCTATGGTAAATACCTTTTCTTTCAGTCAACAGAAAACAAACAGACTATTTAAATAAACTCCAGGCAACAAAATATTGCCTGGAGAATCATACACCTGTCACTTTTACCGATTTTCCCTTTAGAAGCAATGTCCATGCAGCACTCTCTACAAACACAGAGAGCCTTTGGGGCTCAGTGAGAACTGCCAGCTGAAATGCTTCCCAATGACAACACCTCACTACTACTGTAAATGAGACTGTCTCCTTGCTTCTGGAAAACTCAGGTGAATGGCTTCCTCCTAGACCCAAGCTTCACTCAGTTTGCTTCCTTTGTTCTTTCTAGTACTCACATACTTTTCTTTCTGTTTTTATAAAACTGTAAGTGGAACAAAGTGAGACCATCATGATGACAACAAAAATAGAGCACAGCAAACGTTGATCTCACCCCAGCAGTGGATTTCATTTCCAACAACACTGCTGCTTTGCCCTGATGCATTTGTTCCTGTGTGGCCTCCTCCTGAGTTGTCACTGACAAAAACCCTGAATTTTAAGTGAAATCTCTACCCCCTGTTTGGGCAGTATTGTGTCAACCGTGCAGTCAAATATTTTACTGGGCTGTGCAGTACAAAGTACTACCTAGGAGGTCTCCATGGTCATATGTGAGCTGATAAGCATGGTCCCTGGAATTATATAAAGCAATTTGTGTCACATATATTTTTCTGTTTCAAGACCCAGAATATCTTTTGTGGCATATCTATGAATAGAATTTGAGTTCACTTCTAACTGATATGTGTAACTACATGTTTTATTCAAATCGTGTATCATATCATGGTTTCAATCAAGAAAAATGGCCAGCACGTTCATAGTATTATCAATCAACCAACCAATCAATATAATTTATAAATACAAAGGATATATTTTTTCAACTTAGAGGCTAAAAATTATTGTTGAAAGAGTAATACTGGTATGACTCCAAGTGTTCTATTTCTAAGTGTGTGTAAGGCTCAGCTTTGTAATTACAAAAAATATTAGTTATTTCATTGTACCTACTAAATATTTCAGTTTACAGTCCTCAGGGACTTTGTGTGAATCAGTGTTTCTCTAAGTAAATCTTTCCTTTAATATAGTAACCATGTGGCATCCTCACTTTCCCATTGAGTGAAAAACCATTAGTTTGGAGGTAATGTTAGACATACCTGCAGGGTTCAGACATGATCCTTTGTAGTTCTTGAAATCAACCCTCCACTAAATAATTCCTGATATCCAAAATCATCCTGTGAATAAGGATTTTGGAGGTTGTTTTTATGTTAAAAACATAGTAAATTTTGGATTGTTATGGTTAGAGTAAACATTATGAAAGATTATATTGATCCTGACACTTAAAATTAAGTCTTTCTATCAGTAATCATTGTATAGAAACCTAATTGTTAATTTTAAAAGAGAAAAAGTTGTTTACATTCTCCATACATTATTATGATAGAAGAAGAATAAGTAAGACTTACAATATAATACAAAATTTGATGTCATTAACAAACCACATAAAATATTGCTTGAGGGTGAATTCACTTATAAGTACAATAAAGTCAACATGAATTACTTTACATGTAATTTATAATACAGAATTATTATTTTTAATAATTCTTTTATATGTGTTACTATTATTGTCTTAAATTCTCTATGCTATATGTGGAACTGACACAAACATTTAGAGCCAAGAGTCATGGTTCAGAGCATGGAATCTGTTACCACCAGCAACAAGTAATGTTTGGTACTGTTGCTAGTTGTCCTAACATGTACAAGCTACATTCAAACAACACCAATATCAAATGACATTAGATTTAAGAGAAGTATATTGTAGTTATTTTAAAACTATAAAAGTCCTAGCTAATTTTTTTCAATGTCCATGAGCAATGCATACACAACACAGTATCTGGGACAAACTTTTAAATGGTTGTTTGATTATAAATTTACATGAATTAAAAGCTATATACTTACATCAGTGCAAAAAAAGTTACAAATGTCTTAAAGTTAATGGGATTTTGACACACGCAATGTATGGGTCCTTTGGACAACTAAACCAACTAAACCTGGAAACAATAACAGTGTGTTGGATTTGGAATCTTCAAAGTCTATTTCAGCACCTCTGTGAGTCAAAGAAAGGGGTGCAGTTAGAGAAGCTTCTATTCCTTTTTTCATTCATATAATTCTGTAACATTGTTTATACCGAACCAACTGTTTAAATACAAAAATGTGACACTCTGTACAGCACACTCAAATGAGACCCAATAGGGGCAGGAATGACTGATTCTGAGCTAGCATGAATGTATGCATGTAGCCATGACCTACTAATCTTTTCATATTAGCTTCCACAAAGATTGCAGTAAAATCACAAGGTATAAAAATGAGCCAATTTACAGCCATGCATACATCACAGAAACTGCAGTACAAGAGCAATTTTTGAGAAATTAGGCAGAATTATTTTTCAAGGAAGACTATTCTGTGATGTAGGTTAGAATTGCTAGCACACATTGATTAAAAACAAAACAAACGCAAAGATGAAGAAGTAGTTCAATTAGTCCAGTGTGCCTGGCTAGCATGCACACATCCTTTGTTTAGATCCCAGTAACCATAAAAGCAGATGTTCTGGTTAGTGCTTCACTAGGAATCCTAGCCTGCCAGAGAAGGGACCAGGGAAATCAGAGAGTTCAAGGTCATCCTGGGCTACAAAATGAATTTCCAGGTAGACTGAAGAACTGCAGGCTACTTTCAAAGGCAATGAAACAATAATACCATCACCAAGGAGAAATTTAAAATGCAAGAAATTAGTTAAAACAACAACAAATTAGAATCATTTTAAGGCTGTGACGTACAGATCATGTGTTTTTATTGATTAATTGTTTTGTTATTTGATTGAGCTCTGAATGGAGTGGTTTGATGAATACTTCCAACCCAGAGGTGAGTGTTCCCAGATCTATCACTCTCTCCATAGTAACAGGCATCCCATATCTCTCTATGGGCCCATCTGTATCAGGGGAGCTTCTCTGATGATGGCTGAGGAAGACACTGATCTGCTCCTCTGAATGGAGTCAAGAATCTTTTAAAGAAATTACCAAGGCTGTCCCATAATTTGAATGAAGCATTTGTGGTTTAAGTCAGTTGGAGTTTAAGAATTGATTTTGAGTAAAAGGAGACCAGAAACACAAAGTGAAACCTGTCCTTTGCTATGATAATCTCTAAAGGTAAGTTGGGACTCAAGAAACAGTTTAATCAGAGTAAGAAAAGATCTGATTCTGTTGGGATTTCAACCATAGATGAAATTTTCAAATCACAATAACTATTTTTATTTTTTGAATAAGTTTGCAAGTGTTTTGTATAACTAAATTTTAATTATAACATTTTCCTTCTTTCTCTTACCTTTACTCTATCTGATGTATTCCCACTTCCTCCCAAACCCTCTTCTTTAAATATTGTTTCTCGCTCCCCCTCCCCCTCCGTCTCCCCTCTCCCCTCCCCTCTCTCCCCCCTCTCTTAATTATTAATTGATATTATAGTACAGGTTACTGGGGGGAGCTAACAACCTTGGCAGGTGGTCCTTAGTATTAAGAGAAGGGAGACAGAAGAAGCAGTGACAAGCAAGCCATTATATATTATTACATCACAGCTTCTGTTTCAGTTCCTTTCCCCAGAGTCCTGTCTTTTTTCCTTAGTGATGGTCTTGTTTCAACCCCAAGTTGCATTTTTTTCCAGGCGTTTTGTCACAACACTAGAATTTTAACTAGCAGCCCACACCTTGATCACTCCTGTCCATGATGCTCTAACTTCCACAAGCTAGCACAACTGCATTTTTATTATTATTTAACCTTCAGCACTAACCAGACAGTGAGAGATGGAGAAAAGTTTCAAATTACAGTAAGATGGAAATCATTTTTACTACTTTAATAACATATTTTAATGGAAAAATCAAAGAATCATATAGGCACACTTTAATTAAGCTTCAAACGTCCTTATCTGTGCAGGTAGGACTGGGAAGTCTTGAATCTATATTATAGATCAGTGGTGAACTGTTATAGGGGATAAGGGAGTTTCTCTAAGCCAGACTACAAGCCACGTTCCAATGTATATTGGATTTTACTTCATGCTGATAAATCTACCTCTTTAGAGCCTCTGGTTTCATTCTTCTATTTCAAACTATCTAATTTTGTTTCTAAGCTGGTTCTCTGTATAAAATATTCACAAAATATTCTTGAGGTCCAAGTTATAATACAAAAACCCTAAGTTAGTTATAGCAGAGAAAATCAATTAATGTTTCGATACCTAGTATGACATGAATTAAGATGGGCATGTTAGAAACCATATCTAAATAATTAACCTGATTCATTTGAATGGGCAATTTGATTTAATGAGCATTGAATGTGTCCTAGGAAGTCTATTTGCACAGGTAGAAAAGATAAACAATAAATAAGACCTTAAATATCAACAAAGACCTTAAATATTTGGAGTTGAAAATGGCATGAAACAATGAATTCATGCAAAATGTGTACCAGCAAAAACCCCTTAATTTGCTAACAATGCTGTGGGTTGTAAAATTAAAGTTTACTGTGGTATTATGTGTCAGACCAAGGTAATTGATGAAAACTATTTTAGTTTAAGGTAATATGATAACCATGTTTGAATTCTGCCACCAAAGATGAATAGGAACAGCCACAAAAATACTGGGAAATGCATTCTTCAAACAGAAGGAAGCAGAGATTGGGGAAGGAATTCAGGCCACAGAACAAGAGACAATGAAAAGGTTTAATACTAAAGCCACGGACAAGAAAAATAAAATCTTATATTCAATTTAGATTTGGAACTAAGTGAGGTAAAACACAATTATAAGTTTTTAAGCAAAGAAATTAAATGATTTGACTTATGGCTTAGAAAAATAATGGCAGCACTGTAGATATGGGAGATTTGTAGACAGAATGGGGGAGATCAGTTAGGAGCCATTTTTGCAGTTCAGATATGACAGTGATAAATGGTCTGTAACTATAGCAGGAGAAATGTTGTGAAGTAGTCTGAGAGATGTTGCTGTACCTAAAGATGGAGGGAAATAAGGAAATGAGGTCTCTTTCTTCAGAGCTGGTCTATTTGTCAAATGAGAAGAGACTCTGGAAGATGTGAGATTAAAGGCTTGATAGATATATGTCTTTGCAACTGTTAGATTCATGTCTGTCCTGTGAGCTAGTGTAGACCTCTCTGAGATGCTCCATGCTGATCCAAACTAGCAGGAAAGGAATCCAGTTTCATTATCTACATTTAAGGATTACTAGTATATAGCAGTGGCGAAACCCATGAAAATAATAAAGAAGAGAATAACACATTAGGTATATTTGAATTCAAGGAAATCCAGTAAAAGTATGGGTACCCAATGAGATTCTTCTAGGTCAAGTTCATCTTTATTGACAACTAGACTGGATTTAGAAACAAACAAACAAAGAAAAATCCCATGTAGAACCTACAACAATAAGATTTTTAAACAAATATGGGGAGAATGACTAACAGTATTGATGGTCTCATTATGATCGGTGACCAAAAATATAAAGTGGATACAATACATGAGATTGAATGCATTTTTTAAGCACTAGTCAAAAGTTCAATGGATTTAAATTTTAGACAATCATCAGATAAGGATTCTAACCGTCAAAGACATTTGAAGGAAAGTCATAGATGGCTCAGCGGGTAAGAGCACCTACTGCTCTTCCTCTCATACTTACATACTTACATATACTAAATAAATATATCTTTAAAAAAAAAAGAAGAAGAACTCAGGACCTGGAAGGTAGCTCAGTATCGGGAGCTGTTTCTGGTCTTACAGAGGATCTGAGTTCAGTCCCTAGAATCTCATCTACAGCAGGAGGCTCACAAACAGCTGTGACTCTAGCTCAAAATAATTTGATACCTCTGCAGACAACTGCACCCTCACAAACATACATACAAGAGATACCACACATACAAAATAAAAAACCAAGGCATTCTTTTGTATTTAAAAAAAAAATTCAACAACGTAATAAATACAAGGAAGGAAGGATGTTGGATGTGAGGAAAATTGGGTCAAGAGGTTATGCCTAAGCAGCATTATCTAAACCAGAGTTTTCTTTTATAACCACCTGAAATGTGGAACAGGGATCTAGTAACGTAATGGTGTGTGTATATGGCTGCATGTGCACATATTCACTAACAGTAACAGAAGTTAGAGGAACAGAAAATAGTGAGGATTGGATGGATGGAGAAAAGTTGAAAGACAGTTCAAACTTATCAACCTGAAGTATAATAAACAGACAGGCTGAACTTCCAACTTAATGCCAGATATAAATATGGGTTAAATAATACCAATGATATTGAAAAAGTATACATACAATAGTAGTTATTTAGAAAAGCATTTCTAATTGCCTTGATTTAAAATGATACTAAATTGATACACACCAATAACCTCATGGTGGTTTGAAGTTTTGGGATTAGGATGGGAAATAACCAATGATGAATTCCAATTTCCATTCACTCCTCCAGGACTGAGAGAACCTTAGGTAATGCAATCTGACTTCCCCATCTGAGTTATACCTCTTTTAAAAATTAGTCCTTATACTTACAGATAAGTGGGGTCCTCACTACTAATCCAGAACACTTCTCTTGGCTGCAGTCAGAAACCATTATACAAAACCACAAGCAATTAAAATACAGAATTGTGTAGCATATTACAAACCTAAAGCTCAGGAAAAACTGCAAAAGAGTAGACCAAGAGACAGTAGGAGCCAAAGGACCAGGGAGTTGGGTAGGAGCTTACTTCTCCTAGCAATGTCTGGAGCTGCATCCTTAAGCTCTCATCAGAATGACTGCCTACACCTGCTGAACAAGGAGAACAACAATAGACATCCTAATGCGGCCAGGAGAAAGTCCATGAGGACTCAACCATGGACAAGAACTACAGGACATTAAGGAATTCTGGGACCTGGAGAAATAGTCTTTCAAAGGGAAAAGCACACTAATTAATCCAATACCAAATGGTCTATTTGAAAGACAAACAAATAACATTATAAAGACTGAGCAAGTTTCATTTAGGAATATATACATATTTATTTCCTATATATGCATATACATGAAAAATAACAATTTATAAAAAAAAGAGGCTATGAACGAGTAAAGAGAAGTATATGGAAGTTGGGAGGAAGGAAGGGAAATTATAAAATTATAACAGTATAATATCCAAATATTTAAGAAATCATTTAAATTAATAAATAAAGTAACAGGACAGGTTCTGAATCAAGCATATCTACTTTTGATTTTTTTTATAATATGGAACAATAGCTTATAATCCAACTGTTTTTAAAACTTTATATAGAGATAAAAGAGAAATAAGATGTAAAACTGACAGCATAATGTTGAATGACTTACATACCAGACACCAAGACTTTCTATAAAGCTGCAACAGTCAAGGACGTGAGTTATTGGCAAAAGTACAAACTAGATCAATCACAGAGAATGGGGAGCACATAAACATGTCAGCAACCTTCCACACAGAAGCAAAGCCAACATGAGAGACAGGAGCAAACAGAAATGACAACTTTAAAAAAAAAAAAAAACTGTGCTGGGACAACAGGATATTTACAGTTGAAAAGAAAAAATGTTGCATTCTTCATGGATCATAATTCTGAGAGCAAGCCACAAATATGTAGATCTCCTAGGTTACACAGAAAATGTGTCTGATCTTTGATATGAATGATCATCTGGATAAGTTGCTTTAACCTCAAGGGGGAAGTACAGAGGGAGAAGAGATAATAGTAAAGAAATGTGAAAAAATAAGGATTCATATGATTTTATAGATAAAATATATTTGTGTATGCTTGTATATATACGTATGTAAGAATATATGTCATACTTTTGGGGGGGTGACATTTCCCCTCTAAGAGCCATAGATTATCTAACAAACTTCAGTTTGAAATTTGAGAAATTCCCTTTTACTTTGTGAGGGAATTACAAGAGACTGAAAACAATAGAAACTTTTGTTCTTTCCCTTGCTTGCCTCCCATAACATGAAGGTAAGACTGTGTTGTTGAAAGCACTGTGTGCTTGTGATACAAGACTTGGAGGATCTGACCTTTTAGCCTTCTTCCAGAGGACCTAGTTTCACAGTATTGGAAGGTGCTGTATGCAAACTGCCAGTGGAGGCAAGCAAGCCACACTCCTCTGCAGCTAAAATCCCTGTGAACCATAACAAGTACCTGGCATGATAAGATATCCCTAAGAACCTTAGTGTTAATCAATAGTTTGCTAATTAGATTGCAGACTACTTAACAGGAGATAAAGCAGGTGTGTGTGTGTGTGTGTGTGTGTGTGTGTGTGTGTGTGTGCATGTTTGTATGCATGAGTACAAACAAATATAACTAATGAAAAAAAGAGGCTGTAAATTTGAACAAGACCAAAGAGGGGCATATAGGAGGGTTTTAGAGAAGCAAGTAGTAAAAGGAATGATATAATCATATCATAACCTAAAACTATCATATATTAAAAATGTTTAAAAGAATTCTCTCCTTAAAAAAAAAAAAAAAACACAGAAATTATTACCAAAATCCAGAACAGGTCAAAACGCAGAGACCAACTCACAGTGGGAGCCTGTCATTACTGTATGCACCTACAATATAATTCCAGCACACAAGGCTCTAGAAACCACACACACACACACACACACACACACACACACACACACACACACACACACACACACAGAGTGGACAGAAGAGTCTAAGAGTCAGAGAAGGAGAGAAATCTATTAGGAGATTTTTGCCTCCTAGAAATGAAAGACAAGCTTCATCCATGCTACCTGAACTGTATGACAGTTTAAACAAGACCAGAAGAATTACACCACTAGACATGGTAATGTGGAAGGACCAACCATGTGGGTGATTATGTCTGTGTCTGTATATGTGTGCATGTATACACTAGTGGTGATATATACATTAAAATGCAGGAGAGAGAAAAGCTTTTCAAACGGTAGAGAAGGCCAGGAGAGAAGTGTATGTAAATGAATGCCAAGAATGTGAAACAGCTAATATCAAAGTAAAAAAATTTAGGAAGACACTCATTAATATTTAAATAATATTTCTAAATAAAACTTTTGATCATGGTAAAGGTCATATCAAGAAAGTGCAAACATAAGAAACAAAAAAGAGCAAGATATTTGCAAAAGAAGCTACTAGCAAAAGACTATTAACTAACATGTATAAGAATTTTTAAATATCTGCTGTAGGAAAACAAGTAACTTATCTTTTTAATCATGAATTTTAAAACTTTTAATAGGCAAGGAAAGGAGGAGGAAAAAAATAACACTGAGGATGTTTGGAAGAAAAAAAACAACATATTTTATCTAACAAAGTGCCTGGTCTGAGTAACCTTCCTCTTGCTGTTGGTCACAGGAGTTCCAGAGACTCATAAAACAGTCAGGCTATTACTGTTGCCCTGGTAACCTCCCAGAACTTGAAGACAAGACCCTGCTATGAAAGCCACCACATACTTTGGACACAGGACTTGGAGAAATTTAGCTGGAAGTGACCTAGCTCCTGACTCCTTGAAAACAAACCTTCATAGCATTTGAAGGTGCTATACAGGTTGCCAAGGGAGACAAGCAATTATCAGTCCTATCTTGTTGTAAACATAAAAGTCACAAGAATGACCAGACCACAAAATATCCCATGGAATACAGTACTGGCACCTATATTCTGGTAGAAATCAACAGTTATTTAATTGGACTTAAATCCTGCTCAATAGGAAGGAATTCATGACTGGTACTGTAAACCTAACCATACTACAAATTCAGTGGAAGAAATTTCACAGGTCCCATACAGGATGAAGTTCAGGAAATTAATAATACTGGATGAAGTTCAGGAAATTAATACTGACTGGCAGAGGCAGATTCATTCTTGTCTAGCCATGAGCACCTAATAGATTATCAAATCCCACAGTCACAGATGGTCAAACTTAAACACATATACATTGGAATAACAGTACATAGATTCATATGCATACATGTTATAATTTAAAAAGATATCAGGAATGCAAAAATGAATAAAGGATATAGGAGAAATTGAAGGAGAGTGGGTATAAATAATTGGGATGCAGTACTCATGTGTGAAATCATCAATCTATATTAAATTAATAAAATACAACAAAGCATACTGAAAAAACTAAAACAAATACCTATACAAACACTTCACCAAAGAGGATATATAAATGGCAAATATAGTAAAAATTGCTCTAACTATGATGCAAACTGGTAAATGGAAATCATAACAAAAATGAGATAACTAACGCTGTCTCTTTATTAGAATAGACAGAATCAAAAATAATAACAGTGCACAATGCTGGTGGAGATGTACAGGAATACTTGGTGGTGGGAACACAAAATGTTATAATCACATTGGAAGGCAAAGTGCGAGTATTTTTTTCTTTTTTTAAAAATTTATTTATTTATTTTAAACTCCAGATTTTATTCCTCTCTAGGTCTACCCTCTGACTGTTCCACATCCCATACCTCCTTCCCACCCCCTGTCTCCCTGAGGATGTTCCCCAGCCCTCAACTCCCACCTCACCCACCAGATCTCTAAACTCCCTGGGGCCTCCAGTCTTTTGAGGGCTAGAAGAATCTTCTCTGACTGAACCCAGACGCTGCAGTCCTCTGCTATATGTGTGTTGGGGGCATCATATCAGCTGGTGTATGCTGCCTGGTGGGAGCTCCAGTGTCTGAGAGATCTCCAGCATCCAGGTTAATTGAGACTGCTGGTCTTCCTACCGGGTCTCCCTCCTCCTCAGATTCTTCCAGCTTTCCCCCAATTAAACCAGTGAGTTCAACAGCTTCTGAATGTTTGGTTGGGTGCAAATATCTGCATTTGATTCTTTCAGCTGCTTTTTAGGTCTTTCAGAGGGCAGTCATAATAGATCCCTTTTGGTGAGTGCTCCATAGCCTCTGTAATACTGTCAGGTCTTGGGATCTCCCCTTGAGCTGGATCCCAAAGTGGGAGTATCTTTCAGTATTAAATATATCTTTTAACTTAAATTCTGCAATAATCTGCCATGGTTTTTATTCAAAGAACTATAAAACATATGTTCACATAAAAATCTACAGTCTACCTATGGCTGTTTATAGGAATTTTGAGGTTGAATAAAAAATGTGTATATGTGGAGGACAGAGGACAAAATTATAGAATCGATTCACATCTGCTCCTGTAGATCTGGGACTGATGCTCTAGGTCACCAGGCTTGTGCAGCAAGCACTTTTGCTGGCTAAGTCTCCCTGGCCTCATATTTCCTCTTTACTTATTGTACTATGGTGATTGAGAAGATTCGGATGGTATTAAATTCATAGATAAAAGAGCCTATAGAAAATCTCTCAGTCAGATCCACAGGTTTGCAATGAATCTAAAGCTGCTTCTCACATTGTCATTATAAGGTAATCGTCTTTAAAATATCAAAAAGTATTTCTAAAACATCAGCAAATATTCATTTGTGGAATTAATTGAGGTGAAGAAAAATTCAGAGTTCAAGAGAGGTGGGCATGGGAAGCAGAGAAAGAGAAAGAGCCAGAGAGTAAGGAAGAGATTTCCTTTTACATACTTTTTATAGCATTATTGATATCTTTGATTCCTAATTGATATGATGTCTCATTCATTTCTGATAAAACTTTCAGAACCAAAAATTAACAGAAAAAATGTTTTAAAGTGAGGAAAGATTGGTGTAATGATCTTATTGAAAATAATAAAATCATTATACAGACGGTAAATGACTGAGGGTTCCTGATCTTTTCTTTCCTTCACTTCATATGTGCAGGACATTGAAAATACATTTCTTATATTAACCTTATTGAAAATGTTGACATATATATCTAAGAATGTTTCCTACCTACAATGTGAGTATAGGAATCTGAATTGATGTGTTTTCAGATAAAAGCTTCAATTTTCTGGCAATAATGAATATATGCATTTGAATAACACCAAGAAATTACTGTTTGCTCCTAGCATTGACTTTGTTAGGCTCATCTTCCTGATGATAACACATTGATTATCATATTATCACAGAACTCATGGAATATTTTAGCACAGTAATTTCGCTCTTAACTTAAGGGGGATGAGTACAGAAATGTGCCCATTTCTGTATGTTAATTGTCTGTCTTATTGGCTCTCCAAGTACATACAGAATCAGAATTCTTGTGATCTTGTAAAACTCATTACAGCATTTTAAATGTTTATCGTTACAACATACCCAATGGCAGATGGTTGCATGCCATTTTAAAACCACCTAGAGGAACAAAAATTGTCCTGTGTTTTTAATTTTGGCAGATGTACATGGCCCCTTGGCAAACTTCAGAAAATAGCTAAAAGACTCACACCTTCAAAACAGATTGTATTTATAGAGGGACACATGCAGTTCAACAGAGACGGGGCTAGGAATGTCAGAATCGGTGTGATGGAATGCTTACTACAGTTGGCTTAAAATCTGAATATAAAATTATCTAAACTGCTTTACTCTGTTTTCCCTTTACTCACAGAATTTTAATAACTGTGTTGTTAGAGTAACATCACCATAAATTTTAATGAACAAATGCTTGGCAAACAACTTCACGTAGGAAAAGGTCATCCTTCACACACAGTGCTGAGTGGTAGCATACTTTCTAAACATCCACATGTGTAATTCAGCATGCTAATGCTAAGCACAATCTAATACTCACTCCATCTCAAGTTCAAGAGCAGAACTAATTTTTTTGTTTGTTTGTTTGTTTTGAGACAGGTTTTCTCTGTATAGCCTTGGCTGTCCTGGACCTCGAACTCAGATATCTACCTGCCTCTGCCTCCCAAATACTGGGACTAAAGGCTTGTGCCACCACTGCCCAGCCTCAGAACTAATTTTAAAGACAGTTCCATCATCAGATTCCTCTGTAAGTTTCTAAATTGATGACTCCACTTTTCTTACTTTCAAGTAATATTGCCGATACCATCTTTCTTCTCAAGTTTCCTAGCTATCTACTGTAGGAAGAAAGCACAAATGCTTACCTGAAAGCACTCTTTGCAAATTTCTGTAGTTCCTGATGCTACTTCAAAGGATACCTTGGTGGCTGTACTTAGTTAAACAAAGTATCTAAGGGACAAAATACTCTTAATGTATCAGATAGCATAAATACCAATGTCCTGAATATTGGATCAAGTTAAGTGTAAATGTTGCATATTGGATCATGTAAATTAAAATGTCTCTTTACTTTCCTCTGATGAAACGATGAGATGAGAGCCACATCTTTACTATTACATAGATTGAAGTGAGCTCAGAGTGTTTCTATCTATCATTAGGCCTGAAAACTTAAAGCCTCCATTAAATCTCATCTTCTGCAATCATGGGCCTTGAAGGCTTCAGCTTCCAGCCTCTGTCTGCTACTCTAGATCTAAAGTGTTGCAGTCTCAGAGCTTACTGCTGAATAAACTCATACTTTCTATCTCCTTTGGAACTCTGGATGGCTGGTTCAACTCAACTGTTCGGCTCAAACCTCTCTCTAAATTGACTAATTCTAATTGGCTTCTTGGCTTCTGACTGAACTGCTCTGCTTGGACTGACTGTTTCTGAAGGCCATGAAATGTACTGTTCCGAACTCAATTGCTCTGCTCTGAACTGAGCTCAACTGCACTCAACTGAATTGCACCAAATGAAACTGCTCCAAACTGAACTCATGTGTATTGATCTGAACAGAATTGAATTGAACCTCTCTCTATCTCCCACACTTCTCTTTAGGTAGCCTTTCCTTCCTGTCTTTTCTCCTGTGGGCATATCCTATTTCTGACTCATTCTGCCAACTTTTTTTTTTTTTTTTTTTTTTTTTTTTTTTTTTTTTTTTTTTTGGATTCCTCACTTTGCCTGTCCTTCAGATAGAGGTCATTGTTTGGGGTTAAATCTGTGTAGTAAAGGATAGTTCTACTCCAGAGGGAATAAAAGCATGTATTTCAGCATGACCATATCTTTGGATTTGATCCCTTGTCATAGCAGCCATGTTGGTGGATTAAAATTCCTCTACAGGATCAGACAACCTTTCCCATGCTGGGTGTTACCTAGTTTGTTAGAACTTCTCACCTTTTTCACCATTGTAGTAGAAAGGCAGTCACAATGAACACATGTGTTAGGGGTCTGCCTGGTTGATTTCTTCATCTGCCCTTTGATGCTTGTGTTCATTAGCTGACTTTCCTCAGAGCTGGCTTAGCCAGTGAGGCCCTTCATTTTTCTGACCCTTAATTAAAACTCGCTATTCCTTTGACTTTTTCCTTCTGGGTCTTTTAAGTATCTAATTGACTAAAATTGTGAGTTTAGATGAGAAAGGAGAAAAAACTTAAAAGCCGAATCTTGAATCAAGAACATATTCTTTCTATAATGAAAGCAATGAAATGGGCTGGATCAGCTCTAGGAATTGAAGAAATATGTAAAACTTTTGGAAATAGCTATTATTCTTACTGAAAATTTGGATGAATAAAATTATAATTTGATCCCATACCATGTGATATTTATATATGCTTTCTTTATCTGTCAGCCCATGACCATCTTACCTTATAAAATTACAAAACACTCTCTTACAACTATATTAAATGCAAAAGTGCTTACACATTTTAATATAATTGAACCTATAAACTGTTCTCTGAGTAGCAATTTGTGTTATGGGCACTGAAAAGTTATCAGCAAAGATTTCTCCTATCATAGATGTTATATGGTTAGTTTGGCTACTTACGGTGTGATTGATGTGGCCATTCCTACCTTAAAGCATAAGAGCTTGAAGGGACAAATCCCTCATGAGAACAATCCTAATGTAGACTCTAGAGGCTTAAGAGCGCAGCAAACTCAGAAGATGCTTCCTGTATCCAAGACGCTTAGAACTTCACTCTATAGCAGGTAGGTAATCAAATAGGGTAGGGCTCCTCAGTGTTTCTGGCTGCCCATAAATCACCCAAAGGGCTTCCTGGTGTTGTTAGTAACTCCTGTGTTGCCCATTCTTCTCTAAGTCATCAATTATGCTCACCAATTATATCATCAAGCTGGGCATGGACAGAGTGTCTTTCTACTTTCCCCTAAAACATCCCCACCTGTAGTCAATACACGCTTCGCTTCTATAGAGTGGAATGTAAAAATCTAGTTATATAAATAGATATACATTTTTCTAATAATGTCACCAACTCAATTTAACCATGGATGGTTTTGGAAAATGTATGTCTGCCTCTTCTAAACATCTTAATATGTATTACTAGATACCAACTGGAATACTTA
The DNA here is from genome assembly GCF_000001635.26 of Mus musculus. Lineage (NCBI taxonomy): Eukaryota > Metazoa > Chordata > Mammalia > Rodentia > Muridae > Mus > Mus musculus. The sequence goes on from NC_000068.7 coordinate 42,422,192, forward strand.
TAAAGATTTAGGATTCTATCAAACTCTATGAGATTGTTCATGCATTACACACTAAGTGATGAAAGTTCAATCAGTCCATAGAATTTGGTGCAATTTCTTTTCAACTTTATAAGTAAAAGCATGCCATCATAGATACAGGGCATCATATGTAAATTAACAATGGCAGCCATTTAAGGTTCAACAAACACAGTCCAAGTCTCTGCTTTTTTGAGCTGATTGTTTCTATTTCTGGAGAATAGGAGCTAACTAGAAGGACTTCAGTAAATAAAGACAGTGACAGGGAAATAGCTATTTAGGGTTATTACATAAGCCGCTCACCTAGTAAAAGAGACTAGGAGATGCATACATGTTACAGGAAAACTTCTCTATACTAAATAAAAACAGTAAAGAAGCACTGTGTCTATACAGCTCAGTGTTGAGCCTGGGCATCCAGAACTACAGAGAAAAAAATCTTCAGAGGATGAGCTACAATCTTTTCTTCTTGTTGTTGCTAGAAACATCTCCAGAAATGAGCTAGCTGTAAGAGACAACCAAAATTAAAAACCTACCAAAAGTAATGAGATCTTTACATCTGAGCAATGCCTAATACTTAGATTCTTCCATTTGAACTTTAATATTCCTAACTTTTTCACAATAATCTCATTGCTTGAATAAAATGGCTTGGGAGCACAAGTCACTCTGATCAGATCAAATAGCAATGTGTGTGTGTGTGTGTGTGTGTGTGTGTGTGTGTGTGTGTGTTAGTGTGTGTGTGTGTACTAGAGTTTGAAGAATACATTAAAATTCAGGAGCAAAATCAGGAGAGAGAAAAGCTTTTCAGACATTGGAAAGGCCAGGACAGAGGCATTCCTATTGAGTACAGTACTAACAACGCTTATAAAGAAAAAGATGTACTTCTTAGAGTTACTGAGCTTAGAGTCAAGCTCCAGACACCAAAGTCCTATGCACCTTAAATTCCTTGAAAAATAAAAGTGCACAGTAATGTCTGAGCAGGGCAGAGTTTTCAAATGGGAGATCAAGTACAAAAACCTATGACCTGTCAATCTAAATTAATAGAACAAAGGAATATAAATGCTAACTGTGTACACTGTATCAGGTAGGTTCAAAAGATAAAGGAAACAGGGATGGACGGATGGTTTAATATGCAGAAATCCATTAACGTAATCCACTATATAAACAAACTCAAAGACAAAAACCACATGATCATCTTTTTAGATACTGAGAAAGCATTTGACAAAATCCAACACCCATTCATGATAAAAGTATTGGAAAGATCAGGAATTCAAGGCCCATGCCTAAACATAAAAAAAAAAAAAATACAGCAAACTGGTAGCCAACATCAAACTAAATGGAGAGAAGGTGGAAGCAATCCCACTAAAATCAGGGACTAGACAAGGATGCGCACTTTCTCCCTACCTATTCAATATAGTACTTGAAGTCTTAGCCAGAGCAATTAGACAACAAAAGGAGATCAAGGAGTTACAAATTGGAAAGGAAGAAGTCAAAATATCACTTTGTGCAGATGATATGATAGTATATATATGTGATCCTAAAAATTCCAACAGAGAACTCCTAAACCTGATAAACAGCTTTGGTGAAGTAGCTGGATATAAAATTAACTCAAAGAAGTCAGTGGCCTTTCTCTACACAAAGGATAAACAGGCTGAGAAAGAAATTAGGGAAACAACACCCTTCACATAGTCACAAATAATATGAAATGGAGGAGTGTTCTTCTTTCTCCACATCCTTGCCAGCATCTACTGTGACTGAATTTTTGATCTTAGCCATTCTGACTATTTTGAAGTGGAATCTCAGGGATGTTTTGATTTGCATTTCCCTGACGATTAAGGATGTTGAACATTTTTTCAGGTGCTTCTAACTAACTCAGGACTCTAACTAAGGATGTGAAAGATTTGTATGAAAATAGCTTCAAGTCTCTGAAAAAAAGAAATCTAAGAAGATCTCAGAAGATGGAAAGATCTCCCATACTCATGGATTGCAAGGAATAATATAGTAAAAATGGCTATTTTGCCAAAAGCAATCTACAGATTAAATGCAATGCCCATCAAAATCCCAACTCAATTTTTCACCGAATTAGATTGGGCAATTTGCAGATTCATCTGGAATAACAAAAAAGCTAGGATAGCAAAAAAATATTCGCAACACTAAAAGAACCTCTGGGGGAATCACCATAACTGACCTCAAGCTGTACTACAGAGCAATTGTGATAAAAACTGCATGGTACTGGTACAGCAACAGACAGGTAGATCAATGGAATAGAATTGTAGACCAAGAAATGAACCCACACACCTATGGTCACTCGATCATTGACAAAGGAGCTAAAACCATCCAGTGGAAAAGAGAAAGCATTTTTCAAAAAATGGTGCTGGCTCAACTGGTGGTGAGCATGTAGAAGAATGCAAATTGATCCATTTTTATCTCCTCGTACAAAGCTCAAGTCTAAGTGGATCAAGGAACTCCACATAAAATGAGAGACACTAAAACTTATAGAGGAGAAAGTGGGGAAAAGCCTAGAAGATATGGGCACAGGGGAACAATTCCTAAACAGAACAGCAATGGCTGGTGCTGTAAGATCGAGAATTGACAAATGGGACCTCATAAAATTGCAAAGCTTCTCTAAGGCAAAAGACACTGTCAATAAACAAAAAGGCCACCAACAGATTGAGAAAGGATCTTTATCAATCCTAAATCTGATAGGGACTAATATTCAATATATACGAAGAACTCAAGAAACTGGACTCCAGAAAATCAAATAACCCCATTAAAAATGGGGTACAGAGCTAAAAGAATTCTCAGTTGAGGAATACCAAATGGCTGAGAAGAACCTGAAAAAATGTTCAACATCCTTAATCATCAGGGAAATGCAAATCAAAACATCCCTGAGATTCCACTTCAAAATAGTCAGAATGGCTAAGATCAAAAATTCAGGTCACAATAGATGCTGGCAAGGATGTGGAGAAAGAGGAACACTCCTCCATTGTTGATGGGATTACAAGCTGGTACAACCACTCTGGAAGTCAGTCTGGCAGTTCCTCAGAAAATTGGACATAGTACTACCAGAAGACCCAGCAGTAGTTCTCCTGGGCACATACCCAGAAGATGTTCCAACTGGTAATAAGAACACATGCTTCACTATGTTCATAGCAGCCTTCTTTATAATAACCAGAAGCTAGAAAGGATCCAGATGTCCCTCAACAGAGGAATGGATACAGACATTGTGCCACACAGTGCAGCTATTAAAAACAATAAATTTATGAAATTCTTAGGCAAATGGATTGATCTGGAGGATATCATCCTGAGTGAGGTACCCCAATCACAAAAAAACTCATATGATATGCACTCACTGATAAGTGGATATTAGCCCAGAAATTTAGAATACCCAAGATACAATTCGCAAAACACATGAAACTCAAGAAGAAGGAAGACCAAAATATGGATACTTTATTCCTCCTTAAAATGGGAAACAAAATACCCATGGAAGGAGTTACAAAGACAAAATTTGGTGTGGAGACAGAAGGATCATCCAGAGATTGCCCCACCCGGGGATCCATCCCATACAATCCAGACACTATTGCATATCCCAGCAAGATTTTGCTGACAGGATCCTGTTATAGCTGTCTTTTGTGAAACTATGCTAGTGCCTGTCAAATACAGAAGTTGATGCTCACAGTCATCTATTGGATGGAACACAGGGCCCCCAATGGGGGAGCTAGAGAAAGTACCAAAGGAGCTGAAGGGGTGTGCAACCCTCTAGGAGGAACAACAATATGAACTAGTGAGGTAGCCCAGACCACAAAGGACATTCTTGGTATATATTCATTGATAAGTGGTTGTTAATAAAAATTTTAAAGGACTATGTATTTCACTTTTTCTTTGAATACTTGATATTAAATTTTATTGGTTTCTAAAGGATATACTCTTCACATTAACACCATTGGAATTTTAAAATTAAAAAAATATATATGAATTCAACTGTCTGGTATAATCCTGTGATCATTCCTTTACCTTACAGCTAGAAATGTAATGTAAATGTAATGAAAACCTTAACATTTGTATAACTGTACGAAGTGTTTCTCCAGCAATAACAAATTATTTTCTTCAAAATTCGTTCAATTAATTCCATATTTAGCACATCTTTATAGTTTCTCATCCTTGCACTGTATTGCTTAACACATTTGTATAAAATCAACTGAATTTTAAAGGCATACTTTATTCATGTGAATATTTTTTATAATTAACACTTATCTCAGATCTTTAGGGAAAATTAGTGAAAATCTAAAAGTAAAAGAATGTTTTAAAAAGTTGTATCATGAAGGAATGCTAAGCACTTGTGTAGATTAAAGTCTATAAACACATCTTCATGATGTTAAGACTACAATTTTAAAAATGTTTATGTAAAAGTTTTGATTACAGGACTGAGAAAAAGTATTGGATGGACATGTACATGTATTTTTGTGTATGTATTTGCAAAAAATAAAATTTTATTTCTAAAGGTATATTCTGTTTAGTTGTTTTGTTTTTTGCCTCCTATTTTATACCAGAAATTTTAGTATTACCTGAGATGGTGAGTAATGAATACTCCTTAGCAAATACATTAATTCTATACATAGAAGACCCTAGACACAGTAATAAAACATCTTAGCATCCATAAGCCTTCCCAACATAATGTCAAGAAACACCATATTCACACACACACGCACAATTTTGTATAGCAAACATATTGAAAAAGAAATCAAGGACTCAATCCTGTTGACAACAAAGAGATGGGCAAGGGAAATACTTCAGAAATCAACCCATAAGACAATGGAGAAAGGGCAATAAGGAATATAGTAGAAGATTTAAAGATCTCAAGGGCTAATAGATCAGAAGAATTGAAAATATAAAAATGGCCGTGTTATTAAATGAATTATGTAGATTAAATGCTACCACAATCAAATTTCAGAACATTGTTCACACATGTTGAGCATGGTCCTGGCAAAAAAATAGACTAGAGTAGAGTAGAGTAGAGTAGAGTAGAGTAGAGTAGAGTAGAATAGAATAGAATAGAATAGAATAGAATAGAATAGAATAGAATAGAATAGAATAGAATAGAATGCAAAAGAACACCCAGTTATAGGTTCAAATAACCATAGATTTTTATCAAAATACTAAAAGTATATATTGGAGAAATGACAACACATTAAACAAGTAGGATAGGAAGCCCCAACATAAACATGAGAAATAAAACTACATCTCACTTCTCTCCTTGCACAAAATCAATTCCAAATGGACCAAGGGTCTTTACTCTTGACATGAGAACTAATGCCCTGAACCTCTGAAACTGCTAGAGGAAAAAAGTAGGGAATATTTTTTAGCACACAGACACAGGTACAGATTTTCTAAAGAGAACTTCGGTAGCACAAAATATAAGACCAACAATCGACAAACAGGATCATGAAATAAAAACACTTTTGTCTGGCAAAGAAAGCTGTCAAGTGAGTGAAGAGTCAGCCCACAGAATAGGGGCCTGTCATTGCTAGCTATATACCTGAATGAAGATCATTGTCTATTATATACAATAATCACAAAACATTAAAGACAAGAAACAAGCAAACCAGCTTTAAAAAAATAAAAGCAGGATGAAGAGAAAACAAAATTCTCAAGTTAGAAAATACAAATGGTTGGGAAACATTCTTAGAATAATTATATATATACATACATATATATATATATATGTATGTATATATGTATATATACATATATATATATATATTCATTTAAAAATGTGGATTAAAGAGTTTTGTAACTTAATCTTATCCCTGCCAGAATGGCTGTCTTCAAAAATACAAAGAATAACAAAAGCTTGCATGCATATGACAAATAGGGATGGCTTATACAATATTAGTGGCCATGTAAATTCGGTAACTCACTTTGTAAATCATTTGGAAGTTTCATTTTTGAAAGAAAGAAAGAAAGAAAGAAAGAAAGAAAGAAAGAAAGAAAGAAAGAAAGAAAGAAAGAAAGAAAGGAAGGAAGGAAGGAAGGAAGGAAGGAAGGAAGGAAGGAAGGAAGGAAGAAAGGAAGAAAGGAAGAAAGAAAAGGAAATATAACTACATAGGGCCCATTTATACCACTCCCGGGTATGTGAAGTACTCTGTATCACATTACAGGGATATTTGTATTGCCATAGTAACAATAAGTACGAAATGTGTACAGGCTAGATGGTCATCAACTAATGATGGATGATAAAATGTGGGAAAAAAAAATATATATATACAATGGAATTTTATGTAGTTACAAGGAAAAATAAATTATGAAATTTAGAAGTTAATTAATGGAAATTAAAATAAAAATTATACCAAGTGAAGTAACCCAGATCAGAAAGGTCGAACTCTACATTCTTTTTCTCATCTGCAGATCCCACATTGAATTACTTAGCTTTGCTATTTAAACTCATATCTGAGTACCCGTGGAAGTTGGAAAACAGGCAAAGAACAGAGGGGTTTGGTTTTCCATGGAAAAAGGTAATAGAGAATCATCAGTAAAACTTATATAGGGAGCAAACTGTGTTGTAAAATGTAAGCAATGAGGCACTAGGTGTTTAGGAAACTAGGTGGTGTGTAAGAGGATTAACCAAATGAAGACTGTATGGAAAAGCAAAACAGACAGATTTATGAAAAGCACATAACTCAAATAAAAATTAGTAAAGAGACATTGAAGGAAGCTACCCTGCATGACCTAAATGATGCTCCTTGATGCAGTGTGTCCCTTAACAAAATTTTCAGTCCCAGGTATGTATACCTACACAGAAGTTGGTCAGTGGGGCCACAGTGGCCTCTTGAATAATACAGGTTCTTGTCTGTTCTCTTGACTGACCATAACTAGTGGAGAAGAACCTATTTCTCTGTACCTTGCCTGAAACATAACGAGCAGTCACATTGAGACTAGCTGGGAGCCTCTATGCTGACTGATTTCCAAAGTGAAGAAGGCTTATATAGAAGATGCTATGGAAAAAAAAGGGGGGGTGCATAAATGTTTTTAGCCAGCTGGATACCCTAGCACAGGTCTTGTAATTGCTCCTGATAAATGAACAATTTCTCGAGTCCCCACATCCTAATTTTTATGTTTATATACATATATCGAAGCCATTGTCAGCTTTAGTCAGAAAAACCTCTCTTTATAGTGAACAATACTCAATATGGAGATATATAAACGCCAAAGATACTAAGCATAATAGGTTTAACCCTATTGAAATATTTATAGTAACCATGATAATGCTTGGAAAATATTGCAGAAGAGATAGTAAGTAGTATGAAAGAACTAAACAATAAGATGAAGGGCTATGAAATTATTTGTTTTTCCTGCTACTCTTCTGGCAGTCATGAACTCATCGCTTTGATTAGATGCACTGGACCTGCACAAGACAGGTGTTGTTAGCACACATTCATGGAAGAAACAATGCTCATGGGCCTTATCCTTATTGGGTAGGTTTGAGGTAGATTCTCCTTTACAGGTAGATTCTGGGGGAGGAGGAATCATTATCTTATTTTGTACCCACTAAACCCAGGTTCTGATGGAGAGCTTCAAACCCATGTTCACAGAGCTAGCCTAGGTTAAATTCATTGCTTCACAAAATGAACAGCATGGACATTGAAAAGAAAACTGTAGGGAAAATCGAGAGTGAGAATTGCCAGTATATACAGTGCAAATGTGGAAAGTTGCCAAGGAAAAATGTTTAATTAATTAAAAAGTAATACAAAAAGTTCTCAAATTGTTTTTTTGTTTTTTTTTTGTTTTTTTTTTTTTTTAGCAAATATAGAGTATACAGTTTCCTGTTGGGCCACATTCCACTCATATCCTGCTGTTGCCACAGTCAACAAGAACTCTGTAGGTTGGACATGAGTAGGACTCTACAGTGAAATTTAAATGGTACTGGCCATCTAAATCCATTTCCATTGCCATCCATACTCTCATTGTGATAACAAGTCAAAACATACATTTCTTTCCATAACTGTTTTGCATTTCTCACCACCTTTTCTTCTAGACTGTTTTACCTATGCTTTTCAGATTGGGTCATATAAATGCTTGTCCTAGCAATTTTCTTTGCCAGTGATATGAAAGCACTGGCCTCAATATAATATATGGCAACATGCGGGATTCCAGGCATCTCAGGTCTTTTATACATGATCCATAGAAAGAGGGAACATGATTGAATGAAGTGAAGAAAAAAATTCCAATAACTGCAGATTCAAGGAGTGTAACACAGGAGCAACAAAAACCGTGTTATCATCTCTCTCGAAAGGATGGACCATCTAGTGATTGCCATATCCAGGGATCTATCCCATAATCAGCTTCCAAACGCTGACACCACTGCATACACTAGCAAGATTTTGCTGAAAGGACCCAGATATAGCTGTCTCTTGTGAGACTATGCCGGGGCCTAGCAAACACAGAAGTGGATGCTCACAGTCAGCTATTGGATGGATCACAGGGTCCCCAATGGAGGAGCTAGAGAAAGTACCCAAGGAGCTAAAGGGAACTGCAACCCTATACGTGGAACAACATTATGAATTAACCAGTACCCCGGAGCTCTTGACTCTAGCTGCATATGTATCAAAAGATGGCCTAGTTGGCCATCACTGGAAAGAGAGGCCCATTGGACACGCAAACTTTATATGCCCCAGTACAGGGGAATGCCAGGGCCAAAAAGTGGGAGTGGGTGGGTAGGGGAGCGGGGGGGGGGGGAGGGTATGGGGGACTTTTGGGATAGCATTGGAAATGTAAATGAGGAAAATACCTAATAAAAATTAAAAAAAAAAAAAAGAACCGAGCCAGACAGTGACACCACTCTAAGTTCCTCATGACCTCCTCACCAATGAAATTCATTCTTCTTTCCATATTTCTTTCCTTTATCCCTCATTGCATATCTAAGGGTGGGAGCCAGAAACTTCAGAAGTTTCAACCTGGAGAACAGGAAGTAGAAATAATGATAGGAGAACCTTATAACAGTTATAATTCTAAAGTATCATCTCCAGAGCACAGAATAGCACAGTGTGGTATAAAAATCATTTTCTGATGGTAAAAATGGAGAAAGTTCTCTACAGAAATGGAGGGAGTTTTTAATGTTACATATAATGTTATACATTTTAAAGCAAATCATTGATGTCTCTTGGTTACTATGTAAAATACGCATATCTGAAGATGTTTCCAACCAAAGAAAATGTTTTCTCTTAACAATGTACTTATTTACTTGTTAAAAATGTATGTATTCCTTTCATGTAATAAGTGTTTTTCCCATATGTGTTTCATGTGTGTGCCCATTGGCTAAAGAGTCCCAATGCTGCATATTCCCATGGAAACGCACTTAAGGCCATTGTGAGTCACATGTCAGTTTGTGAACCTATCACAGGTTCCTACAGGAGTGGTAAGTGCTCTTAACTGCAGAACTTCTTTCCTGACTCTTTTATAACAATTTAGCCTTGAATGCCCATGACTTAAAACAATATGAACTAAGGAGTTACAGAACCCATATAATAGTGTTTATTCATGGTTTAGGCTATCTGTTATAATGACATACTGTGATAACCACTTTCTCTGAGGAAAAAAAAGGAAGGAAAAAAATCAAACTCCAGAATTAACTCATGAATAGTCATTTGTTGAAGATATATTTTAGAAACTACAGCTAGATATTTTGGTGTTTAAACAGCTATTCCATTATGTTGACCTACTTTCTAGCATTGGAAATACAACCATTTAGGGTAAAAATAGATATTTCATATGCAAAGTGTCAAATGATAGGAGTGACTTAAAGCATGGCTCTCAAAAAGTGATTCAGATTGTTACCAAAAAAAAAAAAATCCTTTAGACTACTGATTCATAAAGAGAATTGTGAGTTGTTACCCAAGGTTTTTTGTTTGTTTGTTTGTTTGTTTTTTCATAGTTTTAAGATTCACATATTTTAATGGACATTGCTATTATGATAACGGAAAACAGATAAATTACTAGGAAATGAGATTAATTTCCCCTGTTTTTCTTCAAAGAGCAAGAGGCATGGTTATATTAATTGGTTGGTTTACATTTTTATAGCCTTTAAAAAGAGAGTGTAATTCCTGTTGATTCTATAATTACCAGTTGAATGGACAGAACATATCTAATAAGTTGGTGTTTATCACATAAAATAGATATTGCAATGGTAAGCATATTAACTAGCTAACAGATCTATGCTATGCCATTTTTCACTGCTATTCTTCCTAGGTGAGTGGAAGTACCTACATTCATATGCTAATTCAGCATAGCAATATTGTGTAGGCAACCTATCCTTAAATTTGAGTAATCATTCCAAAGTTTATCTAGTACAGGAACCATATGAATATTTTCTTTGGGAAAATTTTTGCTTTGCTTGTTGGAATTAAACCTGTGTTCTTGATTCCAAAGCCATACATTTATAAATTTTAGAGTTATATAGATCACAGGAAGTTCATTTATTTCTGACTACACCATTGCGGTCTACAGATTGGGTCACACAACTTCTGTATAACTCCCATAAAACACTGGCTAAACTAAAGGATCCTTAAACTCACTTTTACTGCATATATGGATTAAAGTTCTGTGTTTTTGGTATTTTACATCTGATTCCATTTGGCCTAGAAAATGTTCTGGAAATGACCCCAGTAGAAACTAGCAGTAGACAATTATCTTCCTCCCCTTTAAACTTTAGCCTGGGGCCATCAGGTTTTGAGTCGTTCAATATTTCTATCACATTAATGGCACAATTATCACATAGGGATCAACTTCATGCTGCTAATGCAGGCATGATTCTGAAAGCAATTTCTAGCTCTGCTGGGCAAGGCAATCTATTAGGTCATTTGTAACCTCTACAGAGCCTGGTGGAAAGAACATAGACTTTGGACTTCTTGCTTTAAATTCTACTATCCCAGTATTTATTTGTAGAATAACCTTGGCAAATTACTTAACAGTTTGAAGTCTCCTTTGGGAGATAATAGCTTCCTTTTGATGGCACAGTTGTAGAGATTTATGCAAAACACAGGGGAAATGAGCAGTTAGGTTGCTTCTGACATCACAGGCATCAGTAACTGGAATTACTATTGTTATTATGAGCAAGATTTTGTTTGTTCTAAATGAATGAATATTGATATGCAAAATATGACCATAGAAGAACAATTTTTCAATTAAATTTGATATTATCTTTTTAAGCGTCTCAGAAACTAGATACATAAAATGTTAACAAAATATAAAGAATTCTGAAATTAATGAAAAAGCCTGAGAAAATGAGTTCTTAGAGTACTTATATCACAGGCATCAGTAATGGGAATTATTATTGTGATTATAAGCAAAATTTTGTTTTTTAAAATGAATGATGTTATAGAGACATGCAAAATATAATTATACAAATTATCTCTTTTCAATTAGTTTTGGAGATCTCAAAAAAAAAAAAAGAAATACTATTAATGTTAACAAAATAGAAATGATTCTGAATGTTATCAAATAAGTTCCACTGATTCATATGTTCAGAAACTCAGACCAAACAAGCAAGTGATCTACAGCAGAACTCAGTGCTCAGGGAACCTTGCAAGAGAAGGGGCAGAAAAATTGTAAGAGTCGGAGGACCAGAACAGGACATTTGCTCCAAGCTAAGGTCTTATATATATGATAGGGAAGTTTTACTGAGGAAATCTCAACAATGCAGTGGAAAATCTGACATAAAATTGACTGTGCCAGTTCCTATTCCAACATTGATGGAAAAATTCTTACAAGGCTTCACCCCTAGAAGAAGAACTATAATCAATTACTGGATGCTGTGAATGGGGAATCAATCGTTCCCCGGGGTGATGTCCCTGATAAGTCAGCCATTTGCAAGAAATCTTCTCTAAATAAATACCAGCAACGCTAAATGATCTCACCACGTTGTATTTAACATATTATGTACTTATATACTTAATAACAGTCATAAAGAATGTGAGGCTATGAATTGGAAGAGTCTTTATGATATGGGAAGAATTAAGAGAACTAGAGGAGAATTGATCTAAATACATCATTCACATATGAAATCCTTGGGTATGTGGGAAGGCAGAGTTAAAGAGAATCTACTCGTCAATAAAAGCAGTTGCTGTTCTTATGGAAGAGACAAGATAGATTTTTAGCACTCACGTGACAGCTAATAATTGTTTGAAACTCCAGTCTCAGAGGATCTGACTCTACTTCTGTTCCCTGTAGACATTTCACACATGTATTAAAGGCATAAATTCAGCCATAACATCAGCACACACACACACACACACACACACACACACACACACACACACACAAAACAATAAATAAGTCTCTAAAAATAAAAGAAAGTAGACAAAAGACAATTACACAGCATGTACAAATAAGTATTTATCATTTGGGTGTTATTGAATGCATACATTGCATAATATATTTTGTTTTCCTAAGTGAGAGTTAAATGTTTGTCATCTATTGTTACCATGAGCATGGGTTTTATAAATTGAGTCACCAATTAGAAATACTGCAATTACAATACTATAGAAAGATGAACACTGAAGAAACTGAGCATATGAAATAATAACTTAATAAGCTGGTAATAAGCGAGCTTAGCTTTCACCTGTATTAGACATTCCATGTCTACTCCTTAGGTGCCGAAAAGGACATTTTGGATGGGCTTGATGGGTTTGATAACTTACACCATCCTGAGTTCCTGGAGCAAAATTTTACACCTTCTTTAGCTATCTTGAAAGTGTATAAATGATTAAATAGCCAGGATTGAGATCAATGTAGATTTTCTTTCAAACCATAATGTTAGTTCAGTTCATATACTTTTTTTTACAAGCTTTCTGGGAATGAAGTCTTATTGTTAGTAACATTTTCACAAAACCAAAACTTTGAAGTTATAATGATAGTTCTATAAATGAGATCTGATTTCCTCAGCAATCATACTATAATAAAGCTCAACTAAATCTTCAGATGAAAATGTATGATATATATAACAAATGCCAGTTTATTTCACAATAATGATCTCATGTTTAACAACAGTCTTTTCAGAGATTGATTAGTCTTTTTATGCCATTTTAAAAATTATTCTTGTAACTTCTTAATATACATTTGTTTTCTATTGGATGACATATAGAGCCCAACTAGCTCCAAAGTCATAGCAATGCTCCTCTCTTTTATTTTATTGGAATTATAGAGTATGAGTCATGTCTGAAAATTTGACTGCAATTAGTTAACCAAAGGCTTGACTATTTTATAAATCCAAGATTGATAGACATTACAAAAGATACCTCAAGTTCTATATGGTATGCACTATATGCTCAACAAACATTAGTTTTTATTAAAAAAAAAACTTTCAGTTGGGATTAACTTAGAGGAAAACCAGGTTTATTGTCATGCTACCTGCATCACATTAAAAAGGATATATGGATTACATTACATTTATAGCATAAACATGGCTTCTTTTAAAAACTCTAAGAATGAAGATCCACTTATCAGGTCATTTTCTTTGTCTCTGTTCAACTTTAATAGAAAAATGATTTAAATTTTAAGTCACTAAGCCATATTTTTCTTACATTCTTTTGTGTGTGTGTGTGTGTGTATATATATATATATATATATATATATATATATATATATATATATATATAATTTTAAATGAATCTTTGACTATTTTTATCAGATTTTGTTCATTAAATAATATTGTTAATATGCAACATATTAACAATATTTCTATATGTGAGTGCTTAATTTCCAGTTAATAATCAATGCCACAGTTATATTGAATTTGTTTTAGTTTGTTTTCCGATCTTTCATTCATTATCTCAGCCATCATTTCAATCAACCCCCTTTCTTATGCATTGCATGCGATACCCAGGTCATACAGAAAGATTTCTAATGGATATGTACATGTTGGCTAACAAATTGTATTAACTCAGCTCTTATATACTTGTCATAAAAGAGAGATAGAAAAATAATGGATGTTTCTTTCCTTCTCGCTATCCATCTTAGCATCTTCTTGTGTTTCTCATTCTGTTAGCTAGGTCTCATATTCTATATCAAGAATTTTTAAGTCACACATAATCTCACTAACTATGAATGGATCAAAGACTTAAATGTGAAACTTAAATGTGTAGTTCTGGAAGAAAAACATAAGCAGGATATGGAAATAGAGCTCATATAATTATGAAGCGTCTGCACAGCAAAACAAAACAAACAAACAAAAACAAAGCAAAACAAAACAAAAAACCACCATCAAAGAAGTGAAAAAGTTATCATTAGAATGGAAGAGATTCTTTGTTAACTATGTATTTGACAGATAATATCTTGACTGCATAAACAACTCATAAAAAATAAAGAATTGATAAAACAAAACAATTTACTCAAAAAATGCCTTTAACATGATCAGAGAGTTCTCAAAAGAGGAAATAACTCTGGCTAGGAAATATCTTAACAAACTTTTCATTGTCTTTAGCAATTTGGGAAATGTAAATCAAAATAACTTTAAGATTTTTCATCTTAATGTGGTAAAAAAAATACAAAGATCAATTTTTAAAAATGACAACAAATTCTGGAAATGTGGGGGAAAGGGAACACAAATTCGCCATTGATAGGCTTGGAAACTAATCCAAACATGCTAGAAACCAAGGTGGAGAACCCTCAAAAGTCTAAAATCAGTCTACTATAGGACTCATCTAAACCAGTTCTTTGCCTTATGTTCAATGAATATAGCTTCCTACTCTGCAGATACTCCTTCAGTATTGCTCTATCTACAATGCCTGTATAGTGGAAACATGATAAATTTGCGTCAAATGGTGAGTGGATAATAAAGACGTGGTATACCTACACTATAAACTACTGTTCATCTGTAAAGAAAAAATAAAATGGAGTATTCAGCTAGACAGATAGAGCTAGAAAATATTCAGTGACATTTAACCCAGAACTAAAGAGACAAAGGTCTCCTCTTCTTTCTTATATGAAGTTCATTATTCCAAGTTTTCAGATGTGAATGTGTAACATGGAATAACTGCAGAAACCTGGAAAATCAAATGTTGCAGAGAGTGGAATAGCAGAGTATAATAATCTGAATGGAAAAAAATGTAGAGGGGATTTAACCACAGAGAGGGGAGGAAAATAATACCAAAGAAGGAGGAAGTAGGGTAAAATAACAGCCAAGCTATCAAAAATATTCATAAGACCCTGTATTATTATCTATCTAAAATTACATATAATACATAGACATCTGAGACTTTCCATAAATTTATTTTAATTGAAAAAACTCACATCTAGATAGACAATTCTCCAGGAATCTACTCAATTATACTCAATTATAACTCCTACATCAACCACATGAAGTCATCTTTTAAGTTTTTGGTATGGGCTGTCCAGTAGAATTGCAAAGTATTACAGGTTATTGATTTGCCCTTAGTTGGCCCCCAGAGATGGAAGTTAAGTCTCTATTGTTGAATACACTACATATTTCACAATTCAGACAGTGGACCAAGAGGACCTGACCTTTATCTTACCTTAAACCCTCCACCTTAAGGACTATCCATGAGAGCTTCCAAAAGGAGAGATGCAACCAACTGTCATAACCAGATCCAATGCCTATGAACCATAACAATTATCAACATGGCACTATAACCCTAAGGGTGCAGTAGGGTCTCCCATACTTTAGCAGTAACTAGCCGCTCTCTAATTAAATATAATCTGTCTCATTAAAAGGGAAATAAGACCTGGAACTAGAAATCAAACAATTACCCATGACTAGTGAAGTCATATAAACTGGAGTTAAACTAGCAACTGTCTCTTTATTAAGCCAGCATCATTCCTAACTGTGTTTTAAATATTTAACCTTATACTCACAAATAAGTATAATCCCACCCCACATCAAGGAAAATACACTTGCCTGGATTTGGAACCATTACCAAACACCACAGTTGATCACATTGTAGAGTTGTGGATCCCAGTCCCAACTGATGTATTTGCAACTTAACCCCATGTATTTAAGGCTCAGAGATCTTTAGGCATAAGGGGCTGGAATGACTGGAAGACCCAGAAGAACAGAAAATTTTCTGTGTGGATTTGTCTTCTAGAAACTCTGGAAAGTGACACTCATGAAGTTCCATCAATGTGGCTGCCTAACACCAGTTTTACGGGGAACTAAGAGACATGGAAACATAGCAGAAAGAAAGCTTAAGGTGTGGGGTAACAAAATACTCATGGGAGGAAATATGGGAACAAAGTATAGAGCAGAGACTGAAGGAAAGGCTATCAGAGACTGCCCCACCTGGGGATCCATCCCATATACAGTCACCAAACCAAGACATTATTCTGGATGCCAAGTAGTGCTGGCTGACAGGAGCCTGATATAGCTGTCTCCTGAGAGACTCTGCCAGAGCCTGACAAATACAGAAGTGGATGCTCTCAGCCTACCATTAGATTTAGCACAAGGTCCCTAATCTCTCCAATCTCTAAGTGGAGTTAGAGTAAGGACTGAAGGAGCTGAAGGCATTTGCAATCCCATAGGGAGTACAATATCAACCAACCAGACCTCCCCAGAGTTCCCAGGGACTAAATCACCAACCAAAGTGTACATATGGAGGGACCCAAGACTCCAGCTGGATATGTAGCAGAGAATGGCTTCATCTGGCATCAATGGGAGGAGAGGTCCTGGGTACTGTGAAGGCTGGATGCCTCAGTGTAGGGGAATGAGAGGAGGGAGGACCAGGAAGTGGAAGTGAGTGGATCTTGGGGGAGCACTCTCATAGAACCAGAGGGAGGGGGTGGTATAGGGAGTTTCTGGAGGGGAAAACGGGACAAGGGATAACGTTTGAAATATAAATAAATAAAATATCCAATAAAAAACAAATACATAAAAGAGAAAGAAAAATAACTATAGGCAACTAAATAGAAAGGCTTTTCTAGAGAAGACCCTGGTAGTTGGTTTTCCCATACCAAATGATTGGCCCTGAGATTATATACATGCAGGTAACATAATAGGGACTGGGCTGCTTTTATTCATATATTGGAAACATCACAGTAGTGTGTTGGACATTATGAGGGCACGGGGTTGGAGGGAATTAGTTTTTGTCCTTAAAGGAATGAAATCAGGAGTGAGTTTAAGGCAAATATTTTTTAAAAAGCCAGCCATTTGTTAGTAATGCGAAGCAGAGTACTTTAAAAGGAGACTACAGAGACCTGGCCTGATGTAGGCAACACCCTAGAGGCTTAAGGCATATATTTTAATGTACTTTATATACATAAGAATATATCTGCCTGTGTGTTATGTATGTACAAATGTATAAGTAATCACAAGTAAAAGGAAAAAAATGGCCATAAATTCGAGGAAGAGAGTAGAGAGGGTAAATGTGAGAGATTAGAGGTAGAAAGAAGCAGGAGAAAGGATGTATTATAACTTTTTTTTAAAAAATTCTTTAAAAATATTCTTAGCTGTCTCTATGGTCACTGAACAAAAATCCAGAGATAAGGTAAAAACAAATGTGTGACTTAAAACAAATGTTAAGATGTCAAGGTTAAAACTACAAGGTGGGAAGCAAAGCAATGAGAAAGGTAAATAAAGAAGTTTGAAGCTAGAAAGGAGACAGCTTCAAGAGGAGAAAATAGCTAAGACTAGGCTGACTAATGTGTGATTATAATTCAAATTGCTTTGCACCCCAGACAGGAGGATTCTGTGCTCATTCCCACTGGTCAAGGTAGAGATGGGACAAGGCTTTGGCACAGAATTCCCTGCTTAGTGCCTTGATGCTCTAAGAAGAGTGTCATTCTTCTACATGCTAAATACTAGTTAAGCCAGCACCATTTGCTGAAAATGCTGTCTTTCTCCACTGAATGGTTTTAGCTCCTTTGTCAAAGATCAAGTGACCATAGGTGTGTGAGTTCATTATTGGGTCCTCAACTCTATTCCATTGATCTACCTGCCTGTCACTGTACCAATACCATGCAGTTTTTATCACAATTGCTCTGTAGTACAGATTGAGGTCAGGGATGGTGATTCCACCAGGGTTTCTTTTATTGTTGAGAAGAGTCTTTGCTATCCTAGGTTATTTGTTATTCCAGATGAATTTGCAAATTGCCCTTTCTAACTCTGAGAAGAACTGAGTTGGATTTTTAATGGAGATTGCATTGAATCTGCAGATTGCTTTCAGCAAGATGGCCATTTTTAATATATTAGTCCTCCATGAGTCTGGGAGATCCTTCCATCTTCTGAGATCATCTTCAATTTCTTTCTCCAGAGACTTGCAGTTCTTCTTATGCAGATCTTTCACTTGCTTGGTTAGAGTCACACCAAGGTATTTTATATTATTTGTGACTATCGTGGACCATGTCATTTCCCTAATTTCTTTCCAAGCCTGTTTTTCCTTTGAGTAGGGGAAGGCCACTGATTTGTTTGAGTTAATTTTATTTTCCTGAAGTTGTTTATCAGGTATAAGAATTCTCTGGTAGAATTTCTGAGGTCCCTTGTGTCTTCAAATAGAACAAACACAAGACCTATAGATCAGAGCTGTATGATATGAGAAGGTCACAGTAACAAGTGTGATAGCCACTTTTGGGCATTTGAAATTTTTGATACAGAGGGCAGTGTGATGGTTTGTATATTCTTGGACCATTTGGAGGCACCATTTGGAGGTGTTGCCTTGTTCAAATTGGTGTGACCTGTTTGGAGTAGGTGTGTCACTAAGGATGTGGGCATAAGATCCTCACCCTAGTTGACTGGAAGTCAGTGTTCCACTAGCAGCCTTTGGATGAAGATGTAGAACTCTCAGGTCTGCCTGCACCATGCCTGCCTGGATGCTGCCATCCTCCCACCTTGATGGTAATGGACTGAACTTCTGAACCTGTAAGCCAGCCCCAATTAAATGTTGTTTTATTAAGACTTGCCTTGGTCATGGTGTCTATTCACAGCAGTAAAACTCTAACTTATATAGTCAGATTCACTCTATGTCAACTAACATTTAAACCTGCATTAGATATGTATAGCAATGTCCCAGAATTCTTATGACTTTTTTTTTCATTTCTAAATTACTAAATGTGTTTGTTTGTTTATGGGCACATATTCAATAGGCTATTGAGAAACAAAAAAAAAAAATTTTTTTTGTAGTTTTATTTAGTTTTGACTGGATTTGATCCTTCCTAAACCACAAGTCAAAGTTCAAAATCTATCCAAGAAGTGAACTAAATTCTTGAGAAAATGAATGACTTATGAATTCTTCAGAGATACAAATCTGTCTTGTGTCTAAGACACAATCAGGAGTTCAACTGCGATACTAAAGGCCCCTCAAATTTCTACTTAGGCACACCATACTGCCGCTTTTTCCCAGAAAATGTTGAATGAAATAATATACATGAAGATACATACAATCACAGTCACCAATGCATCTCACAGATATTTGCACTGTTTGTTTAACACTAGTATTATTACATTTTATTTCATTTTCAATTGGATAAGTCAGTTAGTGCGAATGTATATGCCTACTGATCAAAAGTTTATTCAAATCATGGCTTTACATAAATTCAAAATAAATATATATTAGGTGTATATTTCTGTAATTTTCTCTACACATTTTATCTAAATATTTTATTTTGTGTGGGCAAAGGATTTATTGCTCTTCAATATTGAAACTTTGGAGATATATAAGCTCTCATTCTCATTCTTGTTTTAGAAGCAAAATACAAAATAGAAATTGTTAATCCTCAATAATAATGGGAGTTCTGTAAATTATTACTTCTGATGAAATAAAGAAAATATGTGCAGAGAATATTGCACAAATTTTGGAAATAGCAATCATACCATTGATTTTGCTTGTACTTATTGTATTGATTTTGCAAGAACTAAGTATAAATATAGCATTTGGATATCAGGGATGAGTAAAATATCATTCTTCCTTCAAGAAGGCCACATCCAAACCAGAGTTAACTACAAAAAATTATCATGCTACACAGCAAAAAAAGTCCTTAAAGATGGAAGATTTTCAAAAGCTGGAAAGAATTAACACCTGTATTAATAACTCCAAAAATCTAGGGATTATTTTATCTACTAAGCATCTAAAAAAGTCTGTGTCATTTCTGGAAAACCATTCCACTTGGCAGCACCATAGGACTTACAATATATAGGAATATAACATACAGAATATAAAATGCAAACATTCTAACCCATGCAAGTGCTTTGAGACTTAATCTCACAATGGGCATAAGCAGGCCTGCATAAATGATATTAATGATTCTGAGTACTTGAACTGCATCATTATAATGACCATATTCCCCTTAGTTTAATTTTTAACATTTTTTAAAAAACAAAACTTGACATTTTAAGTCAGTGAGGGAGACTCATTGCTGCATGGAATACATTTATCTGTCCTAAATGCCATAATTACTGGTAAAACTCTGCCAAGGAAGTAACTCCTTGGGGACTGCATAGGTACATCGTTTTCCAAGGCACTTGGGAGCTATTTAGCGAACTGCTTGACTGATTTATGCAGTGGATTGCTCAGTAATGGTCATTAGCATATCACTCATTGAAGAGAATGAACTTGCATCCCCCTTGCTGTGGTGAATCAGGAGGAAGAGTAAGTAGTTGCTATACTGTTGGTGATTGACCTATGCTGTTAGCTTGGGACATAGAAAAACTTCACACCTTCAGGAAAGGGCTTTCTTTCTTCTCAAGGGGTAAATAAAAGATCATGCCACTTTAAAGGTGGGAGAATTTAAGTATCTTCTGAACCAAAGTCTCCCTTTTTAGAGAAAAAAAAAAAATCACCCTGACTTCACCAGATGTTGTAAAGCTCATTAGATTCCGTCTCCCACATCACTTTCTCTTTAGTTTTGATATTTATCTCCAATGGGGTTTCAAACTACTTTTCATTAAAATGCAAATGCTTGTCATTAAACAGCCAACCATTCCTTTCAGCTTTCTAGAGACCCAATGTATTTTCCCAGCTTTGAGCTCTTAAATATACTATAATGTTTTCTCTGGAACTTCCAGGACCAATACACACAAACATGGCTGCACATACAGATGTTACTTGTGTGAGGGTGGAGTAAAAGGAAACACTCATATGTTGTATGGGTTTTTTTCCCCGAACACTTAAAGAATTATGGTAATTTCTAAGGAAAGGAGTCAAAGTAACAATCTAAATGAGAAAACATAGAAAACTACTGCTATTTCCTAGGGGTTATTGGACTGTTTGGATAGTTTATCTGATCTTGATTTAATTTTTGTACCTGGTATCTGTCTAAAAAAAAAAAAACCGTCCATTTTATCAAGATTTTCCAGTTTGGTTTAGTATAGGCTTCTGTAGTAGAATCTGATGATCTTTTTTATGTCCTCATTTTCTGTTGTTATGTCTCCCTATTCACTTCTGATTTTGTTAATTTGGATACTGTTCCTGTGCCCTCTTGTTGGTCTGGCTAAGAGTGTGTAGCAATGGGATATGGGGAACTGGGGGTAGCCACCAGAAAGTCCCAGATGCCAGGAAAATAAGATGATCCCAGGACCCAGTGGGATGAGATTAGCTGAAATGCCCAACGAAGGGGAGGGAGAACCTGGAGAGTCCATATCTAGAGGTTAGACAAGGCTGGCCCCTGGTTGGGGGATGGGGACACCAATCATCTTCAAATTTTTAAACCAATATGGCTCCAGTCTCAAGGAAATACAAGGACAAAGTGTGTAGCAGAGACTGAAGGAAAGGCCATCCAGAGACTGCTCCACCTGGGAATCTGTTACATATACCAATACCAAACCCAGACACTATTGCTAATGCCAAGAATTGCTTACTGAAAGGAGCCTGATATAGCCTTCTCCTGAGAGGCTCTGCCAGTGCATGACAAATACAGAAGTAGATGCTCTCAGCCAACCTTTGGACTGAGCACGGGTCCCCAATGGAGGAGTTAGAGAAAGGACTGAAGGAGCTGAAGGGGTTTGCAATCCTATAGGAAATACAACAATATCAACCAACCAAATCCCCCCCCCCACCCAGAGCTAAAAGGGACTAAATCACCAACCAAAGAGTACACATGGAGAGTCCCATGGTTTCAGGTGGATATGTAGCAGAGAATGGCCTTATCTGGCATCAATGGGAGGAGAGACCCTTGGTCCTGTGAAAAATGGATGCCCAAGTGTAAGGGAATGTAAGGGTAAGGAGGTGGAAGTGTGTGGGTTGGTGGGGGAGTATTCTCATAGAAACAGGGGGAGGGGGCATGATATAGGGGCTTTGCAGAGGGAAAACAAGAAAAGGGATAATATTTGAAATGTAAATAAATAAAGTATCCAATTTAAAACACACACACAAAAACAAAAAACAAAAAACAAAAAACAAACAAACAAAAACAAAAACAAAACCAGTAATATATTGTCCAATTTTCTGAGGAACCACCACACTGATTTCCAGAGTGGTTGTACAAGCTCGTAATCTCACCAGCAATGGAGGAGTGTTCCTCTTTCTCCACATCCTCACCTGCATCTGTTGTCACCTGAATTTTTGATCCATTCTGACTGGTGTGCGGTGGAATCTCAGGGTTGTTTTGATTTGCATTTCCCTGATGATTAAGGATGTTGAACGTTTTTTCAAGTGCTTAATACCTTTCCTGGGCATATACCCAGAAGATGTTCCAACTGGTAATAAGGACACATGCTCCACTATGTTCATAGCAGCCTTATTTATAATAGCCAGAAGCTGGAAAGAACCCAGATGTCCCTCAACAGAGGAATGGATACAGAAAATGTGGTACATTTACACCGTGGAGTACTACTCAGCTATTAAAAACAATGAATTTATGAAATTCTTAGGCAAATGGATATATCTGGAGGATATCATCCTGAGTGATGTAACCCAATCACAAAAGAAGTCACTTGATAAGCACTCATTTATAAGTGGATATTAGCCCAGAAACCTTGACTACCCAAGATACAATTTGCAAAACACAAGAAAATCAAGAAGAAGGAAGACCAACGCATGGATACTTCATTCCTCCCTAGAATAGAGAACAAAATACTCATGGAAGGAGTTATAGAGACTAAGTTTGGAGCTAAGATGAAAGGATGGACCATCCAGAGACTGCCCTATCCGGGGGTCCATCCCATAAGCAGCCACCAAACTAAGACACTATTGCATATGCCAGCAATATTATGCTGAAAAGACCCTGATATAGCTGTCTTTTGTGAGGCTATGCCAGTGCCTGGCAAATGCAGAAGCCGATGTTCACAGTGATCTACATACAGGATGGAACACAGTGCCCCCAACGGAGGAGCTAGAGAAAGTACCAAAGGAGCTGAAGGGGTCTGCAACCCTATAGGTAGAACAACAATATGAACTAATCAGTACCCCCAGAGCTCCTGTTTCTAGCTGCATATGTAGAGAAGATGGCCTAGTAGGCCATCATTGGGAAGAGAGGCCCCTTGGTCTTGCAAACTTTATATAACCCAGTACAGGGGAATGCCAGGGCCAAGAAGTGGGAGTGTGTGGATAGGGCAGCAGGGTGGGGGAGGGTATAGGGGACTTTTGGGATAGCATTTGAAATGTAAATAAAGAAAATATCTAATAAAAAAAGAGTTGGGCATGGTGGAGCACACCTTTAATCCCAGCACTCAGGAGGCA
The DNA here is from genome assembly GCF_000001635.26 of Mus musculus. Taxonomy (NCBI): domain Eukaryota; kingdom Metazoa; phylum Chordata; class Mammalia; order Rodentia; family Muridae; genus Mus; species Mus musculus. The sequence goes on from NC_000068.7 coordinate 42,445,816, forward strand.
GAGGCAGGAGGATTTCTGAATTTGAGGCCAACCTACTCTACAAAGTGAGTTCCAGGACAGCCAGGGCTATAGAGAGAAAGCCTGTCTCAGAAAAAAACAACAACAAACAAACAAACAAACAAATAACAAAACCAAACTATAAACCAAACCAAACCAAACCAAACCAAACCAAACCAAACCAAACAAAACAAAACAAAACAAAACAAAACAAAACAAAACAAAGAAAACTACTTGCTGACACATACTTGCCTGGCTTTCTTAAGCAACGCTAGACCATTTGTTTAAGGATGATACTACTTACAGTCAACTGGAACCCCTTATTACATACAGACTTCTACATGTTAATCTGTAGTCAATTTTCAATTGATCCATTCTTCTCAAATATTTCTAGTCTCTGTTGACTATGAATGTTGGTTAGAACACAATGTGTATTTCCTACATAACAGAAATAGAAAATATTTTCAAACAGTAATGACTTCAATATAGTGTCCACAATGTTCACATTGCAGTACTAGATATGTAAGGGACTAGAGTGACATAAACCTTACTTATAGGAGCCATATATCAGAATATATATTTCTATGGTCTAAAGATGTATGTATGGAATGGGTAGAGTAATTAGATGATTACACATTCAATTTCTTGGTAGTTGTCTAGAAAACTGTTTACCTGTGACATGAATCTCAAAAAGCGGTAAAACTGTTTCAGAATATCAGAAGAAGGTCTGAAATGAAGATTGCAGCCATTTCCAATGGGACCAACCAGTTAAATGAGATGTTACATTATATACATTTCTTCAAATGTGAGATCCTTAAAAGTTGTTAAGATCCCATATATAAAAATGTTCTATTAGTTAACATATTACATTTTAAACACTTCTGTTTTATACAAATAATTATTCAGTGGATTTTTATATGCCAGGATATTTGTCTGGGTATTTGATATTGAATTTTATTTTAAGTCAAAATATATATGCTATACAAAGACTGAACTTTCAAAATGACTGGGGTTTTAGAAAGAAACTGTACATAGTGTAAGAAGCTTAGAGTGAAAGAGATAAGTCCATGCCACAGTAAGTAGAGTGACCCAGGCTAAGTTCACATGCAGGCTACACGATCTTCCAATCTTCAGTATTTTGTTACTTCTCTTCAGTAAGACATGGGGACTGAGCAGGTACTGGAAACAAACTAGTGGCGATGTCATCTTTTTGGTCTGAAGGATAATTGCAGTAAAAGAAGGAACTGGTGGACGAGACAGGGAATGAAAATATTGACTTCTAAGATGTTTTTGACTTATGACAAATGAAAGACAGCTTTGCCTTTCATTCTAAGCACACTTTAGTTTTAGTGCTAACATGCAGGTATTTCTTTGGTATGCCATGTATCTTGAGTTTATCAGTTCATCGACTTTGTAAGTATAGCTCTTTCCTCTTAAGAAAGCTGGGGCTGGATTTTAGATATGAAGGGGCATTAAGGTACTTTAGGCAGAGAAAACAGGGCCTTAAAAAGTGTCTAAACATACGTTCAATCCCTTGTAATTGTAAAGCACTATAATAGAACAAAGACTATTCTTTCATTAACAGAAGTAAAGTGATGACTATGTGCCTCTGAATGTTTGAGCCCCATCCTTAATCCATGTAAGCCCTCAATTTTACATTTTCCATCAGACCTATAAAAGATACTCAGACTCATACATAAAAGATCTCTTACTAAATCCGAGAAATGCTTACACAAGTGTCTTTCATGAGAAGGAAAGACATTTGAAATTATATTCTAAGTATTGGTTATAGAAAGCATTAACTCCATAACTCAAAACTGATGTCAATGTAGATAAACCTTGACACTGCATGGCAATCCAGAACCATCTTACAACATTGACCTGGCCCCAAATCCTTAGTTATAAAATGATTTTATATATATCAGGTTAAGAAGCAAATCTACATATGTTAAAAGTAATATAAAGCTAGACTTTATTTCTTTACTTCTTTTGTACAAATTTACTTTTATTCTGTGTATGGGTGTTTTCCTGACATGCACATTCATTGACCACATTCAGGCACTGAATATAAAAGACAGAAGAGCACATTGGATGCCTTGAATTGGAGATACAGGTGGCTATAAAATCACCATGAGGATGCTGGAGAAGTGGACCCACATCCTCTACAAGAGCAAAAATTGCTTTTAGGTGCTAAACCATTTCTTCAGCTCCTATATTTCTCAATTAATACCACTATCAATTATTTCCTTATAATGCATTATTTTTTGCCTTCTGTGATATATCATTAAAACTTGACTTTGGATATACATTTATTAACCAATTCAATAATTGCTGGATTTCCATTCTTCCACTACAAGTGGTATTCCCCATAGGAAGACCAGCAGTCTCAACTACCCCAGATCACTGAAATCTCTTGGACACTGACCCACTAACCAGGCAGCATACACAAGCTGGTCTGAGACCCCAGACATATATACAGCAGAGGACTACCTCGTCTGGCCTCAGTGATAGATGATGCACTTAACCCTAGAGAGCCTTGAGGTCCCATGGAGTGGGGAGGCCTGGACAGGGGTGTGGGATTGGGAACATCCTCTTGGAGGCAGGGAAGAGAAATGAGATGAGGAACTCTGAGAGGGCTGACTGGGAGGTGGGTAAAGAATGGACTGTAAAAAATAAATAAAAATAATAACAAAAAACAGGAATATACTTAATCAGGATATATATTTTAAGTGAAATAACCCACAGGGAACATCACACATCTTGTCCATAGAAAGTTGATCAGGCATTCTTAGGTACTTATTTCTTTAACCTATAGCTAATTTAAAAAAAAAAAAAAAACACTGAATTTATTTGTTATGCCGTTACAGCTAGTTTCCTTAGAAAAATGACACCTATTTTTCCTTTTGTTTAGGACACTGCAGCTTTGAAATTTTTCTTTATAAGTAAAAAGAGCAGTATCTGGTAAGAAAGTGAGGAATACCCTGTATCCAAAGATGTAGTGATTGCAGCAAAGAAGAGGATCACAGACAGTGTTCGACCATGCTAACATGGGACAACAATCTTCAAGGCTCTCTTCAGCTAAGGATCAATGTGAAACCAGAGGCCGGCATGTTGACAGCATCTCCTTCTCGAATACCAACAGACTACATACATGGTGACTACCACATAGAAGCTAACCTTCATTTTAACTGACCTGAATTGAGAAGACAACTGAGAAGCACTAGTACAGTAGCTTCCCCTGACTTGAGGTTTTGGCTTGTGTAATTGTGAAGTAGCCACTGAAGCACTAATGTATGCCATGACACCAATTACAAGCACTGTTACATTGTGACTGCCATGATAAAGGTCAGCCAGTCATCTGGATTCATCCAAGGTCACAAGGGTTTCCACAGATAAATTTGTGATTACTATGATCTTGCTATAAAAATTTCAGTCATAATATTACAAATCCTCTTGAGTGACAGCCGACAAAAACAAGGAAATCAGACAAAGGCATTATCTGATATAAAGTAAAAAAAACTTATAATTTACATGACAAATGAAGTAGAAGAAAAGAAAAGGTGACCAAAAATATAATAGATTAAAATATCGTCTACCAAACCTGAAAAATGTGGACTTTTTTTCTAGAGTTGAAAATATTAACATTAATAGGTAAAACGTAATGGCATATTAATGTTACTTGTATAACTTATTAAACTAGAAGATAAAATATCAGGGAATTTGCTGTGAGATTGTGTCTTCTAGTAATTTTAGAAGCTATGCCCACAAAGTCTCACCAACATGGTGGCTCAAACGTAAGCTGAACAAGGATAACACCAAGAGGCACGGAAAACAGGATGGACAATATCCCATGGGGCTTCAAACATACACAAAGGACTATAGGCAACTGTCTTAGTCAGGGCTTCTATTCCTGCAAAAGCATCATGACCGAGATGAAAGTTCTGGAGGACAGGGTTTATTCATCTTACACTTCCACACTGCTGTTCATCACCAACGGAAGTTAGGACTGGAACTCAAGCACGTCAGGAAGCAGGAGCTGATGCAGAGCCATGGAGGGATGTTCCTTACTGGCTTGCTTCCATTGGCTTGGTCAGTTTGCTCTCTTACAGAACCCAAGACTTCTAGCCCGGAGATGGAATTACCAACAATAGGCCCCTGGCCTTGATCACTAATTAAGAAAATGCCCTTACAGCTGGATCTCATGTAGGCATTTCCTCAAGGAAGGCTCCTTTCTTTGTGATAACTCCAGCTTGTGTCAAGCTGAGAGTCAAATCCAGCCACTACAGCAACCAAAGGAAGTTGAGAATTAGAGAGTTAATCTTCCTCAGGAAAGAGCACACCAGTTCGTTGTCTAGTGCCAAACTTATTCCCACAAACATACATATAGGTAGCATGATGTAAACTCAATAGGTTATATTTAGAAACGTATACATGTGTGCATTCAATACCAGTTTTGAAGACAAGGCTATTAATTTAGTGATAAAAAGATAGAACTGTTGTGTTATTGCCAATCCATTATATCTGGGATTAAAAGAAAACCGAAGCATCTGGTCATGCCTATGAATAACTTTTCTTGATTGGATCGTTAGCAGTTGGAAGACTCACCTTCAATCTGTGCCTTGTCTTCTTATGGCAAACTCTATAAAGGATGTGAATGAAAGCAGCTTTCTGTTTTGGAATATTTTCAATGATTCTCACTAGACATTCCTGTATCCTGAGGCTGGTGCATCCCTTCACTGGTATTAGAGCCTACTTCTTCAGTATTTCAACATATGCGTGGGAGCACCTGAATCATCCAGGCTTGTAAACTAAACAACTCTTAGATTCTTGGGCTTTCAAAAGGAAGATGCAATTGTGGGATTTACTGGATCACATCCTACAAGCCACTCTAATAAATCTCCTTATGGATATGAAAATGTACACACACACACATACACACACACACACTTCATTAGCTCTGTTACTCTAGAGAACCCTGACTAACATAATCCTATTGATTTGTTTCCATTAAAAATAGAAATAAAAGGCAGGGGTTGATAGGATAGGGGGTTTTCAGAGTGGAAACAAGGAAAGGGGATAACACTTGAAATAAAGAAAATGTTTAATAAAAAATTTAAAAATATAAATAAAAGGCAACCAACCATTCAAGTCAGTGTTTATTTTAATTTGTTGAACATAATACACATTTTAATATGCATGTATATGCCAAACACATATGTAATATAATCTGGGCATAATTTAAAAATAAGAAAAGGCAAGGAGACTTATAAAATATCAGAAATCTGTAGTAATTAATAGAATGTAGAATTGAGAGGAGAAGCATGTAAAGCATACAAGATGAAATAGCACCTAGCAGTGTCTTCACACTGCAATAAATAAGATGTCATGCACTTGTACCTGCAGGGGCAGGTTCCCAATGTTATAAGCCCATTACTAGCCATACTAATTATTATACAATTGATAAAGTGTCAAGAAAACAAATTATATTAGATTAAAGGTATTAAATACTTAAAACTTAATACTTCCTAAATAGTTGACCATATTTTTTTCTAAATGCTGGAAGGCATGTAGCTCAATGGATTCTGGATAGTGCAAATAATTATATATTGTGTTATGTTACTCTTCATTACCACTCATCTCTCAGTTCAATGTCATCCAATAAATAATGGAAATAAATAACTTGGCAAAAATGTTTCAACTTCAAAGTGGCAAACTAATACTCTTATGAGTCCCCAGCACCCTGGACATGGGGTTAACTTATTGAAAGACAATTAATTTTACTCAATTTATCATAACTTAATGATTCTAAGTGAAATATAAACCTAAACGTAGTTTGTAAACCACAAAACTGCTACATGAAATGAAAAATATCTGTAAATTCACAGTAGAGACTATTACACAATGCTAAATCAATAAATGGTAATGCCTTTCTGGAATATTCTTGGATTTAAATTTCTGAGCAAGAGTTGCAAAGATAACTCAGACATAGGATTTAAATGCTTGCCCATGCTGACTGGCTGGCATGTGTGCTCAACAGAATAATGAACTTCTGGTGAACACTCTAAGGATGCTGCCAACTAACTATTGGTGAGACAGCAAGCATATCTAACTCTAATTCCTCAATTACCATGTCCTGGCTGGTGTGATTTTGATCTGAAGCACCCTACCTTCACCAAAGCCAGGCTTGTTTGTTTCTAAACAAGATTGTCAAGTTCTTTCGGTTGTGTTCCTGTCAGTAAAGTTAACATCGATCTGAGAAGCAATGAGATTGCACAGGAAGGGTGGCAATCACCTACAGCCTGTGCGTTGTTGGTGAATTGTATATTTACTAGATCTCCTTAAAACTGGGCAATTAACTGTTGGCCAGTTATAGTCCCCTCTTTTCAGTGTCCTGACCCAGAATCCATTTCTCTGAAAATAAACTCTAGGGATAAAATACAGACCTGGGTGTTTGTCTGTTTGTTTGTTTGTTTGTTTGTTTGTTTTGTTCTCATATTTTGAGAATTTCACTGTGTGCAATTGTGGGACTGTAGTGGCACAAGGTTAACAGAGGAACAGTAGAGGAGAGCTACAACCACAAACACCTCAAACGAGGGCATCAGACATTGGCTCCTTCCCCTATCCCAATCTGGTGCCAGAAAGTCAGCTGCCCAAATATCACCCCTACACTGACAGTTATCAGGCTTCACTCCTTATTTGATGTTATCAGCTTTTCTGCCCTGGATCCCAGGTATGCAGATCTTCCAATATCCCTGCCTTGGCCAATTGTACTGAATTATACAAGCCCTCTCCCAGAGACCCTGCACAATTCCCAGGGGCATAAGTACTCCTTTCTATCCCCAATAAAGTATACCAGTCCTCTGAACTGTTCCTGAGTTTGTATTCTTTTTCTTCGAAATGCACTCACCACTGACCAAGGCCCTGCATTGCAACTGTTCGCTCTTGCTAAGCTTCCTTCCTGCCAGCCCAGCCCAGTGTGCAACAGACTGGCTGTCACAAGAGGGAGAAGGGGACACAGAGAAACAAGTAATATATTTATATCATTTAACTCTTACTCCTCAAATTTCTCACTTATTATTATTTAAGTGTGTGTGTATGTGTGTATGTGTTTGTGTGTGTGTGTGTATGTGTGTGTGTATACTTTTGGAAAACATATTTTGCCTGTAGCTATTCTTCTAGGAGAAAAGTGTTGTTAGAATCCTCCTACCCATATTGACACATCAATTAATGTTGTAATTTATTATTATTATTATTATTATTATTATTATTATTATTATTATTATTATTAGGTATTTTCCTCATTTACATTTCCTTTTTTTCCATTTTTTATTAGGTATTTAGCTCATTTACATTTCCAATGCTATACCAAAAGTCCCCCATACCCACCCACCCCTACTCCCCTACCCACCCACTCCCCCTTTTTGGCCCTGGCGTTCCCCTGTACTGGGGCATACAAAGTTTGCGTGTCCAATGGGCCTCTCTTTTCAGTGATGGCCGACTAGGCCATTTTTTGATACATATGCAGCTAGAGTCAAGAGCTCCGGGGTACTGGTTAGTTCATAATGTTGTTCCACCTATAGTGTTGCAGATCCCTTTAGCTCCTTGGATACTTTCTCTAGCTCCTCCATTGGGAGCCCTGTGATCCATCCATTAGCTGACTGTGAGCATCTACTTCTGTGTTTGCTAGGCCCCGGCATAGTCTCACAAGAGATAGCTACATCTGGGTCCTTTCAATAAAATCTTGCTAGGGTATGCAATGGTGTCAGTGTTTGGATGCTGATTATGGGGTGGATCCCTGGATATGGCAGTCTCTATCTACATGGTCCATCCTTTCATCTCAGCTCCAAACTTTGTCTCTGTAACTCCTTCCATGGGTGTTTTGTTCCCAATTCTAAGGAGGGGCATAGTGTCCACACTTCAGTCTTCATTCTTCTTGAGTTTCATGTGTTTAGCAAATTGTACCTTATATCTTGGGAATCCTAGGTTTGGGGCTAATATCCACTTATCAGTGAGTACATATTGTGTGAGTTCCTTTGTGAATGTGTTACCTCACTCAGGATGATGCCCTCCAGGTCCATCCATTTGGCTAGGAATTTCATAAATTCATTCTTTTTAATAGCTGAGTAGTACTCCATTGTGTAGATGTACCACATTTTCTGTATCCATTCCTCTGTTGGGGGGCATCTGGGTTCTTTCCAGCTTCTGGCTATTATAAATAAGGCTGCTATGAACATAGTGGAGCATGTGTCCTTCTTACCAGTTGGGGCATCTTCTGGATATATGCCCAGGAGAGGTATTGCTGGATCCTCCGGTAGTACTATGTCCAATTTTCTGAGGAACCGCCAGACTGATTTCCAGAGTGGTTGTACAAGCCTGCAATCCCACCAACAATGGAGGAGTGTTCCTCTTTCTCCACATCCACGCCAGCATCTGCTGTTACCTGAATTTTTGATCTTAGCCATTCTGACTGGTGTGAGGTGGAATCTCAGGGTTGTTTTGATTTGCATTTCCCTGATGATTAAGGATGTTGAACATTTTTTCAGGTGCTTCTCTGCCATTCGGTATTCCTCAGGTGAGAATTCTTTGTTCAGTTCTGAGCCCCATTTTTTAATGGGGTTGTTCGATTTTCTGAAGTCCACCTTCTTGAGTTCTTTATATATGTTGGATATTAGCCCCCTATCTGATTTAGGATAGGTAAAGATCCTTTCCCAATCTGTTGGTGGTCTTTTTGTCTTATTGACGGTGTCTTTTGCCTTGCAGAAACTTTGGAGTTTCATTAGGTCCCATTTGTCAATTCTCGATCTTACAGCACATGCCATTGCTGTTCTGTTCAGGAATTTCTCCCCTGTGCCCATATCTTCAAGGCTTTTCCCCACTTTCTCCTCTATAAGTTTCAGTGTCTCTGGTTTTATGTGAAGTTCTTTGATCCACTTAGATTTGACCTTAGTACAAGGAGATAAGTATGGATCGATTCGCATTCTTCTACATGATAACAACCAGTTGTGCCAGCACCAATTGTTGAAAATGCTGTCTTTCTTCCACTGGATGGTTTTAGCTCCCTTGTCGAAGATCAAGTGACCATAGGTGTGTGGGTTCATTTCTGGGTCTTCAATTCTATTCCATTGGTCTACTTGTCTGTTTCTATACCAGTACCATGCAGTTTTTATCACAATTGCTCTGTAGTAAAGCTTTAGGTCAGGCATGGTGATTCCACCAGAGGTTCTTTTATCCTTGAGAAGACTTTTTGCTATCCTAGGTTTTTTGTTATTCCAGATGAATTTGCAAATTGCTCCTTCTAATTCGTTGAAGAATTGAGTTGGAATTTTGATGGGGATTGCATTGAATCTGTAGATTGCTTTTGGCAAGATAGCCATTTTTACAATGTTGATCCTGCCAATCCATGAGCACGGGAGATTTTTCCATCTTCTGAGATCTTCTTTAATTTCTTTCTTCAGAGATTTGAAGTTTTTATCATACAGATCTTTCACCTCCTTAGTTAGAGTTACGCCAAGATATTTTATACTATTTGTGACTATTGAGAAGGGTCTTGTTTCCCTAATTTCTTTCTCAGCCTGTTTATTCTTTGTATAGAGAAAGGCCATTGACTTGTTTGAGTTTATTTTATATCCAGCTACTTCCCCGAAGCTGCTTATCAGGTTTAGGAGTTCTCTGGTAGAATTTTTAGGGTCACTTATATATACTATCATATCATCTGCAACCTCATTTATATTTCCAATGCTACCCCAAAAGTCCCCCATACCCTCTCCCCCACTCCCCTACCCACCCATTCCCACTTTTTGGCCCTGGCATTCCCCTGTACTGGGGCATATATAGTTTGCGAGTCCAATGGGCCTCTCTTTCCATTAATGGCCAACTAGGCCATCTTTTGATACATATGCAGCTAGAGTCAAGAGCTCTGGGGTACTGGTTAGTTCATAATGTTGTTCCACCTATAGGGTTGCAGATCCCTTTAGCTCCTTGGATACTTTCTCTAGCTCCTCCATTGGGGGCCCTGTGATCCATCCAATAGCTGACTGTGAGCATCCACTTCTGTGTTTGCTAGGCCCTGGCATAGTCTCACAAGGGACAGCTATATCAGGGTCCTTTCAGCAAAATCTTGTTAGTGTATGCAATGGGGTCAGTGTTTGGAGGCTGATTTTGGGATGGATCCCTGGATATGGCAGTCTCTAGATGATCCATCCTTTTTTCTCAGCTCCAAACTTTGTCTCTGTAACTCCTTCCATGGGTGTTTTGTTCCCAATTCTAAGAAGGGGCAAAGTGTCCACACTTTGGTCTTCGTTCTTCTTGAGTTTCATGTGTTTTGCAAATTGTAACTGATAAGTGGATATTAGCCCAGAAACAGAATGTTGTAATTTTTAAGATCTTGTTTTGACAGCCATGCTGTAGAGATTTCCTTTTTACAGCTTCCCTATACTATATAGAAGATGGTATCTCAAAGCAGATGTTCCTGACATGTCTTCTTGTCCTTATGGTACCTTCTTCTTTGATGCTCCCTGAGCCTTGGATATAGGGGTAGTGTTGTAAATGTATCAATTGAGGATAGGAACCCACAGTTAGGGGTTATCTAAATTTGACCAGTAGTGGCTTTTCATAAAGATTTTCCTCTGTACAAAAAGAAGCTTCAATAAGAGCTGAGAGCTACACTTATGGGTGAGTGTAAGGACACGTAGTTAGTATGAAGACAGAAGTTATTCTGTCTTAGTGAAGTGGCTGTTGTAGTTTTTTTCTCTGGGGTCTATGCTCTCTTTAGCCATGGGTAATCGGATAAGTTTATAGTACAAGGCAAGAAGTCTCCCCATACCTAATGAGTGGTCCTTACATCCGTTTGGATGTCCATGTATACCCCAGTGTATAAGTGCCACTGTTATAACCCTTGTGCTATCTTGTCATACTGATCATTGTTGTTCATAGGCATTGCAGGAGGATCCAGTACTGTCGATTAATTTTAATAATAATGTAAACTTATTGAAAACTATGAAAACTTGCATAGCTCCTTCATGGGCCATGAGAACTAGTCCTTGAGTAAGATACCTAAACTTCAGATCCAACTTACTTCCTCCAAGTTACCTGCACAAAGTGTTAGTGTCTAGATCAATAGAGTCTTATGTTCAGTTTCTTGGAGGAATAGCAGGGCATCAGCATTTGCCTATATTGTTTTGAGGATCTGCTATAAGGAACAACTCAAAAGGAGGTTTCCATACCTGATACTTGGGAGTATCTAAGGCAGAAACAAGTTTTTAAAAAGCATATGTTTGTGAATGTCCCTTCTTTTACCTGGTATCTTGTGAAAGAAACCTGAAATTACAATTCATTGAAACCTAGCTGATTTAGATTTGTATTTGTCAAAAACAATTTTAAGCAATATTTCAGATGGTCGTTGCCTCCTGGAATTATTGTGTGCAGCTGCTTTTCACAAGATGTTCCTGCTTGCTGTATTTATTAGGAATCAAGTTTTTAGACAGCATTAGAAGTTCATAGTTGATACTAGATGCTTACATTTTATGTGGAGGTTGGAGCCGTACGTAGGAAAGGCCATGCACCATGCGGAAAATGACACCCTTTCTTTGCAGTGTGGCAGAATGACAGCCAAGCAGACAAGCAGAATTTCAGGCCAGGTCTATCTGTGGACATCTTAGGCTTGGTTTCTTGATCACGAACACATTTTTATTTGAATTTAAACATCTAGTGTTTTCCTGAATTAGTGTTTATCTTGAATTACAACTAGAAACGAGGCCATGTAACAAGCTCAGGTTCACAGGACTTTTGGTAAGCACTAGATCTTAAAAGTGGAAAGTTTTGTAGACTTGTGATGAAAACAGGTAGTGAACAAGTTCATGAGCTTAAACTCTACTTTAAATTTTTATCTTACTTATTACCTTTGTTTTGAAGACAATCATTTTAAAAGTAGACTTCGTTTTTGATATGCACAACCTCTAATTAACCTCTATCTTTATTAGGTAGATTCTAAGTACTTAGTTTTCTCGCATCTGTAGCTATTCCAAGGTGTTATAACAATGTGTCTCAGGATTCAATTTTTTTTTAAATGGTTACAATTTGCATCTTGCTTTCAGAAAGCTTTTTAATGTAACATTTCTCCTTTTCACCCCCTGCTAAGTAAAATAAATGGATTCACATTAGGGTTCTGACCTGTTTAAGAGTTTGCTTTCTAAACCACATTTCTTTACATAGGTAATAATAGTGTTATATTTAAATTACCAAACAGTACCTATGATTTTCCATTAGCCCAATGACACTCTTCATCTGTTAGACCATTCCCTTGACTTGCATTAACTCCTTCACCCATAACTCATGGGAACTCCACAGTATTGAAAATCACTAAGGAAACACCATCTATTACAAAGTCTCTTAATTCATTGTTCATTTACTCTAATCAGAGATCCAGTCTTTCTATAGCTAAAGTGCTTTGAATATAAAAGAGAAAGTTGGTCTTGCCACTCCAGCTCCTTATGATATTCCCTCCCACTCAGGTAGATACATGGAGAGACAGTAACACACCAAGGAGGGTGGAGGGTGGAGCAGTCTGTCCCAGCAGGAAGGAAATGCTAATGCTGGACTTATTTAGAATTGTTCACAGATGGTGATGATAAAAAGTAGAACACGATTTACCTGAATTTGATGTTGCCATTCAATACTCCAGAGAAAGTGTCTCCTGTGACTGGTAAGCTACTATCACATCAGTTTACTAACTTCTTAAATGTTACAGTTGTAGACTATGGCAGTTCTACAGATTCTTCATTCCCTTTCAGAATTTTACTGAAATGGATACAAATTCCATAAAGAGTGTAGGCCTGGCTGGGGAGGTTCATCAACCCACAGAGGGAGAATCTCAGATGGCAGCTAGTTAGTGGATCCTGGGCTATGTTTGGATTTTGACACTGAGTTACAAACTTCCAAGTTGTGGAAGTTATCCACCCACAACAGCACCAGATGGAAGAACAGAATGAGCACTGAACAAATTCAAAAGTAGATGTTAGAGGAGCTGAGCAAATAGGCGGATGCAAGACATCTTTCTGATTTGAGTTTTAGAAAACCCAAGGAACATACAGGCAAGTATGCACACATGCATGCACAGATGTATATATGCACATGGATACCTTTATTTAATGTCAGTTTGCTTTAACAAGTTTATGCTCCTTGAGTCTAAATCATTGAAAATGTGTTAAAATTTAGCTGTCTACTTTTACTTTTCTTAAGATATAACATTTCTCTATATTTGAATGATTTATTATTGTTTCATTGAAACTGAAGTTTACCAGTTTGGTTTGGGCTGACAACCCATAATTGTTCTAAATAACATAAAACATAATTTAAAATAATTTAACATAAAGCATAATTTAAAGTAATTTACTATTCTTGGTGATAATGCCCACTCATTTTTACTTATTACTTTAAAGAAATCATTTTAAACTCAGCTATTTGGCTTTTTGTAAAATTTCTGACTCCTCATCACAAAGTCAGACAGAAATCATTATACTTCATCCGTCTCCTATTCATTAAAATAGCAAATAAAAGCTATACATTATATTTCATGAGAGAATGAATTCACAAGTGCTACTTTAATTGTTTTTCTTCTATTTTCTAAAATAATGGAATCATGGTTGATAATAGATGTGTTTATGGAAAGGCAAAATTAAAAAAAAAAACCCTATTTAATCCACTTACTGTTAGGTTTAAAAGGCAGAATCTATTGTAGTTCTCATGGTCATGGTAGAGACCCAAGCAGTACTTAAAGCCAGAATACCTTTCAAGCGTTATTGTATGCCCTTTAATGTCCTAGCTGGCACCAAGACATAAGCCAATTGTCATGCATCTTTGATTGCAATTTAAAGACTCTGAATGTGCATGATTCAATCCTTGTCTTAGAGTCCATGGACAATCACACATAACGTTTTAGTGTAAACAGAATAATATGTAAGAGCAATTTAGCAAAATGTTTTATCAAAACATTTAAATTACGTATTATTTCTAGCAGGAAAAGATTATTGATTAAAAGAATTTCTTTGGAGGTACTTGTCCAATGCTCCCTGAAGCTCACATAAATTAAACTGTGATTTTGATGTCTGAATAATTGGTGATCAGCTACAACTCACTTTTTTGTCTAAGAGTAATTTTTGTGGAAAATGTACAGACACAAAGAGTTTGGGGAAAAAAAGGAATCTTCCAAAAAAAAAAAGGAAAAAAAAAATTTTTATCATGGTCAAGAGTTTACAGCATACTCCATTTTTCACTTATAATGAAGCTTTCTGTGCAGTTACTAGGGCAATTAAATTAAGGAAGAGAGGATCCAAAGATGAAGTATAATTTTCATAGATATCAATTAATTACAGCATGGCAATCAACATTCAAAAATCAAGACATGCTAAAGCTAAATAATAAGCAAGTTAGGGATACTTGCTGAATGTCTGGCTGTGTATTGTGAGCACAACATTTCAAAGCTTTTCATCAATCTAATAGCCACTAGACTCAGTGATACCTGTGATAGTATCATTGGAATAAAACCCCAAATCAGTGACAAGTCTGTTTCTCCTTGTTTATTCTCTTAATTTCATATCACTGCTGGCTCTATGTCCTTAAACACTGCGATACACAGAAATTTGTCACAATTCATTGTAAAATTACCTCATAGCGGTTTAAAATCAATTAGAATGTCAGCTGTTAACAAAGGCATGAACTGCTTTCCTGTGACTGAAATGAAAGTGTTACATTAGATGTGATGCCATTGGGATCACATCTTGGGATCTAGTGTTCACATTGGGATCTTGGGATTTAGTGTTTGTGACTCTATCCTTTTGGTTTTTAAATAAAGATTTGAAAATTATGTTCCCACTTCTACTCCTTTCTTTTGACATTGAAATATAATTAGCTAACTACTTATGTTTAATAGGCAGTCATTTATGAGGAAAAAAATAGAAAAAATTAGCAATAGACAAATGCAACCAAAAATTAGTAGTAGATAATGTTTGGCACCTACCAATATACTAATTTATCTAAATCTCTGAAAAAATAATAGAATTCTGTTTTTTCTATAATCACACTATTTTTTGAAGTATTAAATCTTTTGTTGTTGTTGTTGTTGTTGTTGTTTTGTTTGTTTGTTTTGTTTTGTTTTTGTTTTTTCGAGACAGGGTTTCTCTGTATAGCCCTGGCTGGCCTGGAACTCACTTTGTAGACCAGGTTGGCCTCGAACTCAGAAATCTGCCTGCCTCTGCCTCCTGTGTGCTGGGATTAAAGGCATGCACCACCATGCCCGCTTGAAGTATTAAATCTTAAAGCAAGCAAAAGCTAAATGGGAGAAACCCCAAACCCAAATGTATGAGTTCCAGAACCCAAATTTAACAGTAGTATGAAATAATGCTAATATCATGGAATCCCAAAGTCTTCTGCAGGCACGCCTGTTTGCTCTCTATAGGCAAAAGCCATCCAGAACCAAACACATGCTCAGATTTTCTTGCGTCTTCGCTGTTGCAATAACCCTTAAGGTTACCCCTTTGGTTATTCAACTTATTAACTCTGGGTACCAAAATTAGCTTTGCCTAACAATATATGAACAACAAACTATCAAAACTTAAATATTTAATTAACAATCAGTTATGATTTCCATAGTTGTCAAGTGAAGGTATTTAACAATGAAGTAAAATGAAGATTTAAGCATTTTTAAAAAGAGTGGGTGAATATTTGTAATAGTTGCTACTGCAGTACCAACTGAGAAGAAGCAATATTTGATTTAGAATCACTTCACATTTTTTAGGAACAAATGGATTATTATTACATTTTCTTAATAACCAAGAGAGTCCATATGGTTTTCTATTTTAGACAGCAAATTGGTTTCCACTATAAACAACTAATGTACAAATACAGCAAAAATCAGTCCTCTTGCCAATGATGTCCTGACTCCTTCCTGAAAAGAGACTCACCAATTAAAAGTTATCACTTTGTTAATGGAGCATGTGATGCCTATATCTGAAAGTATTGCTAGGCACTCACTATTAAGTGAGTTTTGAAGCCAGGGGATTTTGAGACACCATGTGAAGATTTAAATAGAAAGAAGGAACAAAGGAAGGAAGGAAGGAAGGAAGGAAGGAAGGAAGGAAGGAAGGAAGGAAGGAAGAAGGAAGAAAGGAAGAAAAATACTGGGCCATGACCTCTTTGAGCATGTTTCCTAAACACATAACAGAACTGTAAGACCCTGGGATGTTTTACTATGAAACCTACCTTTATCTATTCAGTTATACATTGGATGTATGTATATTTTGCATTGGTCAGTATTTGATATGATTTTAAAAACAGTTGATGAGGTGATGATTTTTTTCTGTTACACTGAATATTCATCCTGTAAAGAACTCTGTGTAAGTAGCATCTTTCTGAGGATTCCAGCTAAGAAATTTTGGAGTTGATTCATTTACCAATGAATATATTGACTTAGTTGTGGATGCTGACAAGTGCTTGCTGACAGGAACCTGATATTGCGGTCTCCTGAGAGGCTCTACCAGTGCCTGAAAAATACAAAGGTAGATGCTCTCAGCCAATCATTGGACTGAGCACAGGGTTCCCAATGGGAGAACTAGAGAACGGACCAAAGAAGCTGAAGGTGTTTGCAGCCCCATAAGAGGAACAACAACATGAACTAACCAGTACCTCTAGAGCTCCCAGGGACTAAACCCCCAACCAAAGAGTACACATGGGGGGACTCAAGTCTCCAGTATCATAGGTAGAAGATTATGGCCTTGTTGGTCATCAATGGGAGGAGAGGTCCTTGGTCTTGAGAAGGCTGGATTGATGCCCCAGTGTAGGAGAATGCCAGGTCCAGGAAGCAGGAGTTGGTGGATTGATTAACAGGAAGAATGGGGGGGGGGAGGGGTTATAGGGGGTTTTTGGAGGAAAAACCAGGAAAGGGGATAACATTTGAAATATAAATAAAGAAAATATCTAATAGAAAAATAAATATTTAAATCATGTAAATTAATTGACTATGGAGTGTCGATCACAGGAAAAAAATCCATTCAAGTTTTGTATGTATTGTGAGATTTTGGAGAAGATATTTGGTGCTTTAGGCAAAAAAAGGCTTTAGATATTTGGATCCCTTTAGACCTTTTTTTCCTGAGCGTTGAATAAACAAATCAGTGGAATCCAGGCTTTATAACATGATAGTACAAAGTAACATTTGTCTTTGTAAAAGGTGTACTTTAATAGAATGGTGATGAAAACAGACCTGCAAAATGATCAGTCTCCCTTCTCTATATAATTGTTTTTCTATTGAGCAAATTAAGACCTCACTCAGTGATATGAAGTGAATATCAATTGTTTCCAGGTTCAAGTACATTTAAAATAAACTAAAGGTATGCTGCTAGACGGTGAAAACTTTTATTTTTGATCTGTAGGAATTAATAAAATAGCAAACAGCAAAAATATAGGTTATTACTACAATCTGAATTTTTCTAAATTCTTTTATTGTGTTTGTGATATTGGGGATAGGTGGGCATACTTTTAAATATCTTATTTTACTTTCTCTTGCTATGATAAGACACTGACCAAAAGCAACTTAGAATAAGGAAAACTTTAGTTTTCTAGATAAGTGATTATCATTGAGCGAAGACGGTGAAAAATATCAGGTGGGCAGGAACCCAGAGGAAAAAAATTGAAGCAGAAAACACGGCTGAGTGTTTCTTATGTCCTTGCTCTCCATGGCTCAGTTAGTTTACTGTTAATACGGAAGCACCATGTCAACAAGCAACACTGAACTTCCCCCTTTCCAGATAACCCTAGCTTGTGTCAATAAGCTAGATCAAAACTAGACTGTATAACTAACAACATCTTAACTTGATACACAAACACATCACTGTTAAACCATATTGGTTATGCCTAAGATTTCATGTTACTAGTGTGTGTGGGTGTTTAAAAATCCCATCCAATTTTAAAGCATATTCTTTTAAAAATATCATTCTCTTTAAATGTCCAAAGTAACTTAGTAAAAGCCCTTTAATAACTTGCTTGCATGCATTATCCACTGCCTAAAGCTTGGCTCTTTGTTAGAAATAAGAAAATAAATAAGTAAGTAGTAAGTAAGTAAGTTAGTACCTAACTAACTAAGTAAATAACTAACTAACTAAGTAAATAAGTAAAATCCAAAACCCGTCTAGGTTAGGCTCCAGTAAAACCAAAATGATTTGAAAATTTCTCATTCCAAAATGGGATAATCAGGGCAGAGTTGTTATTAGATAAAACAAAACTAAGTACATCACAAATAGCTCACTGTCTCAGGTCTAGGACTCACTTATTATAGGTTGGAATCCAAAGGACTATAAAGCCCCTTCTTTTGCTCCGCCACATGTGGCACAAACACCTAGTTTTGAGGCTGTGACTAGCCATCTTCTATATCTGTGCTGTCATTGATTGTCTTGCAATATCCCAAAGTCTCTCAAAATCTGAGATCATATCTTCTCCAATAGCCTCTCTTGGTCTTTCTCTGTTCAGAGTCAGCATGCTTGCATTGTTTCCAGCCTTGGTTTCTTTTTATGACCTATTCAATCCTCAGGTCTCCACTGTGATGGAGGCTTCACTTCTGGCCTTATCTGGACTCTCAAAGGGACAAGCCTGTTTCTTTCCATGACCCCTTCTATCTTTCAGCTTTCATCTTTGTAAAATTACTACCACCAGGGAGGCTCTTTCACCTATCTAATTTGAGAATCACAAGACATTGTTCTAATAAATTGGAAGATAAGATTATAGAAAATATGCTTAGAAATGGATGCTGAGATGAGTGGGATGGCTTAGCAGGTACAGACTATTATAAACAAACCTGAAAATCTGAAACTTCTCCTTGGCACTCAAATGGGGAGAGAAAAGAACCAACTCAGGCCTTGGTATCATCTAGACAGCAGTTTCTATGTGCTGAAATTGGTGAAATATTTCTAGAAAATTTCAGATTAATGACACTTGTCTCTTCTAAATAGTAACTGATTTTCAGACCCAGCACATAAGCATATCTTGTTCCAGCAAACCAGATTTTTTTCACTCCGGTGGTATTGGTCTCTTGATAATCACAGCTGAATCTTTACTTTTAACTGACCAGAAACTACTAATTCCCAGTTCAAAGTATCATATGAATGTCCCTGATAGAATCTTTGAAGGCCTCTCAGACTTCCCTTTGGAACATCTCAAACAAAGCCCCCATCACCTGCACTTCTCTTAGCATTAGCTTTCAAGTTCCCACAACAGCTTAATAAACTCTGAACACTCCATGGCTTTTCTAGCCAAAAGTTCCAAAATCCTTCAGAAACTTCCTATAAAAATATAGTCAAGTCTATCCCAGTAATATTCCGTTCTCTGGTACCAATTTATGTCTTAGTTTACATCTTTGTTGTTGTGATAAACCAAAAGCAACTTCAGGAGGAGGGGGTTTATTTTACCTTACAGGCTATAGTCTATTATCAGTGGAATCCAAGGCAGGAACTCATGCAAAGGAGTTGGGGGGAACTGAGGCAGATAAATGACTATGAAGGAATGCTGCTAACCGGCTTGTTCTCTATTGCTCAATCATGTTTTTAACACCAGTTGTCCAAAGGTGGCCCCACCCAGGAGCAGCTGGTCATTCCCATGTCAATGGATCCATAGACTTGCCTACAGGAAAATCTTATTCAGACACCTTCTCATGACTTTAGTTTCTGTGAAGTTGACAAGGAATTAAACAGCACAGTATTATGTGAAGAAATCCAAAATTCATCTTGTCTTAGACCCACAAACAGAATGCTTCCCGCAGAACTCAGGTTGTAATTATAATAGTCTCTACCCGTGAAGCCATTTCACTGGACCCTGGTTTCTATTTCTAAGAGTGCTTTCTGTAATCTCCTTTTTAGTACAACTGGCCCTGACCAAGTCACATAACTTAATTGATTAATTATACTTGAATCCTATGCAGCATATAAGATGTTGGCCATACTGCTATAGAGTGTTACCATGAGATATTACTCACTTTCTCCTCACAGATAAAGGTTGAATTAGGATTCAATATGGAAATACAGGAAGCATACAAAGAATAATGTCTGGAAAAATGGAAGGTTCACGATGGATCTTAATATCAGATGCAGAGTTCATTACAGGTATTGTATAGATTTGAATGTATATAGAACTCAGAAAATCTGTATAAAACTTTGCCTCTGTCACCTGATTAGATTTGTGAACTGGCATAAATTATCACAAACATTAAAAGCTTATTTTAACTTGAGAGAATTATGGTACTTATGTTAAAATAATTATTGTATGAAATTAGGTAAAACATAAAAAAACATAAAACATGTTAGCCAAATGATGCTGAAGACAACTCTTTAGAGCAGCATGTGTACTTGGAGCCTTCCTCATTCATGTGTAATTGCTCTCATCTTTCTTAAAACAGTACTTTTCTGATTGTCATATTTCCTACTAAAGTTTCCTCTCCTCGAACACATCTTTTTTTTAGGCAATCTTATTTCCCTCTCATACTTTCTAGCATCTGAGTCCTTGTTCTGGAACTTGTTTCTCTGCTATAATGCTCAAAACAGGAGATCCGGAAGATGCTGCTTATGGTGCTGTTTACATGATTGGACAGATCATCCTCTTACTACTTAGTGGACAGTTTAGATGTACAGAAAGCAACAAAGAATAAAAAAATGAGCACCCATGTCTCGCTGCCAACTAAAGAAATATAATTTCCACCTATGCACTGATAGCATATAACAGAGAACCACAGAATGAACACCTGGGAGATATCAATTGGAGGCAATGCCACTGCCTGAAGTCCCCACAACATGCTACCTGGCAAGGGTTTTCCATAAAATGTAGGTTGCACAAATAAATTTGAATGACAGATAAGCAACAGATTTTGTTTTTAGCCTATCTACAAAAACTTGGATTCCTTTGCCTCTCAGATGTAAATATCATATATCTGCCATTTACTATTTTTCTAAATTGTTAGACTTTTAATAACCACATATATGCTATCTATTTCATAAGAATCCCATATGTTTTACTTGGCAGAATGGAATATTCTTTAAGAATTCTAAATTCCATCTTTAAAGAAGTTTCTGTGTTTATGGATGTGAAAGCTATTTCAATTTTTGTTAGCATCAATAATGCTAATTTAGATTTTTCCAGGAATCATTAAAATTTCCCACTATAATTTCTGCATTTATCATAGCATTGTGGATTTCTGGGTAGGGCCAGTTTGCACTGCTTACTGTGAGTTTAGGGGAAAAAAAGACATTTGCAGGAAAGCAGGTGGTTAAAGAAGGGTGGGGCTGGGTATTTCTTCTGTAGCCTCTCTCTCGTGGCAGTTGTCCCATATTGGAGTAATCTTACATGTTGGTCTTTTGTCCCAGCTGCTGTAATTTTTTCCTGCTTCTATGACATCTCTGTATTTTTCCAGACCAGTGAATCCTCAAGAGATATGGCAATCCTTCCTGGCTTTTCCTAAATCTGCCTAAAACTTTGCAGAGGTCTCTTTATGAATGTTAATTTTCTGGGAAGCATATCCCACCTGTTGTGGCTAGGACAAGAACAGAGGCATGTGACTAGAAATAGAACGTCTCTGAGAACATGCATGCCTTCTGCTTGTGCTACTTTGAGGTCTTCTTCACACAAGGTGAGTCCCTCCACTTCTCTAAAAGGAGAAAACACCCAGCAGCTCACTTTCTCTTCAATCCCAGACTTGGGTCCAGAAAATCTTCCTTTCTGCACAATTTGCAGTTTATTTTTTATCACATGCTCTTAATATATACTAGATAACAGCTACCATATTCAACTTTAACATGTATTTATTGAATATCTATTTAATTGAATCAACTTCTGCTCTTTTGTTTGAGATTCAATTCTCATCTGGGCCATGATTCTGTTTTCTCTTTTTGTTAATGAATAGTGGTAGCTAATCTTTTGTGAGTCAGTTTTGGTAGTTGTTTTAATATTCTGGATTTTATTCTTTTATCAGGTAAAGCCACTGAAAATATTTTTACACCCTGCATTTTGTAATAATAATTTGATGACTATATTTAAAAAATATTAATGTTACAAAAATTGACCGTTTTTACCTTTATTATTTATGCTTTTGTTGTAGTAGTTATTTATATGCGTGGCTTATCTCTCTTAAGAGACTAATTTTTTTCATGGAAGGATAATTGCTGATTCAGCTTTATATTCATTAAAATACTTACCTTTGTCCTTTGCAAATAGAAGGGATGAAACACATGTAAATATTGTCCAAAGAAGGAAGGAAATAGTTTAGGCCCCAACACTTCTCCATTGTTATTGGACACCAAAAACAGGCTCTTATTTAAAATAAAATACTTTCTAAAATATTTGACTAATTTTCTGTCTGAAATACCTTAAATATAATTTGGTAACACATCAAAATATCTATTTAATGAATACAGCATATTTATCCACTGTTGCTGAGAGTGTTGCACTTGCTCTAACGAAGCTTCTGGACTTAAAAAAATAAAAAGTATATTGCAAGGACTGAGTTCTCAGTCCCAAACAGGATATTTATCCCACCCATTTATCACTAAGAAATCATAGAAAAGGAAGGAAAGAGATACAGGGGACAGTGGATTAATATAACAACTGCAGAGCGTTATCTTCTAGGTAGGACATAGACATAATGCAATCATGAACTCAGCTGCTGATCCTTGCAGTGGGCCTATTCAAGATGGATACTGTCAATGTGGACCAACTGAGAAGAGTCTGACAAGGTCTTACACTCCATGATGAACTGAGAGATTCTAGGAAAGGTGTATTGTCTTCAGGGCTGAAATCAGGGCTGAGCCCACCAGGTTCTAATAGATAGTTCTAACCCTGTAGGAACACAGATAACTCCCTTCAAAATCATTGGGCCCAAGTTGGGTGGGCACCTGACACTATTTCTGATGCTATATGGTGCTTGCAGATAGGAGCCTAGCATGGCTGTCCTCTGAGAGGCTCTACCAGCAGCTAACTAAGACTGACGCAGATACTCACAGTCAACGATTGGAATGAGATCAGGAACACTTATGGAAAAGTTAGGGGAAGAACTGAATAAAGAAACTGAAGGGAATAGCAACCCCATAGGAATACCACCAGTGTCAGCTAACCTGGACCAAAGGGAACTCCCAGAGACCAAGTCACCATCCAAAGACCATATACAGGCTGGTCAGAGGTATATATGTAGCAGAGGACTGCTTTCTCTGTCCTCAATGGGAGAGGATAAGCCTAGTCCTAAGGGACTTGATGCCCCAGGATGGGGGCGGGGGGGATATACTGGGAGGTACCTTCTCAGAAGTAAAAGGTAGAGATGGGGTAAAGAACTCTGTGAGGGGGCATGGAGCAACATTTGAAACATAAATAAAATAGTTAAGTTTAAAAAAGACATCAATGTAGAAAAATGACCTGTAGGGAGGACAGGGAAATGATGGGAAAGAGCAAGGAGGGTTGAGATAAAACTTATTGACTGCAGTATATGCACATGTAAAATTGTCAAAAGACAATCAATATAAATGTACATAATGCACCTTGGTGCTGAGCTTTCAAAACCGGTTAAATCCCCATGTAGGTTGCTTAAGTTAATGTAGAGTGACAAAATAGATCTACTAATAGTAAAAGATTTCTGAGGGAAAAACGACTGAAATTGATCTTAAAAGAAAGTATTAGAAAGTTCTCTTTAGCTAGTTGACTATTAAAACAACTCAAGGTATTTTACAAACAAATTGATTCCAAACTGTGAAGTACCAACTTGGCAAACACATATGTGTTTGTTCATGTGTACATACATGTGTGTGTGTGTGTGTGTGTGTACCTCTGTATGTATGTCACACTTTTCATGTGTGCACATGTGTGTGCCTCTGTGTGTATGACATTCTATATTATGGGCATGTGCCTGTATATATGTGTATGAAACCCATATTGTGGTTATGTTCTCCCATGGCAAGGCAGAGATTGTCAGGCTGTAGGACTTGCCAGTCAACAGAAGAGACTCCTAAATGAACACTTCTCAATTTAGTCTGACAGGTCAGATGGTATGTTCAGGTAAACTGTCTCTCCCACTTGACTGACATGTTTCTTTCATATATATTTTTTAATGATTCCAGTTCGCTGATCTCTAACGACATAAGAATAAAAGCATGCATCTCCTTCAGCTCACAAACTCTTTGCCTCTCGGTGTTAATTTTCTCTTAAATGTAAATTATTAAATGGTGTGGCTTTGTTTTGCAGATGTAACAGTGAGAATCTGTTTTATGAAAGCACCCATGAAAATGCAGTGTGATCAGAGAGCTACCCTGACACAAATTGAGCATGATGCTAGCCTTCATTTTAACAAGTTCTTCTTGAGGCAAAACATATTTTTAAAAGATTACTTACAGCAGCCTGGTGACAATATCCTGTGACCTCTGCCTTCTAGCATGGGGAGCTCTATTCTTTATGAGTATTTCAATTTCAACTCTGAGGCACTGAACAGCTTGAAAACTTTTCACTCATGAGGCCCAGGATTATGACTCCTTCAGAAAGACAAGTCATTTATTTGACACTTCAGGGGTAAATTAGCCATTGAGCTAAGTAGCTTTTTAATTGTAGGCAGAATTTCTTCTTTTATCATCACCCAGATAAATAAAACCACTTGGACACATGCTAACGCTGGCATGCTGACTCTTTTCTTCTTCGGAAGGCAGTCCTGATGCATTAGAGGAGGCAGCTGGGTAGCACAGTAAATGTGTCATTTGCTATTTAACATCTCTGTGACCTGGATTTAAATTTGCAGAGGCACAAAATGCAACTTTAGTTCTCTCACAGGACTGTTAAGTCATTCCCAGTAACCCTCATAAAGAATCTAAAAGACTAAAGGGTTTTGTGCAGCCCAATACCAGCTCTGGCTGGCAGAGACAGCAGAGCAGTTTATTTCTCTTCAAAGGGATGGAAAGCAGCAAAAAAATTAAAACTGATAAGAATACGTATTTTTTATATTTTTGAAAGTCTATTTAGTATACTTCCTCTAGAATCTGAAGCAGCAGAAAATTTTCCTGGGAATTATTTTTAATCAAGCCACTTTTCCGGGACAAAAGTGCTGTGGTTTTGTCTATAGGGTACAATCATACTGAACTGAAAACTGTAAACTGGATGTGCATTCTTATTTTAGAGCATCAGTCCCTGAGCTCTGCTCTAGACTTCTGTCCCCGTGTCTGAATGTCAACAAGGATCACAGTCAAGACTTCAGGTGATCAGAGAGCTGTAGAACCCCGCTTCGTGTTAAATTAATGCCGAATGCACTTTTCTTTAAACATCCTATTTTATATCCCGTTTATACAATAAAGTATTACATTTTTAATTTTCCTTGAACCAAAGGTTCTAACTTCCTTTCCTGTCCATTGAAGGTTCTTAAAAATCCTTCATTCAGGTTCCATCAGAAACAACTACTAAATAAATTAATCACCCTCAGCACCCAGCTTTAACAGGGAACCCATAAACAAGGCCCTTCAGTTCTGCCCTGCTCTACTCGGTGGTGTCCTGGGAGATCAGACTCTCTTTTGAAGCTACAGGAAGCATCACAGCACACAGTGCTTTTGTTACTGTAGCGGACAAGGTGCTAATTGTTTCTACTGACCTCAAATGAACTTTTCTATTAGGTATTAAGACTAATACTCAGCTGCTGGGTGGAGTCTCTCAGAGGACAACCATGCTAGGATTCTGTCTGTAGGCATAACAGAGTATCATTTAGAATGTCAGGGATTGGTACTTGCGGATGGGATGGGTCTCTGGTTGGGCCAATTATTGCTTAGTCATTCCCTCAGTCTTTACTATATCCCCTGTTCCTGCACTTCTTATAGACAGGGTAAATTTGGGTAGAAAGTTTTGTGGGTGGGTCAGTATGCCTATAGATCACTGGGGTTACAGCCTGGCTATGTGAGATAGCCTCTTCAGGATCCATATCCACAGTGCTGTGAATATTATGAAGTCAATTCAATTGATTTTGGGAACCTCCCCTATCCCAGGTCTCTGACTCATATTAGAGATGTCCCTACTTGCTACTTCTGCCGGCTTCACTAATGTATGTGTGTTGGGGGCCTCATATCTTCTGGTGCATGCTGTCTGTTTGACAGTACACTGTTTGAGAGATCTCG
Organism: Mus musculus; assembly: GCF_000001635.26. NCBI lineage: Eukaryota > Metazoa > Chordata > Mammalia > Rodentia > Muridae > Mus > Mus musculus. The sequence goes on from NC_000068.7 coordinate 42,471,966, forward strand.
GGGGTCCAGATTAATTGAGACTGCTGGTCCTCCTACAGGACCTCCTTTCTCCTCAGCTTCTTTCAGCCTTTTCTAATTCAACAACAGGGGTCAGATGCTTCTGTCCATTGGTTGAGTACAAATATCTGCATCTGATTCTTTCAGCTGCTTGCTGGGTATCCGGACAGCAGTCATGGTGGGTTCCTTTCTGTGAGCTTTCTATAGCCTTAGTAATACTGTCTGGCCTTCGGGCCTCTGCTTATGCTGGATCCCACTTTGGGCTGGATGCTGGACTTTCTTTTGTCAGGCTCCTCTCCATTTCCATCCCTGCAGTTCTTTCAGACATTAACAATTTATGGGTCAGAGGTGTGACTGTGGGATGGCAACTCTATCCCTCACTTGATGTCCTGCCTTCCTGCTGGAGGTGGGCTCTATAAATTCCCTCTCCCTACTGTTAGGCATTTCATCTAAGGTCCCTCCTTTGAGTCCTGGGAGTCTCTCACATCCAATGTCTCTGGTGCATTCTGGGGGTTCCTACCCCTGACCTCCCTACTTCTCGAGATTGCCTGTTTCCATTCTTTCTGCTGGCCATCAGGGCTTCTGTTTAATGCATATTTCATTGCACTTTCACAAGCACAATGTATCCTGTATACTATCCTTTAAGAAGATGCAATTGGCAAAACACATGGAACTCAAGAAGGACAAAGACCAAAGTGTGGACACTTTGCCCCTTCTTAAAATTGGGAACAAAACACCCATGGAAGGAGTTATAGAGACACATTTTGGAGTTGAGACGAAAGGATGGACCATCTAGAGACTGCCATACCCTGGGATCCATCCCATAATCAGCCTCCAAACGCTGACACCATTGCATACACCAGCAAGAATTTGCTGAAAGGACCCTGATATAGCTTTCTCTTGTGAGGCTATGCCATGCCGGGGCCTGGCAAACACAGAAGTAGATGCTCACAGTCAGCTATTGGATAGAACACAGAGCCCCCAATGGAGGAGCTAGAGAAAGTAAGTACCCATGGAGCTAAAGGGGTCTGCAACCCTATAGATGGAACAACAATATGAACTAATCAGTACCCCCGGAGCTCTTGTCTTTAGCTGCATATGTATCAGAAGATGGCCTAGTGAGCCATCATTGGGAAGAGAGGCCCCTTGGTCTTGCAAACTTTATATTCCACAGTACGGGGGAACGCCAGGGCCAAGAAGTGGGAGTGGGTGGGTAGGAGAGTGGGGTGGGAGGAGGGTCTAGTGGACTTTTGCGATAGCATTTGAAATGTAAATGAAGAAAATACCTAATTAAAAATAATAATAAAAATGCAATCAATTTTGATAAGACACTGAAATTCAGAGATGTTAATTAAATTTTTGTCAGAATATGTGTATGACACATATGTCTATGTGTGCTCAGGTGGATATTCATGTGTGCTAGTGTTCATGGACCATTTATTTTTACAGTGGAGATGGAGGACAGTCTCAGGTGTCATTCTCTGGCACTGCCTGCCCTTTTCCTTTCTGTTTGGAAACGGAGTCTCCCACTGGTCTAGAGCTCAGCAGACACAGGTGGCTGCCTGGCCAGTGAATCCCAGAGATCCTATCTCTGTGTCTTTCCACCACCGGGATGCTTGCTTAGTAACTTTTCACCAACTTTTGAGGATCTAACTCAGTACAAGTACTTTACCACTCATTCCACTGAGTCTCAGCCCCAAATGTTAACTTCTTTTGTTTTAAATCTTGCAGCTATTTGTCAGTCAAATCTTGTTTATCTCAAATTCTCAAGCTGTACAAGATGGCAGGTCCATTGTTGACTTGATGGTTCTATTCTGACTGGATGGAACCATTCTCATGGTGTTTTCCTCATGGATTCAATTTCCTATAATGTTTTCTTTTCTTTTTTTTTTTTGTAACATTTTTTTTTAATTAGGTATTTTCCTCGTTTACATTTCCAATGCTATCCCAAAAGTCCCCCATACTCACCCCCACAATCCCCTACCCACCCACTCCCCCTTTTTGGCACTGGCGTTCCCCTGTACTGGGGCATATAAAGTTTCCAAGTCCAATGGGCCTCTTTTTCCATTGATGCTGACTAGGCCATCTTTTAATACATATGCAGCTAGAGACAAGAACTCCGGGATACTGGTTAGTTCATATTGTTGTTCCACCTATAGGGTTACAGTTCCCTTTAGCTCCTTGGGTACTTTCTCTAGCTCCTCCATTGGGGGCCCTGTGTTATATCCAATAGCTGACTGCGATCATCCACTTCTGTGTTTGCTAGGCCCCGGCATAGCAACCATTCATCTGTAGGTATTTTGTTGTTGGGACCAAAATACTCTTCAGTGGTTCATTTGTGGGAAGTTTCAGAGGAAATACACATTTTTTCTTCACTCTTTCTGAAGTGCCTCCAAATAATTTAGTATTAAAATATAAAATATTCAAGTTTTCAATATATCTTACACATTTATAAGAATTGTATCGTTTACCTGGAGTTATTTCTATTATGTATTTTAATTTGCACTGTTTAGATTTTTGGAGACAACAGCACTGAAATACATTACTGCCATTCCATATACTAAGCCAAAACTTAAAAAAAAAAAACAACTTAACAATAAATTAAATAATATCTGTAGACAACATAGAAATTTAAAAGTGTTCATAGTTGACATCTGAAAACAGTATTTTAACAATATTTTTATGTCTATTGCCTTGTTTTAATATGAAAATTAAATAGATATTATAATAACAAACCATCTCATTTTTGTTCTTGAATTTAAACTCAATTTCCCAATTAAAGCTGTTCATAAAATGAAAATATAATTAACTATAAACACTAAAGCAGAAAAAATTAATTCTTCATGAGATAAGCATACTGATATATTTGTAATAATATAAAATTAGTTTGAGATGATTATGAGTCAAACACAGAGTAAATTGATCAGTTATAATCTAAATGACTTACTAAATTTCTAATAATTTTTCAGTGAGTCATCGGAACAAGAAATATCTTTGAAAATAAGAAAGGTGCTTATTTCTATTGGATCATGTTCTTTGATAACATGGGTTCTTGTGAAGAGAGAAAGTTCTATGGCTGTATTAAATATATCCAATTATCTATACTTATGTATCTGGGTACAATTTTGTGTGTGTGTGTGTGTGTGTGTGTGTGTGTGTGTGTAGTATTTCTTTTCTTTGTGCATTAGAATCTCATTATGTTTCCCAGATGAAGTTCTAATTCCTAGCTCAATGAAGTTTGTCTTCTGAAAGACCTGGAAGTTTGAGAACATGAGACTACACTGCTCTTGTGTAATGTAAAAAGGTAAATGGAATACGAGATTACTTAGTCCTTTAATATCCTAAGAATACATCATGTTTGCTTTTAAAAACATTTATCCTCATAATGTACATTAAATAAAATGGCAAGCTGATACCATATACACTTTGATTTTGAAATATTTAGCAAAGAATTGGCATTTTTCTCTTGTAGCCCATAATAGAAATTTGTATTGAATCATAAACATTTGCCAGTACACATTAATTTTAAGCTATAATTTCCTACATAGAAAGTCATAATTCATTTTTGGGTACAACTCCTAAATCTCTATCTATTCTTCTCATAGAGGATAACATCATTTAATAATCATAGAACCAGAAACATTTTCTGTCTCATTTTCTGTCTCTCTCTCTCTCTTTCTCTCTCTCTCTCTCTCTCTCTCTCTCTCTCTCTCTCTCTCTCTCTCTCTCTCTCTCTCTCTTTCTTTCTCTCCATATATACATATGTATACAGAGAAGATGGATTATGTGTCACTTTCACAAATATATCACTCATGTGAAGTGTAATATTGTCAAGGTCCTTTTCCCATACTAATGAGACAACTTTATTTCATTAATCTGTATTTTCCCACCAATGTTTTGTAAGTACCTAGAGACTTCTTGACATTGATCATATAAAAATGTACTGACTTGCCCTCAGAATCCTTTAGGATTGGATTAAACAGGAGCTCATCTTCAACTTCTAATGTTCTATAATCAGTTAAGTCGCTAAGAATAATCTACTGTATGTGTATCTGTGGTTTTCCTATGTTTGAAAAATAAAGATTCATAAAAAATGTTCCTGAGATCAATGAATTCATGTTCCGTGGTGAGCATTTTAACAAATTTAATTACACCAAGAAGGATATGTGAAAATGATTTTCAAAGTCAATATAATTGATCATCATGGAATATATGGATATAGTAAAGGTGACCAAATGATCAGCATTGTTTTTCTATTTTGCATGTGAATGACACTGCTTCCTCATTACCTTCATTTCCTCTGTTTTTTGTGCCAAAAATACTTGAATAAATATAATCATATGTATCTACACTGTACATTCCTTTCTCATATTATATAAAGGGACTAGAATAGTAATATGTAAGGAAATATTTTCCAGCTAATCATTGGTAAACAAAAAAGATGACCATATTTTAAGGTAAAATATGAGTTATAATAATTATACAATATTTGAAGCCACAGTGGCTTTTGATGATATACTTTTTACATTTTAAAATTTATTCATGAGTTATTAATACAAGTTAGGATATATTTAATATATTTATGAATATTCTCAAAGCACATAACAATATGAGTAGAATATTTTATTCTATTTGAACTCTGCCTTCTCAAGGATAGAGGAATATAGATTATTGTTCTGTTCTTTCTGTTCCTTTTTATAACACTGGAAACTAAGCCTATTTCCATAGTATGCTTTATGCATGACATTATAGCAATTTGCTCACTCTATTTTGACTCAACTTTAACAAAAAAGGCATGATATCAAGTACAAATACCTCCTATTTATTTTGACCAATTCTGAGAAAATATCCTAATTACCAATGGAAAATTAACACTATAAGTGATACATGGAAATGTATGTGTTAAAACTCGATTAAAGGAGAATGAAAACATTATATAATCATCAATGAATTCTATTAGGAAGCGTCTTTCTAACTCTAGACTGGGTTGAATAAATGCCTGCACTCACTGGCTAGAGTCTTTTTATGTTAATATTTTAAGATGATAGAATTATACATAAATGAGCCAGGTTTTCTTAGTCACGCACTATGGCCACCCAGGACCATAAGTAATACAGACTCAGATTCTTTATCCTTTATGGCATTTTTGAGCTATAGACTGATAAATTAAGCCTCCAAGCATGGATTATGCCAGGGAATATGAACTATGAAGAGAATAATGGGAAAGGAGTCTATCTTCCATTTTTTAGGGTCGTTGAGGATGTAAGTAGGACAATTAAACAGACAACTGGAAGAAATCCCTTCTGTGGCCTGTGAAGAGATAAGAGTCAAGAGCAGGATATGCCAGCACCTGCAGGTCCCAGCTCAGTAAAGGAAAATAATTAACATAAAAATGCAGATGCTTTTTACCTGTGTGTGTGTGTGTGTGTGTGTGTGTGGTGTGTGTGTGTGTGTGTGTGTGTGTGTGTGTGTGTGTGTGATGTTACTATTCAAATAAAGCACTTCTTGATGACATTGACTATGAGTATATTTTTATCTACATCTTCCTTCTTTCTCTTCCTTTCCGGGCCCTGCAATCTGTCTTGAAAGATTAGACTTCTTTACTATGGTGTCTGTCATAATATCTATAAAAATCAATGCAAATTATATGTATATACACACATAGATATGTGTATCTATGTGTGTATAATTCCATTTTAAATTTTATATAGAGTATAAAATATAGGCAGGATAATAAATATTTTAATGTTATATGCAATGTATTTGAACTGATGGTAGTAAATGAAAATACATATAAATAAATGTAAATACTGATTGTTGTACTTATTAAAAGTTCAGTGTCAGTTGAGTTTCAAGAATGAAAAATTATACATCTTCCTATAAGGGTGTATGTATGCATATGAGCCACTTATTTGGCTTGTTAGTATATCCAAATCTCATTTACATCCCTTTAGTTATAATTCCTTGGCAGGAGACTTTTAAAAATGTACTTCATATCATTTACAATGTGGTGTGTTTATCATAACAAGTAATTTTCCTTTAGTCTCAAGTTTTGAAACATTTTGTAAAGAAGAAAAAAAGACTTTTACTGTTCATTTAAAAAATACAGCTGCTTACTCTGTCAGTTGGTAAAGTGTGGTACACCAGTCCTGAATCAGTGAGCAGCTACTTATGTGTGCACCCTATCAAAAGAATTTGTGAATTTGGCCAGCAGACCACCTAACCGAACACTCAATGTCTAGCATTGTTTTACTGAAGTAACAGAATTACAAAACTTGCAGCCATTTGACCTGGTGGATGCTCAAACAACAGCAAAACACTTCTGTTATGTTCTATGCAAATGTTTTTTCCCTTGGTGATTAGTGCATTTTGCAACTTTCACATTGACTTAGGGAGAGGGCATCTATATAAGTTTTAAACTTGTTTGTTTGTATATGCAGGATCAATTCCAACATAAAATGTAGTCTTTGTGTATTTTTGCTTAAAATCTCAGGGCAAATTTGCCTTTCTCGAAATCATAGGCTTTGTAAGACATAAAAATAAGCAAGTAAATGAACAAAGAAAAATAAGATAATCCTCAAAGTAATAATTTCACAACTGTTAGTCAAGATAACTCAATTATCATAAAATATATTTCTAGTCTAGATGAAGAGTTAAGCAAGAGTTTGCAAGCCATAGGATTGGTATTACATGACTGTGCTTTCAAAGTAACATATATTCTGTTCTTCATTCCTGTAGCATGCCCATCCATTTTGCAGACACGCCCCTTATTCCAAGTGATAGTATCCTGCACAAATGAATCTCAACTTCTGTCATTTCATTCTCTTCAGTAGAGCAGAGTGGATGCTGTCTGATACCCAGTTATTCTCTTTGTCTCACATTTTCTCAGTCTCCTTAGCTTCATCTGTACTCCCTAAACCTATCCATATTATAAACTATAATCAACTCTCCTTGGGAAACATCAAAGTAATTCTAAACACACTCCATTTTTTAAGAGCGGGCCCCATGTACAGAAGAAAATGATCAAGGTCAAATGATCTTTAATGGAATACTTGAAGATTTAAATTTTGTCTCATAAGTTTGAGTTCGGAGTTTATTTTATTGTTTTCATTTTATATATATATATATATATATATATATATATATATATATATGTATATGTAATATATATATATATATATATATATATATATATATATATATGATTTTGTGTTTTTATTTTGATTCTTGTACATGGAACTGATTGTCTTCCCCACTTATATGTGCTTCTTATACCCTTTATTTGAATAATTTCTTCTATTTCATTTGTCCTATTTCAATTTGTTTTCACTTTATATCATTTTTATGCTTTATTATTCTTTATATGCCTTATTTTATGTTCCTAAGTAGAAATGGGAAGGGTATAGATTTGAATAGAATGGAAAGTAGGAAGTTTCTCTGAGAAGATGGAGGAGGGGAACCATAATCAGAATATATTATATGAAAAATTATATCCAATAAAAATGGCAAAAATTGCCATGAGGTGGTGGCACATGCCTTTAATCTCAGCACGTGGGAGGCAGAGGCAGAGGCAGGCAGATTTCTGAGTTTGAGGCCAGCCTGGTCTACAAAGTGAGTTCCAGGACAGCCAGGGCTATACAGAGAAACCATGTCTTGGGAAAAAAACAAAAACAAAAACAAAAAAACAGCAACAGCAACAAAAAAACCCCAAAAAACCAAAACAGAAAAAAAAAGGCAAAAATTATTCTTAACCATAGTGTAGTTTTATTTTCCATTAAATTTTCACTGACAAATTGTAACCATATATTATAGCTAAGTGTGTTTATGGCTTATGTTATGATGATGCAGAATAATTAAATCAAACAATTATGTCACCTATAAATACCTGTTCTCATATTAGTGTGGACTGTTAAATCTACTCTCTAAGATTGTCTGAAATATAAAACATGTTATGTAACATTTTGTCATACACAAATAGTCTATGTTCCTCTTATCTGTGGATTTTTATCCTTGAAAATTAAAGGATGACCTTATCTGGCATCAATGGGAGGGAAAGCCATTGGTCCTCTGAAGGCTCAATGCCCAAGTATAGGAGAATGCCAGGATGATGAGGTGGAGGTGAGGGAGCACCCTCATAGAAGCAGAGGGAAGGGGATATGATTGGGGGTGTATGGAGGGGAAACCAGGAAAGGGGATAATGTTAGAAATGTAAGGAAATAAAATATCCAATAAAAAATGTGTATGTTAAAAAAAGAAAAAAAGAAAGAAAAGAAAATTAAACCCCATTTCTATAGTTCCCATCCTCAGCAAGCCTCATTGTAACCTATTTTAAGTACTGTTTTTCAAATTCAGTAAGTTATGCAATATTTGTTGTTCTCTTTTTGGATTATTTCTTCAAATACAATTTTCTCCAATTCCATACATGCTTGAAGTCATGGAACAAGTCTTGGGCCAAAGGATCCAACAGTTTGCAATGGAGAAATATAGTATATAAGGATAAATGGTGTGGAGAAAATTGTGCATCCCTGTGTAGTAGCCTAAAACTCTCCTGAGTTTAAAAGATGGTGAACTTGATGCTGTGCTTGATGCACAATCCTGATGCCTTGAGTTTGAATCCCCAATATCTTCATGAAATAGAAGTGTGATAGAACTCCCCCAAAACCATGTCTGTTGTGTACTAAGTCGGGAAAATCACAATGCTTGTGGGTCTGACAGTCTATCTAATAGAGAAACCTCCGATTCAATAAGAGGTTAGGCTTCCCTTCTGCTGTCCAGTTTGCCTTCCACATGGGCATGTACTGATGGAAACATTACACAGCAAATCCACATATGTGAGTAGACCTAAACATGTACCTATTACACATTCATGTACATATGTAGAAGTGCATATGCAATCATATTACACAGTGCACACACATTCTAGCATTCCAGTTCCCCTGCAAACTCCTGTGGTCATCACATTCACATGTGTGAGTGTACCTGAGAACACAAATATGGAGGCATATAAATGATAAAAAAAATGAAAGAAGTAAAACACTGTATCCTATTCAACATTTTACATTAAGATTTCAAAATGTCTAAGTGCCTAAACATACGATCCAAAGGTGCAAAACTACTAGAAAAATTTATGGGAAAAACAAGTATTGTGGACAAAAGTTTATATCTGGCCACAGAAGTACAGACATAGAAAGACACAACAAAAATGAAAGAAATAATCTGAAAAATGTAAGTGAGGGCTTTTTCTCTCCCCCATTCTCTGTGTTCATTTAGATCTTAAGCTGTCTCTCAGATGACAACATAGTGAACCTTTTGGTTGGTTAACTTTGGAATTGAATTTTTAAATAGTTATTGAAACATAATCCTGTTCTTTTTTATTTGAAAATCTTATCATCCCAAAGTAGAATTTATCATACCTTAGTATTTTTTTTTATGTTTGTCCATTTAGATAGGTTTTCTTTCTGTTGTTATTGGTTTACTTGTCATTTGGTTTTCATGTTTATCTTTGAGACTGAGACTGCATACAGTTCTAGCTTATCTGGAACCCCTTTTCTAGTCCAGAGACTTGCCTTCAGACACCCCTAGTTCAGTGTCCAAGTTCTGCACAACACTGCCTGGATCAGATCTATCTGTTGTAGATTTCATCTTTACAGATAACCTTACAACTAACCCAAACCACTCCCATGGCAATGGACTTACATCCATCTGGGCTGTCCTTCTCATTTGCAGTCCTATGCAGTGTTATTCAATTCTCTTTCCACCAGCTCCCTGCATTCTTTAACTACTGCAACAATCACATTCCTAGCTCAGGTCAAGGAACGGTCCATGTTTTCAGAGTATGCAGACAGCCTGTTAATTTCTACTTTAACCCAGGCTTTTGTCTGTACCATAAACGGATTCAGTATTACAGGCCTGCTTTAGCATAACTTGCTATAGTTACTGTCACAGTTCTGGTAAAATTATCTTGCTAGCCTTTTCCTTTTCTGTCCTCTGCTTAGGATATTCCTCTTAATTCTGTCCTGTGAGATTTACACATCATGCCACTTTACCCATGATTTTTTTCCACATTAAACAAATTTAGTCTTTATTTTAGTAGCCTGTGCTAACTGATCATTTGTTTGTTGGCTGGTTTGTTTGTTTGTTTATATCAAATTTATTTATTTGTCAGCTACATTTATGTTTTTTTTTGTGTGTGTGTGTGTGTGTGTGTATGTGTGTGTGTGTTTGCATACATGTGAATACCAGGAAACTACCTTGAGGAGTTTGTTGTCCCCATGTTGTATAGGAATGGCACTCAGCTCATCAGGTTTGGCTGTGATACTTTGATCAGTTAAGCCATCGACCTGTTCAATTATTGCTATAAAGTAGGTGGAACCTTTCACATGCTAGGCTACAGTATCAAATTTGGCATTCAATTGTAGAATAGTCACCAACAATATCAATAATGCCTTATAGTTTTTAAAATTTTTCTCAAGAAAGCATTTTGAGTGTTTTCTCCTTAAGTGATAAATACTTGGGGAGACAGTTTTCACTTAACTTGCATGTGATATGGTGCTTCCATGCATTGAAACATCACCACAAATATATATCTTATGCTTGTTACAATGAACAATGAGAAGTGTAAAAATAACATCAATAGTATCAGTCATTCAAAGACAAGAAAGCTTACACACACACACACACACACACACACACACACACACACACACACACACACACTATCTCTTCCTTTTGTGATTTAGATGATTCTTTGATTCTGGTGCCTGAGTCGGAAACATGAGGAGCAAGGCACAGACTTTACATGACTGTGAACAGTTGAGAAACTTCAGGATGCTCAAATCTTCCTGAACACAGGGCAACAGAACGCAGGAATGAAAGGAAGGCATAGATATACCCTTTAGGAGGTGTGTTGCAATCTCCAAAATCAACTTTGCTTCTCTCACTGTACTTGGGGCAAACAATCTTACAGAGAATTAGGATATAACCTCTTGAAGGTTTCAAATGAATAAGAATATCCTTGAAAAAGGCATCCCCTTAGGGTTACAAAGATCAAAAATTTTTTGATTTTTTTTTTTAATATTACAGATGCCCCTTCTCCTCAATAAAAGGCAGCTTGTCCTAAAGACATCCTTGTCTTCCTGCAGCCTTTGTTTTAGGCCATCTGTTCCTAGTTTATAATAGCTGAGCTGGTTCAGTATTGGAGCTTTCCTAATGTGTAGGTGACCTGCTTTATTTAATTTTGAATTTAGCCTCTATTCATTTTATGATCATCCTCTATTTTGGTAATTACATGCAGGCACCCAGAGGGATTTTTGTCTGTGGTATCATTAAAAATTAATAAATGAATAAGAGTATATGATGATTTATATTGCTGCTAGAGCCCATAAGGCATCAGTAAAAGATGGTGTCGGAATATGGTATCAGCGTATTAGTAAAAATGGTATAACACATGCAGCAGTTATTATTTTAAACATAAAGTTTTATTTGTTTTCTATTGTATTACTTCTTTCACTTTCAAAATTCTTTGTAAAAATAAAAGGTGGCATCTTTCTTTTGAACATGGCAATCTGTCAGTGTGCTCATTTCCTTATACTCTTCTCTTTAAAAACTCACTGATCTCTCTTTGACATTATTACCCTATTTTGTAATTATTCTAACTAGTTTTTATGTCAGTTTGACACAGGCTAGAGATTTTTTGGAAGAGAGGAAGAGAACCTCAATTGAGAAAATTCTCCATCAGATTGGCTTTGGGGTAAATTTATAGGGCATTTCTTTGGACAGTGGGTAATATGTGAGGGTCCAATCAAATATGGGTGGTGCCAACTCTGGCAGGGTTTCTTGTTGTGTATAATACAGCAGGTTGAACAAATCACTAGGTGCAACCCAATTAGCGGTATTCCATTATGGCCTCTGTATCAGCTCCTGCCTCCAGGGTTCTGCCTTAAAATCCCGTCCTGATTTTCCTGGATAAAGAACTACAAAGCAGAAGATGAAATAAAGTTTTTCTACCCAAACTGCTTCTGGTCATAGTGTTTTATAACAGTAATAGAAACTATAACTAATAAAGAAAACTGTCCCAGAAATGTGACATATGTATAATATATCTGAGAATAGTTTGGAGAAATTGAAGACGGACTTTGGAACTTTGGGTTAGAAAGTCACTGCACGTTTATAGATTAAAATGAGCTATTGGGTAAACGTAGAAGAAAATGCTGAGAGCAGTGTAGATAATGGATTTCTGTTTTGTTAGATTCAAGAAGGAAGTTTAAAGATCCCTTAAATAATTTACTGGGGCCTCTGATAATTTTTTATTAAGAAATAATGTTTCCCAGTGACTACCTTAAAGAAGCTATTATCCAGAGGAGAACAACTCTGTACTTAGTGATGGCAGCTGATCATGACAATTTATGAATCTCCACGGGGGTGCTACTTTTGAAAGCATGAAGGGGTCATGAAGAGCAGCTAAAGCTTGCTATCATGAGAGTCATGGAGGGGCCAATGGTGAAGATGCCAACTGAAATTTCAGTGGAAGCTCCAAGATTGAAAGGATTATTGAGAGAAATTGAAGGTTGACACTATATAACAAAACCAAGGTTTCTGAAGAGATCCCAGAAGACTACTGATGTTGTTACAGAGTTGCCACAGTTACACAGATTCTAGGGGTCTCAGCATTGTAGAGATCCCTGTATCATGTGAAACAAGCTATGGAGTGGAACTGATATGGGCCTAGGAAACAAGCTGACTGCTTGGTGAGTGGCAGAGCCAGAAAAGGTCAGCAGCCTAAGTTCTTTGGAGCCAAAAAGACCATGAATGAATCCTAGACTTTGGACACTGATTTATTTATGCAGTTGGGTTTTCATTTTTCTTCTTTCGGGTTGTGACTGTCAAGCTTCTTGGAATAAGAAAATAATCAACCTTTTTCTTTTTTTAATTTTGGCTTATGGTAGAACACAGTTATGTCATGACATTTTAGAGAGACTTTGGAATTTTTGTGATATGTTGGATATTTTTTAAAACACTATAGCATTAGAGAGAATATGCAGTACTGGGTTTTTGATATTTTTGAAATCCTGAACTTTCTAAAGTGTTAGAATTTTAAAGGAATATTGGATTGTTTTACACTGTGATATTGACATAACTGTGAGAGGGAATAACAAAAAAGGAAATGTTATGCATTAACAAGTGATATGTTTGTGTGTCAAGTTGACAAGAGGTCAGTTGTATTGAGTACTTTTAATATCAACTCAAAACAGGCTAGAGTCACTTGGAAAGAATAAGTCTCAGTTAATAAAATATTCCCACCAGATTAGACTTTTAGGCAAGCCTGTATGACATTTTCTAACTTAATGGCCAATGCGGAAGGGCTCAGCCCACGTGAGCAATGCCACCTCTGGTCTGGCTGAGCAAGTCACGGAGAACAAGACAGTAACTGATGTTCTTCATGGTCTCTGTATCTATTCCTGCCTCTTAATTTTTGCCTTGAATTCCTCTTCTGGCTTTGCTCAATGATGGACTAAAAACGGTATGGTAAAATAAACCCTTTCTTCCCCAAGTTATTTGGGTCATGGTGTTTAATGAAAGCAGGAGAAAACCTAACTAAGACAGTAAATGAGAATGTTTGATTAAGGTAACAGAGAAATTTTAATATGTTTGCATGGACAAATGTATTCCTTTTGTTTGAATAATTCGATATCTGAAGTAATATGAATTTCTGTGTACCATTATCTATTTAGAAATTATTCTTAAGTAGTTAATAACTGCCATTCTAATTATATCTATGAATATATTCTATACTCACGATTCTTCTAAGTTTATGGTTTTATTAAATTCACTTTTTTTTTCTTTTAAACGGGCTTAGTGTCCCTGACTAACCTTGAAATCCTTGAACTCCTGGTCTTCCTCCTTCCATTACCTACAGCTGTGGTTATTCATTGACACCGTCACAGCTTCCCTTATACAGGAAGCCTTACTATATTTGCATTAGTTTGGATACTAAGTAATCGTGGGCTTGACAGAGTAACTTTTCATTACTTTTCACATCATTCATATTTTCTACTTAGTATTTACTATATAGCAGAAACACTTCTCCTTCAGTTATGTGTTGGTTGATCTGTTTTGATTTCTTTCATTGAGAGTCCTAGAGATTTAGTCAAGAGCTTGGTAGACCACAGATTATTACTTATTCACAACGCTTGATCAAAGCTTACAGAAACATTTCGAAAATTAGTTCTTTACAGATCCCCTTTTCTCTTTAAAAAGAAAAATAGACTGTACATTTCACTGATATTTCATGAGGGCTATGAGGTTTTCTGTGGTTCCTTGAAGTGAAAATTTACAGGTGTTATTTTCAAGCTTGCATTCTCAATATTAGTTATATGACTATTAGAACTCAAAACTAGTGCAGGACAGTGCACTGACAATCTGTTACACTGTGATGAGTTCAGTTTTGGTGAACAAGTTGAGCGGTTAAAACATTGGTTCTGGGTATTCTGACTTGAAACAAAAATGGAACTATATTGAACTGTCTTAAACATTTAAATTTTTGCCAGGAAGGACAATGAATATTCTATCTTTAGTTTTTCAACTTATATGAAATATGTTCCTCAATCTAGAATGCATTTTATAATTATAATAAATTCTGTTTTGGACCCCAGGTGGATAGAAAAAATCAGCACTAATCAAATAGAGGCCATTGAGTTAGGGTTGTGAATACGGGATCCCAAGAGAATAAGAGTTAAAAATTGAATTTGTCAAAGCAGAATGTGTGTGTGAATACGTGTCATCTTTAACATTCATGTATATTCTTCTGCTAAAATATTTCTCAATTGAAAATGATGCTGCTGCTTTCAGGTTTATGATGTATCTCCTATGTAATGTGCTATTAATGTATTTTATCAAAATAAAATGCTTCAATTAACAGCATAAGTCTTTCTAATTTCAAAGTAGATTTAAATATGAAACGTGCAATTATTAATGGTACCTAACACTGTAGATAATGTCTTTTTCTTTTTAACTCTTGCTAATAGCCCTAGTAAATGTATTTTAATAACTATCTTGATTAAAATCAACATCATTGTTAACTACAAAACAAGAAGCCTTAATCTTAAGAATAGACATACTTAGATTGTGGTTTTGATTGATTATGAACATCAATAGTAAGCAGTACTAAGAGATAGACTTGATTGCTCTCCTGAGCATATAAGGTGTACATGCAAGTGTATAAGACAAGAAAGTTTTTACCTAATCCAAATGAGATGGGGAAAGCCCCTTGTATATACATTTCTCTGAAGTTATCTTCATTATCATTTATCTGTGGTTATTGGCAGTTCAAGCTAAAAGGCACATTGAAATCAGGACACAATGATCAAAAGGATTTATAAAATAGTTGGACATATAAGAAGGTTTGTGCAAGGTTTCAGATTTGGGTGAAAATAACACCTTTATAAAGCTTTCAGATAAATACTGGTAAATTTCAGATAAATTATTCAAATATTGAAATATTCCAATTATAGATGAAACCTTTAAAATGTATTCATTAATGCAATAGCCATAAGTATGTACTTAAACCCCTGATGTTTAGGGCTCTTTCCTTTTAAATGCTTTGTATACCTTGAGTGTTTTAGGAATAAAGCCACAATTACTCTGTAATGGAAGAGGATAAAACTGATACCCAGCTGCTCTCAAAAGTGTATCTAATCTGCATTTAACTTTTTTCTTTGGTATGTACCATGTCCATGGCTTTAGGGGGAGGGGGGCCTTTCAAGGAGCTGCTGAACTGATTTTGCCATAGATATCTACTTAGAAGATCTTCCCCAATAGACAGTTATTAAACTGTCTGTGAGTTATTAAACTGTCAGTCAGGAGGCTGTCTGCAACTGGAAAGAGTTGGCAGAAGAACTCCCTTCCCAGAAAAAATGACAGGATGACAGAAAACAACTGTTAACCCATTTTCTCTGTCCATATGATTTGAGATAAGATGAGAGACCAATGAGCAGCTTAAGAATTTGACTCTAAACGATGTAATGCCAAATATCACACACATAATAAAGGCTCAAGCTACCTAGTTTTCAAAGAGTACTTATTGTCAGTGGATTACCGATTGTCAGTGGATAGTTCTGTAGAAATCCCTGCGTTAAATCTTCACATATTCTCCACAAAAGCACATTAAAACATAAGAGGGATAATCTATCCTGCAGCCTAGAGATTAATAGCAATAACATATTAAGGTAATATGTCTAATTGTAAATATGCATTTTATGAAACTAATACCAACTTTTTAAATATTCGACTCTTAAAATTATACTCTTGCATTGTTAGTGGTTCCATTAATAAATAAATCTGATCTAATATCAATACCTTTCAAAAGAAATAAAAGTGTCATTGAACTTGACAAGTCATGTTCCAATTTTCTCAAGCAATATAATTTGAAACGACAGACGTTAAGTCCCAACTATTAATACTGGATGTCACCAGTTTGAAGCTTTTATCTGTAACTAAAAGTAAATGAGTTGAATTTGGAGCTTACTCAAAATGTTCACAAGTTGTGTTCCCAGTCTATGTATATACAATAATATAATTTTGCTTATCGATTTCCCATTATTTTTATATTAACTATTTCATCACATCTCATTAATACGTGATACACCTAATATATGGAGACACCTAATCATGTGCTCTGTCCCATGCAGGAACTACACTTCGCACCTATTAAATTAGAGTGCTTAGTTATGTATCATATTACTACTTGCATTTTAATCATGCATGAACTCTGAATGATACTGATACTCACGGCTTGGTGGGGAATTTTTTTATCAGAGTCACATTTTGTTCTGGTATTGACATCTAATACAATAATACAACATAGTTGCTTTGGAACTAAATAGTTTTATTTCGATTTAGGTGATTTCATGCTGTTGGCTTCTGTGGCCAATTTTGTTGTGAAGAATTTGGTTGAGTTAGATTTCATTATCATCTTATAGGTAATTTACCATGAAACACTACCTCCATGAAAAGGCAAGACAATTACTACCTCTGTTGTCTTTATCCCCAGCAGCATTTGGCCAAGACCAAGCCTCAGAATAGACCATATAAATGTACTAAGGGAGGAGAGACCATGGGGCAGCATGCTCTGATTCTTTTTATTCCTTTCTGCCCTCTTAGCATTTTTAGAACTCTGCAGCTCTTGTGCATTAGCACGGTAAGTTGACCTACTTTCAAAGCTGGGGAGGTAGTTTTGATTCTCTTCATTGGCACTAGTTGTGTTGACTGGTTGGGACTAACCAGGCATTTTAAACAGTGGTGATCAGTGCTGATCTGTGCTGTAATTTAAAAAGAAAAAAGAAAGAAAAAAAGTGAAATGTTGACTATTAGGCTTCTTGAAAGCATTAGGCAATCTTTGAAGTTAGGGAAATTGGTATGTTTCTGAATGTCAATGTTTTCCAAAGGTCATGAGTTTCTTTTATGGTTGAGGTACTGCAGATAGCATGCTATACCTGATAAACTCAGAATCCAGTGTAACTCATCTCCATGCTTTCTTCTATTCTAAAAGACTATATGACTTTTTCAAATTTTCGACCACAAAACACAAATATAAGAATCGGAAAAAAAACTAAACTTGTTGACGACTCTTAAGTTACATATTTTATTTATACACTAAAATGACTCATGAAATATATAATAAATGTAACTACTGCTTTGTCCAATCATTTCTGAATGTATTATCCCTGCCTTCGTTCAAATGCATGAAGAGTTTTGAATTTTTTATTGTCAACTCTTTCACATATTGTCAACGCTTCCTTCTTACCATTTCTTGACTATTCTCAACACTGAATTTTTCAAAACACTAATTCATAACTTATGACAATGTAAATAATTGTTATTAAGGTTTGAAAAATGCTGAGTTAAGCACGCTTATTCATCGTGGAGTGAGTTAAAATTGTAATGCAGTGCATGTGTTAATTACGTCTAAGAGCATTCATTTATCTTCAAGTCACAAAGTTTTCTGCCCTGAGGCATTCTGCTAGGCTACCTCATAAATAACTCATCCACATTGGATTCTGCTCTACTATGGAGCACAGCTCCATGAGTCAGATTGGGTAAAGAGAATAACATTAGGAGAACCAAATACACGC
Source organism: Mus musculus (assembly GCF_000001635.26). Taxonomy (NCBI): domain Eukaryota; kingdom Metazoa; phylum Chordata; class Mammalia; order Rodentia; family Muridae; genus Mus; species Mus musculus. The sequence goes on from NC_000068.7 coordinate 42,490,091, forward strand.
TCTTAACACAATTATTATTTGTTATTCACTGTTGTGTTAGGTAAAAATGATGATTTCTGGATATTCTGTATTCACACTATTTCTTAATCCCAGAGGAGACCTAGAGTATGTACCTGGGCCCAGAAATTGAAGGTTACTACTTCCAAATATAGAGATAATGGGGACAATCTACATAGAACTGGTTTGCTGTGAGACCAGCAGGACTGATATTTAAGTGTGTGTGTGTGTGTGTGTGTGTGTGTGTGTGTGTGTGTGTGTGTGTGTATGTGTGTTTGAAATAGCAGAAGGTGATACTCAGGGACTTGTGGGGACACAGGTAGAAAAATGTAAGAGCAAGATGGTCATGTGGCTCATTTTTTTATCATCAAATGTGATCATAAGTTTTGTTTGTAGAATTCACATAGTGAAAGGAGAGAACCTACAAGGTATCCTGTGAGCTTCACATATACATCATGGCAGACAACTCCTACACACACACACACACACACACACACACACACACACACACACAATAAGTTAATATAACAAGAATAAGATAACCTATAAAAAAATTTAAAATAATAAACACAGAATTTAAAAATGTGTTTAAGCTTCCAATAAAATCCACTAGCATATCTTTTTGTTTACTCTTGGAATGTTTATGAATTATTTCAAGGCTGTGCAATTATTAGACTTTGTTATCATATAACATGGCCATATTATATTACATATAATTTCCAATTATAATATTTATTTAATATCATTGTGAAATGAGGTTACTTTTAAAATAGATTTTCAGATTCTTAAACTGATTAGAAATATTTGAAGCTCTTAAACTATAATTCTATTATAGTGCATTCATTCATTTTTTGTAATAATCATTTATGTAATAGAAACTCAGTTAACACACGCTGAAATCATTCCACCTGAAGTCACTACTGCACTTGTCTCAAATATTATTATAAAAATACCATTGATGTTTTATGAATTTTATGATATTTAATTGTGATTAATTATTTTGGAGTATGATATGATACCACAGGCTAATCACTTTTAAAAACTAACTGAAAGAACAAGGCACAATAGGGTTACAAACCTTTCCCACTATGACAGAAAGGCAGCCTCTCTTCTGCTCCACACTTACAAGGGACCCTGATGTGGTTCTTACAAGTCTAATAGGAAATATATCATTATCTTTAATATTTTTATCACATCAAAACTATACTACATTATATAAAAGAATTACATACACACTAAGAGTTTTATAAATTGTAATATTCTGTCAGCACAATGTGTGAAAAATTCCTTGAACAATTCCAAATCAAACAAGGTTTTGAAAATGAGGCTTTAATGCATATTTTTGTTCACTTATTATATCCTTTTTTTTCATCTCAGATGATTCTTTTCAGTATTAATAAGACAAAAAATTTATAACTGCATTAAGGATAGTGCTCAAGTAGAATTATATGCTTATCTATTTTCCATGTTTAATTGAGCCATTGGGAAATGTTGCCAATTACTGAAATATCCAAACTATTTTGATCATCAATTTTAAGTAAATTATATGGGAAAGCACAAGACACACCAAGCCATCTGTGAATTTAATTTGCATTGAGACAAAATTTTGCATGTAATTTTTAGGATGTTCACACCCTTATTAAAGTTCTGAACAATGAAGTTTACACTGGGATGGACAAATATAATATTTAACAAGATTTTGTACCTTTTTTCAAGCATTATCACCCCAAAATAGCACGACTTTCCCTTTCTTTCACTCTCTGTTGCCTCCTCTATAATCTCTCTCTCTCTCTCTCTCTCTCTCTCTCTCTCTCTCTCTCTCTCTCTCTCTCTCCTCCTTCTTTATCAATGAATCTATGTCATCTCCTTATCTATCTATCTATCCATCTATCTATCTATCTATCTATCTATCTATCTATCTATCTATCTATCATCTATGTCTTTCTCTCTCTCTCTTGCTATGTGTGTGAGTGTATTTATGTGTTATGGGTATATAACCAATAATGGAAGATATCATAAATTCATGTGGGAGAAATATATAAGGCATTAGATTGAGGAAAAAGAGTAATAGAAAGGTTGCAAAGATAGTATGCAAGTATGAAATTCTCCAAAAAATAGAATATTTAAAATTTAAAAAAATGCTTACAGAGGAAGATAGAACAGGATACAGGATACAAACACAAACAGAAACACACACGCACGCACACACACATGTAATTGTAAAGGCAGCCAGCTTAACATATATCTCACAGTTTTTTTCAATGTGCCATGGAGCACACAAGTGGAAGTTCTTATTAGTGTAACTCCTGGCACTTTGCTGAAGAAACACCATCAGTTCTCCTCATTTTGCTATTTGCCAATCAGAATGTACTATTTTACTGTTTGGTTTTGAGAATTTAGTATAAGAATTTATGAATATCCAAGCACAGTTTCAGAGCTGCTTTCTTCTGTTCTGGCATTATTAGAAGAAATTAGAAGAATGAAATATATCAGTTAATGCTTCGGTCTATGTGTCAAATAAAGTAATATGAAGAGATAAATGAAATAAAATTATATATCCGTAATAAATTCTTACTAACGCTCTATATCGTTAAATACTGGGCTAAGCATCCATCATACAGAAATTAGCATTAACTTTGGTACTTGCTGGCTAGAGAAAAGCAAGAACATGGGAAGTATTTAAGAACTTCAGCACTATGAAAAGAATGTTTCATAGGACTTCCTTTTTAGAGACAGAAGAAAGAAGATAAAGTATTTGATTCTGAGTGTCCTGGCACATCATTGCACTTCAGGAATGAGGTTTTATTAGAAGATGGTGCCTGAACCATCATCCAGCCTGGAGGTGGGAGACATATTAGAACGGGTATAACAGAGCCCTTTAGAAAGGGAGATGTTTCCCCTCAGAATCCACACAGGAGCTTCATTAAGAGAGAGACCATCAACCAGGGTAAAACAAAGAGGCATTGTGACGACCCACAACAGAGAACTAGAGGAGCGCCATGAGAATTTCCCCAACACTATGAAACTATTTGACTTTAATAAGTTTTCAGCGGGTGCCATGATGTTTCAGACCACGTGATTGAACTATATGATTGAATTTAACAGAATATCCAGGCCAAGTAGAGAGAAGAATATCAAGTCCTGGTTAGGAATCTAAATGATACAGCACAGTACAGCTTTTTCACTCTCCATCACTGGAGACCTCCAGGCTGATATGGTCTGACTTCTTCAGGCTGTGAAATCTAGCTTTTGAGAAACCAATTTCGTTTTAAAGTACTTTCTAAAGATTTATTTATTATATTTTTTGTGAGTCCCATCTGGATATTTTACACATGGATGCCAAGTCCCCTAAGAAATCAGAAGGCAGTGTGAGATAGCATAGAGCTGTAGTTAAGGATAGTTGTGAGCCACCATAAGTGTGTTGGTAAATGAATCTAGACTGTGCATAGGAACAACAAGGACTTATAAAGAGGCTGGTCTGTGATCTAGCAGTCATTAACACGTTAACATAACATTACTATGCTAGGTGAATATCTCTGTCATAATATAATAACATGTTTAATAATAACATGTTTAAATTACATTGACAAGGCACATGCTCAAAGTAGACACACAGTCATAAGAAGTCTTGCTCCTAGGAAAAGCCAACCTGTTTGAGTCACATTCACACTACTTTTGATTTCTCCTACCATCCTGACTATTTTCTTTCAATCAGTTAATGTATATATTTCTTTAAATTATATCCCAAGAAACACAATATCTACTTGTCACCTTGTGTAGACATGTTAGCTAATAATGGTATTGTTCACACAGTTCCTCAGAACTGCTCAACAAATTGGCTCAAGAAAAGAAAAGGAAAGAAAGAGGAAAATATTGTACTGGATATCCAAATGTAGAAAACAACTGGGAAATGCCCATTAACCAAAGAATATTATTTACATGATTTTCTAGTTCTTATTTTTTTTAACTTTGTCATTTATATTCTTTTTTTTAAAACAAAGACAATAAATTCTCATCTTTGAAGCCACCTTGGTGGTTGAAGGGTAGTCTAAGTGCTTTATTACTAGTAGTATCCCTTCTCTGATACGGATGGAAGAAAAAGAACTCCAGAGTCTGAGACAAGAGGCACACTGCTGGTTATTTTCCAGTTTCTAGCAATGTTTCTGAGAAGTCTAAGAATGAAATCTATTACTAGAAAAACAGGTGAATAATTCCCGCACAGGAGACTGTGTGTCTAAGGTGAAAAGTAGGTAACCACCTGAATACTGTTTCCTGACTCACAAAACACATCGCCATATGATATAGATTCTTAAAACAATAAGACACCCAACAAAACTTTTTGTACAATCATATGCATTTAATTATCACCACCATAATTTATTTAATTGTAAACAGAATTATAATATTAATCACAATTAAACTTAAAGCAACGCATATTTTAAGTAATCAAAATTTGTCATTTGTCTTAGAGAAACAATACTTGAACTTCTCTGTAGAAAACCCATCTCCTATAGTCAGCAGAGAATCTAGAACGATAGTTCTATGGCTAAATTATTTGGAAGAAGTAACCCTGATTCACCTATTAGAGAGTAGTGGGGTGGGGATCATATGCAAAACCATGGATCAACACAATCCTTGGAACATTGATCAGAGAGCACTTGGGCCGGAAGGGAGAGGCTGAATAAGCCCCTGTTACCTCATTCCCCAAAGACCAATCAGTTTATAGGACTACACATCACTAAGAACCAGATCTAGATGGAGTGAGGAATTAATTCTTAAATTCACTTAACAATTAACGAATGTATAAGACTGGAAACAGCAGTAGATCTGGGAAAGGAAAGCAGACATAAATTTCCTTTAACGCAATGCAGTTTAGGGGACGTAGTGTCATGAGATTTCAATCTGCTTGAAGTGGGGAAAGGAGGACAGATTTAAACAGAGCATACCAGATATCTGAGAGAGGAACGTAACAGGGGCCTTAAAGGGAAGGATGAGAATATAAGAAGGGTAAGAGAGGGTAAGGATATGAGAGGGAAACCATGGGGGAGAGCAGGGAAACATCCTCATAAAAAGTCGCCAGAACAATCCCCTAAGTAGTAATAAGAAGCCAGGCTGTTTGAATCTCATTTGGAAATAGGGAAATAAAATAATCATAAGAGACACATAGAGGGAGGGAACCAGGTGGGAGAGGGGATGGGGAGAGGAATGGAGGATTCAGAATTAGATGTGGGGAGGGACAGGATTGATGGCCAGATGGATATGAGAATGAATGAAAATCTGTAGTTGACTGGGTGAGCAGATGGGGGGGGGGGGTCATATCTCCAGGATGTGACAGAAACCAGGGATAAGGGAGGTAGTCAATAATTAATGAGGGTGGCTTTAACTATCACTCAAAAGTACTGGGGACAAGGAATCTGAAGAGACCATCTCCTGCAACCAGTCATGAACTACACTGGAATGAAAGAGACCCAACCCACCCATAAAACATTTGGCCCCAAAAGTATCCTGTCTACATGAAGTGCAAGAATGGGGAATAGAGCACAGACCGGGGGGATGGCGAACCAATAACAGGGCCAACTTGAGACGCACGCTATGGGTAAGCACCAATCCCTGAAATTATTAATGGTACTCCATTATGCTTGCGGACAGGAGTCTAGCATGGCTGAACTCTGAGGGTCTTCACCTAGTAGTTGACTCAGACAGATGCAGACACATACAGCGAAACAGTGGATGCAGCTTGAGACCCTTTATCAAAAAAAAAAAAAAATAGGAAGATGGATTGTGGGCCAGAACAGGATAGCAACTCTTTGGGATGACCAACAGAGACAACTAACCTGTACACTTGAGGGTCTCAGAGACTAAACCCAAAGAACACAGAGAGGCTGGATCTTGTCCTCTTAACACATATGTAGTAAATGTACAACTTGGTCTTCATGTGGGTACTGATCAAATGGAGTAGAGGCTGCACCAACAGCTGTTGCCTGTCTGTGGAATATATTCTTCTAGCTAGGTTGCCTTGTCTGACCTTAGTGGAAGAGCAGCACCGAGACCCACAGAGACTTAATGTGCCAAGTTGGGGAGATACCCAGGAGAACCCCACCAGCTCAGAGGAGAAAGGGAGAAAGACAGGATGAAGAATTATGGGAGAGTGAGAACAAGAGGGGACTGTGAGTGGGATATAAAGTGAATAATTTAAAAAAATGAACATTAGAAATAGCAGAGACTTTTGAGTTTTTGTGATTTACTTTAGTTAATGTTGAAGAGGTCAGCAGTTAAAATTTCCACTGGACCACCTTGCCCCTTCTCCTGTAAGAGACAGGTCAGAGAGCATGTTGGCCAGGAGGGAGAGGGTAAATAAGCCTCTATTACCTCATTCCCTAAAAACCAACCAGTTTAAAGAGCTCACTGTTCAACCAGTCATATTGTGCCTAGTTGCTGATGCTCTGTTCTGCCCCTGGAAACCATATAAAAACTCACCCAACAGTGTGCCTGGTGTCGCTGCCTCTCCTTAGGGGCTTTGACGGCCCTAGTGCACTGGAACAATAAATTCCTCTTGCTTTTTGCATCAGTTCAGGCTCCATGTGGTTCATTCCCGTGGTCTCCAGTAAGCTAAGGCTTGCTAGAGTCTTACATTGTGAACTATATATTCATCATAGCATGCATGGCTATGAAAATAGGAAATCCATATATCATGTGTTAAGAGCTGGACAAACACAGCACAGATTATTTTTTAGCACTCTATCCCAGAGAGAGCTACAGAACTTCAGCTTCTTGGATCTGATTTTATAAGAGTGACCACTGACATAAAAGATTTTGAATTAACATTTTTTTAATGGAATCCATAGATAGGCATGCTAGGAATGCTGGGAATGCTGCTTCATCTAGGATGAGATTAGTACAGTGGCCATTCCTGAGCATTGAGAGCTAAAGGTACATCTCAGTGCATAGAAGTCTAACATTTAAGTATATGGTAGAACAGCTTAGGCAAAAGAAAGAGCAGGTGCATAATTTCTGAGACATGAGTGGGCAAGAAAGGATTACAAAATGTAAGGAGTAATAGAGGTCTGGGACTAATTGAACGGTTGAGTAAAATTCAGAAAATTGCTCCATGATAATTTTGATTTGGAATTCCCATTTTGTTCTCTATTTCCTGAGGCCAATGAACATTGCAAGGAAAGAATTTATATCAAGTGATTTGTATTTTTCAGATAATACACAATCTTCTAAACAGAGTACTCACAGTAGGAAGGACCAGAATGGAAAAATGCAAATTCCTTGTCAAGTTTGTTGCATGTTTGATGTCTTCCTGTATTATTCAGTAGGATGGGTAGCATTTCCAATAATTAATCTGTTTTTTGAAAGGCTTTGCATGAATGTATTCAACTTTGCAAGTCATAAAATTGTTAACTGTCCTCCAAGGTTCTTTATTCTCTCCTCTTGATGGTGGGAACTGATTTTTCGAATTCTATTTCCAAAGTTCATTTGCATTTACATGTAGCCTTGTGAAAATTGTTAACAAAAATATGAGATATCCCACCTTCTAGGCCAAGATGATTAAAGAGCCAAGCCAAGCTTTAACATCTTTCCACTTTTTTCAATTTGTTTACTGTTCCTTTCTGTCCTCCTCAAGGAACTTTCAAAATAATAGATTTTTAGTCCATCAGGTCTCCAAAAATTTAGATTTAAAAAGAGCCCTAAGCTCCCAACTACTAGAAATTTAATGTTACTAATTTTTTCACTTACTTTGTAATAAGACTGAAATATCTTTAACATTTAAACCTGTAGTCCAAATTATTTGGGGATACACTTCAGAAGAAAATGCTAAGAAAATTGTCCTAGATATGCAGGGATCAAAACAAATGTGCATTCTAGAAAAATTTAGATTTCAAAGCAAAATAGAGATAAAATCACAACAGAGAAACTTCCCTTGTGGAAGAAATCTTCAAAGGGCACTTTAGTTTCATTTTTTGTTTGTTTATATTTTTTTATTTTTGAGATTATAATATACATCATTTTCCTGTTTACCCCTCTACCTAATACATTCTATGAAGCCACAGTTACATGATACCTAAACAATATAAAGATGCAACAAAGAAAGAGAACCTCCGACCAATTTCCCTCATAAATATTGAGTCAAAAATACTCAATGAAATTCCTGCAAACCGAATCCAAGAATGCATCAAAATGATCATTCAACTTGATCAAGTAGGCTTCATCCCAGGGATGCAGGGGTAGTTCAATATATAGAAATCCATCAACATAGTCTACTACATAAATGAACTCAAAGAAAAAAAGCTACATAATTATCACATTAGATGCTGTAATGTTTTAATTCTTAATTAAATCTAACCTTGGAAAAGAAAGCAATTTTGCACTATCTCAGTGGAGAACTTTGGTTTTATGGACTTATAGAAAGATTATGAGACTCTGTTGAATACTATTGTCTAAATATGTGTTCTGTGGAAGAGCAGCCAGTGAGTGCTCTTAACGCTTGGGCAATCTGTTCACTGTGCCATTCATCAATGATCAGCATTCCTTGATTTATATACAAATGAAAAGTAACTCATTATAGAATGGAGAAAGAAAAAATCCTAATCTTTCACTTGCTACGAATGGAAATAATGTGACCTGCATTGTAAATTGACTGATATTTAGATAACACATATGAACCTAACTGATCACTTACCATAAAATATGTAATAAATACACACATAGATGTTTATATGTATATGTATTTTCCCTTTGTTTATTATTTACATCAGTTTAAGTGTGGATACTTTATTATTTATAATTCTCTAAGGAGACAGATGTATATAATGTACATTACAAAAACATTTATTACATTAAAAAGTCATCTTTTGTGGGAAAAAAGGGGATTCAGAGAAAAGAGTTCAGTCAATATATCTTTTTAATCTGAGGCAATGAACACATTTATATCATAACCCCAAGTATGTGTCATGTTAGAGGAACAATGTAGAACGTCTACCATCCTTTCACCTTCCTACCCACAGAACTAAATACTCTTTGCCATAAAATAAAGCCAGTTCTATGGATAAGGCAAACTGACTTCAAAACTTGATTCAAAGTATATGAACAATAAAGTTTATACTTAGAAAAACACAGTACTTGATAAGGAGTATCCATTTTTCTTTTATAAAGTAAGGTTTATATTTAATCTGTCAGGCTGACAAGGAGTTATCTAAGAAAGAAGAACTTCAGTTGAGACACTGCCTTCATTGTAATGCCTGTAGGCAAGTCTGTGATGGATTCTCATGATTGATGATGTGGGAGAGTATAGATCATTGTGGGTGGTACCATCCCTGGGCTCAAGGACTGGGTGCTGCTTTCAAGCAGCAGAATGAGAAATCCAGGAGTAGAGATCCAGTAAGTAGCACTCTCTACGCCCTTTGTTTCACTTGTCCCTCCAACTTCTTGCCTTGGCTTCCTTTCCTGACTTCCTTTGCTGGTGGACTGGGATGTGGAGCTGGGCATTTAAACTCCCATCTCTAAATTCCTTTTGGTCATAGTGTTTTATAATAGCAATAATCCTAACTAAAAGAGCATAGCATGATGCTTCTTTTAAAACATGTTTCTAATAATATCTGATATATCCCAGGCTGCCATAGATACAAGTCTATATGGTTACATAGAAGTTTAAGGGTGGCCTTAAACTTCTGAGTGCAAGGGGTTACATTGTTGTACCCCACATCTTGTTTATAAAGTAACAGTATATATTGTGGCTTTCCTTTATCCTAGACAAACAATCTTGCACCTGAGACTCATATATATAAAATCTTTCTCAGTTATGAAAAGTTTTAGTCCTATTAAAGCATGTTCTATTTAGTCCCTACTGGCCGTCAAGTGTAGCTCGTTAGGGTTGTGCATTACCAGTGATGACCATAGTAACTGCACTAATTAAATATCCTTCCCAAATGGCTATTCTTTAAAACAAACAGCTGGGAAATATTTAAGTACTTTCACTGCTAGTCACTGCTACTCAGGGTAGAGGGAGTCTGCAGGTGGGAGGCACAGGTAGGAAGCTTCCATAACAAAATTTTAGCGTTAAAGCAACATGCTAGAGGCCATTTGGACCAATGCAGCTCATAGGTTGGTTGATGTTTGGCAAAGAAATATTCGCTGATGGAATAATATATGATTTTGCTAATGGAAATATTAATCATATTTACATAATTAAAAATTATCAGGCAAAAGTGGCCAAGAGAAAAATAAGATACAGAGTTAAAATATGTGGGAAGCCAACGTTGAATGTCTAGAGAAAGCGTTGAAGAAGCTTAGAGAGTTAAGGTCAGTCCTATCCTGGTAGAAAGCAATGCTAGTAAAACACAAGCAACTGCAGTCTTCACAACCAAACGATGAGCATCACATTTACCAGTGCTGCCAGGATGAGTTTTGAAGGCTAAATTCCTACTCCCAGTTGCCTTTACATCCATCACATTCCTTACATTATAGTTGCATTTACATACATTACAGCAATGAGGATGCTTCTCTTTTCAGCCCTTTATCAAGGTCTTGTTATTGCTGAGAACATGTGACATTCCACACTCAGGGAACTGTGCTTTTAAAGCATCCTCACACTCATGAAATACTCACTAACTACAAACTCTACTAGAAAAGAAGACGCTGCACTTTCTTGTAGACTTGTTGGACATCCACCAAGGAATGCTGAGCATGATGCCAAGTCCAGCTGCCTAAGTTCTTTCCTTCCACATGGGGTAGAAAGAACTCTCTAAAGAACCCCCGTGTGGTTGTTTCTGGATTGATCCAACCTTATTCCTGAAAATTAAAGTTACTGTTGGCTTTTCTTTGAGATGTTTTGAAATATAGTCTTTAATTTCAAAATAAATGCTCTTTATTATTATTTTAGGTTATATGCATGACTCATTGCCTGCAGTTTTGCCTGGGATCATATCCACGCCTGATTCCCATAGAAATGGAGTTAGATACAGATGTGAGCCACCACACGGGTGCTGATAATTGAACCTGGTCCGTCCCTCTAGAAGGGTAGCTGTCTCCTTTAAGTGATGATCTATTTTTCCAGATATAATTTAATTTAAAAACAAATTATCAATGTAAATGCTAATAAATATCCTGCTTTTGAGTCACATATTATTAAAGGGTTAAAATATATATAAATCTACTTCAAGGTGGAATGAGTCAAGTCAGAGATAATGACATTTAAAGCCCTGGAAGGAAGAAATTTTAAGGCCATTAGAGGGTAATTAGTGCCCATTTTTTAAGATGAAAACACCCAAAGGTCACCAGAGTTGAATGATTTTACAATAGCATGGAGGCAAGCAGTAAATTAGCTTAACAATCTGATTTTAAATAGTATAAATATTGGAAAATATTATACTTTCCTTCCAAGATGTGAAAGAGACTTAAAATGTTGCTGTTTGTTTGCTAGGACAAATATCATAACAGCATTCCATTATTTCTGCTTTAGGGTCAGTAGCAGTGGCAGCAGCAGCAGCAGTCGTAGTAGTAATCATAGTATTTCACTGCCTTTGCTTCTTACTTATTTTAACATGATAATTTTGAGAAACTCTAATGAAAATGACAAATTAGTTTCAAAGCTGACAGTGGGTTGAGAATTTAAGTTTTCTTGGCTAGAAGATCCTCTTTTTATAATCAAGCAAATTAAATATATTAAATTAAATTAAAATTATTTTTCCACTAATATTCTTGTTCTATTAATTTTGGTTTGTTTTTTGTCACATCAGATGAAATTGGTAAAAATCAGTATTCATATCCATAGTGTTGATATATTAACCTGGAAAACATTTTATCGTGACAACTGGCACATCTGGTACATGTTACCTTTATTATTATTTTTAACCTTAGAGGAAAAAGCAAGGACGGTAGAGATTGCATTTGTCTGAAATAAAGATAATTCCAGACAACAAAACTTTCACGTCAATAATGCCCAAATGACTTGAAACTCTAGTAAACTGAAGATTCTTTTCTCATTTGAACTGAACATTCTTTTCAAAGAAGTTCCGGAAGATTTTTACATTTGTAAAAAGAGAAACAAATCCCATGAAACTATTTTATTTTATGTATAATTAATAAATAATGTTATATTGAAAATATTATAAAATGATGGGTTATACAGGCATAGGGAATTTTAGGTCATTATTCCTTCAGAGACATAGAAGCAAGTATTTATATCTAAAATCTAGACTTAAACTTGAAATATTTAATTTTTAGTGCATTTTATTTTAAATCATACTATGGATATTTTCTGAAGATAAATAGGAGTAATATTTTTACAATGTGACTATTCTTAATGCTACTGAATTGTATAGTTAAAAGTATTGAAAATTTAAAATGTGCCTTTCAAATGTTGTTCTCCTTCCTAGTCCCCACTCCATAAAACTCCACCCCATCCTCCCTCTGCTTTGCCTCAGACACCAAACCCCAACACTATTGCTAATGCCAAGATGTGTTTGCCTGGCATGGCTGTGCTCTGAGAAGCTCTCCCAGCACCTAAGACAGATGCAGATACTCACAGCCATCCATTGGATTGAGCTTGGGGACCCCAGTGGAGGAGTTAGGGGAAGGACTGAAGGAGCTGAAGAGGGTTGGAACCCCATAGGAAGAACAACAATATCAACCAACCAGACCCCCCACATCTCCCAGGGATTAAGTCACCAATCAAAAAGCATACATGAGCTGGTCCATGGGCCCAGCTACATATGTAGCAGAGGACTGCCTTGTCTGGCTTCAGTGGGAGGGGATGAGCTTGGTCCTGTACAAGCTTGATGTCCCAGAGAAGGGGGATGCTAGAGGTGTGTGATATGAGTGGGTGGGTGGATGAGAAAGCATTGTCTTTGAAATGTAAATAAATAATATAACTAATAGAGAAGAAGAAAATGTGCCTCATTTATTTTTCCACAATGCAATACAATTTTAATACCTAGTGATTACGTTTCTCTCCATTTTCTACTTCCATCTAGATAAGACAGGAACATCTCACTACTCACATAGAGTAGATGTTGCTAATATAGATTTATTTGTCATTTACTCATTTCTTCTAATCTGAGCTTGAAAATCATCAAAAATGAGGAAGTTAACTAAAATATCTGGATACATATTTTTCCATTTAACATTATTACAATTTTTTTCAATTTTACATTTGTCCCTGTTCTGTATTAATAGGGAATTTAAATATTCTTAAATATTTTTATTCTAAAATCCATTAGGGAAGTATCATAAAGTAATATGGGTAATTCAAGTTGCTTCTACTGTCTTCAGGCATTACAGATATTTCTAAATATGAACATATTTTTGCCCTCGCAGATCAAAGAATCTTTAAATTATGAGGATATGAATAAGGCAGATTGAAAGATGTTACATTTTCTGTTTACATGTTTCCCCATGTCTCTAAAATTTTACCAGAGGTTCATGTTGAACAAACTGAAAAATTCACAATAATTCATCAAATTAGAATTGATGGCACTGTCTACACTTCTAAAGTGTGTATTTGAGATCCATGCAATGAAGTTGCTCTTACTGTGAAATCAAGTCGCTCCAATCTCTTCTCAGCAATTATCCTATGACACTGAGTACAGTTGGTTCCCCTGTGTCTGTCTCTTCACCACAGAGTGGGTATATTAGTAATTGCTTCCTGACTCAGAGCTAGTGAGCTCCCTTAGAACAATTCCAGGTATGTAATTAGCTTTTAGAAATTATATCTTTTTAGCATGCTTAATTCTAGCATGGTAAACCTATTAAGCATTGAACGATAATACATTTTGTTTATGTCTATACATATTACTCTCAAAATAAATTTTGGTAACTGAATTATAGGTTTTGACTGTTGCACTGATCAAGTAAAGACTTGCCAAGTTTGCACTTGGCTAATTGATATGTGTGTAATTACAGGGGAATTTTTAAAATGACTTAATTGCATCTCATTTCAGGATGTGTGCTTTCCCCAACCCCCAAATTTGTATTATCTATTTTATATCTTTGGTACATGGAAGTAGAGAATAAATTCTGAAAGCTAAAATTCTACACTCTCTCTAGCCCTGTTCTTTCTCACAGCTCATTTCCCAATGTTCATGTGTCATGTACAACAATTAACTATGCTTACAGAAAACTTGCATGAAGCTGTTTCAAACTATTTGATTATTTTTCTTTGTATTTGTAGATTTAAATGTTTGCTAAGGCATTCAGCTAACAAAAAGTTATTTTATATTTAATACACATACTTATAAACAAACAATGGATTCTCAATTTTATTTATTTATTTTCAAATACCTTTGGAAAATAAGATGGCTCACCATTTCCTCATTCTGAGACTTGGACTCACTTTCATGGATGGTGATGATTTCTTCACTTGTATGAGGATAATAATAGCATGTTTTCAGGCAAAGTAAAATGATGCCCATCAAAAAGACTAATTTTACTAAAGAAAACTCGTGATTGTTAGCATGGGCAGTTAAAATGTGCCAGTCAAGCATGCAGGTTGACCATTCTGTCTATGTTTCTATTAATTTTCACCTCATGACTTACTGTTTTTCTGATTATTGACCTCAGAGTAAATCAGTTAAATGGTAAGCCATTTCCAGGTCTAATGACAGCTAACTGCTGTCTATGGAAGTCAGCTTAGATCTACTCTACTTGAAATAAACCTATGAAAGCGATTTCAGTGTCTGTCATATACAAAATTTGGAGATGATGCATTTCTCCTAACTTTAATGTAACAAAGATAAAATAATTTCATCTATGTTAGTTTAATGTGAGTTAAACCCTAATATCAAGAGATCAACTCTAAGAAATGGCTTAGTTTTAAAGAAAACATAGATTGTAGTATGCATATTTTCTTTTTCAAATCACTAGAGATCCTATTTGTAGAAAAAATTACAGCAGTAAATTTTATTTTATATATCACAGACACTGCTCATTCAGAAAATGCCAAAATCTACATATTATAAGGCTGAGAGCTATCACTTCCTTTATTCGTGAGTAGGATCCTTCAAGTATCCCTACCTTCATTATGCACTACAGACAGAGGTGTTTGTAGAAGTGGTCCAAGTAACTCCACTATAGCTATCTGTGACTAGCCTAAGAAATGTCTTCTTATCATGGATTTGCTTTATGCATGGGAAAACCACTACACTACTTTATTTCAAACAGTAACTGTCTCAGGAAAAAACTTCTATAACATTTCTCGGGGCTTATAATATTGCAGTGCTGTACCTTGACTGGTGTTGCATGGAAATATGACACTCTCTTCATTTCTGAACTTAAGGTATTTTTTCATATGGTTGTCAGGTACCTAACAATAGTAAATACTTGTTTTATGCATATGTCTACATGAAACTTTACATTGAATTGTATAAATTATGTTGAGTCTCACCTGTCAGTTTTAATCATGTTGTTCTAATAATATCTATGCTACCTTAATGATAAATGTCCACAGTAATGATTTGGCAAACACTTCTATATAACATATGTAATCATCTTCCAAAGTTCCTTTCCCTTGGGGCACCTATTCAACATTATCTGTGGTGAAACCAGACTGAAAGCATGACAATGTTGAAATTTTTGTATCTGTAATGCCACTGTTGCATCCTAAGTAACTTAAAAATAGTGATTTGAGAGACTTACTCAAGTTAACAGAATTCAAATAAACTTAATGGTTGTCTTTACTGGTGACTAAACGTATTAGAGGCTTCCCAGAATTCTTTCAAAGTATCAAGGAAATACAAAAACCTGAACCAAAACTATTGTTCTTAAAGATAAAAACTTAGGAAATATGCTTTAATATATAAATATGTCACTTTTTGCACTATTGTAATTTGTGTTCTTTTATTTAAACATCAACCAGAGATTATATTATTTTAGCAGGTAATTAAGAGTAATAATCAATTTATTAGTCGTAAGTAATTTTATCATCAATGGATTTATATATGGATTCGATTTTGTCAATTATGAGTTCACATATTCCCTTATATACTAATATTGCATGATACTTTAAAAACTCCGAAAACACAATTTTTCTCAAAAGATTAAGAATTAAATTTTATTCCATTTTCTACTGGCATATTGTAATAGAGATAATAATATGCTGAAATAATTTATTACTTGTCTGTAATTGCATACATTCTGCAATTACACAAGTGCATACAGTTCATAAAGAGGTGTGATTTGGTTCGTTATGTGTCTACTTGACACAAGGTTCAGTCACCTGAGAATAGGTAACCTCAACTGAGGAAATGCCTCCATAATAGCCAGTTGTAGGCAAGATTTTAGGTGACTGATGAGGAAGGGCTCAATCCATTAGGACTGCTGCCATCATGACCTGATGATTCTGGGGTTTATAAGAAAACAGGTCAGGTTGAGAAAGCCCTGAGAAGCAAGCTACTAAAAGGCACACTTCTGTGGCTTGTGCATCACCTCCTGCCTCCAGTTTCTTCTGCTATTTGAGTTCTGGTCATGGCTTCTTTCAAAGATGGACTACAATACAATTATATGTCAAATAAACCCTTTCCCTCTAAGTAACTAGCTTTTTGGCCATGATGTTTTGTAACAGCAAAGCCCTCACTAAGACCAGATAAACACCAGACACACATTATATTAGTAAGATAACATCTTTAAAATATAAAATACTGCCCACTTAACATTCTCTCTACCAGGAATTGGCAAACATGTAAGCAAATCAGATGATTAGAATGTTATATATTTTGATGCTATTATATAGATATGTCATTGTTTCAACTTCTGCAGAGTAACAATAGATTTTAATTACCACCCTTAAAAGAACTATTATATGTATACCTTCTGTAGTTGTTTAAATGAGACTGTCATCTACGGCTTTATGTACATGGCCAGTTAGTCCCCAGTTGGTGGCAAACTTTGGGGAGGTTATGGAACCTTTAGGATGAACAGCCTCTTACTGCAGGAAGCTTTTCACTAGGGTGGGGTGGGGTGGGGTGCTTTGAAGATTTATAAGCTTTGCTCAACTTCCTGTTTCACCTCTTTGCTTCCTGTGAGGGGTTTAAACAGGATCAGGCTGCTTGCTACTTCTGCTGTTATGTCATGCCTTCTCTGCTATTATGGACTATATCACTATAAAAACATAGTTAAAGACAAACCCTTGAAAAAAAGAGATTCCTTTTCAGTATACTGAGTGAAGTTGGTTGTTGCCTCTGATGCTTAAAACTTAACTCATAGCAGTTGTCATGCTCAGAGACCTTTAAATTGCCATTTGTCAGTTGCTTCATTATAAAAATCACTTTAATATAAGTCTTCTTAAAGTGAGAAAATTAGGCATCTAATATTGATGTCTGCTGTTGGAAATATCACTCTTTGAGTATCATTGAGGTCACATCTCATAGGGTGAGAATATTTTGTCTAAGAATTTAGGATTCACATGACTATAGATAAGAATAAAATATTAACAAATTTATATACTAAAAAACACACAAACAGGTGTGTGTGTGTGTGTGTGTGTGTGTGTGTGTGTGTGTGTGTGTGTGTTTAAAAGATATTTACTGTAGTGGCTATTCCTGGTTGTCAACTTGACTATATGGAATGAACTACAACCAGAAATGGAAGGCCCACCTGTGATCCTAACATGGAAGCTGAGAGATACAAGTTTCTGACCTGGATATTGGTATGGAGATCTTGAGGTATAGTGGCTCAGATCCAGAGTTCCAGAAGACTAAAGCAGGGAGATCTAGGAGTTTAAGGTCATCTGGGACAAAGCAATTGGAACAACACCTTTAATCTGGGTCACACCTTCTGCTGGAGACCAATGTGAGGACATTGAAAGAAGGAACATTTGCTCTCTGCTCTTCACCTGCTTGCCTTGTGGGACCGAGCAACTACTGGTTCCTTGGACTTCCATTCACAACTGCTGCTGACCATTGTTGGGGGAAATGGACTACAGACTGTGGGTCACCAACAAATTCCCTTGCTATGTAGAGACTACCCATAAATTCTGTGACTCTAGAGAACCCTGATTAATAATATAATCATTTGAAAATAGCATTAGCTAGCTTCCTGTCAAGTTATTCCTGCCAAAATACTTTTGATGCATAAAGTATTGCTTAAAAATCACCTTAACCAATGGTGGATTTTGTTCAGTAGTGAATAGCATGTGGGAGGTTCCAGCTTTAATCACACAATGATGTGACAAATACTTCCACTTAAACACAGCACATTACCCATGATGATGAGCTGTAATAGTCTATTAAAGCAGTGCAAGATAACTAAAATTTGGAGCTACCACTTGTAGATTCAGCATCTTTCCATTACGTGAACATAGGTGTCTATTTATTTGTGTTTGGTATTTCAGTGAAGAATTTAGTCTTCCCTTGCATTATTTTCATGACTACAGAATATATGTTCATTCATGAACAGTTACTCTATACAACCAACCTTCCTCTTCAACACTGAGTTACAGATAGAATTCTTTAAACTTTCATTAAATTCAGAGTTTTTGTTAAACACTAATTATAGTGTAACATAAATCTTTATTTTCTACACTCTTGAAATCCACTATAATTACTTAAAAAACTTTCATTTGATAGAAATATCTCATCTCATTCTATCTACATCTGTTATGCTAAACTAAGGTATAGCACATAGTTACCACCACTAATGTGGGAAATGCTATGTTTTGCCATTATCAGTAAATGGCAACAATCATTTATGCTGTGCAAGTCCTTTTATAAGAGATTATAATTGTCTTAATGGAGAGAGACATATTTTGTAGTTCAATAGGAGTTCACTTTAAGCGAGTTCAAATATTTTTAAATATGCACAATATATACATATATATTTCAACAAGCACATACATATACATACACATATATAGACACATAAAGACACATACATATCCATGACTATGCGGCTAATCTAGTTGCAATGTAGGTATTATAGATAGTCTATTGTAATATAAAATCACACGATGGCATTTGGGAGTAATTTTGATGTTTATACTGGTAATACACAAACACAGAAACACATATATATTTCATATAATATACATATATTTAATATATTATATAATTATAATATATGTTTATTATATATATTCTGCTTCCCTTTTAATTTTAGAGAACAAAATGCATATTTTTAATTTGCTAAATTTATATTCAGAAAGAATCATAGGAAACATTATAATATTTATGGGGAAGATGATAACTTTCTATTTTCTTTGCATCTCCAAAATCAGTAGCCATTCAGCAGACATTTCCCCCTTCTATTTGATTCCTCTCTGTTGCACACATGAAATATGGAGTGTATTTCTGGGAAAGTAGAAAAACATTACCACTGAACATACAATAAGACACTGTAGATCTGTCTTCTCTTTCTATAAATTCAGCAACTTAGAAAAGATGGTTTCATCTTTTCAGGGGAATAGTTTAAATGGACACTATGGACTGAGTATATGGGAAAATGAAATACCTGTGACAAGAAAATTAATTATACAAGTGTCAACTAAGCCCTCACACAGAGAATCTAATGGTTTCTCCAAACAACTGACTTTTCAACCTATCAGAGAAATCTCTAGATAAAGTATGTGCAATGGCTTTGCGAGTTAAAAGGTATCTTTTTCTCTCTTTATTCACTGCAAACAATTAGAAAATATCTGAAGAAATAATTACGATCACTACTCTTCTGCTATGTCTGACACATTAGTGCAGCAATTGGTCCAAACCTCATTCATCATTTGTAGCATGAGTGGAAACTATGACATGCTCTGCTCATTGGCTTGATGCTGTTAATTTACTCTGTCACTTATCTTTATTGGGTGCCGGAGGACAGGCCTGATGCTTCAGCTACATCCAAATTTGCTGTTTCCTCCAGGCCACATTATAAGAGGACTAAAGTTAGTGCTCTAGGCGTTATGATTCAGAGACAGATCAAAGTAGTTTTAATTGCTCAGGGAAATTTTGCTGACAGTGTCTTGAATTTTCATTGTAGTGTCTCAAGTACAAAATTAATCAAACAATACTTTTAATTTTGCTGGCTTCGGTGGATGGCTGATATTCTCGATTTTTCACTTTTTAATAAGCACACTTTATTTTTTTCTCCTTTGTTAATTTTTTTTAATTACCAAAATGAACAACAGAGAGTGTGTTTACAATTGGAGGTAGAGAGGGATTGATGACACTGTGTTGGAAAGCATTCAGAGACTGAGAGAGGATGGGTTAGAGCACATAGATCAGTTTTTGATGGGAATGTGAAACAGCCAAAGATCAAGATTCTGCTGTTTCCCCGAACCGTGGGACAAGGTCTGTGGAGTACAGAAAACATTGCAGCCCTTGAGAAAGATACTAAGTTTTGATTTTCTGGAAGGACATCAAAGCCATCTGGAAACCTACTTCACTTACAGCCATATCCAGCTTCTTTTGGGTGGTCTGTGCCTGGGGGCTTTGTATATGATGGCAAAATTGTCTTTCTTCCTTTCATCCAATCTCTCCAGCCTGGCTTTGACCAAAAGTGCCCATCAGGAAACATAGAGAAGTGTCTGCAATACGTATTTTCGAACTTGAAAGTAAACATGGGGATGGCTGCCAGACTGGATCAGTGTGATTCACTGGATTGTATTATTTTATTTTATTGCATTTTTCATTCTAAGCATTGATTCATTGAGATAAAGTCCACAAACTGCCTCTGGCAGTGATTGGACGATTATAGAGTTACACAGTAAATGTCAGTCCTAAAGGTGAAAGGCTTGCTAAAATCAACTTATATCTTCCTGGCTTTTGAAAGAAAAGCAAGAGAATACGATTTTCCGTTTTCCTGATGACTCAAGGTTAACTTTAGCATGTCACCACAATAGTCCTCAATGGCTTTCAAGATGAAGCCTGACATTGGTACAAGCTGTCAATTCTGCATAGCTACCATTTTGCCTTTTAAATTCAGTGTTCTTACCCTTTCTGTCATGTCAATAGCAATTGCATGTTTTTACCAGTATACAACCACACAGTAGTATTCTTCCAAGTTCTATGCTTAGAACTGATTTTCTGCGAATTAAGGAAAAGAATAAGCACAATTTCTTCTTTCCACATTTAAAGAATAAATATTAATGAAAGAGGTGACAATCCAGAAGGGAAGCTCCGATCGGCAACATACACTGAAGAGTCACATCCCTTGACCTCTTTACTCAGAGTGCATTTCTCTTTGTTGTGCATTTTCCTTTATTTTCTCTTTTCTGGAGGGTTATAGCTTGAAAAGCAGCCTTCAGGAAGCAGAGCTGTGAGTGTGATGTAGCTGGCCACTTAGCAATCACAAGCTGATTTTGTGAATGGCCCAGGCTACATTCTGAATGATTCATCCTAAAATAAACATTGTTTCACAATTGAGACAAATTACTTCTTTTGTACACAAAGAAGGCTTCTTTTGTAAAATGACAGAAAAGCAGTATATTTTGTAGACTACAAAGGTGATTTTTAAAAATCAAAGAACCACACAAAATATTTTGCTACATTGCTTCTGGATCTTAGATCACACACACACACACACACACACACACACACACACACACACACACACTGAAAGTGTAAATGTGTTTTCATTATAAGACATAGCAAATATTACATTACATATTCCAATAAATCAGAATTACATGATCTTGTAATGACCCAGGTGGGGTAAAACCACCAATCTCTGGAAATTTGTATAGCTGAAAATCTGTGGAATTTTGTAACTGGGTGAAGCATAATGAACATAATATTCTATATAATACCAATTATATATCAACTTCTTCGTGCTATAAAAGTGGCCATACATTTAGTAACATAAACAATGACAATATGATTTTATCAAATCATATGTTGGTAGAGAATCTAACATGAGTCTCTGAAAATATTAAAGCATGTGCAATAAAAGGATTTGTTTGAAGGTTCTTAAGGAAAGTCTATTTAATGTCATTTTAAAATTCTTCCATCCTATAGGCTTCCTTTGCTCTCAGCCTTTATCCTCCTTTTTCAGAATTGTTTTCTTGAGTTGGCCAGTTAGTATCATTCTGATCTCTTCATATTTCCTGTAGTCTTGCCTCTCTCTTCTTGCCCTCTTCCCTTCATTCCTTTTTTTGTCTTCCCTCTTTTTAGTATCCCGGTGACCTCTGAGCCCACCTTTATAATCCAGGATAATCTATTAATGTTAAGTTAGCACAGATTTCACTAGGTTGTAATCTTTCGGCTTTCATTGGAAGTATTCATACATTGCTGGAAGGAGCAAATGGGCTTTAGTGAAGGCTAGCACTCTGCCTCCAACACTCAGAAAAAGTGATAATGCATAGAAGTGCTCCTATAGGGAACAGTACCTGCTTCTGAGTATATTTTAGCCCATATATTTCTTTTTTCTCCATTAGAGACTAGTAAAAGATTAATTATTTCATTTATTTCATAAGATTAAAATACAATCACACCTGATTCTTTCTTTTCCTGTCTATCTAAACCCTCTCACATTCTTCTCTTTCGTATTTTTCAAAAATGATATTCTCTTTTTTCATTGTATTACATACATATTATGTATATGTGCATGTGTATATGTATGTATATGTACGTATACATATATATTCATAGATGCATAAGTTCAACCATATGCATCAGTACACTGTTACTTGTATGTATGTTTTCAGTGCTGATAATTTGGGTAACCAATTCCTGTGTTCTTCCCTGGAGAAGACCACTCTAAATATTTCTTGGATGTCTGTTACTCTACAAATAGGGTTGAGACCTCATAGGACTCCTCTGTTTACTTTAGTATGTCAATTGTTGTTGTCTGTGTTCATATTATATTTAGGTAGTTATATTGGTGAGATTTTATAAATGTAGCTTTGTGAGAGAGAAAATCTTATAGCAAGCTTCCTGATTTTCTGATGCTTAACAATTTCTGCCTCCTCTTCAAATTGTCCCTGAGCTTTTGGTATAGGAGTTTAAAACATTACTCAAAAGAATTATTTCCGCCAGGCAGTGCTGGCACATGCCTTTAATCACACTTGGGAGGCAGAGGCAGGTGGATTTCTGAGTTTGAGGTCAACCTGGTCTACAGAGTGAGTTCCAGGACAGTCAGGGATACACAGAGAGACCCTGTCTCAAAAACAAAAACAAAAACAAAAAAACAAAACGAAAAGAATTATTTCAATTACTGACTTCTTTCAATTCTTTGCTACTTGCAGCAGAACAAAAGGGTAACTTTCTAATTAGTTTTTATACAAATAAAGATAAATAGCTAGTGAATTCAATATTTTAACAACAAGGTACCTTGATGTTGTTATTTAAAGAACTACCCAAATTGTGCACATGTCTTGGAATTTATAGAAGGCAGAACCCAGAGCACAGCAGAAAATATGTGAGAGCTAGAAAGCGAGCAGGATAGGACAAAAAGGGGACTATTTGTGGAAATCAAATTAGTAAAAATATCTGCTGTGATTCCATATAAAATCTTTCAAAAACATGATAAAATTTGGTAGAGAGTTGTGGATTTTAGAGAAGTACACTTCTGATATTACTTTAATCAACTATTTAGTTTTCCTCTGAAATATCATAAAGTAACACAGTAAAATTTAACTGAAAGGAAGTATTTCTACAAATATTTTATAACAAGGTATGTGATTATTAAGGAACTATTTCTTCTCTATGAAGGGTAAATATAGATTCAATAAGTAAAAAATGTTAGACACAATTTTGTTACTGAGTCATAGTTACTTATTTAATTTTATTGGTCATTTTTACAGAAATAAATTAACTTTAAGGATGAAGGCATATAAATGAAAAACAATTCATTTTTCATATTTTTATCTTTATTAAACATTTTCTTTTTAACTATGTAATAAGAAGTTAAGCTATGAAATTCATTCCCATTAAATTAAAGCAAACATTACTTCAAATAAAGAATTAGTTCCCAGATTATCTTTAAAATTCACATTAAAATCAGTGTTTTTCTTTGTTCACAATCACTTTTTTCCCCAAATATGACACTGACTCAATATTCATTCCATCATAACATTAAGTTGCTATTTGTTTGAGGTTACTATGTAAACTTTCACTAATTGAGTAATTAAAATAGTATTATATATATATATATATTGCTTCTGTAGAATTTTATAGCAAAGTTGTAGAAATTATCCCAAATTAAAAAACTGATATGTTGAGGATGTGGAGAAAGAGGAACACTCCTCCATTGTTGGTGGGATTGCAAGCTTGTACAACCACTCTGGAAATCAATCTGGCGGTACCTAAGAAAATTGGACATAGTACTACCAGAGGATCCAGAAATACCTCTTCTGGGCATATACCCAGAATATGTTTCAACTAGTAATAAGGACACATACTCCATTTGTTCATAGCAACCTTATTTATAATAGCCAGAAGCTGGAAAGAACCCAGATGGCCCTCAACAGAGGAATGGATACAGAAAATGTGGTACATTTATACAATGGAGTACTACTCAGCTATTAAAAACAATGAATTTATGAAATTCTTAGGCAATTGGATGGATCTGGAGGATATCATCCAGAGTGAGGTAACCCAATCACAAAAGAACTCACATGATATGCACTCACTGATAAGTGGATATTAGCCAGAAAGTTAGAACACAGGATACACTTTGCAAAATACATGAAACTAAAGAAGAAGGAAGACCAAAGTGTGGATACTTCGTTCCTCCTTAGAATGGGGAAGAAAATACCCATGGAAGGAGTTAAGAGGCAAAGTTTGTAGCTGAGAAAGAAGGACCTTCCAGGGACTGTCCCACCCAGTGATCCATCCCATAATCAGCCAACAAACGCAGACACTATTGCATATGCCAGCAAGATTTTGCTGACATGACCCTGATATAGCTGTCTCTTGTGAGGCTATACCAGTGCCTGGGAAATATAAAAGTGGATGCTCACAGTCATCTATTGGATGGAACACAGGGCCCCCAATGGAGGAGCTAGAGAAAGTACCCAAGGAGCTGAAGGGGTCTGTAACACTATAGGAGGAACAACAATATGAACTAACCTGTACCCCCTAAGCTTGTGTATCTAGCTGCATATTTAGCAGAACATGGCCTAGTCAGCCATCATTGGGAGGAGAAGCCCTTGGTCTTGTAAAGATTATATGCCCCATTATAGGGGAATGCCAGGGCCAGAAAGCAGGAGTGGGTGGGTTGGGGAGCAGGGTGGGCGGAGAGTATACGGCACTTTCAGGATAACATTTTAAATGTAAATGAAGAAAATATCTAATAAATATTGTTTAAAAATAATAAAAAATAATCTGATATATGTGTGAACTCATTTTTGTAATGGATTGTACTAAAAATAGATAAATATACATGATATATGTTTGACATTTATAAAATATAAGTGGCAATAATATCCACTCGATTTTTAAGCATTTAAAACTATGAAATAAATATATACTTTATTTAAAGTCTTAATAAGCTTGAAGTTTCACTAAGCTAATAATTGTAGAATACAATTAAGAGAAGACACTTTGACAGTCCCTGTCCATTAGAACACATCGGTCGTTCTAATTTACAACAAAATTTAATTACAAATTACAACAAAATTATTGTACAACAAACTTTAATGTGTGATTATTGTATGTCTTAATTGTCAGAAGATCACACTTTGCACCAATTATATTATTACACCTGCTGTACATGTAGAAGAAGAGGGCACACAAAGCTCAGGTAACTAGCCCAAAACTCTCATCTACATGAGAAAATGAGACAGAGGCTCAATCTGGTTAATTGCACGAGCCTGAGTTTCCAGTGTATCTACTGCCTTTGGGAGACACTTCCACTTCTACACAGGTCCACACTGCAAGAGAGCTGATTCCTGCTTGCTAGCAATTCTCTCCTTTAATTTAAAAGGTAATTGCAAAGCAGTAAATATTTACTGAGCTTCGGAGTGTCAAGAACAGAACACTGTGAAGTGGAGGAAAGAAGGCCAACACATTGCTTGCCTCAGAACTCCTGTTTGGTAATTATTTGTTCATTGATCAGTGAGCACACTACTCAATATATTGAATGAGAAATGCCTTGAAAATTAGCTGCCATGTGCTTAAAGAGACAAAATGGTGAGAGACAGAGATCTTTTGCTTACAATACACAAAGTTCACTGGCTGGGCATTGCAACAGATTACCTCTGGATCATGGCACTAGTACCCTTTCATGATGTTTCTAAGTGAGGCTTGGCTCTGTGCATTGCTGTTGATTCCCTAATCAAGTGATGCCACCATTTAAATTTCATATGAACTTCGGATGAAAAGGACATAAATGCATTCCAAATACACTTTCAAATTCAAAATGTGAGCCCAATTCTAACAGCTTCTGACAGCTTAATATACCAAAAATAGTGGGGTACATTTTCAAAGCAGCTTGCTTTGATTTAGTCATGGAGTTCATGTTTTTTTAATGGGAGTTGCACTGTGAAATCACTACAAAACACTCAGAACACTTACCCAACTGTGTCAACCTAAAGGACGAGACATTAATTGAACCCAAAAAAAGAAAAAACCAATTAACCTTAGCTCAAAGGATGGTTTCCACTTTGCTTTATTTATGATTTTTTATGCTTTATTGACATTTCATAACTAACAATTTTTAAAGATTTTAAAATTTAATCATATACTGTATGTGTCAGGAGTAGGAAACCAATATACCTCGGGATTTTACTAACAAGTATAGATAAATTAACCTATCAATCTTCCATCTTTAGTAGCTGAGCATTCCAATTAAACATAATCATATTAATTACAATCAAATCAAATATCCAGTAGCAAATTTTCAGAGATTTTACCTCATCAGGTGACCTCTTTCTCCCATATAATTAACAACTTATCCCAGAAGAAATATGTTCATGCACGTTTTATTTTTAAAGTGGGTGGGTAAGATCACATTTCTAAACTAATGAGACATAAAATCATTTCCAGCTATTGGGCGTCGAGGGTGGCTTCTTTATTCCACTCTTAGCTTGATAGTATCAATTTAAAATCTACCTGATATGGAAGATTTATATACACCACATAATTCAGTGGTGTCGGCTAGATTGTTTAAATTGTCACTGACATGTGCAATTACAAGTGACAAAACATGAAATAACATTCAGCAGGCATTCTGGGAGTCTCCCTTAACTGAGTCCAGCAGAGAGTCCTGTCAAAGCCAAGGTTAACAATATGACCAAAAGGTTCCCGTTGCCATGGAATTCTTGTAAATCTGACTGTTACAAAGGATCTGTCCACATGTGCCAGCTCTCAGGGCAAGCAAAGAGAAGACATGGATATGGCATCAGAGGCCAGGTGCCTCTCCATAATTGTACATCACAAGGCAGTGCAAGGTTTCTAAATTTATCTATACACACAGATAAATGGCGATTCTTTGTGCTTTAGTTGTATTCTCTAATGAGATATAAACATGTTTTCAGATTTAAAATCACAAGTTCTTTCAATGTCTTTCGTTTGAAAATAAGTGATAAAATCATTTGTTGTTAAAAATTCAAATGATAATGGGTCATTTCAAAGGTTAACATGCATATTTATGGCACTGAAATTAAAGTAAGTGTTATAATTCTCTGTGAACATGAAGTATGTGTATACCATTGAAACTTCCAGACTTTGACCACAAAGTAGTAAAAATTAATCTAAATCTACAAAAAAATTGTAGTGAGCACTTACCAGATACCAATTTTTCCAGAGCAATAAATTGTTTAAAGAAAGGGATTAACAGCTTCATGAATAATGGTTATTTGTATCTCATCCCAATCTTCTGGAAGGCAGAAAGAAATGTTGAGCCGAGGCCTGCATGTAATTTTGAATCAATGTGAGTGAAAAAATATATTCAAGTGAAACAGCTGATTGGATCTACAGTAGTAGACATTCCAGCTTCTGTCTCAAGGTAACAGCAACTTGTTCAGCAAGCCAGCAATATTTCCAAGGATCTATATTTGCTTGTATTTAAAACATATCAATCCATATTTCTAACGTGTGATATAACTGAATGAGAATGGTCTGGCCTTTATCTGATCATTTAGCTCAACAGCTAAAATTTTTGCTCATTATCTAATTGCTATAAGAACTAATAGTAATTTTCTACACTGTAGCTGTAACTATTGCTACATCTAATATAATTATGTTTAGAATTGCTGTGTTTATATATTTAGGACTACACACTCATATACGTGCGCACGTGCACACAAACACACACACACATGTAAAAGTTTATTGTTTTGTTTTGTTTTATGATGCCATGAAGATGAGAGAGGACAAGGGGTTGCATGAGAGAAAAGAAATGGAAAGAAAAAAAATGGAAAGACTGGGGAATGTTGTAATTTCTAATAAAGTATATAAAATTATTGCAGTTATGTCTATATTATTGAAGTCATATTATTGTTAGGCTGAAGAATCACGAAATGGCAAACTTTGCAGAAGCATGCACTGATTTATTCCTTTTGATAATGTTAACACACACCTCAGCTCCTGACACCACAGTTCCCTCACCGTGACGGGTTCAACCCTTAGACTGGGAGCAGCCAAAATAAACCTTCTGAAAGTGTCTTTTTTTTCGCCTTTTTTTTAAATTAGGTATTTTCCTCATTTACATTTCCAATGCTATCCCAAAAGTCCCCCATACCCTCCACCTCCACTCCCCCACCCACCCACTCCCATTTTTTGGCCCTGGCATTCCCCTGTACATATAAAGTTCCCCTGGGCATATAAAGTTTGCAAGTTCAATGGGCCTCTCTTTCCAGTGATGGCCAACTAGGCCATCTTTTGATACATATGCAGCTAGAGTCAAGAGCTCCAGGGTACTGGTTAGTTCATAATGTTGTTCCACCTATAGGGTTGCAGATCCCTTTAGCTCCTTGGGTATTTTCTCTAGCTCCTCCATTGGAGGCCCTGTGATCCATCCAATAGCTGACTGTGAGCATCCACTTGTGTGTTTGCTAGGCCCCGGCATAGTCTCACAAGAGACAGCTCTATCTGGGTCCTTTCAGCAAAATCTTGCTAGTATATGCAATGGTGTCAGCGTTTGGAGGCTGATTATGGGATGGATCCCTGGATATGGCAATCTCTAGATGGTCCATCCTTTTGTCTCAGCTCCAAACTTTGTCTCTGTAACTTCTTCCATGGGTGCTTTGTTCCCAATTCTAAGAAGGGGCAAAGTGTCCACACTTTGGTCTTCGTTCTTCTTGAGTTTCATGTGTTTTGCAAATTGTAACTTATATCTTGGGTATTCTAAGTTTCTGGGCCAATATCCACTTATCAGTGCGTACATATCATTTGAGTTCTTTTGTTATTGGGTTACCTCACTCAGGATAATGGCCTCCAGATCCAACCATTTGCCTAGGAATTTCATAAATTCATTCTTTTTAATAGCTGCATAGTACTCCATTGTGTAAATGTACCACATTTTTTTTCCATTCCTCTGTTGAGGGGCAGTGTCTTTTGCTATGGTGATCTGTCAAATCAGCTTGTAACTAAATGCCTTCCACACCTGTAACTTTATTCAACCTTCTCATTACCCTGCTTTGTACAAAAGGTGAAAATTTCAACCCAGAAGTACAAAGCACTCTGGTTGGTATCTATGGTTATCACATATTGAAATATAAGGAAAGTCAAGCTGGCAAGGTAGCTAAGCTGATCAGAAATAGGTGTGGTTCCTGCGTATTTGACCCATCCATCAAAGGGTTCTTTGAGCAGGTATCAATAAAGTCATAATCAGAACTCAATAATCAACACTTTTCATTACTGGCTACTCACACAATTGTTATGCTGTGTATAAAATCATACAGCAAGCAATAAGTTATACCTATATTAGACAAAAAATCCAGCCTTATTTTAGAATAATCATTTCCATACTCTTCCATTTTATGAGTTCTATAGGGACATATATACTTGCGATTTCTATTTCTATAAATACCTGTGCCAAATGAATATCATGTTCAATGCAAAGTTTGCTTAAAGAAATATATTTAAGCCACATACACCACACAATTAAAATATGTAATTTTAATTGTGTGGCGTATGTGGCATGTGACACAGGAAAAAAAAAGGAAATTAAAGGAGAGGTTCAAGCAGTAAGAATTGACAATTAATCATGAAATTTGAAAATCATCATAACACTTCAAGGAGATAACAATAAATGCCTGGATGAGGCATGCTCCCCAAGAGAAACAGGGATGAACCACTCCCACCCCAACTCAACTCCCATCCATGGCAGAGGGCATGCCCTATTCCTGAGTTCTGAGCAATTACTGCAATAAAGTTTATAGAATGTTGCATGGGTAATTAAAGCCTTTATCAGTTGGCTTCATGGTGCTCTTACAATGCTATTCTAGCTACATTTTAAGGGCCAGATCCAAATAAGTAAACCCTTAAAAACAGTGTTGATGGAGACTTCTGCACCCAACCAGTGGACAGAAGCTGCTGACCTCTGTGGTTGAATTAGAGAAGGCTGAAAGAAGCTTAGGAGGGCAACCCTGTAGGAAGACCAGCAGTCTCAATTATCCTGGACTTCTGAGATGTCTCAGATACTGGACCACCAACCAGACAGCATACACCAGCTAATATGAAGGCCCCAACACATATAGAGCACAGGATTGCCAGGTCTGTGTTCATTTAGAAAAGATGCACCTAACCCTCAAGAGACTGGAGACTCCAGGGAGTTTAGAGTTCTAGTGGGATAGGGCTCAGGGGCTGAGGAAATCCTCATGGAGACAGGAGGTTGGGGAGGAAATATGTGATGGAGAACAATCAGAGGGTGGTCTGGGAGGGGAATAAAATATGGAGTGTAAAAAAAAATTAAATAAAAATTTCAAAAGTACAGTGTTGAGATGAAGATCTGCAACAGAACACATGCTTTATTTTATTAATGGCTTTGAAGAAGTCACCAGGACTCCTGCAGTGGCCATGAATTGACCACCAGCAACCAAAAAACCTTGGACTCCATCTCCTCCCCAGTTAAAACTGTAGGTTACACACAGATTGCATGCATTTATAAAGCCTCCTGCCCAAGACTCAGCTGTTTTTTATCCAGACTGCTTCTAACTATCCCTGTGAATTATAAGCATCACTTCTCTTCTAGGCCTCTAAATTTGCCATAATGCTTACATAACAAATACTTAGACTTATAAATAATAATTATTATAATCAAAACTTCTGGTGTCACAAGAACTAGGCTGGTCCAATGTTTGATTTCATGTAAATTAGAAAAAGCCCTTATTACAGAATAGATGTAGTTTGTAGATTGAAGTTTGAGTAGATAATGCTGTTTTCTTCCCTTTGCATAGCTGTGTCCCTATCCCTAGAAACATGGTTTAATAGGGCAGTTTCTCTTTAATCCCTCCCAGACCCTCTATAGCAATGAGCAATGACCTTATATGGAGTTTCAGCAGACTAAGAAAGACTGCTGAAACAAAAGCAGACTCCTGAAATTGCATTTCTGGCGTGTGGCTGCAAAGGTAACAAAAGCCTACTATGACAGAGCAGTGGAATACAGTCAAGTACAGCAGGACATTGTAAGAACTGTGCCATCAAACCTTGGGTGTATTTACTGTGCAACATCAGAAGGGCTGTCACAGCTACAGTCTGTTGCTTTGCTAGACATCTGACAACTTTTAAGTTCCCATTTGCAACTGAGAGAATCTAATCTAATGAACGGTTTTAGAAATCTGAGTTCTGTTATGAAGATGCAAACCCTGCACAGGCATGCTTAAGCTGTCCTCCATTCTGAGGGTTCTTAGTCTCCATCGCTGGTAACTCACATAGCAGTCACTGTAGTCTTCTAAAGACTCTAGTAGTAAATGAAAGTTGTTAATGTACTTTTACAGTATGTTGTAAGGACCCATTTAATAATATGTGATGTTTTCTAAGGTCATGGGGCTATAGGATCATAATAAAAAAAATTTTTAAATTTATGTACTCCAGATACACTTAGGATACAAAATTTGTGACAAACTTTATAGGAACCAAGACAAATGCCAGAGAATTGGAAGAAATACCACGAGCAGAAGTAGCGCATTACGGAAGCAAGAGGAGCCAAGAACACAGATAAATCAGAGAGATATGATTTAATTCTGCATGGTAAAGTGAGTTAGTGTGTCTGTGTCTCTACTAAAGATGTAGAGAGTGGTGGAGATATGTCCAGGGTATCAGCTGCCTACCACAATGTAAAATTCAGTATGCTCAACAGAAAAAAGGAAAAGGTAGATGCAGAGTAATTGATAAAATACAAACATAATCATCATCATCGTCCACAACTATATATGTATCCAAAACATACATATACCAACATATGTGTGTGTGTATATACATATATATATATATATATGTTTATGTGTGTGTACACACATCCTAATATATTTCATCACACACACATACACACATACACATACACACACACACACACACACACACACATGTTTTTGTGCAGATCATTAAGCTCAGGACACCCAATCATCTGTAGTCATCATTATAAGAGGACTCAGAATGTATGAGCATACTTACAAAGGCCATAGTGGGATGGTTAGAATGAGAAGTTGCTCTATAGTCTCACATATCTGATCCCTTGGTTCCTGGCTGGTGGTGCTGTTCAGAAGTTATTGAACTTTAAGAGGTAGAGCCCTCTTGGAGGTAGTATATCAATTGGGGTGCTTGGGAGTTTACAACTGTGCCACATCTTCACTCTCTACCTCATCTTTGTGGGTGAAGTTTGTAATCCTAAAGCATATAGCTCCTGCCACCCTGTCTATGGCATGCTGCCATGCTTGCTTCCCTGCTGGACCCTTTCCCTCTAAAACCAAAAGCCTAAGGAAAGTACTCATTCCATCAGCCGCCGCCTTTGGTCAGTTTTACCACAACAAGAAAAGAAGTAATTTAAACACATAGGAAGATGTACTGTTTCCAGCTTCATACTGTTCTGGATAACTAGGCAGAAGAGTATTAGGTTAATTTCCTCAAACACACTTGGTCCTACTCCATCACCAGAGGGTGCCTTCAAGTGCTTCTGCTTTCATTGTCTGCATGCACAATGCATTCTGAATAGGGCAGAGGCCCCCTAACGTTCAAATGAACTTGCCTACCTTGTTCTATTTTTAATACCAATTAAATGACATGGAAACAGAAATTATTGTTTATTTCTTTTCTTGGAGTAACAACTGGAAGAAAACCATGAATAAATGTGAGCCCAACCTTATTAATTGTCATGGTGGTTCCGATGTTATTTTTATGTTTTTAATGAAATCTATTTGAAAATAATTTCTCAAGCTTATACATATCTTTCCGCACATGGAGTTAGTTTTATTTGTGTGGTGAGCCTCTGTGTTCAGCTAGGTTTTGATATTTACTTGGCAAAAGATGAACCTAGTTTAAATCACTCATGTAAGGAAAGCACATTATAGTTTGGGGAATAGCTGTCTTCTGTTAGTTTCCTTTTTTGTTTCTCTCCTGTAAAGAACTGCAGACTTATGATATTGCAACAAATAAAAGTTTGCTCACATAAGGAAGTGGACTAGAACAGGTGAGACACACAACTAAAATTGCTCTCACAGGCTTTGCCTTCTGAAATCTGAGGAAAATGCTCATGATAAAAAGAATCAGAAGGACAGTTATATCTATTTCCCTTTTCTCTCTCCCTGCTTCTTAAATTCTATCAACTTCAGTCTAAGGTCAACTAAATGAGAAGAGCTAAAAGTTATCTGTGTTTAGAGAAAATAATCATTACTTTGATCTTGCATTCTGATGGATGTAAGTCAAGGTTATTGGGAGCTCATATCATTTGTAATCCTACACAATTTTTATTAAAATGCTTTTCAGACTAATTTTCTACATGAAAACATTTGAAAAAAATACCCATCCATTAAGCTGTTAAAGAAAAAAATGAATAAGCCATTTGCCTTACTATTAGTGAGCACATCACCAGTTGGTTTATTGTATACTATGATGTTATGATAACAATGGCTAGATAAACTTCATCTTCTCCCTGTGGACATGTTAATTGGATTCAAAGCCTACACAGGTCACATTATTGTGACTCATGCTGCATGCCATTGCCTTTATAAATGTCTGTGGAGTTGATACTCTTTTCTTTTCTAGCAGTCACAAGTTCCAGGATCCATTTTTACCAAGAGTGTGGTCCACACTGACACTCACACTAGTCAGCTGCCAATACAAAGCACAATACAAAGAAAGAAGGTTTAACTTACACTTTGTACAACTCTCTACCCGTAGTAAAGTGGCTTCTCTAACAAATTTTGTTTTTAAAAACATAAAGATTGGGCCCTTTTTCTGTCTGTGGATACTCTTAAAGAAGAATACATGAGATTGTCACTGGCTGTTGGAATTCGCACATGGGACACTAAAGATTCTAAATACTACTTCTCTACTGTATCAATGAAGATGGGAAGTAATTAGAATAAAAGTCTAAAATAATTACATTTTTTTGGCTTTTTCACTAATGATTTCCTACTTATCACAAAATAACCATATATGTATTGCATATATTCATATATAACCTGGCCTAATCTTTATAAACTGCACATTTCCTTCACATTTGTTTTCTTTTACAGTGAAAAATGTGTTAAACAAAAAAAAATCCACATTCTGAAGATTAATCTCAAGTCACTTAAAGTCAGACAAATTTTAAATTTAAGAGAAGAGTTATATAGTTTCCTTTGGGTTTTTCCTGTGCCTAATTAGTTCTCTTATTTTATAATTAGAAGGAAAAAGTCTGTCGTATGAGAAGATGTTTTTTTGTTAGCGTTGATAGCATTAGCAATGTAAAATTTAAAAGGTACTGTGCCCTTGGTCAAGTTGTGTCCACCTGATGAGATCACAAGGATTTGATGCTCACAAGCATGTGGGTAGGTATGATGACTCCTATAGGCTTGCTTAGTTAGCAGAGCCTGAGAAAGTAGACGTGTTGGGGCATACATAGACAATAAAACTACCCGGGAGATCTGCTGTGAATCTCAGAGGGGTATGGCTTCTCTAGCATGGATAAGGCATAGATTTTAAGCCCAGAACTGCAAACAAGACTACCTTGCTCCTGAGTAAACCATAATTGTCACCACATGTACCCATGCAAGATGGATTTTTCATGACATTTCTTAAGTGTAGCTATAATGGTCCTTGTGAGGCTGACCAAGATGTAGGAGAGACTTGACTTTGGGGTTGGGGGATGTTTCATTGCTTACATTGGATGTTCCATGTTGTATGATGCAGCGTTTCTTTTTTGTCAACTCCTGGATACTCCAATCCTCCTAAGCATACATCTGTCAGTGGGGAATGCCAGAGTAGCTGTAGAAGGCAGAGCTGGTGACATATTTTGACATCTATGACTCAAGATTAGATGCCTCCTGATTGAGCAGGATGAACCATGAACGCATACATTACCAGGTTCTCTCTCATGGGGCCCTACCCTGATTTGCACGGACATAGTACAGAGTATGGGGTTTTTTTGAAGACAGAGTTGTGAGATGTGGCAATGAATTTGCAGCTCTCCTTCTGGAGCCCATTTCATACACTTGCCATTAGGCTTCCCTCAAAATTCACCCCCAAACCTAGATTTTGAATCTTATACCACTTTCAATGAACTCTAGTTGCCCTGAAGAACCAACAGTTGTGTGTTTCTATTGTTTTCTGAACACATGAGTGACCTCATTGTTGCCACATCTCAATTCTTTCCCTTCTGGAGAAATCTGAAAGACAGAAAGACTGGGTCCATTTCAATCCGTGTATACCCTTTACCAGAGAAACTTGAGATTTTCACACTGTTGTTTAAATTCTCACATGGATCACTACATATTCTAGACACTGACTCTCCTTCCAGTATCACTGAAGTTGGAGAGTAATTAGAATAATAAAATAATTACTGTATGTTTTGGCCACTTTATTGATTTTATATTTTTCCATATATATATATATATATATATATATATATATATATATATATATATATATATATTATACAAACACACAGATATATAAATATAAATACATAAAAATATAAATCACATTATATAGATGTTGTTGACTACATATTTTTAAATATAAACATATATTCTAATGAGTACATCTAGATGAATATTGAAAATAACTTATAAGCATGTATAGATGTATAAATGTATATGTGTATATATAATATTTCATGCAAACAACAGGAACTCTGTGTGTATAAATGCCATATATATATGTGTGTGTGTGTGTATACATCTTTATGTAAATTTTGATAGAGCTTTAGATTTACTATATAGTTTACTAGAATCTACAAGGCTATTCCCTAAGAGTGTTTCAAGTTGTTGCAATTATTCCATATATGTATATTTTCGAAATGTCTAAAGATATGTGTTTCTCATAACTGAGCAGTAGGGGTTTCTCATTAATTACAAGTAGCTGTTAAACCTGGTGCCATACACATAACAGAAATTAATTAAAAGAAAATATGTGTTCCCAGTGGTCATTTGTTTCTAGATAGAGAAATGCTTCCTTATGTGTTTCTTTACAAACAGTAGTCACTGTAGAACACCCTTCTCTACCCCTGGTTACTCAAAATTCAACTTTTAAGATTGAAAAACTTTCATTCATAGAGAATAATTTATCAACAGATGAAAAGCAATTATGTCAGAGTTTTTTGGCAACTATTATATCAAAATCACCCAGGAAGATGGGTGTTGACTTGTGGCATCAAGCACTGATATAGACAGTGGCATGAATATATATAGACCGGGCTTTTACTGAAACATCCTGAGGAGACCATCTCAGGGATGCATATTAATCACTAGGAAGGTACAAAAATACAGCTATCTACCTGTGTGTTCTTAATTATAAGGCTTTTCTTTTGACAATAATGTTGAAATTATTATCTGAGTTCAGCTGAGAACATATTTTTTTCTTTCTAGTGAGAGTTTAACAATTACTTGATTGAAGATCTGAGCTGTAGGTAGCTGTAATTTTGCAGACTCGTTATATTATTTCTGGCTTCCTTAAGTGTTGACTCATTTTGTACTGTCTGAGAGCTGAAAAGAAATCACTGGGGAAAGGCTAAAAATATCTTTGTGTTTTCCTTCTATTGCTTCAATTTTATGTCTCTGATATATGCTTGGAATCATATTTTATGCACACAAGGATTTTGAAACTTTGAAAATGAGAAAGAAAATTTTCTTTTTGTCCTTAGCCCCATCATACTTTGTATCATGTGATAATATATGTAAGTAGGTTTAATACGCAATCCTTTTCCAAATTTAATTTGACTGTAGGATGGAGTGTAATTTCCATTGTGATACAAAGTCTCACATCAAATAGCACAGTAAACCCTTTTCATGTGAGTTTCCTGGTGAAGTAGCTTAAAGCCTGAAAGATAATTATATGGAATTTGCTTGAGGTGACAAAGTAGTTTTCACAATCCCAGGCTATCGATACCTTAAAATTTTACTTTTTTCCACAATAGGCGATTGGGTGCTTTCTGCTAAACAGTTTAAAGACCTGTTGTTTGGTCCTAAAAATTAATTACTATTGTAATCAATATATTCAGCCCACTGATATTTCAGCCCCTGAAACTTCAGCCACCATTCAACCACCTGTGAGACAAAATTGAACTATGTTTTTTTTTTTTTTTTTTGTCATGAAATCAGAGAGTATCAACGAAGAAATGCATAATCATGGATTGGGTCTCTTGTTTTTTTTACTCAGTTGATATTTCATGACATTTACTTATGTATATTTTTAATTTCAGGCATATTATGGTTTGTTTTGTTATGTTTACAGTGAGATTCTGCCAGAGGGGAAATAGTAATCTAAGAAACTGTGAATGTTCTAAGATTTAGTAAATTGGGAAATATGAAGAAAAACTTTAAAAATAAGGAAGTAGACACATATTTTGTAAAATCATATTTTATAAAAACTTCTGCTATCTTCTGGAAGTACCTGGTTTGTTTACCTATACATACACAAATATTTGAATATATATAAATATACAAATATATGCATGTATGTATATGTCTCTGTTTGTATAATAACCTCACATATGACATCTAGTATATACTTATATATATTAACCAAGTGTAAAAAAATAGTACTTAATTGTTAATGCAGAGATAATCAAAAATGTTAACCATTTTATGTTAGGCAAGATGGATAATTACTTATTTTGACACAAATTTAGCTTCTTTTTAAAACCAACACTGATATTATTCACACGATGTGAAGCATCCATATGGAAAGTGAAGATTTTAGTCACATATCCAGATGTTTGACTACATTAAATCAAACCAATCTTTACTTTGGATTCTCATTTTGTCAAGATTATATTCTTCATCTCATAAAATCTATTCTTAGCACCAATTCTTCATTCAGAGCCAAATTGTGATCTAATAAGTCAGATGTGGTTTTTTATAGACAGACTGAATTGCAATGTGCACCAGTAGACTATGATCATGAGAATCGCAGCATTTAGTACTTACAGAGACTTTGTAAATGTATGGTGTCTCATCATCATCAATTAACAAGAGATAGCTGTTGTCCATGAGTCATCAAGCAGCACACCAATTATTCATAATGTTTTAATAAGATATGTTTGTCTACTTGTTTATTAGTCTACCATGTCCACCATGATAGCAAGTTTATTGTCTATTTACCATTATTTGATGTTTCATAAAATTCCCAATTCACTTTAAACCAAAATGGCCAATTTGTTATTTACAAGTTTATTTAAAAGGAGAAAAGTGTGCTGTAGAATTTCTATCCAATAGTTTCAATGCAGATATTAATGTGGGCTTTAGTTTGTTATTACTTTTACTTCTCTGGGCTTTAACTCCTGAGCTGTAAAATGAAGCTACTTTTGAGGAAGATCATTTCATATATGGTATACATGTATCATGAGAATACTATGTTCAAAAAGAAGAAAAGACTAGAAAAGAAAAAAATAGTAGAAATATAACTTGCAAACTTTATTATATGGGTAATCCATAATTTAAAACCATTGTTATTGTGGTTTAAAGAAGATAATGATAGGATATTATGTGACAAGGCAGAGATTTTTAATACATTCATGCTTAAATATTAAATGCCAAAAATGTATGACATTTAGACTAGAATCACAGAAGATGATCTAGAATTTAAGTTTAAAAAAAGTCTCTTATAAGAATAAGAGATCTTTGAGCAGTTGAGTGCTGTAAAGGCAGAATAAAGTTAGGATGTTTGGGAATAAATATATGGATGTAAAATGTATAGACAAAGTCAATTACTACATAAGGAAGATAAAATATTCACAGAATCTCTTAGAAACGTGTAATAGTATGTCCATTTGTAAGAAAAAACACCATTTTCCCAGTATGTGCCAATTCTACATGTGAAAGAAAAAAATGAAAATTATGTCATTTTGTAATCATAAAATGTATCTATTGATTGGCTAAAAGGGGACCATCTCAGAAATTATCACTTTTATATAAGCTTATTTTTATAGCACTATTAATTGTGATTTTAACAATGTGAACATGATGAACAAGATTATATAATAAACAGTACATGGAGCAGAAAAGGGAAAGATAGAGCATGCTGCTGCTCTCACGGCTTTATTTTGTAGTATAATTACCATCCACGATCCAAATGTTTTTAGGAATGAACCACTGAGTGATAGAAAAGTTTAGGACTATGTGTGGCTGAAAATGCATGCTGTAAAGTAGTTTGTTGAAACAATTGTCAAAATTCCGAGAATGGATACTACAAAAAGAGAAGGCAAATATCAGCCTAGAAACTATTGTCAGAAACTGCAAATGCACTTTTTCATGTGAAAAGAAAGGAGAAAAAAAAAAGAAAAAAAATCACTGTCACAGAGCAGTGAAACCAGGTTAGAGCAGTGTCACAAGGCTCTTTAAAGAAGTGAGTGGCTGACTGTCACATATTGGAAGCATGTGCAATAAAATGAAAACTGGCAGAGTGAGTGAGCTTGGTTACTCTATGGCTTTGGTTATCACCCTAAGTACTTGAGACAGGTGAAGAACCAAATGATTGCAGAGCACAGAGACATTGAAGCAGAGGTAGACCAGTAGTTTCCAAACCTGTCTTGAGTCTTTAAAGAATCTGACAAAGACGTTTCAACGGATTCACAAAACTTTTCAATAGCAATACTATAAAGGAAATTAAATAATCTCAATATTTACCTCTAATTTTTGACGATAGCCTTATCAAATCTTTTATCAAGAGAATACAGTTGTAAAAATAAAATTATTTTTCTAGTAATAAAAAGTTTGCAACCATACATTTCCACATATGAATATTTTTAGTCAACAGAATTGGGGTATTATGTGACCTTAAGGAAAAATAATTATGGACACAAATCTAAAGTAAGAGAACAATATTTTGATGGACTTCTGGCTATTCTAAGAATCTCATAAGAAGATGAGCAAACAGACAATAAAATACTGAATGCTTCCAAGTATTAGTTGCTAACATATGTTTAAGTAAGAAAGGGATGGTATAAATATTATATTTAGAGAATCTGGCACATTTTAGAGAAATTAATCCCTAGAGGTAGTAAAGTGATGGAAGACATGCAACCACTTATTCTGTGCCGTTGCTCTACCAAAAGAACTTTCTTTGCGCTTATTACTCAGACTTGCTGGAACAGCTACAGTGAATGTTTCAAAGTGAGAAATGAATATTTGATGATGAATTATTTATATGCAAATGACAAGTAAGGGGACTGTAGTTAAAGAAACAGCACATGATAAAACAGGCTCTCTCTATTACATATGTTACTTCTTATGCCAAATTTCTAGCTGTACTGGCATAGATTAGATTCTGAAATAGAATTCTAAGCACATAAGCAACACAGTGAATGATAAGTGGTCAGTGAATGCACTTTTTTAGAACTGTAAATTATTTCAAGTAAATTAATACCTTTGAATTTTTTCACAGACTCTCCATTTATTAATGTCTCATAATACCCCATTTTCTTTGTAGATTATGAACACAATATATCAGAGTCTTCAGTTTTAATAATCTATCATTTGCAGTTTAAATAACTGTGTTCTATAGGTAAGGTTTTCTTTCCCTTAGTGTGGAAAAGGCAATGATTTTTATGTGGTTAAGAAGAGTTTTCAGACTGTATGGATGTGTTTTACAAAAAGAGTTTTTCAGCTTCTCTGAGTAACTATGTACATAACAATTTTATTGTCATGATTCTTCTTAATTTGTAGTCATACTTAAATTAACCATTTGATTTTCTAAAATGACCATGCCATTTTGTAAATAACTATCTACCTTCAGGTAGAAATGAATAAATAAAGCCAGACATACTAGAATGCATGCTCTAATTCTTACCTTTGCAACTTCTGATAGATTTTGAGTCACATTTAGAATACAATATTTCACAAAATAATAAGAACAATTTATAGCTGAATAAGTTTTTCTGTAATTCTCGTTACTTTTAAAACTTTTATTTCTCTCACTGTTGTGTATCTTTATATTCAGATTGCTTCTCCAAGAATAGAATGCAATCCACATTTAACGTAGCCTTCAGTATGTGACTAATTGTATCTAATTTTAAAAAATGCACAATTCTGGCAAAAATATTTCTAACTCCTTAGTCACACATTCTACATGGATTATATTTCCATCCATCTAAAACTGTGCCTAAGTCTTTGCAGATTAAATCAAATATAGAAAAGAATAATTGCTGTATTAGTATTTATATCTAATGAAATTCAAGCATGATTCACAGTCTCCTCAAAAAGAGATTTGGAGTGTAATGTGTAAGATATATACCCAAGTCCTCCCCTGCATAGCACATTCTGTAGACTTATATACATACATGTCTTATACATTTATGCTAATTGTCAAGGAAGATCCAGAACTTAATTTAAGACACAGGAAATTTCAAACTCATCCACACTTTCTGATTACATATTCTTAGATGCAACAGCCCTCAAATTATTGGATTATTGCCGTTTCATAGAAACACTTTATTAAAAAGGCTTTAAAGTGAGATTAATTGAAATTTAAATTGTCATTTTCAGAACTATTTCATCTAGCCTGAAGCAAAATTACATCTTTTCAAAATTAGAATAAAAGATGTAAGCCCTTTCAAATCTTTTAACTAGCAGTAACCTTCATTTCACTTTTAATTGTCTCAATCCATTGTGAAATTAACCATATTGTGTAGATTATCAGTCAGTTAAAATTACTGAAGTGACTGTGTGTGCACCAATCTTTCAGAAGATTTGTGTTAGCTGGACACATAATAGAGCAAATGAAAACACAGTGAACTTGTATATAGTGATGAGATCACTTTAGATCTGCTTCCTCTCTCTCTCTCTCTCTCTCTCTCTCCTCCACTCATTTCTCCAATATCAAAAAGGTGGATGAGCTCTATATGCAACTGTTTATGCATAAACCATTTTATTCCCCCTCATTGTTATTAATGTGCTTTGTGATTACAGAAGATTCCAACTGTCCTTCACCAGGAGTGGAGCTTCAGAAACCTAATCTGCTGTTAGTTTGTTTCTCTTCACGACACATGGCTAGTTTTCACATTAAAAAAAAAAACAGAGACCTTCTATGTGTGGACGGTCTAGGACACTGCTGTAGATCTGGGCCTTCACCTGACTCCCCTCTCTAATCACTCTATATCATTCATACTTTGGCTTCCCCTCAACCTAGAGTGTGGATTCTCAAATATCAAAGGTCTTCCATACTTGTCCACATGTCACTATTGAGGTGAAGAATTTCTGGAATATTTAGTTTACAAATATTTAGTAATTCAGATATATATATATATATATATATATATATATATATATATATATATTCCTTGCCTGTTTATAAGTTTAATTGGAATTGGATGAGAATCAAGGCCAAGGGTGGCCATACATTTTCTAATTAACTTCGAGATTCAGCATTTGAACTGTTTGCCAAATTCATATCAATTATACTTCCTTGTTCTCTTCATTCTTGCTAAGAAATCCAAGCAGCT
Source organism: Mus musculus (assembly GCF_000001635.26). Classification (NCBI taxonomy): domain Eukaryota; kingdom Metazoa; phylum Chordata; class Mammalia; order Rodentia; family Muridae; genus Mus; species Mus musculus. The sequence continues at coordinate 42,533,030 of NC_000068.7, forward strand.
AATACTCATCCATTGTAGAGGGTAATTGCACTGTTGCAACATCTACTTATATGTGTGATGGTATTTAGGGAGGTATATCTGATCTCACAAGTTAATCCTTCCCATTAATCCTATGTAAAAATGATTGAATATTAATATTTTAAAGAAAGTTTGCCTCATATTAACAAAATATACTTTAACAATCCAGAAAAAAAAAAAGTCCTTTACAAATCTGTATTGCTTGACCTTATTTTCTACATCTGTAATTTGAGAGGTATGAATCAGCATTCATTATCTTTGTAAATGTGAAAGCAATATTATTAGTAGCACTATCAAATTCTATCAAACATGTTTAATGTATGAACACCTTTTCTGTGTTTGACACTAGCAAAGACATATCAATATAGCAGTTGATGCTATACTCCCATAATGTCAAACACTTAGCACAATGAGACATCAATGAACAAAAGACATCACAAGTGTTATAGTATTTTAAATACTGATAGCAATAAACTATATATCTATTGTAAATATTACAGTAACCAAGTAATCTACATTAGGAATACACTTAACTGCCGGCTCCATAAGGACTTTTGCATATGTTAATTCGATGCTTATGATTTGGAGGTAGCTCTAATTCGAAAAAAAAATTTACAAAGTATCTCTGCTGAGATGAGTTACTCTTTGCCATGGCAAAGAAAACTGCAATTATGTTTAACAAACAAACTAGACTGTAGGAAATAGTCACTAACACTCCCCAGTTTCATTTTGTAGAAGCTGGCAGAAAATCAAACACACTAGACATATGCATACAGAAGAACACAGTTAACCATTCTCAATTGGGTGACCTTTTGCTTAAATGCATGGTATTTGTCCTTGTTAAGCTCTCACACCAAAAGATTATTGGATTTTAAGTCGGTTTCAAGTCTAAAACTACTCAGAATTTCTACTTCACGAAAAATTTTAATTCCCACTGTGATTTACTCTCTTAGAACACAAAGAACATTAAACTAGATTTTTCTTACCATATTTTGAGTTGTGACTGCCAGTTCAGAATTGTATTTTGATTATTTTTATAGGCGTGTGATAAAAGTGCTATTTTTTTTATATACTTTGGAGAATGTCTGTCCAACGATAGACTAATTAAATCATTCTGATTTGCTTATTCAACATGAGGTGGAAAAACAAATTTAAAATGAGGTTTTTTTTTTAAATGAAAGGTTAAAAAAAATCAACAATAAAGTACTTTTAATTAAGAATGAGTAGCATAAGCCCTGATGTTTGCCCTTGAAAATTTAATTATACAAATTTGAAGCTTTCTTTTATTGACTCGCCTTTGCTTTGTTTTAAAAGAGACATTTCTATAGGAGATAAAGTTCCTTGTGATGCTACACATACAATAAAGGCATTTTAACTACTTTAAGGCCTGGATATTTTGGATACATTCCTTGCTTGGATATTTAATTACTTCAAACTACAGGTATTTCTTTATAATACTTTTTTTTTCCTTTAAATCATCTGAAAAGTGTTCAGAAATCAAAATCACTACAACCACAGCACATTCATCTTGAATCCCATCTCAGTTAATTCTGAGGTTGGCCCAATGCTCTGCTTGTGTGTGTGTGATCTTGTTCTTATCCAAATTGCTAGCATTTATTTCAATAACTTGCATTTATTTTGTAGCAACTCATGAGCATGCATTTTCAGGTGTGTTTTTCCAGAAAGTCTTTCATTTTAATATGACTGCTAGGCAGTTTTTACTCTAGAACTAAGGCTGTCCATATCACGTGCTGAGTGATTGTTGAGGGACAGTACCCTCTAAGGGAAATAGCCGAAAATAGGATTAAAAGAGCTTTCACATTTTAGAACAGTTCTTTAGTCCATTTCAAGGTAAAATGAACTCTCTCCAAGACCCAATGGTGAGAAAAAAGGGGGGGGGGAAGCATTAGTTTTCCCAAAGTTTCTCAGGTTTTTACCAAAAATCATCTGGATCCTGACATAGTAGCTGAGCAAATGACAATTCAAGGCAAAAAAGGAGATAATTTTGCTATATTTTTGTGAATTTCCCTTTTGTGATTTTGTACAGTACAGTCTTGCCTATCTGCAGAATTTTTCATTGGTCTCAGTAGCTCTCTTAGCTCTTACCCTGCAGAACAGAATATCATTTTATAATAAAACGACACAGTCTCACATGACTTTAAATGCTCATACCCAATTAGTGAATTATTAATTCTATTGTGGTCCAGGCAGCTGCTCAATAAAAAGGAAAATCCGTGTCCCAGTGCTCTTGGCCTCACATTATAGCTGTAGATAGGAACAGTTTGTCTACTTGACCAGGCAACTATATGACAAGCTAGGTCACTTCGCAGTGTGCTGGGAAGAAATTAATTATAAACCTCACACTGTCATTTGTTGCAACCAGTAAGATATCTACACATCTGTTCCAACTAACCTCTCCACTGTTGTAGTAGCACTTACTGCTTTCCTCATCAACCTGCACATTTCAGCAAATTCAACAACAGATAAATTCCAGAGCCCAGCAAAAGAGAAGACTGGTTGCTTCAAAACCAATGCTGCTGGTTGTTCTTGCTGTTGTGTTTGCTGTTGCTGTTCTGCTAGTTTGCTGGTTAACTGGATATTCTGACTATGAAGATTGGACTTACCCCCAAGGAACCTGCTGATGCTAAGGAGCAGGAACTAGTCTACTTTGGTAGGTGAAAGAGGTCTATGGACTCCTTCCCCTCTAACTTTCTTTCCTACCTAGTGTTAGGGGGCTGGAAAAGATTAGGGTGGGATAAGTTTTGAAAGGGAGGTAGAAGCAATAGAACATAATAAAATAGTTAAAAAGGAGCTAACATACTACTTTGCTAGTTTTATAGTTTTTCTAGTTTTATTTTCTATTTTATTAATTATTTTATTATTTATTATTTCTAAGGTCACTGTATAAAATCGACATCTGCACATTGAATATGTGTTTTTATCATTCCTTCTTCAATTTTGTTTTTCAAAATTGGATTTTTTTTAATGATAACAGAAGATAAAGCAAAAAAAAATACACAAGACTGTTACTGCAAGGGAAAATTTATAATATACTTGGAGAAATCACCCCATCCCCCCAAAATAAATGCTTAATATATGAGGTAGTGATTTATATAAGGACAGAAAATGAAACAAGGGAAACATATTTATTGATATATACTTTTAGTGATTATCATGATTGCCAAGTAACCATCACTGAATCTCCTCTCCTGCCATCCTAACACATTCATGACTAGCCTGTTTATGTATATTCTTGAAATTCACAGAATTTATGAATATATATAAAAAGAGTTCAATATGTAACTTGCAGGTTATAAATTCAACAATGGGCAATAATCAAGTCAATATACAAGATCATAGTACAAGTCACATAACCCATAAGACAAGAACTTATCCATGTTTAGAAATTAAGAAAGTATTTCACTGAATCACAGAGATTAAAATGTAGGTAATTAATCAATGGGAGGACAGAAATTGGGTTTACTTGTGTGTTTTTCAGTGCTGGGTATAAGCAGGAACAATACGACAAAATCAATCACGAAATATGCTATCCTGAGTGGTCTATACACTTCCGCTATTATAAACTTCCACTCTCTACCATTTATCATTCTCTGAGTGAATGTAGTGAGTTCAGATCTTACAAATAACAAGAGGCATGTAGATAGTCAGAGGACATTGACTATGAAAGTTTCGTGGTCCACGCAACATTCAGGGGTATAGGTCTCAGGAATCACATCTGGAAAGCCAAGAAGACACTACCACCTGTGGAGCATGGCAGCAACAGTGCAAACATTAAAAGGTTGATTCACTCTTTGCAACGTTTTAAAACGTAAAATAAACATCTGTTAGGGCATGTGCTCATTCTTGTGCTCCAAGCAAGTTGCATTCTATAAAGATTGTTCTTTCAGTCTGCTTAATAATATTGAAACAGCTCAAATGCAGACATATGACACCTTCATGGCATACAGTGTTCTGAGGCAGAAATGCTGCATTCATTTGACTGTGCCCTCCACATACAGTGAATTTATGTAGTAAATAATATTTTACGACTTCTCCAAATTAATATTTATCATGAAATCATATATATATATATATATATATATATATATATATATATCACATTTAATTACTAAATTCAATAAGGAAGTTTCAGTTAATTAAATCTAGTCTGATATCAACTTACAAACTTTTCATCTCAATACTTCGGCAAAGTTTAATATCTCAAAATAAAGTTGGCATATAGCCAAAGAAAGGCTCTGTCAGTGAGTAAAGATTATACTTCAATGGGACTACACAGCATAATTCTCTGATAAAATTCAAATTTCTATAGTCCCAAATTGCTGTGATTTCTGGAGATTCAACAATGACTTTATGGGGAAATGGCCCATGAAGCTGTACTACCTACACAAAAAAAAAAAAAATATCTATTGATCTGAGGTTTGGAATATGTAGCTTCTTAAGTTTTCAGGGCTTAGAATGGCTGTTTTTCATATTTTCTTATGGTGTGTCTTGTCTTCCTTCTAAGAAGAATTACCTTTCTTCCTGTGACAGGGAAAGAGAAACATGAGCACTGTGCCAAAATTCTTCAATTTGACGGCATGTCTGACTTTTATGGGTGCTCCAAGCATATGATCTATTCACGAGAAGCAGTGAGAGAAGGTTTTGTCATTCTGACCAGATTGTGAAAGGCCATCCGTACTCAGATGAAAGGGATGAGAAGAATCTGCATAAGGACTGTGTTAAGGACACAGGGACCACATTTGATGACAGAGACTGCTGCATGTATTCACCGTGGAGGCACAAAGGAAATATCAACAGACACGACCAGTCATTTTCTACACTCAGATCACATTTCCCATAAAATAATTGGACTCGTTAAAATTGCTCACTTTTTATACTGTACTGGAATTGAGTAGACACCAACCATCCCAAGGCAGTTAAAGTAAGGGCCATTACCATTACTTTCCAACACCCTCAAATTGCCATTTTGCTAGGGATGTGTCCACTGCTTAAAACTGACTCCTCCAATGCCGTACATTTGCTCCTCCATCGATGTAGCACTAGGAGAACTGTGAAGCACACTGATGGTATTTTAATGCTGGTCTGTTTTATAGATTGGCATGTGGGCAACTTGCTGTGAGCAACTAGAGTCCATTCCTCCCAGATGCCAAAGTACCCTATTGCATCATTTCTATATTCTTGCTCCAGTCATAGGGCCAGTGGCTGATTTAGAATGAAGTTGCTATAAACATTTACATACAGATGTGTCAACCCAAATTCATATATAATAGGCAGTTAAATATAGTATGATTTCATGAGTCTGTGCAAAGAATGATTTAAACTTTATTAAAACAAGCACGTACTTTCCAAAGTACTGTAATCTCTGGGACTTCAAGGTTTTCCACATTTTCAGCAGCACTTGATAAGTTTTTCCCAGCCACTGTAATTGGATGGCAGTAGGGACTTAGTGTGATTTTAATTTGTATTGCCCAGTGACTAAGGAAATAAGATGCAATATTTCTCCTTATGATTTATTTTAGAAGCCCTCCAATAATTTGCTTACTGTATATTGAATTAATTTTAAAGAGACTGTTGCATGATCGGCTTTTTAACACTCTGTGTGACCAGAGTCAATGGGAAAGTTCAGGCATGCATGATTCTCCAGCTTTTCCCTATACTTTGTTTACCATGGGTATGGTGTAGAAAATCTGTACAGTCAGGTTCTGAATTGTATCCAAGATACTGACTCATGATCTTCAAAGGTAGAAACTTGGGCTTAGAATAACTTTTTGGTATAATTATGCATTAATGTCAATGGAATATTTCTATAATTGACTACAAAATTAAAATAGCCATCATGAATGATGTCAGAATTTAATGCTGGTTGGGCGCAACTTTTTCTGGGACCTGAATGGCATAAATCTAAACGTTGTAACTGTGATTTTATGTATTTTAGGATTTACAGGGTCTTCTATCTTACCTAATCCTTGCAGATCTTTGTCCATGGAGATGGATAGATGCAACACATTTACTCTCAAATTATTTCTATGCAAAGAAACAAAAACCAAAACAAAAAAACCAAACTTATGTCCAGAGAAATAAAGGAGAGAAATTTGGCAGAGATCAACAATTTGGCAAAGAAAGTAGGTCAAGAGAAGGAGCTGTTCAACACCCAGCGCTGTACAGGAGTGTTCTGAAAGGTCCCACATTTTCAATGCTCTGCCCATGAAAACCATCCTAGCGCATCTGCGCTTAGGAACCTTCATAAGCTTCTCCCACAGTTTCTATCCCACAACCTTCTTTTGATAAAAATCAAAATCCAAGCATCGATGACTATAAATTCCTAGAGGTTTCAAGGGATCGTTCCATTTATTTTGTTTTGGTTTTCCTCTTGCAAGATGACAGAAAGATGAAAGAGGCTGAGTACATAAGAACATAAAATAAAGTCCCCATTAAGTCCTCAGATTTACTCGGCCACCTTACACCAGCCATCTGAATGAGGGCTTTTGTCTTTCCCATCTGTCCTTCACTGTTCCTTAATACAGTGAAAATAATCAGTATAGTTCTTCCCAGAAAAAAAAAAAACAAAAAACAAAAAACCTCCATGTCCCAGCTCATGCTTTAGCTTAGTGTCTGAACTTTAACCCACCTAGTGGTAAGCGGGAATTTCAACACAAGTGTGCTTCTTGTATCATAAACTCCTAGAGGGCAGAGGGCAGTCCACAGAATGTAACTGCTTATGAGATTTCACATAAGACTGTTTCTCATCAAAGCAATTATGACGGCTATTAAAGGATAAGACGTTAAAAATCAGTCAATATTTACTTCCTATGTTCATTAAGGCAAGAAATGCAGATTGAATAAGCGCTGCCGCCCTTATTGATGGGTGTAATTTAAATAAATTTATGGACCAGACTGCTGGGGAGCTTATATATTTAGTAATGATTTTCGTCCTTTGCTGGTTATATAAAACTTTAAGTGATAAATGGCCCGGGAATACTTCCACAATTAAGTTGGTACAGAGAAAATGATGAAATTGAGGTAGCCTGTATCTGCGGGCAAAGAAGCTATGAAGGAATATTTAAGAAACACTCATAGGCTTTGCCGGTTAAGGCAATTTAGGTCCAGAATTACTGGATTTAACCTTCAGTGCACATATTAAAAAACAAGGGCTCAGCTAATAAAAGCATAAGATAGATTTCTGCTGGGGACAGAAAGCATGCAAGGCAAGTATGAGAAAGCTGTTTGCATATGAGTGTGTTAGAGATGATAGGCCTGGGCCAGGTGACAAAGAAAGAAGTCCATTATTGTGAGTCACCACGAGCTGTGTCTGGCTGTTATGACACACCACAGCAGTGGCAGTTACTACATATCAGATTTCTGAAACCCAACTGCTGTGTTACTTCACAACCTGTTCCAACCTAGTCTTATCTCAGGTGATGTCTTTGTTTGGTTCTTATGGACCTTTCCAAGACACTTTTGATTTTCAGGTTGTAGCATAATTCCATGTTTGTATACCACTTCTTTTATCACCAGATATGTTTGTGTGAATATCGTGACTCTCTTCACATGGGCGTATTCGTGTGTAAAGCAGTAAATGTGTAGATGAGAGTGAGAGAGACAAACACACCCACTGAAACCCTGGGATACCTATAGGCATAATGCTTTTGCGTCCTCTGTAAAGCTTATCTTTTTGTTATTTTAATGCTGAGTTCTCTGTTATATTCTTTTTCAACCAGAACACTGCACGGTAATGTTTATGTCAGGAATCTCCTGTCTCGAGTTTGTGTAAACATTCTTACCATCAATTCTTTGCCTTGTCAATAAAAGTTGATTACCTAATTACTGGGAAGAAGAGAGAATAGGGCGGGACTTCTGCCCACCCAGGATAGAGAGAGGGGTGGGCAGAATCAGATCTGACAGGAGGAGGAAGGAGGAAACAGTTCTTGAGAGCTCAGCAGAAACATGGAAAGCCGCAAACACAAGTATTATTGGGCTCTTGTCTGGGAGGTTGCTAGATTAGTTTAGGGCATTAGGTTACTCTGCCAAGGTATTGAGGTGAAGCATGTAAATAAATATTGGTTTCTCCATGTCATTATTGGGAACTAGCTTGGATAGAGAAATACAGCTACCATGTTAATTTACTACAGAGATTTATATTAAAATTAGCCTTTACAGTTACCCTGAATTCTTGTGTTATTGCTACTCTAAATACAGTCTACAAGAGCCCAAACATCTGGATGGATGGGGCGTCCTCATCTGCTGAATTTGTTTTTGTACTGACTTTAGAAGGAAATCTGCTTGTTGTCAGTAGCTCTTTCTATGTTTCAGAACTGTTTATCTAAGGTTCCAACTTCTACCCCTAGCATCTATCCTGAGTACCTTAAATTCACATACGAAATCTCTAATCCCCAGTATTTCTGATTCTCATCCTGTTTGGAAAGGGGAAGTAGCTAAGGTAGAACAGGTCCTGATGCAAGGTTAGCAATGACCATATGAAAGCAATGCTAAGGCGGGAGGAAAAAGAAAGAGGAAATGGAGTAATTATACTGCAATCTGACAGTAAAAGCAATAATTAAAAAAACCAAGAAACCTGCAACAACAAAACACCAGAATTCACATAAATTCATAGAATCCACCAATTTAAACATCAACTTCTTTCGTCTTTAGTGATTTTTTTTGGCTCACATTCATATGTGTGTGTATATATATATATGAATATAGTATATATATATATATATATATATATATATATAGTCACTCTCACATTTCTACATACTTCTGTTTGCCTCATGTTTTAATACTCAGATTATATTAGATTTGCAGAAGTTATATTGACTAGGTTTTCTCTGGCTATATGACAAGATGTTGCTCATCTTTATATTTAGGAGCTCATGTTGGGATATCGCTATAACCAGATCAGCCTAAATAACATACAAGCTGAGTAAATATTTGGAACAGAAGTCGACAGAGGAAATTCTACTCCTTCCTTTCCTCTGGTTTTCTGAGTTGATAGACAAATAAATGGGTTCTCCTGTTTAAAACTACCCAATGTTTCTCGTCGTTCTCACAGGAAGGATTACATTTTGCCTCATTTCCTTACCTTAGTACCTCCATCTTTGTCCATTCCAGTGATGGCAATTCAGGCTTTATTGTGTATCTCATTATGTAGCCACATTTCTACACTATGATTAAGTACATAGAAGAAAACCACAACCCTCTCACTATGGGGGGTCTTATTAAATGTCATCGGTTATTGTACTTGTCACATATTTGACCTGTAACCTCTCCTACTTGTGTTCCATTTTTTTCCATTATGAAAAACACATTATTTATAGGACTGTGTTGTGTAGCTATTTTCTCTTAATAGAAACATTTTCACTTAGAAGCGAGAGGGAGGCTCTAAAGACTTTGGAAGTAAAGGCGACTTCCTGGACCTGTGAAATAAATGAAACTTTCAAAGTTCAGGGTGCTCCTGACACAGCATTCATTAAACTTTACCTCGAATGTAGATAATCATAGAATCAATAAGCAATTGCTGTAGAGAGGAGACTACAGCTAATACAGCTGCCTGTAAGTTGTGAATTGAAGTCCAGGGATACAGCTTGCATGATTCATCACTCATGCTGAGATGAACAGTTTAGCCACGAGGCTGCCTTTGCTTCGCACATGCTCCTGTAAGCAACCTCAATAAACTCCTTGCTTCACTAAATACGAACAAGTGCAGCTGCTTCTTTGTTCTGTCATCCATGGCCTGCCTGGGATGAAGAGACATTTGTTTAAATCTCCTCAGGAAAAGTCACCGCAGTCTCTAAAACCTCTACTCAAACCAAAAAACTCTGCTCTGTTAGATAGCTCCCGAATTTCATCAAACAAAGTTGCCAGTCACTTTAATTTTGTCCCTACTGATCTGATGAGCCTCCTGCTCTCCTCTGCTGCTTCCTCTCCCATATTATCCCTCTCTTTGTATATGAGCAGAAGGCCGGGCCGTACCCATCGCAGCTGTATTTCCCCACCCTCCTTGCTGATTCTGCACAAACATATTTTTAAGCCAATAACGAGGGCATAACTACTAGATCCTTTTTTATATCTGTTTTCTTTAAGTCTGTTCATTTTTTTAATGATAAAATGTTCCAGTTCACACTAGTTGGACACTAATGCTGCGTTGACGCAGTTTCTGCAGAGCCTGACAGGCACCCGCAGCGCTTTTGCACCTGTGATGGTGCTGCAGGTGCGGCATGGAGATCCACTGTGCCAGTCCGCCAGCCTCTTGGGGGAATTTGCCCTGAACAGGTGGTTCTCAAACTTGGCTGCTCATCAAACTGGTGGGGTGTTGACAGTATACAGGTGCCTGGGGCCTAATTATCAAGAGAAACTGATTTCAATTCCTCGGTGTCATACCCACTTGCTTGTGCGTTTTGGATTTCTACAGATGGATTTAAAGTGAGGCTTGGGTCCAGAACTTTATACTCAGCTCCTGTGCCTTGCCTTTTCCTGCTAACCTTACTTGAAGCTCCACCTTTGTCTTTCTTAGATGGGTAGGAAATCCCAGTGGTTAAAGAGCTTAGGCCTGCTTGTTGCTTAGTGACTCAAGGTAGTTACCTGTTTTTCTAACAATTTCATCTCTTAGCTTTTGACTTTCAAATGGCCTTAAGCATTCATTTTGAAACCTACTCTAGTCCTATAGTTTGCCAATTAAGTCTCCATACTATGGCTCTGGTACTCATGATGCTGCCACAGTTCAATCCTTTCTTCAATATATCTTTTCCATTTTCATTGTTAAGATTCTTTTTTGATCAGGAGCAAAGAGGAAACATCCAAGCCTGTCATTTTACTACTTTCTTGACTGCGACTGTTTGATGTGAACAGTCACTAGATCATCAAAACCAAGATTTCATCATCATTACCATGTTGAGAGTGATGTTGACCATTAACATTTAAAATGTAATTCTAAATATAAGAATAGATCCATTTTAAGAGGCCCCATCTCTTGACATTGTTTTTTTAAGAAATGCATCATTTTATCTTCATCAATGGATATTTTATTTCTCAGTATCTAATTTATTACTCTGCTCACATTTTTGAGTTGGAGCCTCTTAAAATACACACACACACACACACACACACACACAGAGAGAGAGAGAGAGAGAGAGAGAGAGAGAGAGAGAGAGAGAGAGAAACAGATGAAAAGCCCAGTGGGAGGAATGGGTTGCCACTTTTTAAGATGTTACTCAGTGATTTCCATAGCCCTCCACCCCGACATTACAGACTACTGTCAGTACTTTTAATTACGCTTCAGGATTTGATGACAAATCCTATTGCTGAAAGCAATATGTTGGAGCTGTAGAACATGGAAAATTCAAGCTGGGTGCTTCATCTTACTAGATAGCTTTTATAATCCTAGAAAGTGCTATGAACACAACTGGAGTAGAAACAGAGTCACAATAATATCCAGCTGTTAACTCTAAGAGATGCTGGTAAGACATGCCTACCCATGCAATAATGGCAAGAATGTCCTAGGAGTGACCAACTACCATGATTGGGTTAGAGTCTTGCTCTACAAGTAGAAACCCTTTTCTGGTAATATTATTGAGCCAAGAACCTGTGGTAGTAGAACATATGCCCTCAGAGAAAACCCTACTATATTTATTCTACTAAATGGTTTTAGTATTAAATTGACTCATTATGGCTTATACTGAATGATCAATGTGTCTTTAAACCATAGTCAGAGAATCTTCTATTTACATTAGATAGTGACTAAGACAGAGATTAACAACTAGCCAGGGGGAAAGAATAAACACCTATTGGATGCCCAGCCCTACATTGTGTGCTCTCTCTCTCTCTCTCTCTCTCTCTCTCTCTCTCTCTCTCTCTCTCGCCTCCGTAATCATTGCAGAAAGAGTGTAAGAGCCACAGGTGGTGAATGAATCCAGGAAACAGTATTTTCCAGACAAATCAGGACAGTTGCTTGTATGAACTCACAGAGGTTATAGTAGCATTCATAAGAGCTATAAAATCTCAAGCGGGACAAAATTCCACATGGACCATTACATTTAGTTAATTTACTAATAAAAAGTTAAATATGTTACGTTTGTTGTATGTTGTGTAATACGAATGAACACTACATAGCCTAAAATATCAAAACAAAATTGGCAATTTATACTAAACTTCTGAGGTTGTTAATACTAAATTTCTAAGGTTGCTAATAATAAACTTCTGAGGTTGCTAATTCACATATAGAGTCATGTCACTGTATGCTTATGGTTCATATGAAAATGATAATGGCTAATGTGGAGCACTAGACATTGAAGCTGGATCATTTAGGGCATTATAAGTTATTTAGGGCTCAGGGCAGAACATTGTATTTGATTACAACATTGATTTAAAAAAAATCATTCTCATTAGGTAGACACTTTCTTCCTTATTCAGGTTATAAAATATCTAAAGTGAAAAAGATTGCTCAAAATATATACAGGCAACGGGGATATTTTTGGTTGTAAATTCCTAAAATTATATACAAAAAATAGAAGCTATCCTTCTGATTCACCACTGAAGCTATCCTTCAGTATTCACCACTCTGCATGTCAGAAAGTCTTATTTTCTGAGTTCATTTAGCAAGCATAGTGACTTCAGCCACTTTCATATGCTCCAGGGAATGGTGGGAAATGAGTTGCAGAGCCTGAACACCATGCACATTGTATTGCTTATGAGGCTGGTTTAGAAGGAAATAAGGGCAGAAGCACAGCTGCCTACAAACAACAGGTAGAGAATCACTTAACAGATAATGAAAGGTAGCAGGAGACAGCGTTTATCAGGAGAGAAGAAACTTGGAACTAGAGGTGAAACCCTGGGGGAACAATAAAGCCAGGAAGAGGGAAAGACACAGAATGCTTAAATTCTACTCTGAAATCCCTAGTCTGGAAAAAATGTAAAATCCCTTCACTATTACCACTGAAGAGGAAACTATCTATCTGCTATAGAAAAAGTGGTCCCAAATTTTGGTGCAGTCGTTTTGCCTCAGTTCCTGCCTAATCACAGCCAAGCATATGACTTCTAGGAAATTGACTTACCTCTAAGAGTTTCATCCTCCAAAGTAAAGTGGTAAATAATCTGGCCATTTTGGTTATGGAGTCTCTACAAGTCTAAGTCTTTATGCATTTTCAGCACAGACCTCACTTAGGATCCTGGAACCCGTCACACCACATGCTAGGTACCAGCTGCAGCAGTATAGTCGAGACTCAGAGCAGCTTCCTCCACTTCATGCCACAGACCTGACAGTTTTCATGAACTTCAGAAGAGCTAAGGTGCCATCTAATGAGATGGCTCATGTTTCATATTCTAGGTGTTTCTACCTCTGAATCCAATTCTACCCATAAAATAATGCAAACAAAATGAATTTCCCTGTTGCTATTAAAAGCATAGTTTTAAAATATCTTTGAGTTTCATTTTATCTAAGAAAAAAAATCTTGTATGTTTCAGAAATTGCTTCTTTTCATGAATTCTGTACCCAAGAATATAAGGACTGTTGACTTTCAAACAGGCTTAGGTAGTTGACATTGTGGCAAACAATGTCACATTAGTAGTTGATACTTATTACATATGTATTCCAAGATTACATGATGGATTTAAAAAGTTGCAATAGTCCACAATTAGCATCAGTTACCTTTTTTTTCCCTTTTTTTTATTAGGTATTTTCCTGGTTTACATTTCCAATGCTATGCCAAAAGTCCCCCAAACCCACCCCCCCAATCCCCTACCCACCCACTCTCCCTTTTGGCCCTGGCGTTCCCCTGTACTGGGGCATATACAGTTTGCAAGTCAAAAGGGCCTCTCTTTCCAGTGATGGCTGACTAGGCCACCTTTTGATACATATGCAGCTAGAGACAAGAGCTCCCGGGTACTGGTTAGTTCATAATGTTGTTCCACCTATATGGTTGCAGATCCCTTCAGCTCCTTGGGTACTTTCTCTAGCTTCTCCATTGAGGAACCTGTGATCCATCCAATAGCGACTGTGAGCATCCACTTCTGTGTTTGCTAGGCATAGTCTCACAAGAGACAGCTATATCTGGGTCCTTTCAGCAAAATCATCAGTTACCTTTTAAAGGACTTCTTAATTAGAGCATCACTTCCTATAAATCAACAGTTTGGAAAAAGAAAAGCCAGTGTGCGTCCATGAATAAGTCCCTCGGAAGCCTTTGCCCTACATTATTGTGTCTGGATAACGTCTTTTCCTGTGTGAGTAGGACCTTCCTTTTTCATCTTTCATCTCCTGTGACTGTTTCAATAAGGGAGAAATGTTCAGCAATATACCCGTCATTTATCTGTACATACTCGCTTTCCACCCTTCACCTACTTAGGGGAGACGTAGGAGGATTTGTGACAATGTTGTCATTCATCAGCTCTGTTCATCTTGGAAAGTAGAAAAAAAAAGAAAATATGGCTCTTGGTGCTAAATGTTAAGCCATGTCTTGGCTGCAGATTGCCTCTTACTTGCTGTTAAGGGTATTATTTGACAGGATATATGAAGTCCACAATAAATAGGATATGTACCTGAAGAAATCAATGAACCAGAACTTGATGTAAAGATTCTCCCTTGCCTTTAGTGTTATCTCTATAGCTTATCATGAAGTGGAGTTTTAACATGGCAGGTGCACGTTTAACTGCAGAGTCCCATGTGTGAAGCTCAAATCTTTTGCATGGCAAGCAGCTCTATCCTAATATGTCTAAACCTTCCAGGCTGAGGAACCATAGCTCGCTCTTCTTGATTAAACACGAACATAAAAACAAAGAAAACAATTATTCATGTCCTATGAACTTGCAAGCTTATTGATCGCTATCTTCCCTGTACTTGGAACTCTATGGGAAGAGGTGTTTCCTCTCACAGAGGGCCAGGGTTCAGCTCCTATCACTCACATGACATCACAAAACTATCTCTAGTTCCAGTCCTAGGAATCTGTTGCCTTCTTCTGCACTCTGTGGACCATCATCAACACAATTCACACACACACACACACACACACACACACACACACTGGGAACAAGTGAAAGAAGGGAAGGAAGGAGTTAGAGAGATTAGTTTCTCCCTGTTCCAGAGGTTTTGTTTAGTTTGGGTAAGTTTCTTTCTGGTGATTTTCTTTACCTTCCTTCTTTCCTTTCTTCCTTTGTTTCTTTCTTCCTACCTTGCTTTTTAAATTCTCAATGACTGCCATCTCTTAAGTCTTTTATGTGAAAATCAGAACACCCTACTTCTGGTTTTTGGTATCTTACATGCATAAATAAGCACATCATGATTTTATCAATTAAATATTCTTTAAAATTATGAATATATATGTGTTTGCATAAAGTTGTGTGTGTGTGTGTGTGTGTGTGTGTGTGTGTGTGTGTGTTGTGTGTATGTACATATGCATATGTGGGCACACCCACATACCGGAGTGCGTGTTAAAGCATTTCATTGCATATCTCAGAGATTATCAGATTATGAGTCAAGGGAAGGTAGGAAGACAAATAGAAACATGTGTATTGAAAGTCTGTGTTTATTACTTCACATGTAAATCTTGCTTTCTATTGATGATCTTAGTCTCTAAGCTTCATTGTTGTGTATCATGCACCATTATGGAAAATGCTTGAGACAATGATGGCTCTTATAGATTCTCATCAGTCAACAAGTCAGCAGTCTTCAATATAATCCAAAAGTTAGGTGAACTGACATTGGATTAGAATCTACAATCATTTTGTTTATACACTTTATGAATGCAACCTGGGAGGTTATAACAATAGACTTAATTTTAGTGCTGGCAGCCTTGCATATAGCCATCTATAGGGATATCTAATGCTACACTTTTAGTTTTTATTTTCAAATAACAAAAATATCCATTTGAGGAGAGGGAGATTTGTCTCAGTGGTTAAGAAGACTTGCTGCTCTTGCGGAGGACGTTAGTTCTGTCATAAACACCAACACGGCTGCTCACAATCATATGTAACTCCAGTTCCAATGGATCAAATACCTGCTTCCTCTTCTGGACTACCTGATCAGTGGGCAAGCATTTGCTGGATAGATGCATGCAGTACCTTGATGCAAACATTTATGGACCATCTAGAGACTGCCATATTGGGGGATCCATCCCATAATCAGCCTCCAAACGCTGACACCATTGCATACACCAGCAAGATTTTGCTGAAAGGACCCCTGATATAGCTGTCTCTTGTGAGGCTATGCTGGGGCCTGGCAAACACAGAAGTGGATGCTCACAGTCAGCTATTGGAATGGCCCCCAATGGAGGAGCTAGAGAAAGTACGCAAGGAGCTAAAGAAGTCTGCAACCCTATAGGTGGAACAACAATATGAACTAACCAGTACCCCTGGAGCTCGTGTCTCTAGCTGCATATGAATCAGAAGATGGCCTAGTCAGCCATCATTGGGAAGAGAGGCCCCTTGGTCTTGCAAACTTTATATGCCTCTGTATAGGGGAATGCCAGAGCCAAGAAGTGGGAGTGGGGGAGAGGAAGGGAGTGGGGAGGGTGGGTCTGGGGGACTTTTGGGATAGCATTTGAAATGTAAATGAAAAAATACCTAAATA
This sequence comes from Mus musculus, assembly GCF_000001635.26. NCBI lineage: Eukaryota > Metazoa > Chordata > Mammalia > Rodentia > Muridae > Mus > Mus musculus. Next base: position 42,549,624 of record NC_000068.7, read on the forward strand.
AAAAATAAATTAAAAAATAATTTAAAAAACCCTTAAATAATAAAAATATTTAAAATCCATGTTTCAAGTCTTTGCTTTCATTTTGTTTGAGATTCTCATACATGAGTACAATATTTACATCATTTCCACCACTCCTTCTATTGCACCTACATTTCTCCTGCCCCTACACACAATCACTCTCTAATCTATATCAAATTCCTTTTCTTTTTATTTTTTTCCCCGAGACAGGGTTTCTCTGTATAGCCCTGAATGGCCTGGAACTCACTTTGTAGACCAGGCTGGCCTCGAACTCAGAAATCTGCCTGCCTCTGCCTCTGAGTGCTGGGATTAAAGGCATGTGCCACCACACCTGGCTACAAATTCCTTTTCAATTGTTGATTTACATGCTAAGTCCACTTAAGATTGCTTATATGCACATCTATTTAAGGATGACTTCTTAGGGCTGAATAACTTATCAGAAGTTTCATCCTTGGAAGAACTAACAGACTCTCTCTTTGAGCAGCCATTAGTTGCCCTGCTCTTCATCTAAGAATGGGGCCTTGTACCATTGCTCCACACCCACATTTGCATGCCAACTAGTGTAGTCTTGTTTAGTTAGCCATAGTATTGCTTCCCTCCAACATAAGAAAGATTCTATCCCTCAGCAGATAGTCAATTTCTCTCTGCTTTAATGAGTTGTCATTTTCTTAAGTGATAATGGCATGTCCTGGGGGGTGTCTTCATCTCCAAGAGGACACGGACACACAAAGAGGAACCCATCTCTGATCCAATTTTTCACATATCTTTTAGTTGAACTTTCTCATTGGTTTTCTTTTGCCTTTGAAATTTGGATATTTATTATTCTTTATAAAAATAGAGGCAAAGTATCCTCCTAGTGTCCTTAGCTTTCTCAAAAAAAAACCCACCCAGAATAGGTGTGTAGAAAACTATACTGACAATTGAAAAACAAACAACAGCAAAGAAATTAATGTGGTTGAGGTAGGTGTGAAAATCAGACAAAAATATCTACAAATAGCCTCCGATTGAACACCCTGCCCATAAAATCTCAACCACATTTTCAAAGACAGTGAAAGACTGAATGAACTCTTAGGGACTCAAGTTTGTTATACCCATTTACACGTTCCCTGTCAACATAGAATGATTTAACTGACAGACAATTCAGACATGTAAAAGATGGAAGCAATGAAAAATTTGGATTCAAAATTCCTGAAACTTGAGTCCACAAACCTCAGGTAACACTGGCTTTGAGACCCACAGACTCTAAGACTTGATTGCTTTTCCTCACGATCCACCAAAACTTAAATGTAAACTGAAATTTACATGGAAACTTCAGAGTGTAAGTGACTAACATGTCTAGAGAGATAGCCTTTGCCTGTGGTGAAAAAAAAATGTTTTTAATTGCCATGAATCCAGATTTATTTTATTTTTCTGAGATTTTTCTTTCTGAAATTTTACTTATTGTTGGAGTTTGAAAACTCACATTTTGACTCAATAGCACATGTTTCATAAGAAGATTAGTAATTTGCTTTGGCTGCAGAAATTTGTCAATGTCAAAAAAGTCTTTATAGAAAAATCTCAAGGGATGCTCGACCACTCTAAGGCATTGCCATGTCCAAGCTGTTAGATAGAAAGAAGTTGAAGCACAACTTAATATGACCAACACCATTTTTCACTGGAATGAGCACATAGAAGTACTAAGAAAGCTGATAGTTAGAAAGTACAAGGCAATAGCCAATACTCCATCAACAAAAGACATTTTGTAAAATGCCAGTGGATTATTAAAACAAGTATCAATTCTACTTTTACTTGTCTGTCTATCTGTCTGTCTGTATACATGTATATATGTAAAATATACATATATATTACATATGCATATATACACACATGTATGAATACACACACATACATATGTGTGTGTGTTTGTGTGTGTGTGTACATCAGTAAGACAAAAAGGCCACCAACAGAGTGTGTGTGTAATATATACACTTAAGAACCAGAAAGAGATAGATAACAGTAACAAGTAGTAAAATAAAAATATTTATGATACATAACTTATGTAATATATAAATATGAACTATATAAATACTATATAATAATTATAGTAGGATTACAATAACATTATGATATAATTATTTAAAACATACATGTGGGATTTTGCATTATATTTTTGGGCTACATTTGGGCACAACTAAAATAAAAGTTAAAACTTTTCACAGGAGTGGGGGGTGGGTATGGGGGACTTTTGGGATAGCATTGGGAAATGTAAATGAGGAAAATACCTAATTAAAAAAAAGAAGAAAAAAAAACTTTTCACAGGAGAGTAAAATATCAGCATTAAAACTGTAGATAAAAGATAAACACTATTTTTTAAAGTACTAAAGCATTGTCCAAGACAGTTCTTTTGAAAACTGTACTATTTGTCTGAAGAATTAATATGTACAGAAAGGAAAAAACCCTGATTTTAGTTGTTTTATCTTCTTATTTAACAAGCTTTGCAGCTCAAATAAGATGTATATTTTGGCTTTGGACAAGGGCTCATGATTTGGGAAGATATATTTATCAACTTGAAGTTTGTTGAGCTGAGTAGTTTTTACAAATTTTAGTGTTTGGTTGCTTACCCCTCAATGGCTGGCAGTGTAGCCATGTTCTTATGTGTAGCATTGTTGAACCCAGGAAAATATAAAATTTTATCCAATTATAGAGAAGGTTACAAATTGCAGAGGTAGGTTTAGTGTGGGACTCAGTGGAAAGTTGGAATGAGGTAGTCGCAGATCTATGTGGGCAACACACATTATAGAGATGTATAAAACTTTCAAATCATAACAATATTAATATTTAAAATGAATTTTAGTTATTAATAATAGGTCACTAGGGAAAAGAGATGAAATTAAAAATTCATCACGAAGAGGACAGTAAAATGTTGAAAACCTAATATATGCATTTAAACTAATATACTTTCCAAAATATTTCACTACAAATATTAAATTCATAAGTTGCATATTACATATATATATATGAGACATGAGACATGAGACATAATCAACTTGTAAGAATTGTGAAGCAAAATTAAAATATGTTGTTTAATTCCTTTACTGTTCAATGTGCAGAAATTATGATAATTAGTTGTTATGAAAAATAAAAGGGAATATTAATTTGAAGATAAACCTTCAACATAAATAATCTAAAAATCTGGGTTAGTAAATTTTCCTTTGCAGTTATGTGCACATTTCTCCCATATACTGTGTGCTATACCTAGGACATTAAACAACCAGAAGATTTTGGCTTTTGCTGAATGGCCTTGTCTCAACCATTACAACCCTAGCCTGCTTATAATGAGCTGTCCTTAGCAGTAATCACGACTGGTGGCATTTGGTAAACTGCAATAATGATGAGAAAATTAAAAGCACAGAATTTAAATAACACCTAGGTCAGTGTACTTTGAAAATGTAGGTAAAAATAATTATGACCTTTAAAATGTTTGTGAAGGCTAAAGGAATTAGGGATGGAAGTAGAAAAATATCTACTTTCTGCCTTTACCAAGCAGAATGACCTGGAATACAGGATATCAAATACAGAATGCATGTACTTTTAAAGCTGTGGCATAGGAGATGTATTTAATTTGTGCCAACATTGTATTTGCTCTCTATTCATGGGATGACAGATAAATTGTGGCCTTTTAAAGATTTAAGCATTTGTTTCCATCTACAATTAAAATTGAGTAATATCTTTTCAACAGTGCTGGCCACACACACCTCCCATATACCTATCAGTTTTACAAGAGCTCTTACAATCTATCTCAAAGAAAAACAGTTTCCAGGTTAGTGAGAATGTAATTGCTAAATCCTCAGCATTATTTCCAAATCCACCAAGACTTTAAATTTGTTGTGAAAATGCATGCAGAGATGGAGACAACCAAGGCTGTTTTTCTTGCTATTATTGTTGGTGATGTTTTGTTTTGTTTTGTTTTTTCCCCTAGTACACACAAAGAATGACATGGTCTTGGCCTTTGTCACTGGTCTTGTTTCTTGTTTTTATCACCTGGAACATTGAAGAAAGTAAGGAATGATTCCATTTCAGGGTTTTGTTGTTGTTGTTTTAAAAAAAAAAATGTTATGATTCTTGAGGGAGTGGCTGTGAGCCACTAGGACATGGCTCTTCCATGGAACCCAGTGTGGAAAACACTGGTTCATGATAATAAGATCTTAATTATCTTAGTATAGTTTTATTTTTTTAAAGTATCTCCATTTAATCCATTTTTTGTGATGCTTGATACTCTGAGTTATCCAGATTTGCTTAGATATCGCATTCCTTATCCAGGCAGTGAATAATAGTAATGGGGAATAAAAGCTCGAAATAAAATGAAATAGATTTTCTAGTGTTATAAATACTACAGTGTGTTCAAATCATACATGCATAAATTCCTCCTCTACAGGATTCTTGCTGGAAGGTCATTCACACCGAAAGGGCTTCATATAGCATGGTAGCCCTGGCTGGATGCTACTGTCATCGTTCATTTACCATGAAAACTTATTCAAAGCTGGTGCAAAGTAGTGAAAACTTTTTTATTTAGGGCAGACCTATATATTTAAATAATTTAAAATAAAAATTTATTATTTGATTTTGGATGTGAGCTATAGAGTTCAGAACCATGGAAATATAGTAGTGCACATATTTTCAGTTTCATTGCAACTGGGACCATAAGCTTGCTAACTGGGCTGCATGTGTGGTTGTTTACTGTGAGGTCTGTACTCAGGAATTATGTCTGAGGTCAGTCTGAGATGCATAACCAGACCTTGAAAAAATCTGAAATGAGCAATTAAACAGGACAAAAACAAACCCATGATTAGCTATTCCAATCTTTAGTTTCACCCATGATATTTTTTTCCTCCATAATCAGCTGTCTGACTGTTCTTTAACAACTAACACCTTTGTCTTCTCTAGGGGATGTGGGAAATAGCTTTTAAATGCAGTTCAGAGAATTCATTCTTTTCATTCTTTCATATTGTCCACCTTCTTTCATATCCACACAATAGGATTCTTTCATATCCACATTCATTGGTAGAGAAGAACAGTTTTGTTATGGTAATGTTTTTCCACTCAACCCTGTAAAGAAAAAAAGTGTGTGCTATTCTTAAAATGCCTAACAGGCAATAAGCATTTAACACATTATGCAAATAAATAAATAAATAAGTAGAGATACCTCAATATGAAAATGTTATAGATTTCCTAAATTCCAAGTAGCCCTAAAATATCCCCTCAGCATACAGTTACCTGTACTACATTTCAATTTTCATTCATTCTATGTGGCATAATATTTTAGATCTTTTATCACAGAATTGCATTTTATTACTAAAATAAGAGTATCCAATGTGATTGCTCTCATAATATTCTATTTGAGTACAATACCTAGAACTTTTCTAGATCTTGGAATTTTTTATTTTCTCATTTAGTAGTGCACAATAAAATAGCTGCCTTGGTTGTATGCACATGAAGGTAAGATGGGTCTGACCCTTCCATCCCTAAGGAATCTCTGCATGGCTAATTACAAATGGCTAGAAAATAGCAACAACTGGTTCACATCAAGTTAAAATGTTATATTGTCTCGGTAGAACCGTCCAAAAAATAAACAATGCTTCTGTGTAACTCAAGAGTTTGCTTTTTTTCCAGAGGCTGAGCTGATGCACCTGTGTCCCTCTGGAACACAGACTTGTGCACAAAGGAGGTTTCTGTGAATGATGAAATCTTACTCAAAATAATCTTTCCCCAAAACACATGACCAATGGCAATCTCAACTGTTTTGTATAAGACAAATATACATTCAACGGTGTATGGTTTTTCAAGGAAATATATTTTGTGTATTACAAATTAAACTATAAAATGCAAAGACCCTTTCAATTTTTCTGTTCATGTGTTTCCTCCCATTGAAGAAGTCATGAAAGAAATCAAGAAGCAGCCATATTACAAGTCACTACCTTGAATATGTAGCAGCCAATAGACAAAGTTAGAAGCGAAAATAGCTTTGCCTTAACTCATTTTCCTTCTTTCTTGAACACACAGAGAAGTGCTAAATATAAAAATACCAACAAGAAGCTGCACACAACCAGGTGTCCCACAGGCGACTTCTAGGTACTTCTTTCATTGTATGAATTGACAATAGTGCAAAATAAAGGAAATTGGTTACTTCCATTTTATACCTATGCGATGAGGACTATACAGAGAATTCAAAATTCTGATATTGTGAAAAGTGTTTCATATATTACACTATTATCCAAGAAAAATACAAAAAGGAAGAAGCTATGTTGGAGTAAGTAGCTCCAATATCATGCCAGCAACACAGCGATTCTAGATGATTTTACATGTCTGCTTTCATTTTATATTTATATTCTATCATCTCTCATAACCTTGGTAAGGCTTTTTACACAGAAGTGTCTTGGTAGTCAGTCATTTATTTAGACAGATTACTTATCTTTATTACATTGTAAGATGTAATAATCATGACAATCATTGTCTAGTGGACAGCATTTAGGATATGTGTTTCTTGATATACACTACTTTTAACTTATAATCAATTTTTCTGTAAGATACCTTGTAACACAAAGGAGTTACCACATGGTCGAAAAAGCTTTGATTTTCCCCTCCTATGTCACACTATCAGGCACAATAAAGTCTGATATTTATTGTCTACATGGTTCACAGTCTGGGGATGAGGAATCAAATTTTGAGAAACATGTGGACCTTCATTTTCTTTTTTGAAAATATTCAAGGTGGAATATGTATTGAATACCAAACTACTATGTAAAATATGGATGAAATAAAAATCTAGTTTTTAACTTGAAAAAAATTTAAGCAAGTAAGTTATAAAATATGGTCATAGTTGATTAATTAAAATAGACATCAAGACATACTAAATAATGAAGTCACCTTAAGATGCATTTTTAGATCACATCCCCATTGTTCAAACAACGCAAGAACCATGAAGGTTCTAACACCAACTAATTAGATATTCACATACTATTTCTCATATCTTCCTGGACAAACAAACAAACAATTTTAAAAAATACTGTAGCATGTTACTTGTTTATCTTGGTACAGCCATCTGAATGCACTGTAACCTCTGCTCCTTGGGTAGAAGTGTAGTAACAACTCTGACCCTGGCATGAAAGAGTCCTCTGCATTGTGTGTGCTCTGCCTCTCCAATGGTTGGCTGTAATTGACCTAAGTCAATGCTGAAGTCCTAAATTGAGGAGAGATGAGGTACTCTAGGGAACCTGAGTCTTCATAGACCAATTCTTAGCTATTTCTAGACCATAATTCATAATTCATTTTTTATATAATTCAAAGACATTTTTAAAATTCATGTTATTTTTAGAATTTTATACTTGAGTACTGTTTCCTGACTTCACAATTTTCTTCTTTCTGTGTGATGTATCAATCCCTTTCAAATTCGTGACCTTTTCTTCTTAAGCATATATATGAATATATGCATATCCACATATGTATCTATGGACATGTGAACATTTATATATGGATATTCATATATTCATATATGGGCATATATGAATACATATACATTCATATATGTTTATATATGGATACACATATATTCACATATGTAGTGTGTGTGTGTGTGTGTGTGTGTGTGTGTGCATGTGTGCCCATTCTCAGTTGATACAATTGCAGCTATATGATCCCTATACACAAGTTTCGAGGAACACCAAATAAGAAGGTACAGACAGATTTATGAAATAAAGGCCAAGAACAACGCTGGATAATCATGTCTTCTAAATATATATATATTAGAGAGTTAAAACCATGCAGTCTTAATGACTGCCAGGACAAGACCAGCACAATGACAATAGCAGTTAATAAGTCAATGCAGATGAGGGGAGTCTCCCATTTCCCCATGCTTAGAGGAATAGCTAGAGACAACTGGTGGTTTCTGAAAAAGCGAGAATTAAAAAAAGCATAACTTGTTCTTATGTCATGACTGAAATCCTTGATAATGATATCAATCTCCAATTCTGAACGATCCATGAGTATGTAAAGTTCAGAGATAGCTTGCTGATGATTATTTTAAATATAGTGTACCAAATTCTGCACTCGCTAAGCAAAGGGTATGGTTGGTCAAAATTAAATCATGAGTCTCTCAGTTTCTTGACAAGTATTATAATATATCTGAGAACCAAATCTTTGCCTTTCCCACCATTTATCATTTCAGATAAGGTACTGGTTCCACTCACAAGGGGCACTTGCCAGGGTAAAACTTTGATTAACTACTTTTGCATTTTCAAAAACAGCCAAAACAATATTACTTGTTTGAAAATGCTCAAAAGAAAGATGAAAACATTTTATGATTTGTCTGTGTTTCTTTTTTTTTTCAACATTTTTTTTTGAAAAATATTTTTTTCTTTCCATTTTTTATTAGGTATTTAGCTCATTTACATTTCCAATGCTATACCAAAAGTCCCCCATACCCACCCACCCCCACTCCCCTACCTGCCCACTCCCCCCTTTTGGCCCTGGCGTTCCCCTGTTCTGGGGCATATAAAGTTTGTGTGTCCAATGGGCCTCTCTTTCCAGTGATGGCCGACTAGGCCATCTTTTGATACATATGCAGCTAGAGTCAAGAGCTCCGGGGTACTGGTTAGTTCATAATGTTGATCCACCTATAGGGTTGCAGATCCCTTTAGCTCCTTGGGTACTTTCTCTAGCTCCTCCATTGGGAGCCCTGTGATCCATCCATTAGCTGACTGTGAGCATCCACTTCTGTGTTTGCTAGGCCCCGGCACAGTCTCACAAGAGACAGCTACATCTGGGTCCTTTCGATAAAATCTTGCTAGTGTATGCAATGGTGTCAGCGTTTGGATGCTGATTATGGGGTTGATCCCTGGATAAGGCAGTCTCTACATGGTCCATCCTTTCATCTCAGCTCCAAACTTTGTCTCTGTAACTCCTTCCAAGGGTGTTTTGTTCCCACTTCTAAGGAGGGGCATAGTGTCCTCACTTCAGTCTTCATTTTTCTTGAGTTTCATGTGTTTAGGAAATTGTATTTTATATCTTGGGTATCCTAGGTTTTGGGCTAATATCCACTTATCAGTGAGTACATATTGTGTGAGTTCCTTTGTGAATGTGTTACCTCACTCAGGATGATGCCCTCCAGGTCCATCCATTTGGCTAGGAATTTCATAAATTCATTCTTTTTAATAGCTGAGTAGTACTCCATTGTGTAGATGTACCACATTTTCTGTATCCATTCCTCTGTTGAGGGGCATCTGGGTTCTTTCCAGCTTCTGGCTATTATAAATAAGGCTGCTATGAACATAGTGGAGCATGTGTCCTTCTTACCAGTTGGGGCATCTTCTGGATATATGCCCAGGAGAGGTATTGCTGGATCCTCCGGTAGTACTATGTCCAATTTTCTGAGGAACCGCCAGACGGATTTCCAGAGTGGTTGTACAAGCCTGCAATCCCACCAACAATGGAGGAGTGTTCCTCTTTTTCCACATCCTCGCCAGCATCTGCTGTCACCTGAATTTTTGATCTTAGACATTCTGACTGGTGTGAGGTGGAATCTCAGGGTTGTTTTGATTTGCATTTCCCTGATGATTAAGGATGTTGAACATTTTTTCAGGTGCTTCTCTGCCATTCGGTATTCCTCAGGTGAGAATTCTTTGTTCAGTTCTGAGCCCCATTTTTTAATGGGGTTATTTGATTTTCTGAAGTCCACCTTCTTGAGTTCTTTATATATGTTGGATATTAGCCCCCTATCTGATTTAGGATAGGTAAAGACCCTTTCCCAATCTGTTGGTGGTCTTTTTGTCTTATTGACGGTGTCTTTTGCCTTGCAGAAACTTTGGAGTTTCATTAGGTCCCATTTGTCAATTCTCGATCTTACAGCACATGCCTTTGCTGTTCTGTTCAGGAATTTTTCCCCTGTGCCCATATCTTTAAGGCTTTTCCCCACTTTCTCCTCTATAAGTTTCAGTGTCTCTGGTTTTATGTGAAGTTCTTTGATCCATTTAGAATTGACCTTAGTATAAGGAGATATTAGATATTTTCTTCCTTTACAGTTTCTGTACCTCTTTGACACTTTGAATATTAATGAAAATAGGCAACAAGGGTTGACAATTTGAAAAAATATTTTGTTTGAAAGATTCAACAAGAGCATTGTCAGCCACCTCACAGCACAGTTGCATGGAAGACAGTCAAAGGCCTGCCTGCTGCTTCCGAGGCTTAGTTCAGGCCAGGTAGGCACCATTGTGATGAGCAATTCTGTGATGGAGAAATGGAAGGGAAAGAGAAGTGAAGTGGTTTGTGTGCTATGAACTGGAGATGTGATGGAGGTGAGAAGCAGCTTGATATGAGAGGTTGTTGCTGCCATCTGAGGTCAATAGGATGCCTGAGCTATGTCTGGGTCCATGGCCTTATTGAAGCAGGGGTGTGTTTCAATGCCCAAAGCTGATGTTACCACCAAAGACCATGAAATGGTTCACAGTCTGGGCTGCTATCTGAAGCCATGTTTATGTCTGAGAATCTCTGAGCTGTCCCAACCATCACCAGCAGTGGCGCCAGCCTTGATGTGGGGGCAGGAGAGATGATCCTGCCCCTGACTAGTTGTGGGACTCTGAAGAGCTTGTCCTGCATGTTGCTGAGGCAGTGTAGGAGATCCCCAGTGGTCTGGGCATGAAAGAAATAGTAGGCTGGTCAACTCAGCTTACCACCCTGTCTCATATCCAGCTTGAGCGGACCCACCCCAATACCTAAACCACGTAGGAGCTAGTGGAGCTCCAGAAGGGCTGCTTCTTCGGAACCACAGTGGAAGGATCTCCATGACTCAGGGAAACGGCAGGATATCTGAAAGGATTCCTGGCGAGGGTCCAGTATTGATCATAGAGCAGAAGCCAGAGGCCTTGAACCAGAGCGATGACTCTTTACAGTGAACATTTGTAAGTGAAGCTGTTTGGGCAAAATGGTTTACATGTGACACGCTGTGACACTGTACTTTCAGTGGCGAGATTTCGTTTCAATTTTTATGTTTTTATTGTGTTTTGTGGAGAGATTACAAGCGTGGAGGGTAAACATTGGAAGGACTGGAAAATGAGTGATATTAGAGTTCATAATTTGAAATTCACAAAGAATCAATAAAAAAAAAACCTTTTTAAAAAAGTGTGAAGTATAGAGTATCCTTTAAAAAGATTCAACAAGAGATTTGAGTTTTTATTTGTTTTTGATGCCAGTCCCAATACTGTGCCATTTTTATTTGCGATGCATTTAACAACTGTATTCTGCTACAGGAACTGATATTGTAGGGAATTTCTCAGAACATTCTCTATTTTCAAAGCAAGTGATTTGCTATTAAGGTCAGTGAAAGAGAACCTCATGAGTCAACTTGAGTCCCCCAGCATACAGTGGATGTTGGCACATACCTTTAATCCCAGCACTCTGAAACAAAACAGGTCCTAAAAACTCAAATGATCAGACCTGCAAAGTACCTGTCTCAATATAAAATGTTTAAAAGATATGAATACCATTCGCTCTATCACAACTTGAAAATTGGGACTAGAGAGGTGTGTCTTCAGCCACTTAAGAAGATTGGTTGCTCTTCCAAGGGCCTTGGGTTCAACTTATAGGACCCATATGATGGATCACAACTGTATGTAACTATAATTCTAGGGAATCTAATCCCCTGTCCAATACTTTGTACCAGGTACACATGTTGTATATCAGAAATACATGCAGACAAAATACTAACACAATCATAAATATAAAATAAAATGAATCAGTAGAAATGAATGTGAAAATTGTTGTACATAGTAGAATCCCAGCACTCCAGAGCAATAAATAGGTGGATCTCAATGAATTTAAGACGAAAGCCAGGCTGCTCTACAAAGTGGGTTTCAGCTAGTCAAGCTTACATAATGAGACTCTCTCAACACAAAACAAAGTGAATATTTAAGGAGGAAATAGTTTGATTGAATAAAAATAATCACTATAAAGCATTGCTCTAAACCTAGAAAAGTATTTAATAATAAAAAAGTTGCTTTTTACAAATCTAGACAAAATGATTTGGTGTTAAAAGAAAAGGCCACATTTTTCTAATTAAATGTTCTAGAACCAATCACAGAGACTCAGGAATGAATGGGGGGCGGGGCAACAGAGAATACCATGAAAGCCTTCAACTTTATATGTGTTAAGTTCAACACATATATTTACTTTTGTAACATATTTGCATTTGCTATTGAAGAAAAATTTTTATGTAACATAGAATTACTCAATGAGGAGAGGCAAATATGAGTAAGTTACACACGCACACGCACACACACACACACACATTATGGACTATATTATCAAGTCACCTAAATATGGGAACACTTTCAGCCCTGGCTTTCTCTGAGCCGTACATGATTTTTGGCTATATTAGCCAGGTCACTTCATCTAAGTCTATCATTCAGCTTTACAGCTGAAGAAACTAGAAATTTTACATGATAATTTACATGGACTCTGAAGCCATTCTTCAGTTTAGACATGAGAGCTTTCAAAGCAATTTCTTGTTTAGTCTACACATGTTTCTCAGTAGCCTTTACTTCTTTCTATTGAAGTACATAATCTCTCCGTCCCTCTCTCTCAGTGTGTGTGTGTGTGTGTGTGTGTGTGTGTGTGTGTTCACGCGTTCATGCCTATATATATGCATATTTGAATTTAAAACACAGGTTTTTATATTGCAATTGCTGATAAAATACTGACAAATGTGGTGCTTTGAACTAGTTTCAAATCACAAAAATAACTCTAGTGCTGTATCAAGTATATTATAATTTGAACATTAATAACTCCAATCTAGTTATACAATGCTACCTTCAGGTTATATGTAGGTCATAAAAGTTACAGAAAACAATAAGAAAACCTTGTTTTGACAGCTGTCATTATGCAATAACTCTTCTTCTATTTTTATGCTGAGGATAACAATTGCCAAGATGAATAACTGAGAGAAGGAACATTATATTCTGACAACTTATTTTTTGTTTTAAAATTTGTTCTGCGCCAAGATAAATCTAATGGCTATCCTATGACTCAAGGAAACTTAACCACAATTTAAAAAGGATTTTAAAAATGTTTTAATTAGCTCAATCACTTTATTTCATCTCTTATCATCAGGCCAAAGGACTGTGAAACAGCTTGTGCCAAAAGAAAAGGACTTCCATACTCCTCAGTCAGTCTCTGAGGACACCAGATTAGAGCATGTAATGTTTATGGCAAGTATCTCATGGGCTTTCTTTTCTGATAAATTTCTAGTCATGAAATTATTCAGCCCCTGAATGCCTTCTCATTCAAATAGCATATTTTATCTTCCTTTATATGTTTTTGAATGAAATAATTACATAGCAAGAAAATAGGAGTTAATTCTCAAATCAGTATAGTCAAGAAGAAAAATATAAAGTTTACATCTGTGATAAATACAAGCTGAGTGATGTTTCTGCAAGCACAATTGTGATAGGAAGAAAATTAATGATCAACAAAGGAAGTTTTAATTCTGATGGCATGGAAATCCAAAAAGTTGTAAAGACTGTAGTATTGCAGACAAGGTGATGATGGTTTTCTATCATTTATGTTTTTGTAGGATGGAAAAAGTCTATCCATAGGACCCATATGGTACTGAAGGAAATATTGAATCAACTATATTTTTGAAAAACAATTTGGCTAAAATTACTAAAGGTTTAAATATGATATGAAGTCTTACTGGGCAGTGGTGGCACAGGCCTTTAATCCCAGAACTTGGGAGGCAGGCAAGTGGATCTGTAAGCTTCAGGCCAGCCTTGCACTTGGAAAAACAGGCACCGAGCTTTTACCTTGGTAACTTTGTTTCTCATCCTTTCTCAGGTGAACTGCCCACTGAGCCTTGACCCCAGACATGGAGACAATTCCAAACAGATAGAGGCTACATGCTCTGGTAATGTTCTTTACAGTCAGAGTGCTCCAGTCTTGTGGAATAACAGGCTTACTGAAGCCTCACCACCAGGCAGACAATGAGACACCAAGTTTAACACTGCTAGACTGAGATATAAATGAACTTCTCTGTCCTCATCTTTATGGTGGAAAGAGACATTGCCTGTGACAAAGCTTGTTTGTTTTTTTTTCCCAAAATACTAAAAATGTGGCACATGATGAATAAAGAGAAACAAATTTTAAGTGAAAATTCTTTACTCTAAAGTTTTTAATTTTTGAAGAATTATTTCATCTTTTTTTTAGATTATGATATAATTACATAGTTTCCTCCTTATCTTTCCTCCCTCTAAACACTCCCATTTTTCCCCTTTACAGCTTTAGAATTCTTGACCACTTTTTCTTTAATTATTGTGACATACATTATATATATACACACATGTGTGTGTATTTAGGATTACTTCTAAATACATAAATATAACTGGCTCAGTCTGTAAAATATTACTTGTATGTTTGTTTTCCCTACAGGGGGAAATCCCACAAGAACTCGCCAATACACAGAGAACTACAGGAAACTAGGGCATGCAGACAACAGGAGAATTATTTTTCCCCAGGGAAGAACAAGTCATTTGTTTATCCTTTTCTTTATTTTAAAATATTTGCAGACTTTATGATATATAAATAACTGAGAGTATTAGAAGTTCTATTGTGACTAGTTTTCTGATATACTCTAAGAGCAGAAAATATCCCAAAGTCTTCCCAATTTTAAGTAATTTTAAATAAAATAATGCATGAGTTTGAAAACTTAACTCTGTTAGGTACATCTTCCCAGTGAATCCTCCAAGCCAACCTTGCTCCAGACACGTATTCCTGGGCTTGCTGAGCTCTGATCCCTAAGTGTTTCTGTTCAACCACTGCCACTTCCTTCTCATCCTTTGGACAACATTCTTGTGTCTTTCTTGAATCTTTCCAAGGTTCTTTAAGATGTGGGACGGGTTCTTAGCTTACATGAAGGATTGGGGATTCACATCTGCCAAAAGCTGACTCTATCAATGCATTTGTTGATGAGGGCTTTAGGCAGAATAGGTAAGGACTCCACAGGGGTAGTACTAATTGATTTTCTTCATAAACACATAAGCAATTATACAAGTGACCATCTGCTGTGTCTGCATGAAGTTAATTAGTACAGAAAAGGAACTAAATTTAGTGCATTGAGGTCTTAAATCCAATTCTTTCAATAGGCAAAAGGTAATGGTCTACAAAAGGGAGACTAACAAAAGATGAATCAGATTGTTTATTTTTTCTTTTTAGTGAGGAGCCGTTAAAAATCAATCCAGGTAAGTTTATAATTCCTGGAAACAGAAAACTTAGAAGCTCATATGTGGCATTATTTCCAGCTATGACTATGTTAATCATTAGAGAAAGTAGGCACATAAAACATAAAAACTTACTAAATTCAATGTTGTAGTGGCAATCAGCAATTTTCCTTCAAAATGTATGTATTTTGTTTGGTATGCCTCCTGAGAAGGCTATTTCAAGCATCGTGTAGATTAATGCAGACACACTGCTATAAAACATCAGTCTGGATTCTAATAAGGAAATGTAGATTATTGGTATTACTTTGAGAAAGATTATACATATATAATAATAAGCTGTGTATACACTTAAGTGTTATATTCTACATATATAAATTATCAAAAATAAGATTAAGGAAATAGATCAGTGAGAAATTTGCCATGGAAGCAACTAAAATTGGGTTCCTAGGATCCATGGAAAGACATATTTGACAATGCATACATCTGTAATCCTAGCTCTCCTAGATGCTGATGGGAAGTAGAAATAAATAGTCCAGCTAGCCCTGTGAACAAAGAGGTTAATAACAGTCCTCGTCTCAACCAACATGGAAGGTGAAGCTTAGTTATCTCACCTCTACACACATATCCTCCGTCACCCACGTGAACACACATGGACACGCACACGCACACATACACACACACACACACACACACACATTAGTTTTTAATTATGGATAAAATATTTCAAGGAAAACACCTATTTCTCCTGTTCGCTTAAAGATGGAGCACCCAAATAAAATAAAACTGTAGTGTCACATGCTTTCTTTCCTAAAGTACAAAAGCTTATTTAGTTCTGGTCATAAATATTCATGATTTTGAGAAGTACTAGCCCTGAATCAACATGAAAATCACATTGGTAGTTCTTTAAGTAAGTGTATATTTGTCTTTGGCAACTCACTGCATATTGTATGACGAAGAAGCACAATTCTTTAGAAACCTATTATTCCGTAGATATACTACAACATATATATGTCATCACCAACTACTCTAGGCACTCTAAACATGAGTCTTAGCAGACATAAATTAAATCTATTGAATAATATGTCTGTTAAGGAAGCCACAAGCTGAGGAAGCGTTTGATAGGACATAGGAGGAAATAGTGGAGCTGAAGTCAACATCATATAGGAGATGTTTTGTTTTGTTTTGTTTTCCCATAAAAATTAACACTGTGTTGCATAAAAACTTGTTTCTCTTTAAACACAAAGTTTTAAGTTAGCATGTTCTTCTACTTCAAATGAAACAGTAAAGAAAATTAGAAATTCTGTTATTGAGTACCAATTTAAATCCAGAGTTTTAAAATTGTAAATTTTTATTCCATAGAGAATCTCATTTTTAGAGTTAGTCCTTAATTTTCACTACTTCCACACATTTTTTCCTGAACAACCCTGAGTATTCCATTTTGCACTTGTGTGTTTCTGAGCTATTATCATTTTAGTAACAAATATCTTCTCCAGGTATGCCCTTCATTTTGTGACCAGCCAGATAGTTGTTTAAGTAAATACTTAGAATACATTGAATCAAATATGGGCTTTCATTACCTTATTTTACATGTATATCTGTTATATTATCTCAGTAGACTGGATGATTCTGTTAGAGAATGTGACCTTCAACTTGTATCACAAAAACTATATTTTTTTATTCGGTATTCTGGATGGATATGGATTAAATTACTTGAGCAGAGTATCAAGAAGCCTGTTAAATCACTATTCAGTTCTACTCAAAACTGAGATTTTGTGGACAATCTTTCTTTTTGAAAGCACTGAAGGAAAAGGGGGCTACACACACCTTGAATATTATCTCCCCTTAATATTTGGAATGTTTTACGAATTTTCACTCAATAGATATTTTGTTTCACATCAGTAAAAAAAAATTAGCTTATAAAAATAAGCTAGTCAAATCTTGTCAATATAGTTAGTGAGCCACCATGAATCTTAATGAGAATCAGCCACCACTCACTTAAACTTTCCTTACTAAATGTATAGGATGGCTTGATGTGGATCCATGATCCTTAAACGGTAAATAAACTTTCTTTCCATTACTTATCATAGACTCTACAGGCACATATACAAAGGAGATAGACAGAGGCTCTCACAGATAGTCATTAGAAGTCTGGGAGAGTAACATGGGTAACTTAGAATGGCAGGCAGGGAAATTTCAGAATGAATGTTGGCAGCAAGCCTACAAAATGGGAAAATGTAAATTAGACTTGAAACCCACACAGACACACACACACAATTAAAATATAACATAATGAGCTATTAAAGAATCTAGTAGCCTTGATATATATTGCAAGAGAATATTTATGGTAAGAGGAAATATATAGTGGGAACAAATAAAGGAATATTTAAGAAAAAGGAACAAAGTTCCCGGAATTTTTCTGCATTATAGTTGTTTAATTTGTTAATTGTTTCTATTTCTAATTGTCATTTGTAATGTCTATTGCTATTCATAGCATCTTCCAGGCATTTTAAATGCCATTGTGTAAGCACCATGGACTGTTGAGGGCTTCCAGAGTCTAAACCACCAACCGAAGAGCAATCATGGCCTGGACCTAGCCTCCCTGTACATATGCAGCAGACATGCAGCTTATTCTTCATACTGCTCCTTCAACAACTTGAGTGGGTCTGTTCTTGACCCTGTTGCCTGTCCATGGATCCTGTTCCCCACAGGGATGCTCTGTGTATGGACTCAGTGGGAGAGGGTGTGCCTAATTCATAAATTACTTGATGGGCCAGGATAGGGTGATACCCATATGGGCATCCAACTTCTCAGAGGAGAAGGGAAGGTAGGATAGAAAGAAGGGGGTCTGTGATGAGGACATTGGGAGGTGGGAGGCACTGCTTATCAGAATGTAAAATGAGTAAATAAATAAATAAATAAATAGTTTTAATAATAACAACAAAAAGTCACTGTTACTTGCTGAAATTGATGCTTTCTATTCATGCACATTTTTGCTCCCTGTTTACCAAGATAGTGGAACTATAGCCAGTCACTTCATTATATGCTCTAAGCATTGACATTCAAAAATCTTACAGTGAGTCCATGAAGAGCATACAGTTTGGACTTGTTGTAGAAGTTGAATCTGCCTCCACTTGAGCCCTGAAAACATTGACAAAATGTGATCGGTTTTAAACAGCAAGGTAAATATTATTTAATAACTGAGAGTACCAGAGAGCAATATGTGGAATCTCATGGCACACCCATCATAATAATCTGCAAGATGATTGTCATTAGGTCTTGCAAAGAGTACACAAATGGAAGGCCAAAGTAGGATTTAAAGCCAGCAAGAAAAAGTAGGCCAGTCTCCAGGAATAGAAGAATAGAACATAAAACATTTAGAGAAGACAGAGACAAACAACAGCTTGTGTATGCATCAGGTACTCTCCATATTTAAAAAGCATATTCTTGCCCTTCTCATAGACATTCCATGTGCTCATATTGCTAAGAAAATATATGAAAATATTATGAAAGAATTGTATTATTATATAAAATAATATGCAAAATATTGCAACTGTCTATTTGGTAGTCTATGTTTTTCTTTATTTGAAGTTATCGTTGCACATAAATTAAGTGCTGAATAAAGCTCTTGAAAAGAAGAAGCAACAACTCAGCATTTTCACATATCTCACAAAGAAAAAGTAAATGAGTGTGTTACTTTTAATCATTTTTTACAGCTTTTGGAACTCCATCAACTAATGCAACCAATGTTCATGGTTTAGGAGTATATTTACCACAAATAGCTTCTGCGGTTATCAAACATCATCCCTTCATTTCAGCGGTTAACCAACCTCAACGAGTATTTATTGCCTCATATACTTTTCTGCTGTAAACATTATACCTTAATTGCCTCAGGCCTGATTTCTAGACTTGACTTAAAATGCCTGAATGGAATAAGTGCTT
Organism: Mus musculus; assembly: GCF_000001635.26. NCBI lineage: Eukaryota > Metazoa > Chordata > Mammalia > Rodentia > Muridae > Mus > Mus musculus. The sequence goes on from NC_000068.7 coordinate 42,568,817, forward strand.
CTTGCTTCACTTATGTGAGATGGCAGTGCCTATATCCTAGCAGTTGGGAGAAGGACATGGACTCAGTAATGATTCAGTGAATGAGTCTTCCCTGGAAAGGGACAGCTATGCAATGTCTCTGAAGTCTACCAACTTGAGGCAAAAGGATTGGCTACCAAACATCCTTTCTAATGCACGTAAACATTGACATTTAATGATGACAAGTGCTTCTATAGAGAGGGGAATATGGAAGATTTCAAATATCACCACTACTACAACAACAATAATAAACACAAACCAGTTACATTGTTTTGTTTTTTTTTTTAAAAGTAAATACAGCTTGGATTTGACCTTTAATAACCTGTTTCTTCCCTATTCTAATATCCTTTTGCATGCCATTTTTTTTCATAAAAATGGATCTTGGCATCAAGAATACCTTTGAGGTTGTTGGATATTATTCCACAAACAGATAAGATTGAAAGAAAATAGGCTATGAAATTTTAAAGGAGATGAAGTTTGTGTCTCTCATCTCCTCCTGAGAGTGTAGGGATGGTATTTTGTTGTTGTTTGTCTCCTTGATCCTCAGTGCTACTAGATCTTTATCAAAAGACTCTATGCCTTGGAAAATCTTTAGTGAGAATAATGTTAATTTATTCCCAAATTTTTGTTTGAAGCCTTCTTACAGACTAATATTCATATCTTGATATATTTACCTAAAAACAAAAGTTCAGTGCATGTTTCTTGAATGGGTGAATACTGGTCAGATTGAACCAAAAGGCAACGAACTCACTGTAGTGACATGAAAATGTTTTCCAGGCACAACAGGGCAGTTGTATACATGAAGTCACAGGGATATGACTGTAAAGATGAAGCCTGCTAAATACCAGCATGGATAAGAAAAAGGCTCATAGGGAGGCGGCCTCAGCCTCAGCAGCAGTGGTCGCCATCTGGGTTCCGGGACTCAGCAGAACTTAGGAAATTAGTCTGAACAGGTTAGAGGGTGCGCCAGAGAACCGGACAGCTTCTGGGACGGGCGGAAGCACAGAGCCGCTGAGGCAGCAGCCTGGGCGGGCCGCAGACAACCGGCCACCATCCGGACCAGAGGACAGGTGTCCGCCTGGCTCGGGAGACGGCCTCAGCCTCAGGAGCAGCGGTCACCATCTTGGTTCCAGGACTCCCTGGAACTTAGGATTTTAGTCTGCACAGGTGAGAGTCTGCACCACAGAAGCTGACAGCTTCTGGGAACTGCCAAAGCAACACAGCTTCTGAGAGAGGCCCTGTTTTGGGCCTTCTTTTTCGACCAGGAGGAGGTCCAAAAACAAGATATCTGCGCACCTTCCCTGTAAGAGAGCTTGCCAGCAGAGAGTGCTCTGAGCACTGAAACTCAGAGGAGAGAATCTGTCTCCCAGGTCTGCTGAGAGACAGTAACAGAATCACCAGAAGAACAATCTCTAAACAGAGTCAACTATAACTACTAACTCCAGAGATTACCAGATGGCGAAAGGTAAACGTAGGAATCCTACTAACAGGAACCAAGACCACTCACCATCATCAGAACCCAGCACTCCCACTTCGCCCAGTCCAGGGCACCCCAACACACCCGAAAACCTAGACCTAGATTTAAAAGCATATCTCATGATGATGGTAGAGGACATCAAGAAGGACTTTAATAAATCACTTAAAGAAATACAGGAGAACACTGCTAAAGAGTTACAAGTCCTTAAAGAAAAACAGGAAAACACAATCAAACAGGTAGAAGTCCTTACAGAAAAAGAGGAAAAAACATACAAACAGGTGATGGAAATGAACAAAACCATACTAGACCTAAAAAGGGCAGTAGAAACAATAAAGAAAACTCAAAGTGAGGCAACACTGGAGATAGAAACCCTAGGAAAGAAATCTGGAACCATAGATTTGAGCATCAGCAACAGAATACAAGAGATGGAAGAGAGAATATCAGGTGCAGAAGATTCCATAGAGAACATCAGCACAACAATCAAAGAAAATGGAAAATGCAAAAAGATCCTAACTCAAAATATCCAGGAAATCCAGGACACAATGAGAAGACCAAACCTACGGATAATAGGAGTGGATGAGAATGAAGATTTTCAACTCAAAGGACCAGCAAACATCTTCAACAAAATTATTGAAGAAAACTTCCCAAATATAAAGAAAGAGATACCTATGAACATACAAGAAGCCTACAGAACTCCAAATAGACTGGACCAGAAAAGAAATTCCTCCCGACACATAATAATCAGAACAACAAATGCACTAAATAAAGATAGAATACTAAAAGCGGTAAGGGAAAAAGGTCAAGTAACATACAAAGGCAAGCCTATCAGAATTACACCAGATTTTTCACCAGAGACTATGAAAGCCAGAAGAGCCTGGACAGATGTTATACAGACACTAAGAGAACACAAATTCCAGCCCAGGCTACTATACCCAGCCAAACTCTCAATTACCATAGATGGAGAAACCAAAGTATTCCACGACAAAACCAAATTCTCACATTATCTCTCCACGAATCCAGCCCTTCAAAGGTTAATAACAGAAAAAAACCAATACAAGAACGGGAACAATGCCCTAGAAAAAACAAGAAGGTAATCCCTCAACAAACCTAAAAGAAGACAGCCACAAGAACAGAATGCCAACTTTAACAACAAAAATAACAGGAAGCAACAATTACTTTTCCTTAATATCTCTTAACATCAATGGTCTCAACTCCCCAATAAAAAGACATAGACTAACAAACTGGCTACACAAACAAGACCCAACATTTTGCTGTTTACAAGAGACACATCTCAGAAAAAAAGATAGACACTACCTCAGAATGAAAGGCTGGAAAACAATTTTCCAAGCAAATGGTATGAAGAAACAAGCTGGAGTAGCCATCCTAATATCTGATAAGATTGACTTCCAACCCAAAGTCATCAAAAAAGACAAGGAGGGGCACTTTGTTCTCATCAAAGGTAAAATCCTCCAAGAGGAACTCTCAATTCTGAATATCTATGCGCCAAATACAAGGGCAGCCACATTCATTAAAGAAACTTTAGTAAAGCTCAAAGCACACATTGCACCTCACACAATAATAGTGGGAGACTTCAACACACCACTTTAACCAATGGACAGATCATGGAAACAGACACTAAACAGGGACACACTGAAACTAACAGAAGTGATGAAACAAATGGACCTGACAGATATCTACAGAACATTTTATCCTAAAACAAAAGGATATACCTTCTTCTCAGCACCTCATGGTACCTTCTCCAAAATTGACCACATAATAGGTCACAAAACAGGCCTCAACAGATTCAAAAATATTGAAATTGTCCCATGTATCCTATCAGATCACCATGCACTAAGGCTGATCTTCAATAACAAAAAAAAATAACAGAAAGCCAACACTCACGTGGAAACTGAACAACACTCTTCTCAATGATACCTTGGTCAAGGAAGGAATAAAGAAAGAAATTAGAGACTTTTTAGAGTTTAATGAAAATGAAGCCACAACGTACCCAAACCTTTGGGACACAATGAAAGCATTTCTAAGAGGGAAACTCATAGCTCTGAGTGCCTCCATGAAGAAACGGGAGAGAGCACATACTAGCAGCTTGACAACACATCTAAAAGCTCTAGAAAAAAAGGAAGCAAATTCACCCAAGAGGAGTAGACGGCAGGAAATAATCAAACTCAGGGGTGAAATCAACCAAGTGGAAACAAGAAGAACTATTCAAAGAATTAACCAAACGAGGAGTTGGTTCTTTGAGAAAATCAACAAGATAGATAAACCCTTAGCTAGACTCACTAGAGGGCACAGAGACAAAATCCTAATTAACAAAATCAGAACTGAAAAGGGAGACATAACAACAGATCCTGAAGAAATCCAAAACACCATCAGATCCTTCTACAAAAGGCTATACTCAACAAACCTGGAAAACCTGGACGAAATGGACAAATTTCTGGACAGATACCAGGTACCAAAGTTGAATCAGGATCAAGTTGACCTTCTAAACAGTCCCATATCCCCTAAAGAAATAGAAGCAGTTATAAATAGTCTCCCAGCCAAAAAAAGCCCAGGACCAGACGGGTTTAGTGCAGAGTTCTATCAGACCTTCAAAGAAGATCTAATTCCAGTTCTGCACAAACTTTTTCACAAGGTAGAAGTAGAAAGTACTCTACCCAACTCACTTTATGAAGCCACTATTACTCTGATACCTAAACCACAGAAAGATCCAACAAAGATAGAGAACTTCAGACCAATTTCTCTTATGAATATCGATGCAAAAATCCTCAATAAAATTCTCGCTAACCGAATCCAAGAACACATTAAAGCAATCATCCATCCTGACCAAGTAGGTTTTATTCCAGGAATGAAGGGATGGTTTAATATACGAAAATCCATCAATGTAATCCACTATATAAACAAACTCAAAGACAAAAACCACATGATCATCTCGTTAGATGCAGAAAAAGCATTTGACAAGATCCAACACCCATTCATGATAAAAGTTCTGGAAAGATCAGGAATTCAAGGCCCATACCTAAACATGATAAAAGCAATCTACAGCAAACCAGTAGCCAACATCAAAGTAAATGGAGAGAAGCTGGAAGCAATCCCACTAAAATCAGGGACTAGACAAGGCTGCCCACTTTCTCCCTACCTTTTCAACATAGTACTTGAAGTATTAGCCAGAGCAATTCGACAACAAAAGGAGATCAAGGGGATACAAATTGGAAAGGAGGAAGTCAAAATATCACTTTTTGCAGATGATATGATAGTATATATAAGTGACCCTAAAAATTCCACCAGAGAACTCCTAAACCTGATAAACAGCTTCGGTGAAGTAGCTGGATATAAAATTAACTCAAACAAGTCAATGGCCTTTCTCTACACAAAGAATAAACAGGCTGAGAAAGAAATTAGGGAAACAACACCCTTCTCAATAGTCACAAATAATATAAAATATCTCGGCGTGACTCTAACTAAGGAAGTGAAAGATCTGTATGATAAAAACTTCAAGTCTCTGAAGAAAGAAATTAAAGAAGATCTCAGAAGATGGAAAGATCTCCCATGCTCATGGATTGGCAGGATCAATATTGTAAAAATGGCTATCTTGCCAAAAGCAATCTACAGATTCAATGCAATCCCCATCAAAATTCCAACTCAATTCTTCAACGAATTAGAAGGAGCAATTTGCAAATTCATCTGGAATAACAAAAAACCTAGGATAACAAAAACTCTTCTCAAGGATAAAAGAACCTCTGGTGGAATCACCATGCCTGACCTAAAGCTTTACTACAGAGCAATTGTGGTAAAAACTGCATGGTAATGGTATAGAGACAGACAAGTAGACCAATGGAATAGAATTGAAGACCCAGAAATGAACCCACACACCTATGGTCACTTGATCTTCGACAAGGGAGCTAAAACCATCCAGTGGAAGAAAGACAGCATTTTCAACAAATGGTGCTGGCACAACTGGTTGTTATCATGTAGAAGAATGCGAATCGATCCATACTTATCTCCTTGTACTAAGGTCAAATCTAAATGGATCAAAGAACTTCACATAAAACCAGAGACACTGAAACTTATAGAGGAGAAAGTGGGGAAAAGCCTTGAAGATATGGGCACAGGGGAAAAATTCCTGAACAGAACAGCAATGGCTTGTGCTGTAAGATCGAGAATTGACAAATGGGACCTAATGAAACTCCAAAGTTTCTGCAAGGCAAAAGACACCGTCAATAAGACAAGGAGACCACCAACAGATTGGGAAAGGAACTTTACCTATCCTAAATCAGATAGGGGACTAATATCCAACATATATAAAGAACTCAAGAAGGTGGACTTCAGAAAATCAAACAACCCCATTAAAAAATGGGGCTCAGAACTGAACAAAGAATTCTCACCTGAGGAATACCGAATGGCAGAGAAGCACCTGAAAAAATGTTCAACATCCTTAATCATCAGGGAAATGCAAATCAAAACAACCCTGAGATTCCACCTCACACCAGTCAGAATGTCTAAGATCAAAAATTCAGGTGACAGCAGATGCTGGCGAGGATGTGGAGAAAGAGGAACACTCCTCCATTGTTGGTGGGATTGCAGGCTTGTACAACCACTCTGGAAATCCGTCTGGCGGTTCCTCAGAAAATTGGACATAGTACTACCGGAGGATCCAGCAATACCTCTCCTGGGCATATATCCAGAAGATGCTCCAACTGGTAAGAAGGACACATGCTCCACTATGTTCATAGCAGCCTTATTTATAATAGCCAGAAGCTGGAAAGAACCCAGATGCCCCTCAACAGAGGAATGGATACGGAAAATGTGGTACATCTACACAATGGAGTACTACTCAGCTATTAAAAAGAATGAATTTATGAAATTCCTAGCCAAATGGATGGACCTGGAGGGCATCATCCTGAGTGAGGTAACACATTCACAAAGGAACTCACACAATATGTACTCACTGATAAGTGGATATTAGCCCAAAACCTAGGATACCCAAGATATAAGATACAATTTCCTAAACACATGAAACTCAAGAAAAATGAAGACTGAAGTGTGGACACTATGCCCCTCCTTAGAAGTGGGAACAAAACACCCTTGGAAGGAGTTACAGAGACAAAGTTTGGAGCTGAGACGAAAGGATGGACCATGTAGAGACTGCCTTATCCAGGGATCCACCCCATAATCAGCATCCAAACGCTGACACCATTGCATACACTAGCAAGATTTTATCGAAAGGACCCAGATGTAGCTGTCTCTTGTGAGACTATGCCGGGGCCTAGCAAACACAGAAGTGGATGCCCACAGTCAGCTAATGGATGGATTACAGGGCTCCCAATGGAGGAGCTAGAGAAAGTACCCAAGGAGCTAAAGGGATCTGCAACCCTATAGGTGGATCAACATTATGAACTAACCAGTACCCCGGAGCTCTTGACTCTAGCTGCATATGTATCAAAAGATGGCCTAGTCGGCCATCACTGGAAAGAGAGGCCCATTGGACACGCAAACTTTATATGCCCCAGAACAGGGGAACGCCAGGGCCAAAAAGGGGGAGTGGGCGGGTAGGGGAGTGGGGGTGGGTGGGTATGGGGGACTTTTGGTATAGCATTGGAAATGTAAATAAGCTAAATACCTAATAAAAAAATGGAAAGAAAAAAAAAAAAAAAGAAAAAGGCTCATAATGTTTTGCCTGTAGCTCAAAAAAGCTGCTAGCTGATAGTTGATGGAAGAGAGAGCATAGGTTTCTTTGGATGAAGCCCCTGACACTGATCATATTCCAGTGGATGTCTGTATGCACACACAGTCTTTATTCAACACTAAGAAGATTCAGTGGGTTTTAAAAGATCATAAAGTTTAGATGGAAATGGTGAGAGGAGATGTCTCAGGGTAGAGGGTATGGAGTAGCTAATGTATTTTATAAAAATATTGTATTCTTCCTTGCGGTTCTCCAAAAGCAAAACAACAGAATAGGGCAAATCAGAAAGGAGGAAAATAGAAAAAAAAAAGGAGACTGAATTGCTTAAATAAACTTTGGATTTTACATTACCTGCTTACACCCATTTGTTATTTCAGAATATAAACTACTGATCACTATTTTGCAAAGATGTTCAAAATATTTAATATATCCTATCATCCCTGGAAACAAGCAGGTGGCCAATTATCTTTCCACATTGTTGAAGATAGAACCTGTTAATATGCCCTCTGCGGTTTTACATTTAAAATACTTCACATGAAAACATAATGTCATCTTTGGTAGCCAGGTACCGTGCCTGGCAGCCACCTTCACTAGGCACATTACTGATCCTTTGCGGCCTCTACTGCTTCTTCTCCATTGACCCAATGACTTCTTTTTCTCCTATCATTGAGAAACGCCTTAGAACATTTCATGTATTTATCTTCATGCTTGCACTGTGCTTTATATGTAAGTAATGTTCAGTTTACACAAATATAAAGACCTGGAAGATACACCCGGTACATTTCTAAGTCTCCCCGATCTCCTTATCATTTTGCCTTCAGCAGTGTTAACCCGAAAATATGCAGCAATCCCAGAAATTTGCTTTCAAATAGACTCTTCTGCTCTTCTTCAGATACCTGAGTCCAAGAAAAAATTCCCTCCTATATTTACCATAAACTCTCCATTTATATTCTGGAGAAAGGAACAGACTTGACTTTCAGATTTTCCCATAAGCATCATGTACACAGAAAATATGGATCCAGTACTTATTTATTCATGAAAAGACTGCCTCAATTCTCTGAACAACAGTAGACCACATGTACAATATTAAGCACATAAGGCATAATGGCATAAAACACATTAGACTAAGATGGAAAATCAAGAGTAATTGGACATGAGACTTGGTGGAACATTTAGATTTAGGGCTGGCTATATCACTCTGTAAACACAAGAAAGGTCATATTTGACATCTAAAATAGGTGTATATTTGAACATGGAAACTACAGTTACATAAGTATCTTAACTAAATACACAAAGTTGGTACAAGAATTTAAATATGGTTTGGCTGAGTTTAAAATTCCAGCTGTTATCTCTAGATCTATTGCTGGATACTATAAACAGGAGACCCTCTGTTGTCAATGATTGTATTAAATGCTAAAGTTCCTTTTCCTAGGAAACCCTCGCTAATGACTATGCAGAGTTAGAACATTTTTACAAAGCAATTATTTTTATCATTTCTTGCTTTTTTCTTGTCTTTGATAGACCAGTCAATTAAAACATTGCTGTGTTAATCTGACCCAAGTGTTGTCCACTGCCCATGGATGCACATAACACCAAAGGAACAACAGCAACAAAGGATTAACAACAACAAACGTCATCAAAATTTTACGGAGGTAGGCAACATCTCCTGTCCTGCCTAGAAATAATATTTTCTTCATTCTGTTCAATAGATTTCTCCTCTTATTTATGTGTCAGATGGGTGATTCATGAACATCTTGTTTTTCATTCATGATCAACATTTTATGTACACACCTTTTTGGCTGACATAAGCTCTTTAATATAAAATCGGCAGTAGGAAATAGAATCAGTCTGGAGGGGAAGAGAAAAAATTGAAATTGCAATGAGGTACACAGTGTGATTGGGGGCTTCCATGTGATTTTTAATATTGTTTATTTCAGTAATAATTGCATATTGGAATTTTATTTCGTTGTAAAACATTAACTTGTGAAATTAGGAGGAAAATGGAATCTGGAACCTATTGAATTTTATAACTCAGACTTAGAAGGAGAAACCCTCATGTTCTTTCTTATACATAGGTTTTTATTTTTCTATGTTTATATCTGTATATACACATATGTGTGGGTATGAGTCATGAAACTAAAAAAGGGAATCTGGGAAATTAAAAAGAGCTTTTAAGGATTGGGATAATAGAAATGCATGTGACGTGATACTGACATGGGAACCAATGATGTTCTGTGTGGGAGAGGATATATACAAAATTTTGGAATGATATTCAAAGAATAATGTGCAAAAGTGCAAAGAAGAAACCCAGTAATTGTGATCTAATTGAAACTATAACCATTGGAAATATTTTGAACACTGCCTCACAAATATCAAAATATTTCTGCATATTAAATGCATAGTTGAAATGAACTCACTGCAAAGGTGACTAATTCCTTACTCACACTCGTAAAAAGTCAGGAAGATAAGCAAATGGAACTGGATATAATTTTAAGGGAAATAAAGCAGATTCAGACAGTATCACATATTTTTTACTATATGCACAATATGGATATTGTATGAAAGTAAAAAGGATTAAGAGGAGAAATGTAAGGAAAAATCCCTTTTAAGGGAAAGGGGAAGAATGTGCTCTAAAATTCTTCCAAGTCTTCAAGGATGAAGCAATTGAGGGCTTATTAACCTAAAGCAGACAGCCCTAAAGAAATGTAAATATAAAAAACACTGATTGTGTTTATTTGTTTATGTGTTAAATATATCTGTAATACACACACACACACACACACACACACACACACACATATATCTATCTATCTATCTATCTATCTATCTATCTATCTATCTATATATATATATATATATATATATAGAGAGAGAGAGAGAGAGATACATATATGTATACATATGTAGTAATATTTTTTTAATTGTTGATTCATGGAGATTTTGAGTTAAACAAGAGGAGTTAGGAAAGGAAAAGGATGGCGATGATAAGTATGCAGTACTAATATTAAAATCTAAAATAATGAAAACTAAATATGAAGTTGAAAAAAATAATGAAAATACTCCTTCCAAAGTTTTCTACTCAACCTCTAAATTTAAAATCCTTAAAGGGTTCTATCCCTTGTAGGAATTAAAAAGACATGTTGGCTTCAGCTTCCCATGTTTCTGATGAAAACTGTTTCTGGCCCTGTGTGAGAGTAGGCTGTATTACACATCTTAGGTCCTACCTTACAGGGATGAACTGAGAGGTTGTCAAGCTGCATGTTTTAGAATGTTTGCGTACAACAAGAACACTATAAGAGTTGAGATGCTTCTCTAAAAGGTTAAATGCAAGAACCTGAAGGACTTCTAAAGAGAAGGAAATCAGTTTTCAAGGAGAGTTAGTGATACCAGGCTGGGAGAGTCTGCCTCTGCACGTTGTCCTCTTACTTTGAAAGAAAATCCATAGGAGGCAGAAGAACTGTCAAAGGTTCCCAAAGCTTGAGGTGAGCTTATTCTGTATCACTCTGCTATTTTCATTATTTAACAAAGGAGACTCCACCACACTGCTCACTTACCTCTCTTTATCAGCAATCACATGAATTTGGAAAATCTGTACTTCTGTGTTGATTCCATATAAAAGTCAATGTTTTAAAAGAAGAAAACTCAACAGAAGACCACCGACTCTCTAGGGGTGGGGGTTGACTGCACAATACAGTATTCAATAAATTCTAAGTCTGTAATAATAATCCATATTATATTTAAGATTACCGGAATTACAGCAAAAATGATTTGTCAAAAATTTACCATTTAGCACCTATATATATGAGCTAGAAAAAGAAATACAGTGTTAAAAGCAACAGTATATGGTTCCTCACGCAATAAAATTTCCTAGAACTGAGAATTGTTTCTCTACAGTGTAGTTTAACTTTAAGATCATTAATTCCTTTTAAAAGCTGTAAACATGCCTTCCAGATATTTCAGCTATACTAGTGTGTGTAGATATGGAGGTAGAAAAGAAGGAGTTGAAAAACTGCTCAGATTCATAGCATACTTTATGCTGAGTTCTTGTTTGACTAAATATTTTTGAATATGTCTAGATAAATTGAATATACTTTTTAGTTTAGGTATTTTTTAGAGGGTGTGGGATGTTAAAAGAGGCTTTAATCAAAAGTCATCTGCTCTTTTCACTTTTCTGCAGAAAATATGGACAAATGCTCAGCAGGAGACACTTCTGGTCACTTCCTGAATTCACTGTTAATTCCATCACCCTCTTTGACTTCAGAATTTAAGTGAAATCTCATTTCAGGGATTGGTAAAGTATTATGTCTACTGTAGCATACCCAGTTCACTTACAGCTCACCAAAGGATGTAATAGGAGTTAATATTCAGGAAACAGGGGAAGAAAATACACAGGATCCAGGCTCAAAATATATGGGAAATATTGCTGACATTCAATAAGAAGTTTCACAGTTTATACATACTACTTCAGAGTTTCACTATGATAGATTTTATATAGGCAAGATAAAGTTTAAAGTGATCATATGTAATTATTTCCAAATTTCTTTATTAATGTCCTATCTTATTATTTACTTACAATTTAAAGTGAGAGTCTGAATTATGAGTCCTTTCTTGAATGGTTATTTCATTTCAGAATATAAATACTTACAAAGATAACTTTACTGTCACTGATTACCTAAAAACTTAATTCTTCTATTTTTCTAACCCATAGAGAATTTTAGATCAATATATCTACATAATATCTAACATTCTGGGGGCAATAGAATTACAAGGTAGATTGACATACATCTACTTTGGTGGTTTAGACTTTAACATGCATTTGAATGAGATGCAATTAAGAAGTAGAGTGCTTTTCTTGCTCAAGAGTTGGTCTTGAGTTGATCCTTGGTTTAAGGATCCTTGGTGCCTTTTCCTGAAGAACTGGACAACCAAAGCTATTCCTTCCTTATGAAAATTCTTACTGGCTTCTTTACACATCATCTATGACCTTGTGCAGATGTTAGTGACCCCAGAGATGTAGTATGGTAATATGGTCTCTGTTGCCTTACATAGTGGTTCCCTTCTTGGATCAGAAAGCAGGAAAATAAAATAACTCAGAGGAAATAGTGCAGAAATCATGCCAGCCTCTGTGTACTGACTCTCATAACTCTGACCTCTAAAAGTTGCAGCACAAAGAAGTGGTAAGTTATTAGAGGCAGCACCATGACCCAGAAAATAAATCTTCAAGGTCTTTGCTGACCATTGCCTATTCTCACCCACCATGGAGCCTGCCAATCATAGAAATATTTCATGATATGAGCCCATCCATTTCTGAAACAATGATGAATGGCCTTGCTTCAACCAGAAGATGAAAGCCGAGGAAAAATCTTGATGTTGATGTCTACTAGATGGAGCAGAAATAATTAATGTTCCTTTATGGCAGCAAGATTTATCAGGGATGACATAGCACTAGGATCCCTGTGAACTAGGTGGTAACTGCTACTTTGCCAAATTTTTTGACAACTAAATTTGAAGCTACGTAAGTATCCCAGTGAATGATACCACCTTCTTGATTAATATTACCAGACACAGAATAAATGGCAGTAAGACATCATGTGTTAACTTGATATCTATGCTTTGAGCATGGTTATAGGCATGTGAAAACAAGAAATAATTGTTTTTATACAAAAACGATACAGTATTTTAAAATCAAATTTGTTTGAAACCTTTCAGGATCTAAAACATGCTCAATAAAGATAGGATTATGTTAACCATACTGAGTATGCTGAATGATTGATGGAAGGGAAGTGATTTTGAAACGGTATCACTGACAACACCAAATATTCTCCCAAATGTTCTTCCAGAGTGTTGGTATAAACACTTGTGCAGCATTCCTATCATGCTAATGTCCTATGTGATTATAGAATGGAAAATAAAGCATAAAACTTTCTCCATTTCTCAGTCTAAAATTTGTTTAGAGTCATTAATTGTCATGGATTTGTAATTGACAGGATTTTATTCCTCGTCTTAATTGTTTTTCAGACAGATGGAAATGGTCTGAAGCCCAATAAAGCTATAAGGCAGGGACTATCAAAAATTATATAGCAGATTTTAAATTGAAGATATTCTTAGAAGGTTAAATTCTCAACATTTGGAAATATTAATTAAAGGCAATAAAACAGATATTTTAAATTAGTATTAAGCTTTACACCATCATATATATGCATCATATATATATATATATACATACATATATATATTATATATACGCATGCTTGTGTGTGTGTGTATTTCAACAAGAACATGCTACTTCACAAATATCTTCGCTTATGAATGTGAAGTTAAAAACTCTATTATAAAAGAGCATTTTACAGTATTTTGATATTATTGGACAACTGAAGGTATACTTTTTATTTCTATTTTATTTAGTCTTTCAAGAAAATGAAAATAATGACGAATGAATTTTTCCTTTAAAAATCTGTTATTACATATTGTAACATGAAAGGCATGTTAACATTTCTATAATTTAAAATTAAGGAAATTCTGTTGAAATTTTAAATTCCTCAGTTAGTGGTTACAGTAATATAGCAATTATCACAGAATCTAAGAAAATGTAATGAAATATAGGATAAGACTTCAATATTGTTCCTACTGTATGGATGTTTTTATTGTACATAAATATATTTCTTATAGTCTGTAAAGTACGCATAAGTTTTATATTGTCTTTAAGTGAAGGGTATTGAAATCCTTGAAGCTCCTCATTATCAGTAAATACTGGATCTACCTCTAAATTTTACAAAGAATTTGCAATGAATTCTTTGAAAAAATATTTTCTGCACATCAGTGTCGCTATGTTATTCCAAACCGTGATTTTTAATACTAATTAATTTTGGATAGCTTAGAGGTCCTTATACTTTTTCATATCACAGCCATCACATCAAGCAGTCCCAGCAGTGACCCAGGCATCTGTAGCCTGTTTATGAAGATCATAATGATAGGAAACAATGTTTATCGACGCAAGCCTCCTGGTTATCACCCATGCACCACTATAACTTTTGTCAGAGGAAGCATAGTTTAGTGTGGTGCTCTGTCTTCACTTTCTCTGACTGGCAACATTGTGATTTCATTCATGTGTGAAGCATTTTTAAATCCAATTATTCTTACAACCAGTTAGGAGAAAGGGTCATTATTCTAGCTCATTAGCTGTTTAATTGGTAGGCATAACAGGGAATCTTTGTTTTGACTCTGATTTTGATATTCAGTACTGTCGGAAATGGGAGAAGTGAAGTATCATGACTCTGAGAGCCATAGGCGAAATGAACATGCTTCTGTTTCCTTCTAGGAATGAAGTTACATTCTTGAAATATTTATGAAGTGGTTGAATCATATGACGTCTACAGTAGAGACTCAATATTACAAACAAGGTATATTCTCTCCGGAGTACCAAAGGCAAACAAAACATGCACCGAGCATAGCCATAAAAACATTGTCCGTCAGACAATGACTTGATATAATCAATGCAATAAAAGGAGCATTTATAAAATAATACTCATAGTCAGAAAAAAAAATTTATAGGAGGACCACATAGCCTCTTTTTTATTATTAGAAAACTCACACATATATACATACATGCATAGACACACAGAGAGACAAACAGACACACAGACACACAGAGACACACACACACACACAACCCTTCATATTGTAATGAAAAATTTTAACCACTGAAAGAACCAATACCAGATTTCTGGACCATGTTTTGTAGAGTCGAAAAATCTAACTTAGCAAATATAATGAATGTAGATACCAGTAACTGCCTCAAAAGGACAATCTTGAAATATCAAATAATAAAACCTTCATGTAAATGAGCTAAATACCTAATAAAAAATGGAAAAAAAAGAATAAGATTAAACAATTTTTGAATGTAAAAAAAACGTAATTTTTACAATTAAAAAAACAAAATAAAGTTAAGAATAACTTCAAAAAAAAACCTTCAGTCTTTAAGCAATTTTGTCATTTGCTGCAACATAGAAAGGAACTGGAGACTATTATAATTAGTGAAAGAGCTACAGTTAGGTATGTTTTCATCTATACATGTAATCTAAAATAATTGAAGTCAAGTATGTGAATTGATGTTGAATTTCAAAGTCTGTTACATTTTATTGCTGAAAATACCAAAGCCAAGTCAATTTACCAAAGGAGAGAAGGGTGGACAGTGGGTGAAAGAGTCCTAGAGGGTTGAAGTTGATTACAGTGTAGCAAACATAGCAGGTTGCAGGCATCCATGGAGCAACAGCTGGAGAGTCACAAAAAGGAGGCTGAGCTAACAGTTCCAGTCTTTGAAACCTCAAGACCTGCCCCACTGATATAATTCCTCAAGAATACATCTCCACAATTCTTAATCTTCCCCATATAGCCACTAAATGAGAACATTTTATTCAAATTCCGTAGATTTCTTTGGGGGTTGGAAGCATTCACTTTTACTACAGTGGTACTTGGAGAAAATAGGGAGATAATAATCCAGTGATCCCCTGTGATTCTCTTGTATTGATTACTAAAAATCTGTGACTTATGTTCAGCCATGCACTCAGCTATGCATTGTGTTACAGCCTTGCATTCATTTCTTAACAAAGCTATATCAAAGCACTTCCAACAGGAGATCTTAAAGTACATACCTATCACTGTACCATTCTTTGGATCTGAAACTTGGCATGCACTGTTCTAAGATCAAGATGCCAGGGAGCATCACCTCTCTGGCCACTGTAAAGAGATCGGTCTTTCTCTGTATTTCTCAGGTTTGAGAGCTTGGAATTATGTCTTCTGATCCATCTTCAAGACTGAAAAAGCTGATTCCATCCCATTTTGCAACATTCTGACCTCCTCTGCAGATATAGCTTCTTTTGACTTTCCTGTTTTCATTGTGCTTATTGAGATCAATTGCGAGTGACATTAGGGCCAGGTACAGATTAGGACTTAAACGGGACTTAAACGTTTTCTGAGTCCTCATGATTCAGGAAATGTCTCCATGTTTCGGCCACATGATAAACAATCCTATTTGTCTCCTATCTTGACAACTCATTTCCCACAGCATATTTACAGTTACAGGGATTTGTTTGTACCAATTTTTTTTGTAGCAGTGATGATGATATTATTCTGCTTTTTGTACACAACTTCTGACACTTAGGAATTCATATTCCTTCCAAATATGACATATACACCAACATTTAAAGCTGCCAAGCACTCAAACCCATGCAAGAATTATCTAAAAGCCTCTAACCTTATCCAAATTTAACTAGATAAGGGAACTAGGTGTCATCACGAGAATTATCTACTTTGGGTATGTGTGAGGCTCTGACAATATGCTACTCTTACATAAAATTTCTCTTTGTGCCTGAAGTCATATATTAGAATGAATAATACTAAGAATTTAAAACCCCTTTAGTGGAAATGTGGAAAACAGGGATTTTGTGAACGTTCAGTGTGAGTGTAAATGAGCATCGCCATCATGAAAAATGGTGTGAGATCCCTCAGGAAAATGAATTTGTGATCACCAGATGATCCCAGTTTTTCTCTGACTATGTAATCAGTATAACAAAGAGATATTTCATCTTCTAATTCCTATTGTAACATCATTCGAAATATTAAATCAACTTAGAATAGTACACAGACAGATCAGCGAAGAATGTATATCATGCACACAAACTGGAGTATCCACATCCTTAAATATAAAGTACAAATTTGTTGCACATGACAATATGGATTGAGTAGAAAATATACACAGTAAAATGATGGCAAACATAAAGGAACAAATATTTCAGGTCCTCCTTTTTAATTTGGATAATTAATACCATCAGGTACAGAGAAAAGCACCAGTTTTGGCTTTTAGAGGTGGAGAGTGAACAAGAATGAGGAGATTATAATCAAATGGAACAAGTTTCACTTTGATACAGAAATATATATATGATGTTTTAAAACTCTATTATGAAGCCTGCTAACTTTGGCTAATGGCACACTACCCTCTACTCAATGCTTCTGTGAAGATAGATCATGAATCTTCTTGTTATGAACCATGTCTAGTGCTTAAGGTAATGGATAGGTTGCTTTGCTTTACTGTGTAATTCAACATCATATTAAAATCATGTGACATTGTTCTTGAATATATATTTACTTGTAGTGTTTCAATGCATATTAAAGAGCAACATCATGTCAGCAGTATTGTGCTCCCCTTGGTTCACTCCAAGGATCTCCTACATTGCCAGAAGTTTTTCACATTGCTTGTCTCTTGATTGGCTCCATCTTAGAAGCCAGCAGGGATGAGTCAATTCTTTTCACATCTCATCATCATAACCTGCTCTGTATTCACCTCTGGCTTTCTTCTTTTTCTCCTTCTTCCATTTTCAAGGATATATTTTACAATCTGGGGAACACCTAAATAATAAATTAGTATAATTTCTTTGCGTCAAAATCATCAACCCAACCACCTGCAGATTTCTGTGCCAAGTCAGGTAACACATGCATTCCAAATGTTCCAGGGCAAAGACCACTTTGTGAAACTCTTCATCCTGCCTTTACAACAAACAAAAAACTTTCTAAGAAAAGATCTAACATATTCAGTACTGGTGATCCAATCTAAGCAGAAACTAAATTATGAAATTCAACTTTATTTACTTTATTATATTCTTATCTTCACTCTGAGAGCACATGTTCCTTGAAAAAATGAAATATGGACTGAAAATCTACTATATACTGCAAATCAAAATGAAAAAGGTGAAGTGGGAACCACCATGTCACAAACCCCCTGATGCAATGGGAACGGAAGCTTTTTCTTGCCTCTGGTTACAATATGATTTGCATTTTTCTCTTAGCTGACCTGTATTACTTTTATTAAAGCTATAATATTCAATCTGGAAAAGCAAAATAAAATCCAATAGTGTCTTCATCCTGTAACCTTTCCTTATTTACAATACTGACATCTGAAAAGGAACAAAAATAAATGTTTTGAAACCATCACACCTTGTCCATACCTTGTATATACAAATGGAATGCAATGTGCTGACTTTGAGTGAGATTTAATGGAGCCATGTGTAGTTATACGTTTTTCTCTCTCTGGCTTAAAAATATTTAGACAGTTAACATCAAACATGCATTTAACTAGTCACCATTGTGACCTCTGAACACATTGCTGGAGCTCCTGAAGGGAAGAGGAACGACATGAAAAGAATGACCATGGAACCCTCGTGCTTATTAGTAGGCTGGGAGCTGGTACTTAAAGACTGTATTTAGGATAATGGTTCACACTTTTAACTGATCATTTGCCTCTCAGGGGAAGAATTTTAAGATTTTATTTGAGAGTACTTTCTCTAGAAAAGATGAAAGAGAATTTTCAAAGTTTGGTTCCCAGTGTAAATTACAAAATGTTGTGAACTCTTTTCATGATTATCACGGATTTTCATTTAAAATAGTACATAACTGTCACTCATATAAAAGCTATTATATTTGCATTTTTACGAGTCCAGCTTTGGACTTGGCCCTTTTAAATTTAGTAGTCTGAAAAACAGGGCCCTACCAACTTTACACAAAATTATCTGTATTAACTCAGGTTCTGTCTTTTCCCACTGGTCTATAGGTTTTTGAGACATCATGCATGCCAGTTGGCAGGGCAGATGTATTTGACAACGTGATCATGTCTGTTTCATTATCTGGTTGATAAGATTTTTCTAGAACTACTGTAGATCCTGAATCCTCTCTGTTATTGACTTAGTAGTGTTCCAGTATTCTCTCTCTCTCTCTCCCTCTCCATTCGTTCTCTCGCTCTCTAGTTCTCTCTCGTGCTCTCTTGCTCTCTCACTCTGTGAATTGTGAGTGTGATCTGTGTGATCATGAATAGGAGGAGGCATACTTTCCTCCTTCTATGACATCACTGCCACAACAAAGCTGTGCTCTTGCTGCCTGAAGAAGCGGAACAAGGGCTAGAGTGCTCCTACCTCATTCAGAACCAAGTCTTCCTTCTGTAAGTAGTCAATCATCTGATAATCACTACGTTCTTTCTTTGTGCTTATAATTTGCTTCACGTTTTATGTTTACTTTTCTCCCTTTAAAGCCACAAGTTTTATAGAAGTCATAATTCATTTTTTTTTCAATTATACTTCCTGAAAAATAGCTGGTATTTGAAAACACCCTTAAAAGAAAACTGTTAATAATGAACAATCTCATATGTAGTAGGATCTCTCTTTTCTCTATCTTTCCTTTCTTCTTTTCTCAATTTCTGTATTTACTTATTAGGCTAAGATGACAACACAATGTCAATTGCACTTAGTTACGTGAACTTTGGGTAAAGGGTATATGTTAACAATATTAATCTGTTCTATAGTTTCCAGTATAATTGTCCCCTAGCTTGAGGAAGTCATTCTATGGAAAAGAGCAGCTTAGGCCAAAGAGGCCAAAAGAGAATTTCACAATTATAAACCCTTCTCCTCTGGTAGATACCAAGCCAGTATAACTCTTTTGATTAAAGCTTAGAACTGGGATCTTTCCTGATTCCTTTGTTAAGAATTCTCTGTTAACTCTGTACTCCATGTTTTCATTGTGGTATTTGATATTTTGGAGTCTAACTTCTTGAGTTCTTTATATGTTTTGGATATTTGCTCGCTATTGAATGTAGGGTTAGTGAAAATCTTTTCCCACACTGTAGGTTGCCATTTTTTCCTATGACAGTGTCCTCTGCCTTACAGAACCTTTTCAGTTTCAAGAGGTTCCATTTAGAAACTTTCAGCATCTTAGTCATCAGGGAAATGTAAATCAAAGCTACCCTGAGATTTCACCTTACACCAACCAGAGTAGCTAAGATCAAATACTCATGTGACAGCACATGCTGGCCAGGACATGGAGAAAGGAAAACACTCCTCCTATGCTGGTGAGATTGTAGACTGGTACAATCATTCTGAAAACCAACGTGGTGATTCCTCAGGAAATTTGAAATAGTTATATCTGAAGACGCTGTTGTATTGCCCCTGTACATATACCCAAAAGATATTTTCCACCATACAACAAGGACACGCCCTCCACTATATTCATTACAGCCTTATTTGTAATAGTCAGAAACTGACCAGACATCCCTTAACTGAAGAATAGTTACTCAAAAAGTATTCATTCGATCTATTAAAAAGGAGGACATCATGAATTTTGAAGGTAAATGGGTGAAACTACAAAATATTATCTTAAGTGAGGTAAGTCAGACCCCAGAGGACATGCATGCTAACACTAACTAAGACACTTCCCTTGATTAATTTGTTCCTCCTTCTAAGGCACACTCACTTGGACCTTTCTTCTTTTTTATCTTCTTAAGATCTGTGAGGTATATCATGCCTGTTCTGTACATTTTTGGCTAATATTAGCTTATCAGTTTTACTGAAATGAACATACACCATGACCAAGGCAACTCTTATAAAGACAATATTTAATTGAGGCTGGCTTACAGGTTCAGAGGTTCAGTGCAGTATCATCAAGACAGAAGCATGACAGTGTCCAGGCAGGTATGGTGCAGGCTGAGGTGAAAATTCAATATCTTCATCTGAAGGCTGCTAGCAGAAGACTGACTTCTAGGTAGTTAGGGTGAGGGTCTTAAGCCCACACCCACAGTGACACACTTACTCCAACAAGGCCACACCTCCTAATAGAGCCACTCCCTGGGCCATCATACACAAACCATCTCAGGAGGCAAGAGAGGGAAAGATCTGAGTGGGTGAGGGGAATGAAAAGGCTGGCAGGATCAGATAAGCCAATAGACAGGAAAGAAGCCCAGGAGGCCAGAAAAATGAATGCAACTGGCAAGGCACAGGGGAGACCTGAGCAAAGTCCCAGTGACCTGGGATGTGAGAGGAACCCAGGATCAATGTGTGTGACATAAGTCAAAATGCCCAACAGTGAGGAGCTGGAACCAGAAGAACCTACTTCCAATAGATAAATAAGACCTCTGGTGGAGGGACACAGACACCGATGAACCCATAATTGTTCTTTTTTGTTTAATTAGGTATTTATTTCAGTTACATTTCCAATGCTATCCCAAAAGTCCCCCACACACTCCCCCACCCACTCCCCCACCCTCCCACTCCCACTTCTTGTCCCTGGCGTTCCCCTGTACTGAGGCATATAAAGTTTGCACGACCAATGGGCCTCTCTTTCCACTGATGGCCAACTAAGCCATCTTCTGATATATATGCAGCTAGAGTCAAGAGCTCTGGGGGGGGGGGTACTGATTAGTTCATATTGTTGTTCCACCTATAGGGTTGCAGATCCCTTTAGCTCCTTGGTTTCTTTCTCTAGCTCCTCCATTGGGGGCCCTGTGATCCATCCAATAGCTGACTGTGAAATCCACTTCTGTGTTTGCTAGGCCCCAGCATAGCCTCACAAGAGACAGTTATATCTGGGTCCTTTCAGCAAAATCTTGCTAGTGTATGCAATGGTGTCAGCGTTTGGAAGCTGATTATGGGATGGATCCCCGGATATGGCAGTCTCTAGATGGTCTGTCCTTTCGTCTCCGCTCCAATAATTAATTTTTAAAAAATGGAACATTTATGAATACAAATCTTATCAGCATCCAGGAATATAGTGCACTTGCCTTTGATAGAAGGGACTGTGAGTAACTGTTCTAGAAACACCTACCTACTTCACAGACCTAATTCCATGACCCCTGGGCCCAGCCATACTCTGAATCAAAGAAAATATTAACATCTTACTTATTTTTCCACAATTCACTCACTAATTAGTTTCACCCCATTTCCAAATTTTCTTCTTTGAATACATATTTATAAGGGTTAAAATGACTCGTTATTGAAACAAATATAAAAAGAATGGTTTAAATACAGAAAGCATAATGTTCTTTTCCACTTGAGTACTTGGAAATTATCTGTATATGGACGTTTTCCTCTTCAAGTGAGCAATGCTATATACAACAGAAGCCATTGATGGGTGAAGAGTTCTACATGATGTAATATGTGCATGTAGCTAAATTTATATGTTTTAAAAGTATTTTAAAAGATTAGTGTTTTGGCAATCATGACTATTTCATTTTTGCTAATCAACACATTTGTTTTACAGTGCTTTATGAAGCAATTTGTGCAGTAATTAACTGTCTAACAGGGATTTTATGACTGTTTGCTGAACACAAATGTAGTTTAGATTCATAGTTTAGAGTTATTAAGTAAGGCATCATAATTTAATGTTTGAATTAAAACAAATTATAGACATCTCCTAAGCTTTTCATGAAGCTCACGTCAAAATGTAATTTATTTACTCCAAATGTAACAGACACTGTGTTTTCAACAATACATCTACAAACACATCAATAGAGTGACTTGTTCATGTAGATCTCCTTATTGTGAGCATGTGAAAATGAAAGGCCATGCGGGTTTCATGTAACGCAAGAGACTTCACTGGTGTTACACACATGAAAACTCAGGAGAGGACAGTTCATTTCTGCTTCACAAATAGTGAAACTGAGAAGCTAAATAACTTCTCTTTATGTTTTGTCATCTGAAATAATTTGCAAACACTGACTTTAACAACACCATTTATTTTCTTCTTATAAGCTGACTTACATGTTCTGTTTGTTTAGGTAACTTGATGTCCTCAAACACAAAAATTCGCCCAAAACCTGTACCTGGTTCTAGAGTGTTCAATATTCACAAAAAACTTGGGCATTGAGAGTTGAGAAGTCGCACACGGAAGCTTCTAATTATTAGATGTGGGCATCTTTCTGACATAGGAGAACCATGAGTTTACAGTCAGATGTATAGTTAAACACAGTCAAAAACTTTGAAAGAAAAAAAAGGAACAAGAGAAGGAAGAAAGGAAGGAAAGAAGGAAGATGAAAAAAGAAAAAGAAACAATATAAGTGAAGGAGAGGAAAGAAGAAAGAAGAAAGTTGGAGAACAGGTGAAGAAAAAAAAGGAACTAAGAAGAAATAATGAAATCAATGATCTAGCTTGTCTGTGCCACATACTCATACTTTGAAGGGATCACCAGTCCACCAAAGCCACCAGTGATAGTTTTCATACTGACCGAATCACTTCTTCCTATTTTCATTGGGCTCAAGGAAAATGGATCATTTCCCCAATAAGTATCAGAATTCAAGAGACAATTATGTGACGCAATGATGACATTTGAAGAGAATGTCTATCTTTCATACACTGAATTAATTCCTTTAGATGTAACATCCCTGATGTCTTCCCAGGCTCTGGGAGGTAACTCTTTGCATGTGATTTCATGTCCTCTCTCCCACTTTAACTCTTGAACTACCAAATTATCTTCATATAAACATAAAGTGAAATGGAGGATCAATGAGTTAGGTAATTGTCCAGTACTGAGAAG
Organism: Mus musculus; assembly: GCF_000001635.26. Lineage (NCBI taxonomy): Eukaryota > Metazoa > Chordata > Mammalia > Rodentia > Muridae > Mus > Mus musculus. The sequence continues at coordinate 42,592,354 of NC_000068.7, forward strand.
ATGATCAAGAACAAAACTGAGACTTCTTGGACATCTGACCTCAAGCTGTGGGTCAGTGGGGAGTGATGGAAAGTCAAGGCAACGAGTAAAGAAAAGATGAGTTTTCCCCAATAAAATCTATGTCTACCACTTTTATATGAGATAAGGACCTGTAATTTTTTAAACATCAAAAGTCTTAATCGTTGCTTTGATTTTGAAATTGGAAGAGCCACCAACTACAAATATCAGCCATAATTAACTCAAGCTTATTTGGTACATTTTGTATGGAACAGTTTATACTTTGGACCTATTTCTTTTTTTATTAGGTATTTTCTTTATTTACATTCCAAATGCTGTCCCAAAAGGTCCCTATACCCTCCCCTTGCCATGCTCCCCTATCCACCCACTCCCACATCTTGGCCCTGGCATTCCCCTGTACTGGGGCATATAAAGTTTGCAAGACCAAGGGGCCTCTCTTCCCAATGATGGCCAAATCGGCCATCTTCTGCTACATATGCAGCTAGAGAATCGAGCTCTGGGGGTACTGGTTAGTTCATATTGTTGTTCCACCTATAGGGTTGCAGACCCCTTCAGATCCTTGGGTACTTTCTCTAGCTCTTCCATTGGGGGCCCCTGTGTTCCATCTTGTAGATGACTGTGAACATCCACTTCTGTATTTACCACGCACTTGCATAGCCTCACTAAAGATAGTTTTATCAGGGTCCTTTCAGCAAAATCTTGCTGGCATCTGCTAAAGTGACTGGGTTTGGTGGCTGATTACGGGATGGATCCCCGGGTGGGATTGTCTCTGGATGGTCCATCCTTTCTTCATAGCTCCAAACTTTGTCTCTGTAACTCCTGTGTTTTGTTCTCTATTCTAAGGAGGAATGAAGTATCCACACTTTGGTCTTTGTTCTTGATTTTCTTGTGTTTTGCAAATTGTATCTTGGGTATTCTAAGTTTCTGGGCTAATATCCACTTATCACTGAGTGCATATCAAGTGACTTCCTTTGTTATTGGGTTACCTCACTAAGGATGATATCCTCCAGATACATCCATTTGCCCAAGAATTTCATAAATTAATCTAAATGCTTGTCATAAAATTTTTCAATTCTTCTAAGCAATTTTCTTGTTCAGGGGGGTCAATAAAAATATACATACAAAGCATGGTATTTTTTGTCCAATCCATAACCTAAAAAGAGGCTTACAGAATTTTAAATGGTTGAACAGTGTTTTACAGTATGTGTCAATAATTGGAAATTCAATTTTAGTTCATATTAATTTACCCCATCTCCAGTTTCAAATATCTGCACTCTTTCATTTATATTGTACATTTTTGAGGAAGCTATGTTCTCTTAGAACTAATCTTCCCTAAAAGATAGCACCGTATACTCAGTTCCCAAACTAGAAACCCGACAAACACTGCCTAGTCCATTCAGACTTTCATGACTATAGAGCATCCCCTCAGAAAATCTTTTATCCTTCCTCATCATTGACACTCTTCAAACATAAGACCCTGTGAGGGTAAAGCCCAGGATTCTCTTGTCTTTATTCTACCAATCACAGCACAGTTTGAAGGTCTGACAGAAAGAGTTTAATTAAATGACTATATGATGAATGGTTCTGAGTGGGTGTTTGACACAGAAGTCTGACACATACTGTAGTCAAAACATATCTTCAAAATCAAAACAAAGCTTCTATTTTGTGGCTTACTTCCTTCAGGAATAGAATATGATTGGTAAAGTTGTTTGCTAGATTTTTCACAGTGTTGTCTATAATATTCTTCAGAAGATCAAACTACACTGATAAGAAACCAGACTCCAGTCAGGTCTAAAAAGTGTCTTTATTCCGTAGGAGGGTATTATTAAAAGGAGATCCTGGGCAGAGTGGCATGTGCCTTTGACCTCATAATTCATGAGGCAGATACAGGTGAATGTGTGTGTGTTGGAGGCCAGCTTGTTCTACACAGTGAATTCCAAGGAAGCCACGGTTGCATTGTGAAATCTTGTGTCAAGAAGCAGAAAGCAAAACTATACAAAAAATGAAAAGTTTCAATACCGTGTGCTATGAGCGATTTACTCTGCTATAGCTAATAATAGACTAATATTTGTCATGCCTCATAAAATAACATCAATGAGACTACACTTACGTATCAAAATTATCTAATGAGAGTTACTAGCATGAACCATTAAGAAATGAATTATAACCTTTCTAGAAGTAGCTAAACATATATGTCTAGATTTAAGAAGTACTGGTGAAAATATTCATAAAATTTAAATATCTAATGTGAAGAACTGGACAAAAAATATATTTCAAAAACATATAATGCAACCTCAGTTATCTTTCAGTAACTTAGGGAATCTTTCAGTAACTAAAACCTTCTATGATTGTGGGTTTGCTTGCCATGTCAAAATCAGATGTCCCAAAAACTGAACTTAAAATTTTTTCCATGCTTTGTTATGAAATTAACTTGACTTTGTGTGTGATGGCTTCATACACTACATATTTCTATTCATTTTTACATCTTCTCATCTTCTTGCCCAGTTATAGAGATAAAAAAATCAGATCCTTCTGCATGCTAAGAAAAAAACACTGTACTACAGACTTATATTTTCAGTGTCTCTCTTGCTTCTATGCAAATTATTTAGTAAATATAACGTCAAAAATAATACATTCTACCAGAAAACTATTGGAAACAAAAATTATATCCTTACTACAGTTTTGTGTCTCTTTGGTAATGACAAATTAATCATCACTCGTTTAGTTTTCATCGCCCCTTACTCATAAACATCTTGTGATATAACTTATTGCCCCATCATTTTATTTAAATTTCTCCCCTCAAAGCCAGCAGTCAAGTATCAACATCTAAACTTAGTTACTTTTATTGATCATCTAAATCTCACTTTTAATGACCTGTGTCATCCTGAATCTTTATTTCCTACCTGCGGGAGTCAAAGTTGTCCTTCTTTTGACTTCTATCCTGGGTTTTCTTGTTTACTTTCAGCCCTACCATGTTTCTAATTCTAAAAGTTCCATCAAATTCTCTCATTTTTCTCCATATGAAGAAACAAACTTGTTGGATGTCCATAGTCTTTGTAGATAATTAGCAAATCTTTTCTCCTAACTTTTGTCTATTTGGCTTAAATATTTGTGCAAACACTGTGGAGATGATGCATTTAGTATGATTTTGGCAAGCAAGGCACCATTTTCTTTTGATTCCTTCTTGGTCATTCTCCTCACATTGGCACAATGCTCACAGATATTTAACTTTCCTCTCCCCTGACCCTGAACTACATGTACTCAGAAAGGCCAACAATTTTAATTCTGCCTGTAAGCCACAATTTGTATCTGACCTATTTCAGCCTATCCAATATTATCACAGTAGTTTAAAGCATTATTTTTTCCCAGACTACAGAAATGATCGTCATTACTTTTCCTTTTGGAACATATATTATATATATATATATATATATATATATATATATACATATATATATATATATGTATATATATATATATGTTATATATATATTATATATGTGTGTGTGTGTGTGTGTAGCTGCATCAAGGTTTCTAAATCTTATTGTGCTTTGCTAGTGACTATCACACTAAAATATCTACCTTCCCTGTTCTGTACTTCAAGAAACTAACATAGCTTCTTTATTACACTAAAAATTTAATCAGGGTTTATATTTTATATCTCCATCTTCATTAGCAGTAACCCCGTGTTATCTTGTTTATGTTAAACAATCAGAGTTTACTACAAATTTAACGAATTTTGAGGTGACTCAATTCTGCCATAGAGGACAGGATCAAATAAATAAGGCATAAGGTTAAGAAACACAATCAAAACACATAGGTCACACAAAGCATATTAATCATGAAAAAGCCACTATGAGAAGCAAAATCAGAACTGGTAAGATTTTCTTAAGTAATCCAGTAGATCTGGTAAGACATTTCAGAGAAAGACACAACACATGCAAAATATGATGAAACAAACTACATTTCTTCCAGACAAAAAAGGATAGGGAGATGTAATCGGGACTATGTGACCTTGGAACTGACATTTTGTCAAATCTCAGTATGCCTAGTTATACTTGCTATGCCTTTAAGGAGGGAATCTTTAATCAATGACCCATAACAGATTCCTCTTTTAGAGAGGTGCATCAGTACAGCCACAGGTATAGGTCATTATACTTTGATGAAGCCAAGATTCTTCTATTCCCCAGATGATAATTTCCATTACAGGGTTGCTGATATGTTAAGTCATTTTTATTTTGGCCCTTGAGGTAAGAGTTAAAATTCTGCACTCTTTTTCTTTCTGATAACTTCACCCTCCTCATTAATCAAAAAAAAACTTACTAAAACTAAAGATTTACCTTAGGGAAGTTCAGGGCAAAGCAGAAAACAGCTTGTCTTTTCAATCACAATCAAAACTCATGAGAATCAACTTGAAAGCCCATAGGGGCTAGACTAAGAAAATTGTCTGAATCAAATTTTTCAGGCTGAATTTAGCCCCTAGGTATTGCTCTGTAGGCTTCAATTAAGGGTTTAATTCTCAGCTCGCTGCTGTAAATCATAGCTGGTCACAGAAAGGCATTCTTAACCATAGCCCCCTCCCACCTAATCACCCTGAAGCAATAACATTTCACAGCATGGACATAAAGCACTGACAGGTTTTTGCAATAAAATGTGACCTTTACTGTTCAAAAATGTTTTACAGTGTCTGACAAACCATTTACTTAATAGGAAGATATATATTCTTGTGCTGAATTAAAATGGTATAAACAATTTAATTTTGTTTGTGATATGAACCACAATATGTTCCAATGGTCGAAATTTATTGGGAAATCTAGCTACATTTAAAACATAATGGGGAAACATATTCTTATGGTTAGAAACTACTCATAGAAATAGTGTCTTCTGAGTTTATCTGTTGAAAAAGAATTGCTATATGCTAATAGAAACAGCAACAAATTTGGAATACTTGCATATTAGTGTTTCTTTCAAGTGTATTATGAGGCAAACAACAGGAGAGAAAAATGAAAAGTACAAACTTTTAAATGTTTTTAGTTCTTCCATCTCCTGCCTTATGAAAAGTATATATTAAAATCATAATAGGATACATACTTCCAATTCAAGGAAGTCAAGAAAGAGTCCTGAAAACCTGTACAAGACTCATTTTAAATAGCTTCTTTCTCTTTAAAATAGAGCAAGAAAACATTCAATAGGAGGGATTTTGTTGACCTGATTCAGTACATGAATCCTGATCATAGCAGTTTGGATATCCTCAAAGATGAGTCTTTGGAGGCTCCCTGTAATGTTCAGCTTAATCTGCATAATCACATTTTCCAAATACATCTTTAAAGTAAATGGGAATATTATCAGATCATGAAAATGGCATGCAGTACTTCTGGGCACTGAGCAATCTACAACTCACATAAGCACACACATAGGAAGCAGCTATTGGGCATATCTACATGGCATTGTCTGATAGGTTAGTTTGTAACAGAAGCCATAGCATATCTGAACTGGCACAGAAAATAATTTCAGAATTCTATTAATTACTCAACTCACAAAACCTCATATAGACCTAAATATTAACGAGTTCTAGAATGATATGTGACATTATTCATGGCCTTTCTCCTGGTCTAAGTAGAGTAAAAATAGACACATGTTTATTATAAAATCTTTTTGTGTTCACCTAGGGCAAAATCTACTAAATTTAGGTACAGATATTCTTGATATTAATAGGATCTGGGAGTTAGTTATGGAAAATTACTAATGTTTTGGTGCTGTCAGAATTCAAATATCTTTTGAAAATAAAAGATAATGAAAAATTCTTAGTTCATTTTTGCATTTGATAAAATTTGTTCAGCAGACCTATTCCTTAATGACCTCTAAGTCCAAGGTTTTAATGTAAGATTGAAACAAAAGATGTGCTCAGTAAATATATATCATATAATGAATTCCTGTTGTAGAAATTCAGCTTTACTTTCAAATGTATGTTTTACTTTTACATTCAGATAGTAAAATTATGTTTATGAAGATAAACTGCCTTTTATTGGGAATAGAACCACTCTTCCAAGTATAAAATAGCTGTCCATTTTTTTTCAAAATATTTGCTGGAGATCAGTATATAAAACAGAAGTGCTTTTGACTCACAGGCTTGAAGATTTTTTGAAATGCTAAGAGAGAAGCAATGATAACGCCTTCTCGGCAGGAGTGTGTTTGGGAGTGCAGTTTCCTTGGTTCCCTGCTGGATTTCACAAATCTTTCTCTGCAAGGAATTTGTCTTCAACAATGTCTTGTCTATTACATCTGCCCAGAAGGCCTCAGAAATGCTTCATTGCTGATGGTAGGTCATATATTCTAGAAAAACTGGGTTAGTTTAATAATAAAGCTAAAATATGCTTGCCTAAAAGCTTCTTTACAGAACATATTACCCGAATATTTAAATAACATCATTATCCAGTGCTTTGAGTAATATTTTTAATGGGAAAAATCTGACTAGAAATACATAGAGTATTGACTCTAGTCATAACATCACATTTTCTCCTCTGCTAGAGTTCCCACCTGCATGAGAGATGAGACGTGCTTTACCTCCACAACAGACCCAAACCATACCAGCCACTTTAGCCACAGCCTCTTGCTCTGCTCCTCTATCACAGAATCCACATGTTTTATATACATTACAGATTTAGCCTAATATGTGGAGCTATCTGCAAACTGACTGAAGCATACATTGTGCTTACCTCTTTTGTTTCGTAAAACCCCATGACAACCAAAAATTCTCTATCACTATTTAATGGCTAGGCATTCCCTGGCCTCTGCTTGTGGGGTTTCTTTTTAGGGATTGCCTCCTATACAGCTTTAAAAGCCTGCCTATTATTCATGTCTAACTTCACGTTATCTACATAGAACCCTCTTTGCTAATAGGTGGGCAGCATGAATGTTGTTTGCGAGAATACCAGCACATTCCTGCAATTAGTATGTAAAAGTTTTGAGGTCGGACTTTGGCACATGATGAATGTGCAGTTTCATTTTTTTTTTTACCTTTTTGCATGTATTTATTTTAGATGGGGGCATTTGTACCATAGCACATGGTGGTGTCAGAGGATAGCTGCAGGAGTAAGTTCTCTGCTTCCATCATGTATGTCCAGGAAGCCAATTCCAGTCTTGGGAATTGGTGGTTAACTTTTTTACCCATTGAACTATCTCAGCAGCCATCCATGAAATCATTGTAATTTTATTCTTCACTTTCAGCTCCCTAATAATTAGCCATGACAGTATCTATGAGGTAAAGTTATCATATTGACTGGAAGCCCCCTCATAGTGAATGAAGGCTATCAAAGCCATTGCTGTATTGTTGTGACTTCTTTAAATATTCATTGCCCCAGAGATATAAAGCTGTTTGGGCACTCTATCTCTTTGTAGCCCATGAATTGTAAAATCTAAATTGTATTTACAAATATATGGTTTATCAGAAATAATAGAGTATTTTTACACTGTATTTAACTAATATGTACATCATAGTAATATAGATGCTGCAGGGCAACACAGCAAACACATGAGGCTTACAATCAGTAGTCAGTTACCATAAATCTCTTTCAATGTATTTCAAGAATAGCATGTAGATATTGATGAATTCTAATTCCAAATTAATCTACGCACTACATCAAATACAGGAATTTTTCCAGTGTATATAATAGAACAATATAATATTACTAAAATACACTGCAGATCATTTCTTTTTATAAATTAAAAAATGTAATTAGATGTCAAGGGGATATGGAAAATAGTCATATTTTAGCTGTCCTATAGATGACATAGGAAAGGACACAATCTTTTTATCTGAACCTTATAGGAAAAAATATTTAATTTTTACATATTCATATGCATCCAATAGCTATCGCGGGTTTCAATGATTTTTCTCCATTAAAGATATTCTGAATATAATATGTAATTATTCACAGTTTAAAACAGCTCTCTTCTGTATGAATCCACCATGTAATAATTTTTCTCAATGCTGTTTTTCTCTTATGCTTTAATTTACTTTTATAAAAGTCAAAACTCTGACTTAACATGTTTTCAAGAAGTATATAGTGAGTTATATTTTCTATAGAGAACAGGGACTGAGAAGCTTTGAGGCATAACTAAATCCCATCTTTATTCCTTTCTTTCTATTAATTTTAACTTATAAATATTGAAAAGGGTTTAGAGTTACACTTTATATATTGAACAAATCCACTTGTGTTTTAACTTTATCATGTTTGGTCACAAAATAAAACTAAGAAGGAAACCACAAACAAAGAAAATCAAAACAAGTTTCACAACTGGATCCCCACATGAGTGAAATGACTCTGTTGACTGCTGCATGTCTTCCTGACTACAGCTGTGGCTTTTGACTGGAGTATTAAATCTGTGCTTTCATTTTTGGAGATGTAAGGTGCTATTAAGTGAATAGCCTCTCCTGAGTGTGTTCAAATGTGTTTGGGAACACATAATTTCACTATAAATGATCCAACGGGGAAGAAAAGAGGACTGAATCTTTGGGTCATGGATTTCTATGTTACTATGGAAACCTTGTTTAAATTATGGGGGATTTAACGGATTTTTCTTCACATTGCAGTACTTGCTTCAAAAATGAAAATTTTGTTAGCAATAGGCATTAAGATAGGGAAATGACATATGGAAATAACAAAAGGGTTGAGTTGAGGAAAAGTCTGTTTGGAAATTAAATCATGAATGTATGAATGCTTAGTGAATCCAATCACTATCATTTTAGAGTTCATATTCAATGTTTATATTGCTGTGATAGCCTGCTTTCTGACTTTGAAGGAACAGACCCAGGAAATCCAGGGTATGATGACAACATATCCTCACAATCTCTATGTTTGGGGAAGGATCTTAATATCGCATCTCTTAACCATTCTGAGTTTGAATATAGGCATGTGAAGTTCCTGGGAGACAGTTATATTTTTTATATTTATAAAAATATAAAAATATGTAATTATATTTATATATTTTTTAATTAGAAATTTTCTTTATTTACATTTCACATGTTATCCCCTTTCCTTGTTTTCCCTCTGAAAACTCCATATTTCCTTCTCCTCCCCCCTGCTCACCAACCCACCGACTTCCACTTCCTGGTCCTGGCATTTCCCTACACTGGGGCATAAAGCCTGCACAGAATCAAGGGCTTCTCCTCCCATTGATAACCAACAAGGCCGTTCTCTGTTACATATGCAGTGGAGCCATAGGTCCCTCTTTGGTTGGCAGTTGGTTCTTACCACAGGTAAGAGTAACTAACTTCTTTATGTCTCAACATGTAATTTATTCACAGGTGCACAAAGCATCATTGAAATAAAATCAGAGAACATAACTTATGCTTATAAAATAAACATTTTTTCCTCTCATAGAAGTTAATTTCAAAAAGCAGACAAACTAACATAATCTTTTGGGTAAGAATACCCATAAAATATTTATTGCCATGAAGCAATATGCATTGACCACACTAAAAATATATGTGGGGAAGCCTCAATCATTGTAAGATGAAACAGAGTATTCACTGTTTGGAATTGTTTTGCTATGGGAATTAGTACTGGTCACTGTAGGCTAGTGTCTCAGGTGCTGTACTAGCTAATTTTTATCAACCTAACACAAGATAAAGTCATTTGAGAGGAGGAAATTACAATTAAGAAAATGCCTCTATAAAATTGGGCTGTATGGGTAATTTTAAGGACATTTACTTAATTAGTGATTGATGGAGGAAGACCCAGACCATTTTGCAGAATGCCATAGCTCTGGTGGTTCATGGTTCTATCAGAAGCTGGCTGAGCAAGCTATGAGAATCAATTCAGTAAGCAGCACCTTTCCATGGCTTCTGCATCAGCTCCTACAGCTGGATTCCTGTGCCATTCAAGTTCCTGTCCTGACTTCTTTTGATGATGAGGTGTGATGTGGAAATGTAAACCAAATGAACCCTTTTCCTCCTCACGTCCTCTTTTGTTCTCGGTGTTTCTTGGTTGTGATAGAACACTGAGAAAGGACTTTTCCTCCAGCCTTTTCAGTGAAATGTAGAGAGTGAGGTCAGTACTTGGGATGAAGGAACACAAGAAGAGAGCTGTTAGAAGACAAGCTAAATCATCTTTACCCAGGTTTTCCATATTTAAAAAAAAAAGACTATTGATGAATAGGTACAAACAAAAATTATAGTTTTTAAAAAGTATATTATAATATACACCATATACTAGCAGGTAATAGAATATGTCAGTCCACAGATAGAAATATTTAATAGGTCTTCTAAGACCTCTGAAAAAGACTACATATTTACTAGTATTAAACTACTAGATGAAGTGGGGAACTTAGCATCAGGTGCTTGTTTAGTACACATCCAGCCTTTTATTCAATCCACAACATTGAAATAAAATAATAAAAATTAATAACACAAGACCACCACCACCACAACATCAAAACTATGATGATCATTTATTTATATTACTGGGAGGCAGACATGAATTATCATTTTCCACTCATTAGGTGACTTCTCTGTACACTGTATAAAGAGAGTGTCAAATGAATTAAACTGAAATACTCAGGTACATTTTAGTAATGATCTTCAAGTTGTAGATATTGAGTCATAAGGCTGGACAGATTAAAGTCACAACTTCACAAACTCTAGGAGCATGGGGGTAAACACAGCATTAACAAAGGAGTTGTCCAACATTAAATTTTAGGAATTCAATTGTCCAGGGGTTCACATATCTAATTTGTAAATGATGCTATTCCTCATTGCATAATCTGTTTCAAACCTATGATCACAGCAAGGCAGCTGGATGGGTGTCTGACCATCTCTTCTAACTCCTGTTCTTGCCCTTTCTTCAGTTTATATTATTATCATTTAGCAGTCAATCTATAGTTTCAAAGTGCAATTGGTAAAATGAAATGTTTTAGATATATATGGCATTTTTGGAACATATTTAACAAATATTTCATTTGGCTTTATCATTTAAGAATGTACAAGCTTGTGATGTTTAGTACACATGTAAGAATATAATTTCTTCTACATAAATTTAGTCAGACACAATAAAGATATTTAGTGCAGTTTTAAATATAAATTATTTTTCTAATAGATCATAAGCCTTCCTAGAAATATATGCATGTTTTAAAACAGGTAAATTTTGAATTGTAACCATTATAAATTGCTTTATAAATTTCTTTGAGGTATACATTAAATATGGCAAAAATTTTGCTGACATGACCTTGATATAGCTGTCTTTTGTGAGGCTATACCAGTGCCTGGCAAATACAGAAATGGATGCTCACAGTCATCTATTGGATGGAACACAGGGCCCCCAATGGAGGAGCTAGAGAATGTACCCAAGGAGTTGAAGGGATCTGTAGCCCTATAGGAAGAACAGAAATATGAACTAACCAGTAACCCCTGAGCTCATGTGTCTAGCTGCATATGTAGCAGAATATGGCATAATCGGCCATCATTGGGAGGAGAGATCCTTGGCCTTGCAAACTTTATATGCCCCAGAACAGGGGAATGCTAGAGCCAGGAAGCAGGAGTGGGTGGGTTGGGGAGCAGGGCAAGGGAGAGTATAAGGTACTTTGGGGATAGCATTTGAATTGTAAATGAAGAAAATATCTAATAAAAATTGTTAAAAAAAAAACTTCCCTCAAATGTATGAAAATTTGTTCTCAAAACAATGAGAAAATTAAGTTCATGTTATGTACAAGAAAGATGTGATAACAGAATTTGGCTAAAAGGTTTGCCTGAACCCCTGCTATCTCTGACATTGCCATTTTTGCCTTGGTTTCACTATACTTTGGTCTGCATGAATCATGATGTTCTGCATCCGTACAACCTCTCTGAACATTATCTCCTCCTCCACATCCTCCTTCTCCTCCGCTATTTCTTTCTCTTCATACTTCTCATTCTCCTCCACCTCCTCCATGTCCTCGAACTGCTCCATCATGCTACAATATGGCTGCCTAAGCAAGACTTAATAAGAGCACAAATAGAAATGCTAATATAATTCTCCCTGGCCTTGTAATGATGATTTTTATTCTATGAGCAATAACAGCTATTTCACTTCAACAGATAAAGATAAACAGGATAAAGAACATAGTGTAAAATAGATATTTGCAGCCTGCTAGCTTACATTTCTACTCTTCAGAATGATGTTCCCTAGTAATTATCTAGCTTGATAATAATTTCCCTATCATCTCAGCCATTTTATAAATTTTGTGTATGGAAAAGAAATGAAAGTAAAGAAGAAGGCCATTTAAATGATCTTGTTTTATGCTTTTAGTCAACTACCATATATTTGGTTTGAGTTTCAAATGTTTCTAAGATTTGTAAGTCTCAATGTCTTACTTTGGCAGCAATTTCAGAATGAAATGTTAAAGAATAATCAATATAATTTGCATGAATATCAATAAATAGGTAAGCAATTTCAGTACAGAACTACAAAGAGAAATTATTAGGCTCTCTGTCTCTTCTGCTTATTAACATGTAAACATATTCCAGCAATCATTCTCATTTCATTAGTTAAATATCATCTTTTCACTAAGTTAAGAATACCATGTAATTCTTTTCAGCCTAACAAAGACAAGGAACCACAGAGAAAGATAATGTGTCTACCTAGCTAGATCTTTTGTAAATACCGCTGTACTGAATATAGCAGTACTAAGAACAGAAAGTTCTGTTTGCAGCAAGAGATAAGCTCAATTAGCACCAAGATACCAAGCTGTACCTTACTATCTCTTCCTGCCTGAAATGACCTTTCACTTAGTAAAGCCTTTTCAGAATTAAATCTCAGACATTAATATGTCTCCCTCTTATCCCTTCTGAAGAACACACATAAAATACATGTTCATACATACAAATAGAAATTTGTACTGAGCATGCAAATTAGTTAAGTAACCATGTATAAATGTAACTCAACATGGGATATTTTATGTTTCCCTTCCAATTGAGATACTGATAGTGACTTAAAATGTTGTTGATTTTTGTTAGCAGTTTTTACACAGATCAGCAATAAAAATCATCTATCCCTGCAACAAGATTCATCAGTTGCTAGCTTCCTATTTAGCATCAATAATGTCACATAAGAGAAAAAGAATTTGTCTTATCCAGAGCCAAGTGCTGGGTTAGCCAATCCCAAGAGGTTGTCTAATAACATGTATAAACAATGCTAAATGAACGCAAGAGGTTGAATTATACACACACACACACACACACACACACACGTGTTTGTGGGGGTTTGGAGGGTGGGTGAGTGCATTCATGTGTGTATGTAATTAAAGAATTTAAGGAGATGAGCACACAGGAGAGGAGTTGGAAGAAGGAAACACTTAATGATTAACACTTAATAATTTACATGTAGCATTCATGTATAAGTACAAATAAGTAAAAGTGCAGCTATAAGGTTATGATAGACTCATTTGTTCATCATTTGTGTGGCTATCCATAAATATTTGAAAAATAGAGTACTTATTTAACATGCATGCAAGAGCTCATATATACAAACAGGCACACACAGACAGAGACATGAACACACACAGAGTTCATTATATCTATCTGCTTCTGCAAAATATCCCTATAGCAATTGTCTGATTGATTAAATTGGTTGATTTTCAAAGTATTGTGTAATCAATCATGACTTTTTCATTGTGAACATTTAGTTAAAATTAGAATTATGTATTCATTAAGTCATGAATCTTTGTTAGAACTACATAATTTAATGTAAAACAATGAACAATTTCTTCAGATACTACTACTGTATATAATTCTAATATATTATATATAGTATATATAATACTGCTGAATATTATATATAATCCCACAAAATAGGAAAGTCATAGATACTCAAAGTAGACTTTTTTTAATAGTATTGGGGGAAATAGTCCAATATCTCTCTAACTATTACTTGACCGGTATAAATAAATGTGTTATTAGAGTCAATAAACATTGTAACAGCATATTCCACTTAGGCACTGGGAATATTATGGAGAAGGAAGTGGGGAAAAAAAACATGTTAGCTAATTTCTGACGTGATCTTGGGATAAAGCTGAGGTCAGCCTGGACATCTGGTATGCATAGTGTTTAGGAAAACCAAAACTCACCTACCATTGTTCTGCTTCAATTATTGGAAGACATTCTGTTTCGCTCCCTGATTACGCAGTGACACCATGATAACCCAGCTATTGCCCACTTTCATAAAACAGTCACATCCTGTCATGCTTTATATTTACTATAGCCATTATACCTGTGTCAAGAGAGAGTGCTGAACATGTGTGATTTCTACTTCCATGAACCCCTGCTTTAAGGACTCAGTGCCTGCCTCCTTACACTTTCAGTTACAAGAGTATATGACTCTGATCATATCTATGTGACTCAATGAAAACATGAAATTCATATTGAGCTTGTCCCAATCTCTTCTTGGATGAGAGAACATTATGATTGCATTTGGGGGCTTGTCTGGGATCAAGTCTCTCCCTGAAAAGAATGAATTAAGTAATCCTTGTCAATTTATGTATCATGTGGTCTTCTGAATTCTGGTGAGGACACTCTTCTAGGGAACTTCTGAGTGAAAATATACAGTCTTAAGAGCAGAATAACATGTCACTTGGGGATAGCCTGTTGAGATTTAGGCAAGGTGACTTCCTATCCTGGAAAGCCCTTGGTTTTCAATCTGCTGTATTGGGTGAGGGAGATTGCCATAGCCACATGTTGCTTGTCTGATGATTATTATTGTTTTTATTTGTTCTGGTGAGGCATATTCTAGATGTTACTCCCTCAAAATGATCTTGTATTGTGTTTATGTAAGTGTATAAGCTGTAATGCAGATTTAGAAGCCAGAGTATAGCTACCTACTTACTAACTAGTTCTGTCCCAGCTCCTTTCAGGAATTTGCACAATCTTTGTCCTAATAGTTCAATAAAATCTGCTATTTTAGTCCCACAAAATATGTTATCTTTAAGCTTTCTACTATGTTTAGTCTTGTCCCTAACTCTGGTTAACTGACTCAGTTTTGCAGGGGTTTGGTGCATTTTTTGGTAAGGATAATATTGTTTTATGCTGTTCTAATTTATTAAAAAGCTTGCTGGTGTTATGGCACTCTTCTCCTAACTTAAGTACACTTGTTTAAAAATTTCTTCAAATTTCTGTCTTAGGTCAAAAGGCCATCTGACTCGAGTTCAGGAGAGAGACCAAAACATAACAGCCTCAGAAAATATGCTATGTGCTTTAAAACATCTAAAAAGTAGACTATTCCCAATGGGAATTACTGTGATTGCCATCATACTCCTTTTTTTGGTTTGATTTAACTCTCTAAAACTTTTGCTAAAAGTATAAAGATATCTCAGGTCTATTATATAAACATTGCATATGTTAAGACAAATAAGCTTATTAGATATGTTTAAAATCTTTAAAGAAATATAAGAATTAACGGGAAAACTGTTATATATATATATATATATATATATATATATATATATATATATATATATAATATACTCAGTATATATATACTGAGTAAAGACTCCAGATATTGTCTAAGGCTCATTCTCTTAGGAAAAAATGATTCTTAAAACGAGTAATAAATTTACTTTTTACTGGTATTCTCATGTTATTTAATTTTTATTCAAAAAGAATTTATATATAGATGAGGGTGACTACAAACAAATGTTTTCCAATTCAAGGTAATGGATATTGAAAACTTTTGCTGAATTGCAAATTTTCCCCCTCAGGCTACGTAAGACCATTGGGGTGTGACAGGAGGACATGTAAAATTACAAGCAAAAAGTGAACAAGGACAAACTCTAATTTCCTAATCTTGTAAAAGTTGCTAACTTACTGAAAACTAATGCAGAAAATTAGGATGTGCAAGATAATAGTCAGTCACCTTATAAATGATCAACATTTTTAATGTGCTCAGAACTGTTTGTTATCATGTTTAATACAAATGTAATTAATTAACAGGGGCTAGCTTTATTTAACCTTATGCATATACTTTTAAGGTTATGTCCCCCAAAGTAACTAAAACCAAGTTAATTTTTTTTAAATCAGGTATACTTAGTAAATGATTTCAAATTCTTCAGAGATCTCCTAAATACTGCATTTAAAATGATCAATGAAAAATATCTTTTTTGTTGATAGACATAAATGCCATATTTTATGGCAGATTTTATGCCAGATTTTAGTGACTGCCCTAATATATCCTTCAAAGTAAACAGTCACACCTGAATTATGATAATGCTAGCCACTGAAAAAAATAAATCTGCCCCAATATTCTGCCCACCACCAAGTCAACATTCCAACCTTCCATGGCACTCACAATGGAGTCATATTTTCATTTGAGAAGGAGTTACAGAAGAAAAAAAAATGTCACCTGTTATCTGCAACAGAAATCTGGACAGTTAGTCTCAAAGTCTAGTTTCCTTCTGCCAGAAGTATATTTCATTCTCTCTGCTAGAGGGGACAAATGGATGCCTATTCTATTCAGTGACATACCAGGAGAATGCTGGCTTACAGGGTCCTTCAGTTTCATATGTAAATACTCTTTTAAGTTTTTACTTAAAGGGATACATAAGATATAGACTGGGAACTGATTAAATGGTTTACTTCATGGTTACCTTATTTTACCATAGTTAAGTAAATGGTTATTTTTATCTGCCATGCTGCTTTATACATCCCAATGCATAATATGCATATATGTGTATACATCAATGTCTACCTCTTTGTATCCTCTCTCTTGACCAATAAAAACAAATAAAAGAACCAGGACCCTTCCACCAAAATAAAAAACTAGCAATTTTCAGTACCAAGCTATACAAAGGCCTTAAAAATTCAGAATACTCTGTTAGTATTCTAAAAGAAGAGGTTGACTCTCTTGCTAAGGTGGTCCTCCAAAACAGAACAGAGTAGGACCTACTCTTTTTTTTTTTCCAGGCAAAAAGGAGTTTTTATGGCTGTGGCAAAACCCGTTGCCTTCATGCAAATAAATCTGGGGTCCTCATACAAACTGGCTGAAATCCCAAAGTGAGAAAATAAAAGAGAACTAGACTGGGCCAGAGCTGGTTTACATCTTGGTTCAATTGGTCTTCTTGGATAATTGACCCTCATTGAACCTCTGATCATTTTTCTAATATTCCTGATGTAGTCTTCTGTACAAAATGCACTAGATTTATTTATAAGAGAGAGAAAGAGAGAGAGAGAGAGAGAGAGAGAGAGAGAGAGAGAGAGAGAGAGAGAGACTAGAATTTGTGAAATGCTTGACCCTCAAGACCTAATATCAATACTTAAATTATCAAGATAGAAGATAAATGCTAAGCTCAGACGTTCTAGAATACCCAAGACAAGAGAGAAATTAAGCAAGAAAGACAAGTTTCCTAATTCCAGTCCCAACCTCAGGTAAAAAGTGAGGTATGTATGAGACTCTGGCCTGCATAGTATTTACTTGAATAAATACTGCATAGTATTTAACTCATGCCTTATTGTTCTGCTTCTTTAATTGCAAGTATTTCTGCTCCAGTTATCTTATTTTACCTTAGTAAAGCAGATGGTTATTTTTTTCTCTTTTTTTATTAGGTATTTATTTCATTTACATTTCCAAATCTATCCCAAAAGTCCCCCCCCCGCACCCCCCCACCCACTCCCACTTCTTGGCCCTGGTGTTCCCCTGTACTGAGTCAGATAAAGTTTACAAGACCAATGGGTCTCTCTTTCCACTGATGGCCGACTAGGCCATCTTCTGATACATATGCAGCTAGAGACACGAGCTCTGGGGGGTACTGGGTAGTTCATATTGTTGTTCCACCTATAAGGTTGCAGATCCCTTTAGCTCCTTGGTTACTTTCTCTAGCAGATGGTTATTTTTATCTTGATCAGTGATACCATAATAATTCAGCTATAGTCTACTTTTTAAATAATTCATATCAGTCTGGAGAGATGGCTCAGTGGTTAAGAATACTGACTGTTCTTCCAGAGGTTCTGAGTTCAGTTCTCAGCAACCACATGGAGGGTCAGAACCATTCATAATGGGATATGATGCCCTCTTCTGGTGTGTCTGAAGATAGCTTTAGTGTACTCAAATAAAATAAAGACATCTTTAAAAAATAAATAAATAAACAGGGCATCACTTGGAAGAATGGGGCTACCATCCCACAGTCAAGAACTCTGACCCAGAATTGTTCCTCACTAAAAGAACTGCAGGGACAAACATGGAGAAGGGTCTGAGGAAAAGGAGGTCCAGCGACAGGCCCAAATTGGGATCGATATCAAGAGAAGACTCCAAGGTCTGGCACCATTACTGATTCTATGGTGTGTTTACAGACAGGAGTGTAGCATGGTTGCCTTCTGGGAGGTCCAACAAGCAGCTGAGTTAGATGCAGATACTTACAACAAACTAAGAAAAAGAATCTGGGAACTCCTGTGATTGAATTAGGGAAAAGTTGGAAGAAGCTGAGAAGGAGGGTAACTCTATAGGAAGACCAGCAATTTCAACTAACCTGAACCTCTGAGATCCCTCAGACACCAAGCCACCAACCAGACAGCATACACTAGCTGAATTGTGACCCTCAACACATATACAGCATAGAACTGCCTAGTCTGGTCTCAGTAAGAGAAGATGCACCTAACCCTCAAGAGACTTGAAGTCCCATGGAGTAGGGAGACCTGGTCATGAGGGGGGTGGAAATGAGAACATCCTCTTAGAAACAGGGGTTGGAGGGGGAGAAGAAATGGGATGAGGAACTGTTGGAGGGTGGACCACGAGTGGGATAGCAAATGGACTGTACAAAAAAATATAAATTATAATTAAAAAATATTTTTCAAATCTTATGCTTATAAGTAGCCACCATACCTACACCAAGCAAGTGCCCAATTTAAGGACTTAGGGATTTAAGAACTTAGGTCTGCCTCTTTAGAATTTTTATCTATTCTTTAGCTAGGTATATGTGGCTCAATACAAACTTCCAAATTCCTAAAGAGTTCTTCCTGGTAGGAACAGCATGACACAACAAGAATAGGAAACTTATATTCTTTCAAAGGGACCAACCAAACTAGGAATACATGAGAATTATTCATGTAATCAATATAAATTACAGACCTTTCTGCTATTATGAGATAAGTATGCTACATACTATGATAACCAGGAATCTGATTCTGCTATTATTTGCTAAGACTCTACAATAGCCTTTGAAAATATTGTGGACCATACAGAAAATAAGACATAGCCTTCTACTAGTAATGATAAATATAACTATAAAGCACGGAGATAGATAAATATATAGATACAAAATGCTTTGCCAATGATAACAGCTATTATGAAATATAATAGCAATTGAATAAAGCCTCATAGAAAACATGTTTTGAAGCATTTGATTTAATAAAATAAAAACCTGCTTCAAACTGCAAAGAATGAAAAAGGTCCAGATACAGTGCTTTGTAGGGGAGAAAAATTCATTTAAAATTATAATCGTGTTTGAGGAAAATTGTAAACTAAGCAGAAGGATGAAGTAGAACCCTGACAAGAAATTATCATGTACAGTAAAGCCAATTTAATTAAATGCTATAGACACTGGAGGATGGATGGAGGCCTCTAAGAGAGGAAGCACTCATTGCAGAAACAAAAATTTAACAAAATTAAAAGAGAAAGTATTAGATTATTCCTGATAAAGCAATCATATGCCTGTGGCTATGTACTTAAAAGGTCATTCACTATTTCAACAAGTAAATATGACACTGGAAGACAAATATCCAGAGGGTTCTGCTTTATAATTTGTACTTTGATGAGTTCTTCTATTTTTGCTTTTGTAGTCCTTTTTTTTACTTATTCATATATCTCTTATAGACAGCACTGCTTTAACCACATATCATATGTTTGGATTCTTTTATACACAATGTGAGGTGTCAGGCAAGTAATGAGGAATATGAATATCTTAATATTTTCTATCATCACATCATATTGAAAGCAACCACAATATGAATTTAATATGTATTCAGATCATAAGCTTTGTTAGGAATAAAAAAAATCAAACCCTTTATATATGCTTTCATTTATTTATAGCATTTGTTGTGCTGAGGCTCAATTTTGTCACCTCTAAATGATATCAGTATTAGCTACATCAATATGTTATTAATGCTATGCATGTTCTCTTTATTGTGTTGTATCTAATCATAAAATCTTGTACTTCAACCCCTTAATTTACCATTTTATAGGTTGAAAAACTGTGCCCCACAAATATATCCAAGAGCAAAGCTTTCTCCCACCCAAACCCATCCTTTCTGTTATAAACCTCCCTGACATACCAATTGCAAATCACACAGATGTTATGAAAGCAGAGGCGAGAAGGATTGTGTAGAAAGGAAGATAATAAAAACCTGAGGCTTAAAAATATCCAATTCTTTCTTTTCCGGGTATGCTCAACACTGGAAACAAAAATATCCCTAATAATCTCACAGTAATTATTTCCACATTTGAAAGAAAAAATGTGAATTACGTAAAATGCATGGGACTAGAATAGCAGATGATGCCAGGAAGTTTTTTGAAAACTGAGCCAATGGTACCAAATTCTACCTATGTGCTCTCCTCCTTCCTGCTCTTGGACTCTAGAGGAATCTTATAACTTAAGATTTTTAACTTTTAAAAATTTTAATGACTGTATATTTTTTTGTGCTCAATTGTCCATTTTTGAACAAAATACAAATTTTAGAATCTTAAGAAATATAAGGAAATAATAAATGCTATGTAAAATAAAGTAAACTTATAATTTATAAATAATAACTCTATTTAATTTCAATGGGTTTTTATGAAAATATATTCCATAAAATTATAAAAAATAGAATTACAGTAAGTTCACTGATAAGAAAAAATTCTACACAGATTTCCTAGAAACTTCCTTTCATTGTTTAAGTTTTACTTTTTGATTAAATTCAGGCTTATGAAATTGGCCTTAATTACCAAGTATCTCTATAATTACCTGCTCTCTTAGCAAAGGGGCAAATAAGAAAAATATTCATTTTTTTAGCTAATTATTTTATTGGTTTACATTTCAGATGATATCCCATTTCCTGGTTATCCCTCCAAAAAGCCCCATCCTATACCCCTCCCTCCTAACATTTGCCTCTATGAGTGTTCTCCTCCACCCACTCACCCACTTTTGCCTCACTGTTCTAGCATCCGTTATGCTGGGGCATCAAATCTACTTAGAACCAAGGCCCTCCCCTCCTACTGATGTCTGATAAGGCCATCCTCTGCTAGACACATATTTGGAGCCATGGCTTCCTCCATGTATAAACTTCGGTTGGTGGTTTAGTCCCTGGGAGCTCTGGGTGGCCCAGCTAGCTAATATTGTTCTTCCCATGGCATTGTGATCCCCTTCAGCTCCTTCAGTTCTTCCCCTAGCTCTTCGATCATGAAGTTAGACTCCAGAGAACCAAATAACATTATGAAAAAATGGGGACAGCACTAAACAAAGAATTCTCAACTGAGGAATCTTGAATGGCTGAGGAGCACTTAAAGAAATGTTCAACATCCCTAGTCATTGGAGAAATGCAAATCAAAATGACTGTGAGTTTCTACCCCACTCAAATTGGAATAGCTATGATCAAAAATTCAAACAACAGCTGATGCTGGAGAGAATGTGGAGAAAGAGGAACACTCTTCCATTGCTGGTAGGACTGCAATCTGGTAAAACCACTTTGGAATCATTCTGGTGGTTCCTCAGAAAATCAGAAATAGTTCTACCTAAAGACCCGCTATACCACTACTTGGCATATACTCAAAAGATACTCCAACATATAACAAGGACACATGTTCTACTATGTTTACAACAACTTTATTTATATATAATAAACAGAAGCTGGAAATACCTCACGTGTCCCTCAACAGAAGAATGGATACAAAAACTGTAGTACATATATACAATGAAGTACTACTCAGCTATTAAAAATAATGATTTCATGAAATTCACAGGCAAATGGATGAAACAAGAAAATATCATCCTGAATGAGGTAACCAAGACACACACACAAAAAAAAACACACATGGTATATACTCACTGATAACTGGATATTAGCCCAGAAACTCAGAATACCCAGGATATAACCCACAAACCATATGGAGCTTAAGAATAAAGAAGACCTAAGTGTAGATACTTCAATCCTACAGAGAACAACAACAACAAAAAAAAAAAAAATTCACAGGAGGTAGAAGGAGGAAAGTACCTGGGAGGGAGAGAGAAATGGGAGGGAAAAAGTGGGGACAGGATAGAAGTACAGAGGGTCAGGAAATTGAATATAAACATGTAACAGTGGGGGATGGAGAACTTGGTGTAGTTAATAGAAAGTCCCAGACCCAAGGGAAGCAAGAGACTCCCAAGACCAGTGGTGATGACTTTAGCTGAAATACCCAACAAAGTGGAGATACAAACTGTAGAGACTACCTCTAGGTAGATAGGCTTGGCCCCAAGCTAAGGATGGGGCCACCCACACATCTCAAAACTTTTAACCCAGAAATATTTCTGTCAGAGGAAAGATAAAGACAAAAACTGGAAAAGATATTGAAGGAAAGGCCATTTAGTCACTGCCCCACCTAGAGATCCATCCCATCTGCCAAAGGATACTAAATCCCCACACTATTTCTGATGCCAAGAAGCACTTGCTAACAGGAGCCTTTTAAGGGTGTTCCCTGAGAGGTTTTTCCAACACCTAGCCAATACAGATGCAGATACTCACAGCTAACCATCGAACTGAGCTCAGGGACCCCAAATCAAGAACTAGGGGAAAGACTGAAAAATATTCATTTCTAAAATGAAGTCTAAATGAAGTACTTGCTTGCATTTAACTTACACTATGGCATATGATCAGTGTCTGAATAAGTCCCATTTCCTTCCAGCTTGAATGTATGTCAGTTCAGGCAGATGAGGTATGAACCCCAAGAGGATGTGTTGAAACTGGTCCAAAGGGTTCATGACTAACTCTAATTGCAAGAAGTTCTTTTAGTTTCTGCTACATTTAGGATTAGCATAGGATATACTCTTCATGAACTGCTGGCATATATTTGGAGTGATGCTAGGCTCCTTTAATTAATGATAAAATGATAGGGCTACTCTATGCGTTTTGACTTTATACTCCCTTTCTTTCGTCTCCCTCTGAGTGAAAATGGTATTTAGGTGATAACAACAATCTTCCTTCTAGAAAGACAGAACCAAAAACACAAACCCCAATACTTGAGCAGGACAGAACAACTGAATAGGAACTGTTGATCAGAACAGAACTCCAGATCTAGTTTTAGTCTGATTTCCTATCAATACCTCATCTACAGAATGCTTTCACTTCCACTTATGGTTATGATCATGGAAATAAAGACTATTAGTTATATTTAGCTCATTCTAATTCCATGTGACAAAACAGTCAATAAAATATATTGCCACTTGAATTATTTAAATGATTATTTATTTAAACAAACAAATAGAGCACCACTGAGTTGGCACTTTGGTTAGCAGTGAATACTGGGCTTGAGAAGAGCAGGAGTTCAGCTCCAGCACCCAGGTTAGGCTGCTAACTATGTTAGCTTTGCAACACTAGCTACCGGGGATCATAATCTCTGATTTGCCTTCTAAGGTAACTGTACTCATGTTCATTGACACACAGAAAAAGCCACACATATGCACACACACACACACACACAAATAAACATTTTAAAAAATAACTTTTAACACAAAAAGGTACATTTTTTGCTTGATAGCTAAGCTTAGAGCATTGAAGGATTGGAAGATTTACCCTTTCTTAGTTTTTGAACTATTTTTGGCTTTATAATGTTTTATATAAATTTTGAATAGTGGCTGGTTAAATGCAAAATAGTTATTTTATAAATTTTTTTCAGCATATTTTTAATCAATAACTTTGACCAAAAACAAGGATGAAGAAATTACTTTTAATCAATCTTCTGGGAACATATGAGAAGGAAAATACAATGACCTTTAGGCAAATGAGAAGGGGAAAAACTAAGTTGATATCAAAAAAAAGCCACGCTATGATGTGTCTTAGTGGTAGACAACTTACATAGCATATATTTGAATTCATTCCACTATACTCCCAGTCTAACAATCAAAGCTTTATTTGAAATTTTGTTGTGTATATGTTTTTGCATGTGTGTTTAAAACTACAAAAATAGCTTTGTAAAACTAATCTTTTCATCTCATGTATTGTGCTGTATATATGAGATGCCAACAGCATTAGAATAGGTATTTATTATAGCTTTTGTTCCAAGTGCTGTGTGTCCAAGGTGTCACATACACTAAACAAGATGCTACCATGAGCTTTTCTGCATATAGATCTAAACAATTTCTAACCTGAAAAATTATATATTTCAATTTTGGGGGGTATAGTGAATATAAATTATTTACCTACTCAAATAACAATAATAATTCATACATTTTTGTTCCATTTCTTTTGGAGGTTTTCTGTATGCCCTGGCTGTCTTGGAACTTGCTCTATAAATCAGGCTGACCTAGAGCTTAGAGGTCTGTCTGCCCCTGCCTCCTCAGTTCTGGTATTAAAGGCAGGCATTACCACTGCCTAGCAACAGTTTCTACATTTATTTGGAAACATATGCAAGAAATGGCTTTGTGTAGTATACTGTGTTCTCTACTCTAACTCCCACACCATGTAAGGACAGAGTAGGACAGTCCAGAGTCTTTCCCCTGACTCCTGTTATCCCTAATCCCTGACTCTGCACGCCTCTGTCATTAACATTTGCAGGAATAATTAAGCTGAGAATATGCTCTTTATCTGCTGCCTATCCTATCTATAGCAGATAATCTTAAATAAAGCTCATGCAATGCTTAGACATGCATGTTACAAACTATATAGTATCTAGTTGATTTTGAATTTCAAGTGAAAAATTCACTTGAAGAAATCCCAATCTCATGTAACATGTTTATGTTATCGTATCATGTCAGATTTACTTCTGTTGATTCTAAAATGAATACATTAGCAATTTTCATCCCAGTTTTTTTTAAATTGTTGTAAGGAATTGACAGTTAATGCAGATCATTGCCATGTTAAGAACAGGAGAATCCACTGAGAAAAATCAAAAGGAATAAATGCTTTAGACATAAGAAAATACTGCTTTCAAAATCACCTTCCATTCCCTGAATATCTCATAATTAGAAAAAGCCCACAAAAGATAACTAATGTTCTTAGAAAAGGACTTTAGCATAGTGGCGAGCCTAATAGTCAAGATATTTTTGGATCTGTGCTCCTGGATTTGGACTGCATGAATGTGTGGAAAAGAACAAATGCTGCTAACCAGTTTAAAGCTAAATGGAATTGGGGGAGTTTAGCAAATGAAAGAGAAGGAGTAGAAAACAAAGATTGTTGCAATTGGTCAATTTCTATTCAGAAAGCAAAGAGACTTTGGGATTAGCTTTGAAGACATAGGGGTGCCTTCACAGGAATACAATTCTCCTCTCAGAGTTATTTCATATGGTTGTGTGTCTCAGCTAGTGTGATTTTGTTTAAGCTGAAGTGACATAATCAAACATACAAATGCATACTGTCATCAAAGAGAAAGTCACCTCTTTTCTTTTGGAAGTTTGAGAAGGAGGAAATCAACTTCCTGGCAGATTGAAAGTCGTGGAGAGGGTGGAATTCCTTTCAAAAGAAAACATCTCTCTCTCTCTCTAGATTGTCACTTAGGAGAAATTAGGTTATATCTCACTGCATAGGATCCTGCTGACTGACTTATTTGCTTACTTGTTTGCTTGTCTGGTGGGTTTGGGCTTTGTGGTTTATGCGTAAGTATGCACATTGGACTTTTTACAATGTTGTCACAAAGGCTAACATGGACTTTCTTTTTTAATCACATTTCTCTATCCATTTGCTTTTATTTGTTTGTTTGTTTGGTTTTGTTTTTTGAGACAGGGTCTCTCAATGATCTTAAAGCTTGCGGCACTTTGGGGTAGACCGAGTGGCCAAAGAGAAAACCATTAGTCTCCCCATTATATCCAGTGCTTTAAGTACAGAGAGGGTAGCAGACATTGATCTGAGGGCTGGGGATCTTATTTCAGGTCTCATGCTTGCCACTTTACCACTTGAATCATCCTCCATGACACAGGATCCCTTTTGTAAGAACAGTCATCTTTAATGACCTTTAAAAGGTGAAAGTTCATCATATCCACACATTGTAAACAATGTTTCGATGTATAAAGTGAGGTTGGGGGCACATAAATACATAGGGTATAACAATTGAGTAATGAATTAAGTTTCTTTATATTGAAATTAGTGGCAGGGAAAGATTTTTTTTAGATATTTTCTTTATTTACATTTCAAATGCTATCCCCAAAGCCCTGCCCTGATCCCCAACCCACTCTCTCCTGCCTCCTGGCCCTGGAATTCCTCTGTACTGGGGCATATGATCTTCGCAAGAACAAGAGCCTCTCCTCCCATTGATAGCCAACTAGGCCATCCTCTGCTACATATGCAACTAGAGACACAGCTCTGGGAGGGGTACTGGTTAGTTCATATTGTTGTTCCTCATATAGGGTTGCAGACCCATTTAGCTCCTTGGGTAATTTCTCTAGCTCCTTTATTAGGGCCCCTAATAAATGAGTGTGAGCATCCACTTCTGTATTTGCCAGGTACTGGCATAGCCTCACAAGAGAGAGCTACATCAGGGTCCTGTCAGCACAATCTTTCTGGCATATGCAATAGTTTCTGGGTTTGGTGGTTGTATATGGGATGGATCTCCGAGTGGGGCAGTTTCTGGAAGGTTCTTCCTTCCATCTCAGCATGAGTTTATCCTTGAAGTTGTCTTCAATGTTCAGTCCAGTTTTATCTTGGATCCACAAAGATAAATGAAAGCTGAAAATGTTCCCAGACTGTAAGATCAACATTATATGTGCAACTTGATATTGTTTAGCTGTAAAGAACTAAAAGTGAAGAAAAGTTTCATCGAAGGATTCTGATTCTTAAATACAAGGAGCTTGGAAGGATATATTCCTAACTGGACTGTTTTGGAAGACATAGAAACGAATTATAATTAGGTTGCAGGTTAATGACTCAAACATGTTGGAAACTAAAACAATTACCCTTAATTGCATTAACAAAACAGTACTAAAATTGAAAAGAAATATGTTTCTATTCTTTTTTTGATAGAATTTTGTTTTGAAAAATTGACCATTCTGGGTTTTTAGACTCTTTCATTTCAAATGTGAAAATTCTCCACTTGTGTTTAAAAAATAACTTGGAAGTATAGCAGAATATATGCAACTATTTGGTGATGAATATTTTATAATAATAATAATAATAATAATAATAATAATAATAATAATAATATATTTTAATGGGTAGCTTTAATCCTTACATTGACATTTTTTGCAACTTGAGAGGCAAATATTTAATTGAAAATAAGAAAAAGTATTTGAAAAAAGATAATTATTATATTAGATGTCATTCCTCACCTGTGTTATATAGAGCAAACTTATTAAAAACTGTAGTTAGTATTTGGAGTATTTAGATGTATTTTTAAAAATTAATTGAACTTTACATACTATTTTTAAGCAAGCAATGTATGCATTTCAATTATAAAATGTTGATGAAAATGGAAATGTTTCTTTTAAATTTAGAGATGAATTTTCAAAAAGTAGATCCATTATCTACATATAAAACTATTTTATTAAGTCAATAAATAGACCCCATATTTTAGAATGAATCCACAATAGTATATACCTTTTCGCAATACCTTAAGCTGTACATAAGTATGTACCCTTCCTAATACATATGCTACCACATACACTTTAGCTCCTTGTTGTTTTGGAAAATCCCTTATTAGGAACAGTGATGTGCCATTACTGCAACATAAATTGATTCCAAGGGAGTAAGTTGTTCAATAGACTTCATAGTTTATAGTGCCTTAATATTCATTAAGTACTTAAAATATATAGTATAGATTATGTAAACAGCTCCTTAGGTTGTACCTTGCTCATGTATATCCATAAACATCTTTTAATTAAAAAATGTTTCATTATATGTAAAAAGAAAGCACCAACTGAGGTGACCACACAAATAATTCAGATGTGTCAGTAGCTAAAATATTCTGTGAGCGATCATTATAATACTACAGGTCAGAGTTAATTACTCTCCAAGTATTAAACTGTACTCTAGTGGTTAAATGTATTTAGATTACAAATCAGTTTTTTAAATATGTATTTTTTACAGTTAAAGAGGAGCTTTACTAATTTTCAGATTTAATATTTGATAAAATAATACTACATTGAAAACTATGTTGATTTAATCATTTTGAAAAGCAAATTATGAAACTCATTGCTTTGTAGCTAAATTGCTGAGTATAGCACCTCTGGACCAAAACCAACCCCAAGGAAAAAAATTTACATTATTATGTCAAGATCACTCAGGCTCCAATATGAAATTAGTTTGCAACTCCATTCAGTTCTTGGTGAACTGCCCTGTAAATCAGCAGCTCTAAAAGCCAAGGTGACATTATGTGAAGTCCTATTGTAGGTACGAGGCATTTGGCACTTTTAACTATCTTTTACTTGCCACACTTACTTTTTGACCTTAAGAAATAACATTTATATTATACTCACTTTGCCTTTGGAGAGTCTCACAGAATTGTTTTTATTTAGTTCTAGTGACAAGCTCCTGCATCAGAGGACAGAAGCACTGTCAAGTCTGTGAAGAGGACATTAAACAGGAACTTATCAGTTCTGGGTGACATTAAAGAAACCAGCCTCTTTCTTGGTGAGACTACAAGGAGAAAGAAGAAATTGTGTCAAGAATTTCACGATGCTATTTCACAGAGGAACTCCGTTGGAATCTGGGAAGAGTGTCTTTAGAACAGCTGCATTAATCTTGAAGAAAAAGCAAAGGAGGTGTACACATTAGTCACGTGACCCACCAACAATCAGTATTTCAGTACAAATTTCAATGTGACCTCATTATGCTTGCAACCATTTTATGGGAAATTAATTTGTCCTTGTAAGTGAGCCACTAAATTCATAGCGGTTAGGGACTATGTCTGGGATCATACAATGTAGTCTGGTCCTTCAGATTTTATCTGTATATCTAGCCTCATTTGCAAATAATCTTATTTATAGATTCTATTCTTTCTAATCTAGAGAGGCCTCAAAAAGTCATTTAATACAACAAATCAGTCTTCTAAACAATTGATTCATTGGCATAACTGCAAATTCACTACTATAAAATAAAATCAGCAGTATATGTGTGTACAGTTAACAGACCCAACTTGATGTAGTTGTCACTGTCAAGCAACTACCTTCTAAAGAATCTTTATGTGTGCATTTTGGATGGTACAAAACACAAATCCTTCACACTAATATCTCTGCTATCATGAGATGAGGCACTCTAAATGACAAGGCAACAACTCATGCACAACACCAAATTGCACCCATTTCATATGAAAGTCCCAGACACTTGGAATAAAAAAGTAATGAGCGTACACATATTTTCCTTTACCATTAATTTGTTTCTTTAAAGTGAAGTTGGTTCAAGTGATTTCAGCAAGTGATTTCATTCATCAGACATGTGAAAGACAGCTGTAGTGATGTTAATTTTAATTCTATTTTTGAAGAACTTATGGCGTTAAATTTTACAGTGGTCTAGATCTATAAAAACAGTTAAAAATTTCCTTACTTTTTAAAATTAAAATTTAAAAATTTTAAAGCTAGCTTACTCGTGTGAAAAATAGTATCTAGAGCTTTAAAATTTTTAGGACTCTAAGGTATAGCAAAATAGGTTCCCAATTAAGTTTGCTGTTACATGAAACAACATGTTGATTTAATACCATCACACAGAAAACCATCTACTGAGCAAATATGCTTCAAAATGCAAGTGCATTTTAAAAACATATAATTACGACTAAATTTAAAAAGTTACGTTCTCGAAGTTCAGTTCCCGAATCTTTAGGAGGATTCTATATACCCATTTCAAAACTCTCAAATACAGATTTCAGAAAAAGCAGACAACTTGAATAAATGTAAGTAATGAAATAACAGCAGATTGAGTTTTGTACTTCTTGTTCTCTTTACAATCTTGTCATGAGAATAAATCACAGAGTGTCACTTTTTCTTCTTACAAAAGTCTTCTCTGAAAACAAAATGTCAAAAGTCTGATTTTTTCTTATCTAACTTCTTTTACTTTCAAATGTGTTTGGGGAAAAAAACAATAAACTGCAGAAAATCTGACCAGCTCTCCCAACACAGAAAATAAAAGTACAGTGCTATTCTTACCCCAGAGTCCCACGGTACCATCTCAGGGCCTACCTGGCAAAAGATTAAAAACATGAATTTGCTTTGGAATGAATTATGGATCAAATTGGAAACCACTTTTGTTCATTTGTCCTTTTCTGGAACTGACTATTCGCCACTACATGTATAGTATTACCTCTTTCTGCTTGAGGGTGATAGTTTAGTAAACTATCAGGTACTTGTTCTTTGATTATTATTTAGTACACTATAGATGTTGCCCATGAGAAATAAAAAGAAGAATATAGGAAGAATATAGGGGAGTAATGTGCTCTGTTTTATTTATACATACATACATATATATATATATATATATATATATATATGTATGTATATATATATATATACACACACACACACATACACATAGACACAGACATATACAGTATATATAAATATATACATACATACATACATACATATATGTGTGTATATATATGTGTGTGTATATATATATGTGTGTGTATATATGTATATACCGTAATGCCAGAAAATGGAATATCAAATAGTAATGAATATATATAAGGCAAGTGTACAGAGATACTCACTATAGTTGCCTTTGGTGGTCAATGCTCTAGTGTTACTCTAAGGGCAATGGTGCTTTAAAATGATGAACATTTGACAATGCAGGTCCAATATGCTATAGACTTATTTCATCTGACATCATAGACAGGTACATATCCCTGATATTTTTACACTATTAACACATATTCTGGGATGAACTAGTTTCTCTTTAAACTTCAAAGAGGAAAGTGATGAAGCAAACCTAATGGGCTGTAACTCATCCTTAGTGATTTTTTATTTATATAATTGTATTTTTAAACCCATGTCATTTTAACAGTGCTATATTAATAGGTGCACTAAACACAGACACTGACATTTTCTGATGCTTAGAAATCTGCTAACAAATTTCTGTTACCAAACCAAATCCTTGTTTAAGCTACAGCCCTTTGCAATATACTTCAGACAATGCTAATAAACTCCTTTCTTCAATTTTCAAAATAATTAGATGTCTACATTGTTTATTTCAGGTAAGTTAGCAATATTTAGATTTTTTTCTATTTAAAAGCAATTTTAAAATTCTACATTCTTCAAAAGCATTTAAGTCTGCCATAATAAAAAGTGTGTCGATGACTGGAAAGTTTCCATGACAACAACCTCATTATCAAGCCACTCTGGGACAGTAGCCTGGATTTTAAATGTTAGAGAGATGTTCATTATGATGGAGGCTGATGTACTGAAAATTAATGTACAATCTGTATGGAGAAAAACTTGCTTTTTAATTTTGAAAATTATGCAAGCATGGACATTGCTGTTGCTACCAGGTTTTCTACATTTATAAAACTTTTTTAGTATACTGATTCTTTAGACTATAATTGTAAACACTCGCTATTGTATTATCTGTTCAAAAATTGCATCATTTTATAAAATCTTGAATGAAGTGTCAGTTTTGCTGTTTAGATGAATGATGTTTAAATGAGATCTTTGGAGGAACAAGTCAATGTACTAAGGTACCTATGGAATGCAAGTACCATCTAGGCAATCGCCATTTCTATAGTCAGAAACTCATTAGCATTGACAGCACTCAATCCACAGTTTACTCCTCCAGGAAGGGAACACCAGCTTCCCAT
Source organism: Mus musculus (assembly GCF_000001635.26). Lineage (NCBI taxonomy): Eukaryota > Metazoa > Chordata > Mammalia > Rodentia > Muridae > Mus > Mus musculus. Next base: position 42,624,270 of record NC_000068.7, read on the forward strand.
TCAGTTTCAGCAGTAAACTTGAGCTATCAAAAGTTAACATCTATCTGCCAAAATCAATGCTCCAGCTGTCACTAAAAGCAAATTTGCAAAAGTGAATCTGCTCCATTCATTTATTTTTTTTAAATTGGATATTTTCTTTATTTACATTTCAAACCTTATCTCTTTTCCTGATTTCCCATCCGGAAAAACACCCTACATCCCATCCCCTCCCCATCCCCCTGCTCACCAACACACCCACTCCTTCCTGGGCCTGGCATTCCCTGACACTGGGGCATAGAGCCTTCATAGGACAAAGGGCTTCTTCTCCCATTGTTGTCTGACTAGGCTATCCTCTGCTGCATATGCAGCTGGAGACACACCATGTGTGCTCTTTGCTTGGTTTAGTTCCTGGGATCTCTGGGAGTATTGGTTATTTCATGTTGTTGTTCCTCCTTTGGGGCTGCAAACCCCTTCAGCACCTTAGGTCCTTTCTCTAGTTCCTTCATTGGGGATCCTGTCCTCAGTCCAATGGATGGCTGTGAGCATCCATTCTATATTTTTCTGGCACTGGCAGAGCCTCTCAGGAGAGAGCTATATCAGGCTCCTGTCATGTATTTAGAAAGTACACTTTGACAATCAGATCCAATTAAGTCGTATTTCTGATTTGTTCTTAATTTATGTGCTAAAATCTGGAATTTACAGAAATAATGAAAGTTTGGATTACATTTCCTAGTAAATGATGACAATAATAATCAAAGTAAAAGGAAAAAAGGAAAAAGAACTCTTAGTAAATGGGAATAGTGAAATCTTAAAAATAATAACTGAGTTCCATTCATAAATCTTGAAAATGATAAAGAAATTGAGCTGAGGATTTCACAGTTTGTTCTCAAACTATATTAAATTCAAATAATATTTAAATAATATTTAAATAATAATACTAATAATATCCCTTTACCCTCTTTTGTCAATACACTTCTGGCTACATTTAAATTGACGACGGTATGATTCAAGAGGGAAATATGAGAGGGAAGAAGAAAAAGAATGAAAAGAAAGTGTGCACGTGAGAGAGAGAGAGAGAGAGAGAGAGAGAGAGAGAGAGAGAGAGAGAGAGAAGGAAACCATTTGTTAATTGTTGGGAGTCAGTGAAGACCTGAGTTCATGTGTGTTCTTGACATGAGAATAGCCAAATCAAAGATCCCAATGCCTCAGATCAATGGAAATGGTAAATCCTTACCCAGGGAAAGCTCAAAGGACTGTCTACTAAGCCTTCTTCTGGTCTTAATACAAATGTTGATGGTATGTGCACTAAATATTCACTGTAGTTTCCTCCCAACGGATTGTTAGAAGACTGGTCCTCTATCGAGACATTTCCAACTGAGATTAGCTAAACCTGCCTCTTATTCATCTGAATAAAATTATTCTGCCTCCTCATTTATCAGTATGCAATAACCATGCCCCCTTGTTCAACTGTACATAAAAACCAGGCTGAGATTTCAGGGTATTGAAAATTCTCCATCAAATCCCATAGCACTAGATCCTAGCCTTTCTGTAAATTTGTCTGTCTATGTTCTTACCTTGCTCCCTCGTTGCCTCTAGTTAGGATTTGAGGACTCAAGTCATGTGAGGGATGGCTGCAAAAGACAATTATATACAAGTACCTACTTTAAATTGATTCTAATCCTCCTTGAATTCTTCTCAGTTCCTGGAAATAATACATATGGCCTTTGACCTTTGGGAGAGAGGTAGAGAGATTCTGCTAATGCCAATAGAATTTGTAGACAATAAAGGATGAGCTACAAACCAATTTATTCTAACTCAGCAGTTATTGCTCTGACAGCCTGGCCCATAGCAAAGCTACGTGTTATCTGCATCACAGGTTAATATTTGGACAAGGCCAAACATTGTCTTAGAGCTACTTATAGATAGAACTTTCAATTTGGCAAACATTAGGCAATATCAAAGATGAAAAGGAGATGTAAGCCATTTGGATTTGAAGAGTGAGCTGCTGGCCCTGCTCACACTTCATAAAAATGGAATATGAGATGTGTTATTGTGTCTCTATCTCAACATATGCTATACGTATTTTGATATAAGACATATGTTGTCCATATTTTGCACATGTTATCCATATTCAGATATAAAACATGTTAGATGGTTATATCCTGATAAAATATGATTCTGGATGACTTTTTCAGGCCTAAAAAAATAGAAGTTTTTACTTGAGGTATATGAATTGAAAACTTATGTTTTATTGTTGCAGTTAAGGGTACTATTTTAAATATTCCTCCTAGAGTTAACTTGATACATATTCTACCAAATAAATTTGGGAAAAAACTCGGCATGGTGGTAGAAGCAAAATGATCAAAAGTTCAAGGCCACCTTAAACTATGTAGTGATTTTCTGACCATATGAAACCAAAGAACATCCAACACCCTCCTCCTAGTAAAGTACTAAATAAATAAACAAATATCTATCTATCTATCTATCTATCTATCTATCTATCTATCTATCTATCTCTATCTATCTATATATATAGATATATACACATATATATATATCAGACACACAAAATTTTAAAGACAAAAATCAATATAACAAGCTAATTACTCTATCCATAGATCTTATCTTTATATCTAAAATCTTTAAATTAAAATTTTAGTTTGACTACAAAAACTCGAAAACACTGAATTGGATGAATGTGTCCAATAGACTCTGATGACACTTCCGCTGATGGTTCCACATACTTACTGAGCATGTAAACCACAGCTAGAGTCATTATGCAGCCTACTGTGTCATCATTGTTTGACTGCAGAGAAACAGTGGTGTGGTGAACCTTGATATGGGAGATCTTTATACTACAAAAGCAAAGCAAAGCACATCACAAAAAAACAAGCTCTTATGTTGATTTATCGTCACAGAAATGCATTTCATCAAGGATTGATACAGTCATCCCGGGGAGCACATCTAATTATAGCTAAAAAGTAAAGGGATTAGAACCCAGAAGATCTGGGCTGCAGTATTATTATGGACATCATGATTCTTCATTCATCCTAAAAGAAAAGTCCTCCCTTTTAAAACCCTTAATTATCTGAAAAGGGCAGAGAGTTGAAAATATGAAGATTCTTCTACTAGACTTTAGTTCCTCTAAAGCTCAAATATGTAGCTGACAAATTCATCTAGAAAGATCTGGTAATGACTTCTATGAAGCTGCACGAGTTTGTCTCAGCATCAATAAGAATGTGTAAAATTGGTAATACCAATAGTCTTAAAGAACCAAAATTACTGAATATATACTTAGGAATAATTAAATAAATACGGGCTCATACATGCTCACTGAAAAGCTAACATAACTTTCCTCTCAGCACTTGGAAGAAAGAGGGAGATGGATCTCTGAGTTCCTGGCCTGTCTGGTCTATACTGCAAGGTCCAGGACAGTCAAGACTACAGAGAAAAACCTTGTCTTGAAAACACCAAAAGGACACACACGCACATTCACTCACACACACACACACTCGTGCATTCACACACACACACACACACACACACACACACACACACACACACACAGAGAGAGAGAGAGAGAGAGAGAGAGAGAGAGAGAGAGAGATATTTATGGGAAAGAGCCCTCCTAATTTTATTTCATGTAATTAAAACTGATTGTGTTAGCAGCATAAAAATGTTTGTCTTCTTCTTTTAATTTATTTAATTTTATTTTTTAATCCTTCTTTTTTACAGTCCAGATGTCATCCCTCTCCTGTTCTGCCTTTCCACAGACTGTACCTCATCATATATGTCCTCCCCCAAATCCCCTGTCTCTAAGAGGATGTCCCTACCCCATGCCCCACTCCACCAGGCTTCCCTGGGCCTCAAGTCTCTTGAGGGTTATATGCACCTTCTCTCACTGAGGCTTAACTAGGTAATCCTCTGCTGTATATGTGTCAGGAGCCTCATATCAGTTGGTGTATACTACCTAGTTGGTGGCTCAGTGTCTAAGAGATCTCAGGGTTCTGGGTCAGTTGAGACTGCTGGTCTTCCCACAGGGTCACCCTAGAAGACCAACAGAGTTAACAAACCTGTATACTTGGAGCTTTCAAGTATCACTAACCAAAGAGCATACACAGGCTAGACCAAGGCCTCCCTGCACATATGTAGCAGATGTGCAGCTTGGTCTTCAAGTCGACCTGGAACAATTGGCCTTAGTGGGAGATGATGTGTCTAGCCCCACAGAACTTACTGTGCTGGGGTCGGGGGGGAAGGAATACACAGGGGAGCCCATACCAGCTTAGAGGAGAAAGAGATGAGGATGGAGAAACATTATGGAACTGTGTGACCAGAGGCAGTGAGCGGGATGTAAAGTGAATAAATATGTTTAAAAATTACCTTTAAATATAAGTAATGTGGATTTTAAATTTGGTGGTTAACTATGACTACATTAATTTCTCCTTTTTCTGGTCACAAATCTACCAGACAGGATTGTATAAATATAAAAGATTGTGGAAAAAGAGTTATTTCTGTTTTCATTGTAGAGAGAGAGACTTTCTGTGGTCATTTAATATAAAGTCCACTCAATACTATTACAAGTTGTGTTTTGGTGAGCAGAATTTATCAGTTATTTCTTACTGACTTAGTCTGTAAAAACAGAGGACTAATTTAAAAGTTGAAACTGTATTCTTAATAATTTAATGAACTGATAAATTGTTCAAATCACTTTTCTCATTTTTAACTTGCCTTTAAAAAAGTCATATAAAGTGCATGTATTAACTATATTTTAATATAAATATTAAAATTAGTTTGAAGTTACTTGTAAAATTATTTACTTTTGATCTATCAGCTTTATTCACTAGACACAGCAAGCCAAACCATTATATCAAAATTTCTTCACAAATCCATAAACAGTCCCTAAACTATAAAAGCTACGTTAATATTCCTTTCTATAACTTAAAAAACAGGTTCCTTTGTCATTCTTACATCCTGATGAGGTTAATGAAGATGGTGCCTCTATCTAACTTTTGGTTCTTTCTTTGAGTCTAGGAAATAAATTATATACTTTGTTTTTAATGTGTTTCCTTTTGGCAGTCATGGAGGAGGCTAACTAGAGTAATTGGTAGTGTACAAATTTATAGTTCAATAATAATAGGAGGTTGCCTCAGCCAAACACTTAATGAAATGACACAGGAGTTTTTTTTTTTTTTCTTCTTTCATAAAAACATTTAACATTCTGATCCTGTAAGAGATGGATAATGTTTTCTATAAATAAATGCACAGTGAGTAGCATAGTATTTTAAGCCAGACTGAATCATAAGATGTAATAAAGACAGTATGCTGAAGAAGCGGTGTCTCTAAACTCCTGAAATTGGCTGACTTCTACCTGCTGAACACGAGGACATACTAAATTAAATCGTGTGCCAATTCAGGCTTCATTGGCAGGGCCTGTCATCTGTGTAAAAGCTTCCTCACATGTGCTTGATCGCTATTCTGGGGCATACCTGTTGAGCTTCATTTACAAGATTGTCAGAAGTCTAGATGTATTTTCACAACACCTTCCAAATCTTTAATCAGGCCATGTCTAATGAAGCCAAAAGGTAATTTCTCAATCCTTATTCACTTCCCTTTCTCCCAGGAGGATATTTACAAAGGTGGAGTTCAGATGACATGCAACATTTTTTTTTCCTTTTGAGATCCTTAATCCCCAGATTAGCAATGAAAAATACAAGTGCCATTCTTCATCACTAAGGGAACCTGAATGAGCAATTTGTTTTATTACAAGGTCTTCCAGAGCCAGCTCTAAATACACAGCCTTCACAGTTTACTGAAGCTTCCTCCACCATGAGAAGTAAATGCTCACAGCACTGACACACAAAATGACAAGAATTGATATTAAGAGTCTCACCAGCTATTGCTCAGCACTCTTCATTCCTGTTTCTGACAGGCTTATTCTTCTGTTTGGCATGGAGGAAACTGGCACCCTTTGAGTTAGCAATGCCTGTTGTCAACCAAGTGTTCTAAATAGTTTATTTAAAGCTGGCCATATTGAAATTTTTAGGTTCATTTCTGTGGCTGTGTATCTGGGCAGAGATGAAATGGGTACAATGCAGTCCTAAAACTATTCTGAGGCACTCTGAATTTAGCTGGTGCTATTATTTAGTCTATTGTGAGCTTCAGTGTGTTCAAAATCTGTCTTGCCTGCTTAGCAGGGTTACTCTACCTGGGTTTCATCCTAGGAAGTAAGGTCCACACATTTTCATATTTTTTTTTATGTTTAATCTTCTAAAAGACCTTTTAAAAGAAAATAAGGAATAATCTATGCCTTATTTGGTTAAACTTGAGAAGACCATTGGCTACCGCTATTTATATGTCTTAAAATATAGCCATGCTCCAGAGCCCTCCTCTCCCTCTTTCTTCTCCTCTCCCTCTCTCTCCCTCCCTCTCTCTCTCCCCCTTTCTCCCTCCCCCTCTCTCTCCATCTCCCTCTTCGTCCCCTTACCCTCTCTCTCTCTTACACACACACACACACACACACACACACACACACACACACACACGCAAAACTCTGAAGAAGTTCACACTTTAAAGATGGGTTGTAGCCAGCATAAATAACCTTTGACAAAAGTTGGACAATGCTCATAGCCTGATTTGAAAGACACAGAAGAACAACAGAAACTAACAGAACTCCACATGGAAACAGGGTGCTTCAGCATCACCAGGTTCTTGGGAACCATATTCAAATAACAGGAGGGGCCCATTGAATGATTTTAGAAAGATCTTAGTATTCTAGATGCCATCCTTAGAACAGAATGATGTATACATTGGACTTTGTAATTATCATAGAAAGAGTTGTACAACTATCCAATCTAAATTTAATAATATTAAAGCCATGTTGCTTTATTTGGCAAATTCTGTAATAACTGTGTCTAAGTTTAACACATTCTATAGAACCAGTCATGGCACCAGTATGTTTTATTGTAAATTTCTCATAGCTGTTCAGCTTGCAAAATGCAGAGATTTTTAAAGATCTGTAATGGTGAATAGATACTATCTGTAAAACAATCTGCAAAGTAAAAATGATTCAGTCATTATGAGACTGAACTAGACCATTATAAACTATTAGGCACATTCAAGGTGCTTTCATAGTGCTGAGAGCTAGAAAACCAAAATTTGTGGTGCATTCTGCATCACAGCCCTAGAGGGGCTGATTCAAGAAGATCACACATTCAAGGCCAGCATAGACTACATAAATGCAATCTCAAAGCAAAAGTAAACCCAGGCATGGTGGCATACAGGTGCAGTATGTGTAAGAGACACAGGCTTAGGCACAGCCCCTGGGGGAGTGATGGAGCAACCCACCCTTCACAAAATTTTCACCCAGAATTGCTCCTGTCTAAAGGAAATGATGCAGGGACAAGAAGTGGAGCAGAGACTGAGGGAGGGGCTGTCCAGGGACTGCCCCACCTGGGGCTCCATCCCATTTGCAATCATCAAACCCAGACACTTGCTTATACAGGAATTTCTTGCTGACAGGAACCTGAGGTAAACTTCTCCTGAGAGTCTCTGTCAGAGCCTTATGGATGCAGATATGGATCCTTGCAGGCAAACATCTACTGAGCATAGGAACCCCAATGGAGGAGTTGGGGGAAGACTGAAGGTGCTAAAGGGATTTGCAACATCAAGGAAGAAACAACAATATCAACCAACCAGACCTCCCAGAGTGACTAGGGACTAAACTTCCAACCAAAGAATACACATGGAGGGACCCATAACTCCAGCTTTATATGTGGCAGAAGGGGAAGACCTGGGTCCTGTGAAGGCTTGATGCCCCAGCATAGGGAAATGATAGGGAGGTGGGCTGGGAGTGGCTGGGTGGGTATGGCAGCACCCTCTTGGAGGCAGGGGGTGGTGGTGTGGGGAGTTTTCAGGGAGGGTGAAAACCAGGAGGGTGGCTAACATTTGAAATGTAAATAGACAAAACAACTAATTTTTTAAAAAGAATGCCCCCTCTCCCCAAAAGAGAAAGAGACACAGGGTCCCCTGCAGCCCAGCAGGTCTCAGAATTCTCTTTACAGCTGGTGCTCCTTCTTACACTTCTCAATTACTGAGCATTTGTACTCAAAATTATTCAATTAATCATGGTCTTCATATACATTTACATTGCATATTTTCCTAAATAATATTGACCATTTTGTCATTGAAATTCCTATACATAGGTCTTACATTTTAAAAATACACAAAGCTACAAATGTTTTACTGGGTCCAAGGAGGTTCTTATCACAATGCTTTTCTTAAAATCAACTATGAAGTCTCTTAAAATCTTATGAGGATAGTATGGTAGAAATATACATATTTTATTATGTATTTTCCTCAATTACATTTCCAATGCTATCACAAAAGACCCCCATACCCCCCCCCACTCCCCTACCCACCCATTCCCACTTTTTGGCCCTGGCATTCCCCTGTACTGGGGCATATAAAGTTTGCCTGTCCAATGGGCCTCTCTTTTCAGTGATGGCCGACTAGGCCATCTTTTGATACATATGCAGCTAGAGTCAAGAGCTCTGGGGTACTGGTTAGTTCATAATGTTGTTGCACCTACGGGGCTGCAGATCTCTAGCTCCTTGGATACTTTCTCTAGCTGCTCCATTGGGGGCCCTGTGATCCATCCAATAGCTGACTGTGAGCATCCACTTCTGTGTTTGCTAGGCCCTGGCATATTCTGACAAGAGACAGCTATATCTCGGTCCTTTCAGCAAAATCTTGCTAGTGTATGCAATGGTGTCAGCGTTTGGAGGCTGATTATGGGATGGATCCCTGGATATGGCAGGCTCTATGTGGTCCATCCTTTTGACACAGCTCCAAACTTTGTCTCTGTAACTCCTTCCATGGGTGTTTTGTTCCCAATTCTAAGAAGGGACAGAGTGCCCACACTTTGGTCTTCATTCTTCTTCAGTTTCATGTGAAATATAAAATTTAATTTATAAAATATAGTCACTGAACCAAAATGCACACATATGTTCCCTGTCATGAAAGTTTTCCTTAATTTTATGTCTCTGTAAGTATGTTGAATTTTATTTTTCAAATCAAATACTTTTTATTTTCAAATTCAGGTAAAGCAGAAATGCCAACTTTTGGCTTATTTGATAAAGTAATGTATTGATTAAAGCTTTCAAGTTCTTTGTTATTTTCAAGTAGGTGCCCAATAATGACAAATAGAAAAAAAGGAAAATTCCCACTGCAGCATGTTACCATGCTATGGGTGCCGCTGATTGCTGTCCCTCATAATAAAATAAATTCATCAGTGGATCAAGAGGAAATTTAAATCTTTAGAACCATTTGCTACCTTGTGCTTTTTGGTAATACTACTTACTATTCATGGTTTCTTGCTTCCATTCACTTTAAATGGAAGCTCTCGGGGACTCCAGGGAGTGAAAGGACTGAAAGACTAAAGATGGCAAAACCAAATAAGGACATTTAAAAGCTCCACAATTTTGTCTACTTTGTACCTGCTTTCCTACAACTTCTAAATATTTTATATAGCTATACATAATGTGAGCAAGTTAAGCTTTTTAAAAAAGTATTATAATTAACTATTATTTTATCTGTATGGGTGTTTTTCCAACATATTTCTGTGGACCATATATGTGCCTAGTGCCCAATGAAGCCAAAGGAGGGTGTTGTGTTCCCAGGATCTGGATATAAAGAAGGTTGTGAGCCTTCATTTTCACGGTGGGAATCAAATCTGAGCCCTGTGTAACAACAGCCAAATTTCTTAGGCCACTGAGAAATCTCTTCAGCTTCAATTTTTTTTTCCAAAAGGGAAAACAAAACAAAAACATTCCTCATGCCTACACTGCTTGTTTTATTTGAATCTGGTTATTTTGTGTCTTGGTTGTTGGACTTCAGCTAAAACTTGTTTGGTAGAACTGATTCATCAACTTTACTGGAGTCAGCTCTGTTATGTGTTTCTTTCAAGTACTTTACATAAAGAAAACTGAACTTTTCTAGTGGGGAATCTTTCACTGTTTATAGAAACTCATCAAATCCAAAAGCCAACTTACTGTTTCCTAAAGAGTCCAATATCTCAATTTGTCTGGGACACAAATCTTCTGTAAAGCATGATAATCATATGAGATGGGGGGAGACACACACAAACACACACACATACAGACACACACACACAGAGACAGAGAGAGAGAGGGAGAGAGAGAGGGAGAGAGAGAGAGAGATGACTACCCAATAAGCAATAGGCAGCATGAGTCTCTGTCCTCTGGAGGAACACATTTAGCATGGACGTTGGGAGGGAGCTAGTTCCCAAAGACAGTTATGGCTTAATGGGATCTGTGACCATACATCCATTATGGGGATAAACATGGCTCACTGCTGGCTCCCCAATGCTACTGGCAGTTGCTGGTCGGGATGTTAGCTCCCTTAAACACCTGAGAAATGTTTTAATATCTTTTTTTTCCAGTTCTGCAATATTAGAACAAGACTTGCATTCTGATAAAATAGAAGAACAATATTAAAATGAACAACTTGGACAGAGATTATACCACTTCTGCTGTTGCCAAGAGTAACACCTGGGTGAAGAGCCCCTGTTCTGACCATTGACAAACTAATTTTGAGAAAATATATCTGCCTTCCAAACATGAAAAGTCTTCAAATGTTGGCTTCTTTTCATGTTACACCTCAGACATCAGAGGAAGCATGTAATTTATGCCACACACATTTTCCCTTGAACTACTTGTTATTGTTTTGCATGAAAGTAAAGGGGAATTGTTTGGTTGTAAGGAGAAAAGAATGGGAAAAAAAAGAGTATTTTTGAATTCTGAGTTTGTTTACTTAAAGGGGAGTTGTTCACCCTAAAGAGAAATCAATAAGTACATCAAACATTCCTCTCAGCACCCTCTCTGAAGAAAAAAAAAATAGCAGTACTCATGAAACAGAGTGTCAACATTCAAGTGTGGTGCCTGGTACATCTGTTTTTAATGCTGTAAAAAGGGCATGGACAGTATTCCAGAAGACAAAGCCAAGCTCTGAATTGTGTCTTCATTCTGACTTTCTGACAGAAAATCTTTTAGGTGCATACTCTAAAGAGAAATCAAACAATCCCTTATGTAAATCTTTCATTTACAAGCATTGAGCATCTATGTGCTATTATATCAGCACATTATTCTTCCTAGTCCAACAGAGTTTTTGAAGAACAATAGCACTCATACAGCACAGAGATACGAACCAGTCTCCTCATTTCTCCTACCTATATATTTACAAAGAGAAATAAAAACCCTTTATCTTTAAAAATAAAAGTAAAAACAGTCATAATCATAACATAGAAAAGTCAAGAACAAAATAAATGCCCTTCCTTTAGTACCATCAAGTTTAGAATACTATTAAGAGATTGGTCAGGGTCTTTTCAGGAGAGTGGCAAGTGTTTGACCATGGGACTCTGCTCTCCCACTGAGATTCCCTTGGCTCTTGAAATGACTTTTAAATGCCAGCATTGATTTAGTGGATTGTAAGGACACCTCCAGTCCATGTATATTTTCATCCAGGGTTAGTATGTACTGAGGTACTGAGCCATTTATTGGAAATTGGTTCCTCTGCTCACCGCTCACTCTGCACCTGAAACTCTCATTCTGAGATGATCCTGCCCAGGAAAAAAGTTATCTACGAGAGATTTAAAAAAGTAATTACATAGAAAAGACATCTGTTGAAAAATACAATCCCAAATTAGGGCAAAAATGTAGATACTCAGAATATTGTCTAGATATTACTTCTTCCTCTCTTTTCTCCACCTTACTGTGCACGGAATAGACTTTAGAATGGCCTGTATTGTTAGAACTTCACTGAATTATGAGCACTAATAAATGCCAGTACAGACAAAGCTGAGACACTGCAACCCTAAATTATGTGCATGTCAATACAATTAATATAATGCAAAGCATGTATTAAGGAAAGTTCTGAATTACAGGTTGCATAGCACTTCTCTATACTCAAAAGCACCTTTTATGCCTTCTGCAAAAGGAAAAAGAAAACAAAAAACATACATTCGCAGAGGTCCTGTGGGACTCTGTAGGGCTTAAGCACCTGCCAATGAGGAAACCTGGATTTGAATACAGACTAATTGACTTCAAATCCCCAGCTAAACTTCAACCTCGGTGTATGCTTTATAACTCTTTGGAGTCAGCTCAAGTTTAGGTTTCCAAAAATCCTATGTACTGTTCTCTCCTATGTCAAAGAAGCAAAACAGAAAAGAAACATGAGAGTAATTAAATAACCTTTTATCCATGAAAAAAAATGGTTTTACTTTGCTTATTGGATGACTGATGATGATCCCCTTTATAAAAGAAATGTCAGTCTTGGGTACTTTAGTTTTTATTGAAAATTCATACAAGATAGTCTAATCATGGATTCCCCTCTCCCTCTCTTCCCAGGTCACCTCACCTTCCTATGTATGCAGCTCCACACCTTGTTTCTCTAATAGTACCTTTCCCGTTCATCAAACAATGCAGTGGCATATTAAATAACCAAACAGGAAAGGGACCTGCCTATTACAACGATGACCTTGATTAAATGGCATTGTTTCTCTACATGTAGAATGAATCTTATTGCTTTTTCCAGGCAAAGCTACATAACAAAATGAGACTTCTACAAGAGACGTTGTTTCCATGAGTAATAAGATGCTTCCCCTAGTTAAGTTCCTCCATAAAGAGGACACCATCCTACATGTATTTTCTAAGACCTCAAAAGAATCATACATTGAATTCTTCTTCGTCCTCATTCTATCAGCATGAACAACTGACACTTTAGGAAATAAAGAAGTTGGTTAGAGGTCATCATGCAAAGAACTGCACTCTTCATATAGCACAATGAAGGGAAACAGAAGCTGCCAAGCATTGCATGGGGGTATCTTCCCTACTTCTTAGCATCTATGTGAATGCCATGTTATATATGCTGATATTCAGATAACAGTCATTAGATTATAGTAGTGGAGATCATCCAGGAAATATTCTGTCCAGAAATATTCAACAAGAACCCAATCTAGCCTATATGTCTGACATGGAGTCTGTATAAAGTTTTGGTGTTAGAGGACCTCACAGATCTTTCTTCCTTCATTGTTTCATGTATGGGGTACTCTACCACTGATAGACATGCTATTGTGTAAGGTCATGGAATCCCACCCCTAGACAAAGGACTATGGGCAACTGAAGACTTTTGAAAGATGGAGAATTATTTATTTCCAGGGAAGAGTTCCCTAGTTGGTTATCCAATTTCAAGGGGTCAGTGCTGAAATTATATGCATATGAGCAACATTAAATGAACAGGTTATATGTGTGTGCATATACATACACATATATACTTATAGTATATATTGCATATATGTGTGTGTTTGTGTCTGTGCGTAATATATTAACACATATTTGCATTTGTGTATATGAATAACAATTAAAAATAAAGAGGTCATGAAATTTAGGGCAAAAGTATTTACAGATTGTGGGTGGCCGGAAAGGGAAAAGGGGGAGAAATTTTTATTGTATTTTAATTAAAATGTATTTAACACTTTTAAAAGAAATAAGGCAAATTATAATATTAAATGTTGTAACAGTGACAGAATATTTTCCAATGGCATAACCGATAAAAGTATGGAGTGAGGACTATTTAAGATGAAGGGAGAGTTGAGAGATATAACAATCAAAAGTAATTCGTAATTAGTGAGTATCCATGACTTCAAAAGATGAGATCACTGAAAACAGAAAATGCAATATACATTTAGAGAAGACTGGACAGATGTGGTGTGAGGCAACACGCTGGAAAAGAAGAGAGAGAAATAAAGACTATAGGAATTCTGGTTGGCAGAGCCTAGGTTGATGCTTAGAACACGATTCCCTACTCTATTACTCTATGTCCCATTGATCTCCCAGCCTACATTGGTTCTCCATTGTCTAAACTTAACAACAACTTCTGTGAAAAGTACTACTAACCAAAATTCTCTTATTTTTTTAGGTGTGAGCCTCTGTTTTTACAGAGCCTATCATATGCTCCTCTAAAGTGTGCTGCTGCATTGAAATGTACTCAGACAACAGAGTTCTATCTTCGTTGAATTTGTAAGTCCTCCTCCAAGCTAATACTACGTGCATTAGTCAGTGTTTTCTAGACATAGAGAGCTAGAGAGACTGATATAGTGAAAGAATGAGAGAGTGAAAGAGGGAGCATGGGAAGAGGGATGGGTGTGGGGCAGTAGAGTGGCTTATATCCAAGAGGATCTGGGTAGTCCAACAGTAGCCTTCCACACACTGGAGCATTGAGAACACAGTAGCTGCTTAGTTCAGTATTCATGGTGCTCAAAGCCTGACAAATTCCAGGAGACCCTAGACTTGCATTTTCTATTGAAACCTGAAGAAGCTGAAGTATGCTAGCAGTGAATGGACGGCTTCAGTAGCAGCAGCAACAGACTCAGCAGCAAAAAGCCAAGGCCTTTCCTCGGACCTCATCTCTTTACCAGAAAACACTGCCGGTCCTGGAAGCTGATCTTCTCACCTCGGTAATGCTTTCTGGAAATGCCCTCACACACTCTCCTGAGGCAGGTCTTAACTGATTTCAGGTGCAGTCAAGTCCCTCATGAAGATTAACCATCCCGGTACACTGACAGACAATATGAGCTAGCTTGAAATTTATTGTAAATTAAAGAACGAAGCGATTCCACAAGATTAAATATGACTTCATATTCTTGTTGCAAGTTTTATTCCAACTAGATGCTGTTTAAAATGTCTGCCGTGAGTCAACAGTGAAGAAAATGATCACTTCGGTGGTTACAGACAGTGTGCAGCCACAGCACATCTTGTTGAGGTGGGAGTCTTTTTGCATTATTCTCCTTATTTTACCAGGCTGGAAGTAGTGCAGAGAGGCTAAGTGACTTGCCCAAGGACAAAGAGTGAGTCAGATGCAGAGCTGGGAATGCAGCCCACTTTCCCTGGTTCCCAGTGTACAGGTTTTCTCAGCCAGCCATAATGCCTCTCAGATGGATCAGTTCCTAAAATGTATTAAGCTGTTAAAAATTCAATAAGGGTGCTACATTGCTTTCCAACTAGCCCTCATTTTCATTCCTTTAACAGGACCAATGATCACAAAAGTAATCTCATGTCTCTTTTTTTATTTGTTTGTTTTGTTTTTGTTTTTTGTTTTTGTTTTCAGAATGTCCCACTAAAATCAGTTTGGTTTAAGTGCCTAAAATGATTCCAAGTCACTAGAGAATGAAACTCTACATGGCTTTTAGAACTTAAAAAGCTATAGCACAACATCAAAGTGAAGAGAAGCTGAAAATCAAAATAGAGGACAAACGTCAGCCATGAAAAGTCAAAAACAACCCAACAACAAACCTAACAATATTTGTTCACATGAAGAAGGGAAAATTCAGTGTGCATACATTGGGTAAATGGTTCTTCAAGAACATTCTTAAAGTCTCTTTTATTTATACAAAGGTATGGTTACATCTATAGCAAAGATTTTGGTACTCAGTTTAAGAGAAGGACTGGAGCCTTCCCCCTTTATGTCAGTTACTGGAGACCCACAGTGCTAACTAAACCCGAAATGGTAAGTAGGCCAGATGTTAAAGATCTTGAGTCTTTAAAATACAGTTTGGGGGCACATCACCAGTTGATCACAGTTCACTTAACAAGTGAAATAAGACTCTGCTGCAGAATCTCTGTATAGCAATCTACACAGTCACAGCTACCGGGGCATGACAGTCTAAAAGATAAAATCCACGTATTATCTCAGCATGCACATACCTGTTTACTTCTCATCTACAAGGCAGGTATAAAAGTATAGTGCACTCACATCTTCACTTGCCTTGTAGCTATCCTTTCTATGACCTGATCATACGGCTGGGAAGCTCCTTGTCTATGGACCCTCAGCAACGTGCGTGCCCAGATTTTTATTTGAAACCAACATCTTTAGCTTCTTGTGAAAATATCGATAAATACTAATTACCTTTTACATTTACCTGTGATCATCTTCAGAAATTTTATAGAGAGCAAATGTTAAACTCCTTAACAAGAATATTCTTCTATAATCACATCAATTCAGAGTTTCAGTCGGCAGATAACCATAAATTGACTGTTGAAACTGAAGTACTGAGCAAAACAACTTCATTCCAAACTTTAAAACACAGGAACACTGCTAACCCTTTGTTGCTATCAACCCTTGCCACTTAAGTGAGTGCAATTTGCTAAACATCTCTGTGATGCTACGGGTCTAAAACTGTGGGAAAACAGAGGTTACTGAAGTTGGACAGGGAGGATACTGATAACATTGCTGTGTTTGGGTGGCATTAAAAGTAAAAAGTTCCCAAAATGAATAAAACGCTGTGATATGTTAGGCTTCTGAAGGGGCCAACCTGAATGATCTCTGAATGTCAAAACTGGAACAATACCAACAGAAAAGAAGTAATGGAGTGAATGATTTACATGTGAAACAATGGATCAATATGGTGAATCTGTATTTGTTTAAATCAATAAGGAGAAATCGTTCTTTTTGATAGAATAGCTTTAACAATGTAGAAAGAGTGAATAAGACACCACCTCACCCACATGATGAGCAGTTAATGTGGAATAGAAGACCTAGACTGTGCTTCTGCTGTTACAGCAAATGGAGAGAGGCCCTGATCACTGATGCTCCCGTCAGGATCCTGCAATCCTCACCACATCATGTGAAGAGGGAGACAGGACTCAATGGTGGGGCATTCTGAAACAGCCTTACGAGCATTCCTCCAATGAGCACAGGACTTGGATGTAAACAATAACAGAAAGACAAGGAAAGAGGTGAGAAATGCATGGGCAGAATGGAGTTATGTATTACACCTGGCCGGCGTGTGACATGCAATGTATTGTCACGTGACATGCAACGTATGGTTATGCTCTTACTTCTGAACTGTGCTTTTCTGCTTCAATATTTTTTATTTCTATATTGTATTATCAATATGTAATATATTAGCAATGGGGATAAAAAGCTTATGAAACTCCCACAGAAATTTTCTATAAGTCTGAATTATTTCAAAAGTGAAAGGGTACTTTTAAAAATTATCACCTTAGCTGGGTTCATTCCAATATGACACACAGACATATAATTGAAGTCATTATATGATGCACAGCCTGTGTGTGTGTGTGTGTGTGTGTGTGAGAGAGAGAGAGAGAGAGAGAGAGAGAGAGAGAGAGAGAGAGAGAGAGAGAGAAAGAGAGACAGAGATTTTAAAATATTCTTGTATATGTGCACATATTTGTAGGTAAACATGCATTTTTGTGTTCTAGTGTGGAGCAAGTAGTCAATATCATTGTTTTGTTTGATAACTCTTGACCTTAGCTTTTGAGGTACAGCTTCTGAGTTTGTGTTTACTGATTCATCTAGACTGGGTGGTCAGTGAACTCATAGCATCTATCTGTCTTAGTACAACATTATGTTCTCTAATCTAGAGAGTAATAGCCTGTCTGTCTTAGCACTGAATCCCGCATGTTTCTTTTTGCCACCAACAATGCTTTGGGGGTGGGAGAGTGAGTTATGACTGCAGGAGCAAACAGAAGGACTTATCCAACCATAAATATCCAAAATTCCATGTTCTCTTTAACCATCCAAAGGTCCAGCTCCTCTGATTGCCACAGTCTCACTAGCTACCATCTGAAATGTTCTGTGTCTGTGAAGCATACCTAATATACCCTATAACGTGCAAAGGTCACCAAATATGCCAAACACCTATTACTTAAATACTATAGTTACTTAAGATGAGAGCAGAAAGATTTCAACACCCTTTACCTGTAAATCTGGAGTAGTTCTCCTTAGCCACATAATTATTTCCTTCCCTGAAAATATTAAAGAGGATTTGCCAGTCACTTTCTGATGCTTCAAAAGGACAGAAGCATCAGGATGACTACTTGGGGCTCACAGGAGATCTTACTCTTTCAGGAAGTGCCATTATTCTTATTATAGATGAGGGTCCATGCTCGTGAGGATGAGTCCTTAAGCCCAGTCTGTGAGATCACCATGGAGCCACTGATCTGCTTTCCTGGTCCTCATTGACACCCACCACAAAATACTGCTGAATTGGAGGAGATTCATTCTCTGAAAGCTTATTTTTGACTTAAGTAACTTCTTTGCTACTCCTAGGTTTATTGGGTGCCTGGCCAACTGAACTGTTATCTGGAGGGCTTTTTATTCTCCTTGGCTCCATTTAACAAGGTTAATCTCTGTTAAAAGAAAGCATCATACCCATGATATTCATGATTATATGGCTTTTTTTTCCTGAGTGTGTAGTCACTAGTTATTTTTGCCTTATCTAAAATGTAAGTCAAGATCTTTCTCCTCATTTTGAATATGTTTTCTATAATGTTTCTCTTACAAAAGAAATAAAGCCTTCAGCAAACCTTCATATGATGTGAGCAAAGTTCTATTCCGGGAACATAAATTGTATCTCATACTCACAAATATACAAGAGACCCTTCTTCTTGCTGTTTTCAGTAACTCAGATTAATTTATTTCCAAAAATTTTGGCTCCCCTCTGCTGAACTACACAGCAAACAGATTTACAGTGAGCCCCAAATTAAATATTAATGCAAAATCTCCTAGCCTCAAATTTCATTTAGTTCAGTCACTCTAAAACTTAATAAAATTTTGGTATATACTTCATATTTAACTTATTTCAAGGCATAGTGTTGATTTTAGCACTGAACTTTCAGATCCAAGTTATAAAAGAGATTTTTGACAACATGAATGAAAAATGAACTGAACTTAAAATGTCTACTAAACTCACATGTACATACTTTACGCAGCAAGGAAATTGGTTGAGATCTTTTGCTTCAATATTTTATGTAGGCATTCCTAAAACTTTATATTCTCAAGTTTGCATCACTTCGTCTCAATGTACAGCCTGCTTAGTAGATAACTTCCCTCAGTTCATACACGCCATAGCTGAAAACTATACATGTGAGCAGATATTTATTCATTACCACTCACAGTTTAGAAGTATGTCCAGGATGATTTTTCCCATAATGCTCTTGTTCCTCCATATATTATAAAGAGCTTAAAGGAGGTGAGCACTTACACTTGGCTCTCTATTGAGGAGATCTCTAAATTATGAACAAGAAATATTTGGAGGTAGTAAGCTGATGCAATGGTCATATTCTAGATTGCACATTTTCACGTAATGGTTTAGAAATAATCTCAGCTTTGGCTCAAGGTAGAAAATAGGAGGTATGGAAAGGAGAAAAAACGAGAGAGAGAGAGAGAATACCAATGAGAATACAAAGGAACAATAACAAACTTGTAGTTGCTTATTCTTAAAACCCAAAACAGTCTTTAAAACGTTAGAGCCTGATATAACACACTCAAGTCTACAGGAACAGAAACACCTTGAACCAACTGCATTTGGTTCTTCCAGCAGACCATCATGCTCACAAACTTTCTGAAAATACATATAATGTTTATATCCCTTCTCTTCAGGCTCTTATATTCTCTCTCCTCTACATTCTCTTTTCTCTATAACTCCAGAAAAGCTAAGGAAACATGAAATGTGTTCTCTGGTGCCAGAAATAAGTTTTCTGTAAAAAAAAAAAAAAAAAAAAATCCAGAGTTGTATAGTTGCCTAGTTAGTGTATGCATTGCTTGCAGTGCAAACCACAAGCTTATACAAACCACAAGGATGGCACCACTTAATGATAAACTTAGGAGGAAACCACATGAGCTCTGATGGCTCAAATATCAAATCGGCACATAATAAATTCTAGTGCCACACTTCTCCTCTAGAAGACTGCTTACTACTTGTTATCAGCATCCCCTTCTTTTTTTTTAACTTTTTCCAATTTTTTATTAGGAATTCTTCATTTACATTTCAAAAGGAGCTGAAGGGGTCTGCAACCCTATAGGTGGAACTACAATACGAACTAACCAGTACCCCTTCTTTTTTAGAAACTTAAGAATTTAAAGAAAATTTTCAAAGTGAGTTGAGTGTAGTGAGTAGAAACTGCATTACAATTTCTTCCCTTTACTAACCTAATAGAATATTCATAACCAGAAACAGGACTGTCAGTTGAAATTCTTCTCAATCTTATAAAGGTTTAAGGGGCAATTCAATAGGAACCCTTTGTTAAAAACACTTAAGATTGCTTCAAGAATAAAACACAATTGAGGCTGTAGGGACCGAATCAGTCTCCTTTCGCCTTTGTAGGGGTTAACATCGGTGGAAATAGCAATAAATAAATACTAAATGATAAATAGATAGATAGATAAATAAATAAATAAATAATGATTTCTGTATAGGATTACCAATAGTTAAACTGTTCTCAATGTACTTAGATCTACTGTTTAAAATACCACCCAAAGAATGCTTCATTGTCCTCTATGAATTCCAGTTACAGTGTACATAAGCAAGGTGTAAGAGGAACATTGGTATTGCTAGTTCTGAAATATAAGTACAAAGATACGACTGAAATGAGGAATATTACAGGATCCAACACAATCATTTAGAGGCATGTACTGTGGTGAATTAGTTGTGCAAGCCAACGAGTGGCATTGCAATGTAGAGTGCATCTATCTACAAAAAACAGAAACCGAGTGTTCTGTTGTTTAGCATATCAGTCTTTACTTCTAAAAACTATGAATGTGCATTTTAACTCATACTTCATCCTCCTATGTGTGGAGTGGCACAGCATTCATTATTACAAAAAAATATTGCCACCTAAATAAATTATCTAAAAGTGTGTTCCATCTTGGCCTCATCTTGCCACTACCATTTCCTTTCACAGTGACACCCCCTTACCCAGAACAACTTCAGTGACCTTTTGCCTCTGTCTCCTTCTCCCTTTTGTGTAGCAGAAAGCATCATCTCACAGAGCAAGTTCTGCCTGTCATCTCTGAATAAAGCTCTAATTGCTACTTATCATAATCAAGACTAAACCCTTTCCCATCCTCACTAATGGCATTGAGCTAGCTGACCTAATCTAATTCCTTTATTCTACTAAACACATAAGGTCCATGCCAGACATGCATGCAGTCTCTTGTTCTGTAAGAAAAGGCAAGATAAACATCTTTTCTTTCAGTCTCCACTGCTATAGATGGTCCTCCTTGTCAATGTTTTGTAGGAGATATGTCAAATGTCTCAAAGAATTTCTATGATTATGACTTCCAAAGTGTTTGTTAATTACTTCACACTGTTTTTCTGTCTCTGTATCATAACTGTTATTTACTTCCTAAGTTGGATGCTTCTTGCCTGTTTCTTCATCCTCTCGTCTCTTTGCTTCTTGCTTAAAATCCATTGGCTCAGCTGCATTGTCTAACTTGCCACTTGCTTCATTCTCAACATCTAAAAAGTTTTCACCGTCAGTTGACCGAATTTTGTAGAATGAGTTTAGTAAGTAAATGAATGACCACAAATTCTACAGACTTCAGAATCAACTTGTTTTCAAAGGGAAAAAAAATCAGTAAATATCGTGCTATAGATTGCTTGCTACCAGCCATGTACATGGTGCTAATGCTACAATTAATAATAATATGAATTTAAGTTATTCTATACAAACTCCATTATGTTTTCTACAAATATTTTCTGTACTATTGTGGAAGGGCCTATGGCTTGTCAATGTTTCTTTCTGTATAGAAAATTGGAGTAAAATTCTGTACACTTTGGAGATATTAGTTTAACATAGGCACTCTGGTTAAAACACAAGTAAAATAAAAACTCTTCCTTTTTGTCTTGTGTTCTCAAAGTAATGATTGGAAAAGGAACTGAAAGAAAGCTATCATAAGTGATTTGTTCCTGTGATTCATTTCAAAATATCTGACAGAACTACTTACTTAGCTAATACAAGAAAAAAGTATCAAAGAATAAGGTTATGTTCTAACGTGTACCTGGATTTTTTTTTTCAAGTTAAATATTCAAGAGAGACACTTTGTTTTCACAAGTGAAACTTTACTATTGAAATTTCTTCCATGAGTACTACACAGTTGGTCTGGTAATGTTTTTGATATTACTGTAGTAAAATGGCTAAAATAATGCTTTATTTCAGAGTCTGTAATGCTATGTACAAATTTTAAAAATATGGGCGACAAGTGATCACAGTTATTGGATTCATAATGTCTTCACCTGAAGTAAAATCTGCTGAGCTTGTGCAATTATCACTGCACTTGGGAAATGCATAGGATATTTTAGATATGTGAAGTCCCAGATTTAAATTTCTAAATTTATAAGACCTAATGTTTCAGCAAAAGTTTGAGATTACTAATTGCCCCAGATATTAGATCTCTTGCTATAAACAAAAAATTCATTGGCAAAGTTTTCTCTCAGAATCTTGGTCTCTCTTAGCCTTCCTTATACATCGTAATTCTAAATACAATTATGTTTTCAGCATTATACCTATGATTTTTCTTTTTTTACAAATATCTTAAAATATCCTAGGAACTGTCAAAGCATCTGCAACTAAGATTCATTTTTCTTCTTATCTGTACCCTACCCATATTTTCAGTTCTCCTTTCTTAGGTTAACAAGAAAAGGATAAGATGACAATTTGTCATTAAAGAAAAACTCAGCAGTAGAAATATTCTTAAGGAATTATGCATTCATATTTTTAAAGTTAAGCCGTCTCGAAGACTTGAGGGATGGCTATGCTACCTGGAACGTTAGGAAGGACGGTCCTATTGATGGAGAGAACAAAACAAGAGAGGAACTGTGGAACCTTGATCTTACCTAAAGAAGAGATGTATTATTTCCACTAAAATGAGGTCATACTTCAACAATACCTGTCTTTGGTCTGAAGGCTAAGCCAGTCAGGACAATGAGGTGCATGCAACTCAGGAAATAGATGTCTGCTGTTAATAAGAATATATTTTGAGATAAAATGTAACACTGGTATCTTAGCAAGGCAACATGCCCTATCTTCTCCCACAAGTTTTCATTTCTTTTTCTTAAAGTTAGAAGAGCCTTCAAATGAAACTGTCCTTTCTCAAAACATCAGTAAAGGCTTTCAACTTCTCTAAAAACTATCAACATAACATCCATAAATTAATTAAAAAATTCATAACATGAGTATATTTAACCTAATCCAAGAATAATAAGATTAAACAAAAGAGCCAATACTAAGAATGCATTAATTGAAATGACTTTGGTTCTACAGAAAGGATAACTCTGAAAAATGTTATATAAAACAACCTATATTTGGAAATGTTGAGAAGATATCCAAGATACTGACGAAGTAACATTTCAAAACTGGACCTTATGACTCTTATTTAGTAGTCTTAATTTTCATTTAGGAATGAGTAAACTCCATCAATTAGTTTACTTAGAAAACTCGGATCAAATTAATTGCGCATAGGTGGAGACAGTCTAAACCAATAGAGAACAAAGTAAGAGAGGGAAGGAAGGAGGAGTTGGAAACTAAGGAATAGTAGGAGAAAGAGGAGATGGAGGGAGGAGAGGGGAGATAGAGAGTTATACTTTATGATACTTCCAGTTGAAGAAAGTGTGCACATTTTGCAGGTCCTTTCTTCTGGTGTATGATGGGGTCTTCTATAGGGTTCAGTACTCTTCCTCTAGGATGGAGGGCTCAACTGATGAGCTATTTACTTAAATAGCAGAGTATATATGGTTGAAGACGGTGACTTGATATTATGAGTATGATGTATCTTAAAATTGATTTAGGTAAATAGAAATTGACACACATAAGAATTAGGCCAATACTATTTTTTTAATAAATAAACTCTATAGACACTTCTGTATTTGGTATTGTATAATATTTGACTATTAGAGTAAATTTTCTGATCTGGTAGACTCTAGTCAATCTCCATGCCTCTAGACTAAATGTGGGGTTATAGCATCACAGGGTAGTAGAAGCAGAGAAAGGTATTGCTTCATACTTCCAGGATTAGCTGTTTGGACAAATTCCATCTTCCTTCTAAAAACCAAAACTTTGTGTGTGCCTTCTGGGTGTATTAACATGCATACATTGCATAACGTGCATAATTGTCATTATTTGAGCATTAAATTGAGTAAGCTAGATGTCTGCAGCAAGCATAAGGAAAACCTTGCATGTGAAATCTGATTGCTTTCTGACACAAACTTCACCTGATGGAACAGTCTGGCTAACTCACTCTGAGATCTTCGTTGTGCTTCCGCTGTCCACACTCAAGCAGCTCAAGTCTATTTGAATGGCAAGCCTCTGTGTCAGTTCCACTCCATACATTTTACAGGTGATTGTTCAGGACTGGGTGGGGCTCAGTGAGAGCACAAGCTCACCATGAGTGAGACTCTGGCAACAGTCCCTGCACTCAAACCTGGAAGTAGGTAAAAACACTTTGACATTTGTGCCTTCCACGTTCATATTGTGTGAAAACAAGACATTAGCCATATGGAAACTAATTAGAGCATTGCTCACTGCCGGTCAAGAAATATTTCAAGGTTTTCATTTCACATTTTTCTTAGGAAGGCACTGATCAAAAGAATAGACATTTTATCTGCAATTATAAATAACAAAAACCTTGATTTAATAAACAGTGTCTCCAATGTTGAGGTCATGGTGGCATTTTAGGGTCTTTGCACAAAAGTTTTCCATTTAATAAAGTTATATAAACATATATTTCACATGTGCCTAGGATCTACTTGCTACTGCTTTGGTGTGACTAGTGACATCATGTTGGTACAAGCATGTACAACATTTAGTATTAATTCTACTCTCTTTGAATGTATCTATCTGGATTGAAGACATTGTTTCCTCTGTACAAGAACTGTTTTGACAGACAGGCATAGAAGATAGAGAAATCTATCCTTGTATCTGACTGCTGCTTCTTTTTCCCCATACAGACTCCTTATAACTAGGAAAGAGTTGAAGATGGTGGGGTGAATTTTATGTAAGATATAAAAGAAATAGCTTCAGAAACAAACCCAATGATATTATTAGGATAAAGGTCACAATATAACAAGAAGTAGAAAGAAGAACACACAAAGGTCTGAAAGCATTGCCTTTCCTTAAAAAAAAAATAACCCATTTTCACACCTGGTAGTCTTAAATGGATCTTATCTTCATGGTGTTATATAGACTCTAACAGGAGATTGACAAAGTAACTAACTAGTAATAAATATTATGGATCCAATGTAGGTACTAGTAATGCTACCTTTACTGACAAGTAGCATTAATAAAAGCTCATTTCATTTGTAAGAATCCACTAATGATAACACCCAGGAGCAACTATAAGATTTCTTTCACATTGACTGAAACACACCTCCCATCTTAGTAACTGCATTGTAGGAAGTACTTATGTTTTCAGTGATACTCTTAAGCGTTCTTACAGGTATAATTATTACAGAGTAATATTGATGGAACTTGCTTTAAAGTATCTTCATATTGCAAGTATTTTCATAGGCTATTCATTATCAAAATAAAAGACAATGTGCTAGAAATTGCTGTTTTAACGAATAATAGTTTAATGTCTCCTGCAATCAGTCCATTTACTCCTTTTATTGCTGTTTTTATGTAATAATTATTTTTAACATAGTTATATTTTACTTAGTTTTTCTATTTAAATGCATTCACTCTTAGAAGGTAGAAGGAAATTGAGTCAAAGTTTAAAGACTTCTTCCAAACTTGCACATTTTATCAACTGAGACGTGAATTTCACAGATATATATATTTTATTTAAAAAGAAAGAATATTAAAATATAACCTATATGCAATCATCATTTTTTCAATGGTTTTAAACAGACACAATAAAAAGGCAAAGACAGTATGAACATTAATTGTTTGGAAATGTCTTCAGATCTTATTACACTTAAGGTTTTTAACTAGTCTTAGGTCTCCCATCTCCTTCTCTTTTCAGGAAAATTGATAATTTAAGACAAACTTCCTTTTAAGTTACCAAGCAATACTTTGATATGACATGACTTCATCAAATGACAAATTAGGTGATTCTAAATAAATCTGATTTACCCTCCTTTTGGCTGTTAAGAGTTATAAAGACATTTCCTTTTTCAGATATATTGTAATCTAATAAGACCAGGCACATACATTATTTTGATGATATATAGTCTAGACTATATAAACTACGCCAACCACACGTAATTAAAGTGCAAGTAGATGCATATGAGTTGAACACTAAATACAGGAATGAGTTTTAAGTGTTTTTTGTCTTTTTGATTTTTTTTAACCTTTTTTCTGGTCATCCAAGTGTTTAGCTTCGCCTTACAGACTCCACAGAGACTCAACAAGGGAGGAGAGTACAAGCACCTCACGAAAGAGGGAGAAGCTGTTTCACTTCTACTTCTCAGCATCTGGAGAACCCAGACCTGGTTCCACACGTGGAGACATACAGCTCAACTACTGAGCGCCCCTGTGTTTTAACACAGACATTCTCTTCTTCAGCAGCCATTCTCACTGCCACAAGCTTGAAGGCAGCTACATTTCATTAACCTTGTTTTGGGTGATATGTCATCTCTCACTTTCAGCATCTCAGTGGGGGACATCTGTCATAATGCAGCTATATTCTCATTTTAAACTTCTAACAAGATTCTCCCTTTCCTCCTCCTTTTTGCCACACAGCAAATGTATATACATACACATATGTATGTATGTGTGTATATATATATATACATATATATCTTTCAATTTTGATAGCTGTCACAGTTTTATCTGTTTATTAAGTTCTGAAAGTTGGATTAGATGCAATAGAAGTCAGAAAGTGTTGATATGCATCTATATATGATTGCACTCTATGACAAACTACTTCTGATAATTTTTTCAGCACATAATTAACATCCAGGTAAATCATGAGAACAAACACCTATTTTCCATGTGATATTAGATGCTGTAGATGTTCCTCTTGTTTGTGAGACTAAATTGAGACCAAATGTTAATTTCTTATCTCTTGAGAAAGCTAATTTATATTTACATATTTTTATTGCGCACAAAATTCTGTCTGCATGTTCAATCATTCCTCTCAGGTAGCAGCAGTATGCTATAGAAACACACAAAGCACAGGTCTAGGGGTGAAGGCAGACTAGGGGCCAGTGCACACTCAGTCAGAGGGAACACTGTGCCAAGAGTCAGCCTGCAACCTGCTTTCCCAGAATACTGGATTGAAAGCCTCATCTGCTCATCTTCTCCAGCCCAACTTCAAAGGTTCTTGCTAAGGCAGGTTGAGAAGTGACTGTGCCACATCAAAGTCACCATCATTTCAAGTAAAAGCTATATGCTTCCATTTTATCTGCACCATTTTCAACTCTCCGGCAGCTACTTCAAGGCAACTTAAGCAAGTTCAGAAACTGTGTGATCCGCCAGCGGTGCAAATTATCAGTGCCACTCCTAGAGATGATGTTTGTGAGCCTGCGATGGGACTGGTTGCCAAGAGTAGATTAAATAGAACCTTTATAGCCCAGGCTGTGCTGTCCTGTAAGGAAACTAGTTTATAGTCAATTCATTATTCCTTTGCCCCAAGAAGACAGAATCTCAAATTG